>NC_135232.1:360945883-361566716 GCF_051348905.1 Ranitomeya variabilis
GCTATTAATATCAGCTCACAGATGTATGCTTAGCTTTTACTGGCTATTAAAATGAGGGACCCACTCCCCCCAAAAAAATGACGCAGGGTCCCCCTATAATTAATAACCAGCAAAGGCTAGGCAAACAGCTGCGGGCTGATATTAATAGCCTAGGAAGGGAACATGGATATTGATCCCCCCAGACTAAAAACATCACCTCTCAGATACCCCAGAAAAGGCGCATCTATAAGATGTGCCAGTTCTGGCACTTAACCTTGCTCTTCCCACTTGTCCTGATGTGGTGGCAAGTGGGGTAATAGTTGGGGGGGTTGATGTCACCTTTGTATTGTCAGGTGACATCAAACCCTGTGGTTAGTAATGGAGAGGCATCTATAAGACGCCCCCATTACTAGCCCCTTAGTCATATTATATAAAAGACACACACACCCAGAATGAAGTCCTTTAATTGAAAGAATGACACAGACTCCTTTAATCAATCTTAATTAAACCATACTTCCGACATCGCCCATTCCAATGAAGCCATTGTCCCCTGTAAGAGAATTAAAATAATAAACAATATTACTCACCTGTCCGCTGAGAAGATAATAATCCATTTGTCTCCCGACAGGTCTAGCTCTGCTGCATCTAGATCTAGCATGTGCTACCACTGCGCAGTGTCTCACGGTGACCTCCTATGACCTGACTGACCTCACTGCGAGCGTGAGAAAGTTCTCACACTCACAGTGCCATCAGAAAGGGCCTGGGAGTTCACATCCAATAAACTCGCTTCACCTAACTGACATCAGCGCGAGCACCAAGGGGAAATTTTTTTACCACTACACTCACCGCCCAGATTAGATATCAATGCCACACTGTCTCACCTTATTAGCAATAACCACTATACTATTCATCCTGATTAACTATAACTGCCACACTGTTACTACTGTAGCTTAAGGGTCCCAACCATGCTGCCCCTTTCCATAATGTGCCCCTTCTTGACACTGTTCCCTTAAACTGTGTCCCTTCTATACTACACAGTCTCAATACTGGGCACCCTCCTCACATTTCTCCCTCTGCATACTGGCCCTTCCTTGCTGTGCATTCACTGTGTCCCCAATCTGTCCCCTCTCAATACTACTTCCATACTGTTCGGTCTCAATACAGTGCCCCCTCACACTTTACTCCCCCATACCGTCCCTTCACATTTCCCCCATATTGACCCTTTATACTCTCACTGCACCATATTGTTCCCTCACACTTTCATCCATACTGTCACTTCATACATTTCCTCCACACACACAGTACAGTGCAGCTCCTCCCACACATAGTACAGTGCAGCTCCCCCAACACACAGTACAGTGCAGCTCCCCCCAACAAAGTACAGTGCAGCTCCCCAACATATAGTATAGTGCAGCTCCCCAACACACAGTGTAGTGCAGCTCCCCCAACACACAGTGAAGGGCAGCTTCCCATTACACAGTATAGGGCCGCAGCGTTTCTCGCACCCACATCCGCAGCAAAACCTCAGATCTTTTTTACATCTGCGAGCTTGCTGCGGATTGGCCTGACACAATGGAAGTCAATGGGTGCAGAAACACTGCAGTTCCCCACAGAGCATTGACATGCTGCGGTAAAAAAAATCGCTGCAAATCCGCGCATTTTTTTTCCGCAGCATGTGCACAACATTTTTGAATTTCACATTGATTAACATTATGTGCACAACGCACTGCGGATTTAAGGCAATTCCAAAAACGCAGCGGAAACACATGAAAAACCGCAATGTGTGCAAATACCGCTATTGTGTGAATGGTGAGGATGTGGTGCAGAAGTGGAGTTTTTCCAAGAGTGGGCTGTGGGACTGTGGAAGATTCGAGGTGTGGAGGCGGGGCTGGAGTGGAGCCCGGGCGGAGTCTCAAGAGGGCTCAAAAATGTTCACAGTATGGGGCCCTGAAATTCCTAGTAGCAGCCCTGACTATAAAGCAGTAACTGTAGGTACTGCTACTCTAACCATGTAAACGTAAAGTCTGGATTTTATTTCCCTGGTTTCAACACAGCAGTGACAGTGAGTGTAATTCTCTAAAGCATGGAATATGTAAAGACCCAATATAATATGCAATATTGAAGGCTCAGTAAGGTACATTTTGCCACTTTTGATATGTGCATGACAGAATTTGTCCTGTAGCTCCAATCATGTAGAACATTTAAGAGTTAATTTAAATATGGCCCTTAAAGAGGTTGCCCACAACTACACTACTGGATAACCCTCTATAAATTGGCCCAAGATGGGAAAAAAATGAATATGCACCTCCTGGACCAACACTTTGCCTCTGTACACAGCGCTGCTTCCCCTGGCCCTCTTATGGGATCAACATCCAGAGAGAGGTAACATACAATATACACTCACCGGCCACTTTATTAGGTACACCTGTCCAACTTCTTGTTAACACTTAATTTCTAATCAGCCAATCACATGGCGGCAACTCAGTGCATTTAGGCATGTAGACATGGTCAAGACAATCTCCTGCAGTTCAAACCGAGCATCAGTATGGGGAAGAAAGGTGATTTGAGTGCCTTTGAACGTGGCATGGTTGTTGGTGCCAGAAGGGCTGGTCTGAGTATTTCAGAAACTGCTGATCTACTGGGATTTTCACGCACAACCATCTCTAGGGTTTACAGAGAATGGTCCGAAAAAGAAAAAAAATCCAGTGAGCGGCAGTTCTGTGGGCGGAAATGCCTTGTTGATGCCAGAGGTCAGAGGAGAATGGGCAGACTGGTTCGAGCTGATAGAAAGGCAACAGTGACTCAAATCGCCACCCGTTACAACCAAGTTAGGCCTAAGAGCATCTCTGAACGCACAGTGCGTCCAACTTTGAGGCAGATGGGCTACAGCAGCAGAAGACCACACCGGGTACCACTCCTTTCAGCTAAGAACAGGAAACTGAGGCTACAATTTGTACAAGCTCATCGAAATTGGACAGTAGAAGATTGGAAAAACGTTGCTTGGTCTGATGAGTCTCGATTTCTGCTGCGACATTCGGATGGTAGGGTCAGAATTTGGCGTAAACAACATGAAAGCATGGATCCATCCTGCCTTGTATGGAGCATCTTTGGGATGTGCAGCCGACAAATCTGCGGCAACTGTGTGATGCCATCATGTCAATATGGACCAAAATCTCTGAGGAATGCTTCCAGCACCTTGTTGAATCTATGCCACGAAGAATTGAGGCAGTTCTGAAGGCAAAAGGGGGTCCAACCCGTTACTAGCATGGTGTACCTAATAAAGTTGTCGGTGAGTGTATATTATATAACTATATGTAGTTTTTGAACCTTTTTGCCTACTCTCTGTAACTGCTCTGTGATGATATAGGCTGGTTTCACATTTGCGGTTGTGTCCGCAGCGTTTGTACCGCATATATCCGCATGCGTTGTGTATTTCTATATTTAACATTAGGGACGCATGCGTTTTTGTTTGTTCGCGTTTTGCCGCGTTTGACGACGCATGTGCAGCGCCCCAGAGTCCTGGTCGTTGCAGTAATGTCGCTCTGCCACTAAGGGGGGTGATGTTACGTCTGATTGCACTAAAGGAGTTCACCTGACCAGGTATCAGTCACACATTACACTTCACACTCTGGCCACCAGGGGGAGCAAAGGGTTCTATGTATTAGGCCACTCCTCACACTCTGGTAAAACTGGGGGTTGGATAGGAAATTAGAGAGAAGCTGACTGGGTTTTGCCCAGGTAACATCTAATGAGAGAAGAGCGTTACTTGGGAAGATTCAGGGGGGTCCCTGTCAGGGGTGGGATCCTGACAGTGGCCTAGCAAAAGGACAGATCGTTACGGAGCCGCGCCTGCACTTCATTGTGGCGGCATCTTAAGAAAGGACACGAAGCGAAGTATATTGTGGAGAAGTGAGAAACGAGATCACAGCACAAAGGCGATAGAACCAGAAGGAGTCGTGCCCCGAGATCGGCAACATTCTTCTGAGGCGCGTAGCCGGTGGCCGGAACGCCGAGGAAGTATTAGGCTCTACGCATTACTTCAAACCAACGGCAGGGCAGTTGACTTTTAGATTGGCTGTCTCACCTTAATCACCTAATGAAGACAACGGAGGCAATTGTGGGAGAGGGGCGTCTCTAGGGTCCCTATAAAATAACTCCAGGCCTACCCTGTCATATGGGTGCGTCCCATCCATATCATCTGGGGGACGGAGAGAAAGAACAGAAACATACACGACAGTTGTGAGGACTATCCCGGGGTGCTCAGCAGGGAAGTACTACAACACCCAGGCGCTAGTAGGTAGGCTACTGATTTCCACCTGCAAAGGGAACTCTGGATGTGCCTTCGGACCGGCCGGTCTGAGCCAGCCCTGTTAGCAGTGCTCTGGATTGCGGATGCCGAAGCCTTCAGTAAAGAGGTAAAGAGACTGCAACCCTGTGTCCTCGTCATTTAATGCGACCTACACCTGCACCTACATCTTTAATTGGGCGCCCCTTTGCAGGGCCACGGACTGGGTCAGGCCACCGTGACATCCCCAGAACCGAGAGAGAGACCCGGTACCGAGTACCCCGCTGCCCTGCGTTTGGGGGCCGCTCCACATGCGTCGTCTGGTCGTTTGCGGCTTGGGGCGGAAATGCAACATGTATTTATTTTTATAGGCGTCAATTTGCCGCCTGGAAGCGCATGCGGTCGATTGCGACAAAAAAAGCATTGCTGTCTATATGAACACATGCGTTTACAAGCACATGCGTTTGGTTGCGTTCGTGAACGCATGCGTTTCAATAGAGAAAAACATGTCTAGACACTGATAAGCCACCCCCCCCCATCAAGGTGATAAAGGGAGGGTGTGGACAGTTGCAGTACACTTCTCAGCAGACAGCCAAGCAGAGCAGACAGACCACAGCACCTTGGAGCAAACAAGCCTCTGAACAATGTGAGTATATCCTAGCCAATGCCTTTATTTTCTATTTTCTTTCTCTACATGTCCTAATTTCTGCCATTTCTTTCTTTATACATGCATCAGAATGTCTTTTTCTTCTTCTGATGAGGAGTTTAGTCCAGGACAGTCGGAAGTGGAGCATGTCAGTGAGGTGAGTACTTGCCTCGTCAGATTGGTAAGTATTCACTGTCACATCTACACATGTGACAATTTGAATTTTTAATTAGACTGGGCAGGAGCAGCGGAGTCAAGGTCCGGTGGAAAGACGGCAGCGGGTACGTATACAGGGCTGACTGTTTACTGTATCCTCAGTGGAATATTCTTGAATCTGCCTTTCTTTCCATTCATATTTCTTTACTTTTTTCTTCTGGAATCCTTTTGTATGTTGACTTTCCTATTCATGCCATTTCTCAGCATCTTTTTCTTTCTTTTCCTTATGTTAATTGAGCAAACTTTAATGACTTTATTTAATTTTTAGGTTTCACAACGGGAGGATGATCTAATCGAGAATGACCTCCTCGTCTCCCTGGTCCAGGAGCGAGTCTCGTTGTGGGACACCCGGGATCCACTGCACTCAAACAACGTCACGATCCGGCGCTTATGGAATGAGGTGGCCCAAGCGATGTGGGATGGCTGGGACAACGCCCCGACACGCAGGGCCGTATTTAGAGTTTCTGCTGCCCTAGGCACTTTTCGTGCTGCCTCCCCCACTGGTGAGTATGACTCAGGCTATGTTCACATTAGCGTTGTGCGGTGCAGCATCGGGCGCAGCCGCGGCAACGCATGCGTCATGCGCCCCTATATTTAACATGGGGGGCGCATGGACATGCGTTGTCTTGCGTTTTGTGACACATGCGTCATTTTGGCGCAACTGTCGGCGCAGAGGAGACTGCATGATGTAGTTTTTTCTGCGCCAAAAATCATGCAAAAAATGAATGCATGCTTCACAAAACGCTGTGTTGTGCATGCGTTTTGCATGCGTTGTGCGTTGCGTCGCCGACGCTGCGCCACACAACGCAAATGTGAACGTAGCCTAATGCAGACACTGTCAGCAGTGACATGGGCTACTTTCACATCAGCGATTTTTACCATTTGTGGCAGATCCGGCAGTTTTTCTGCATCTGCCACGTAACGCATCACTTACTGCAACACTGAGTTCGGTCTCATTCATTCCCTGTGGGACTTGCGGACATGTGCTGCACTTGCAGTTTTGCCGCGATCCGGTAAATGCGGTACTTGCAGCAACAGGAAAAAAACGCTGCTAGCAGTGTTTTTTTGTCTCATCGTAAGTGTAAAACCGCTAGTGCTGCACATGTTCGCAAGTCCCATAGGGAATCAGTAAGGGGTCCAAATCTATGTATATGCCCATGTAGCTCTTTCAAAGACAATTCCAGCCATATTTTTACATGCTCAGTCCACTCATCTGAAATCGGTTTGCATACATATGCAAATGAGGCAGTAGATCTGTTACTCCAGCTCTATACCCCCTCAGTGCTGTATTATATAGTATATAACACAGCCACGTAGTATATAGGAGCCACGTAGTATATAGCAGCCACGTAGTATATAGCACAGCCCACGCAGTATATAACACAGCCCACGTAATATATAGCACAGCCCACGCAGTATATAACACAGCCCACGCAGTATATAGCACAGCCCACGCAGTATATAGCACAGCCCACGCAGTATATAGCACAGCCCACGCAGTATATATCACTCAAAGAACAAAGAAAGTTGAGTTCCAGCTCCGTAAAATGCAAAAAGTTTAATTCAGTCCAACATTAAAATAAGACAAATAACTGTGCTCCCTCCGGATTACAATTCCCAATGTGAAGGGCAAACGGCAACGCGTTTCGATCCGAAGATCTTTCTCAAAGCCAAGCTTTGGCCAGACATACTCCTAGAAACGAATTACTCTACAAAAATAAAATAAAAAGTGATGAAGACAGAGGTCAAGTTCGACTCATTACAACTTTCAATAGCCAATGGGCGAATTTTAGAGAGATTATTAAAAAACACTGGCCAATTTTGCTATCTGATGCTACCCTGAGGAAGTGTTTACCACCTATCCCGCTGATTACAGCTAGAAGATCTAAAAATCTCAGAGACCTGTTGGTTCATAGCCACTACGAATCATCTAGAAAGAAGAGTAATACATGGCTGGAGACGACCGGCTGTTTCCCTTGTGGACATTGTAAGGGATGTTCAAACATTATAAAGAGCAAGGAATTTTCAAATGCGAATGGCAATCGCTCATATACAATCAGACATTTTATTACTTGCTCCACAAAGGGAGTTATATACAGTGCACAATGCCCATGTGGAAAACTATATATTGGGCTAACAACTCGGGAATTACGCATACGTGTGCGAGAGCACGTGAGAGACATTGATAAGGCCCAGACGTGCGAAGATCCATCCCAGTTGAAAACGATACCAAGGCACTTTCACCAATTTCATAACAGTAACTCTAATGTGCTAAAAGTGAAAGGCATAGATGTAGTCCAAATGGGCACGAGAGGGGGAGATTTGGCCAAAACTTTGGCTAAACTGGAATGTAAATGGATCTATAGGCTGGGAACAGTGGCCCCAGGGGGACTAAACGAAAGTTTTGGTTTTGGCGCCTTCTTGTAATAGTAATAATAATATATTCTGTTTTATCATTATTCTGAGATTCGCTAAATTGGTTTTAATTGTTATTTTTTAGGGGTAGAGGGTTAATTTATATATATTTTAATATCAATTTTTCCTTAGTCTCTTATAGGACATATTCATGTTGCTTTGTCTTTTCCGATGAGTGGTATCCTGTATTATATCAAGCTGCAATCAACAAGAAAGTGTTTGAACTTCATTAAAGAGCAATATTGAAAATCTATGAAATGTGGTGCAGCTATGCCTTGTAAATGTGTCAATCACTATTTATTATTAATAAGTATAATTAATTCACTATTATATTATAGGTTGGTTTGTTTTAGTATTATATAAAATTACATTCAGTGATGTTATGGAGTTCATTTTTTGATAATTTGTATTCTCTAAATCACTTATCGTAATTTTAGTATTATATTATTATTAAATTATGGATTGCTGACAGTTTGAGCAGCATTTTAGCATAATAAGGCACTTTTCACTTTAATCTTAATATGGATTTACGTTAATATAATTGTTATAATTAATTGTCAGTATTAGCTAGTTTCACTAGTTTATTAATTAGTTTTATTTTATTATATATAGTTGACTCAATGTCAGAATTAGTAGCACTTTAGTATAATAGGCACTACTCACTTTATTTGAAATATGAATTTATGCATATATAGGCATTGTTATTGTTAGTAGTAGTTGATTCACGAGTTGATCTTCTTAGTCTTTATAATAGGACAACACAGATGGCATAGTCACATTATCACATGACTTGTTGCAGCAGTAGTCCTGAGATCGCTGGGTGCTTGGCTGTGCGCGCTGTTTCAATCCCTTCCTTCCACGGACTCGGACTCTCTCGGACATTGGAGATATCCGATCAGTGCGGGAGTTCTAATGTTACTCCTTTCCTGATCTGGTTCTCGTCGGCCGAGGGCGATGAGTCATTTCAGAGTGGAGGGGGAATGAGGAGACGCGCCGGGTATCCATAGCAGCCGGCGATCACATGACTTGTAAGACAGTTTTGCATTGGATACAGGGCGCTATAAGAGACCAGATTTCCCTCTCCCTGACACGCCCCCTGAAGAAGAGGACGAAACGCGCGTCGGGGCAGAGGGACCGGGCACTTGTTACACGCTCAGTGAGTATTGCAGTGGATTACCTGATTTCCTTATCTGGCATTTGCACATCAATCTTTCCCATATATTTAGGAGGGCTTTATGATAATAGTGCATGGCCAGTACTGTGATAGTTGGGAGTTTCATTGGTAATTAACCATTTCAATAGACGTTATATCCGGGCTGTGCATTCAGTGTGGGCCAATATCAGGCCACTATTGTTTAGCAATATAGCAATACTTGTTGTGACCGGATTTATTGCGCATTTACTGTGTATGATGTAACTAGTAACTTGCAGGTCCCTCACGTCTGAGGTTCATAGGGAAAGTTTGTAATAAATTAAGTGGTAAATTTTAATTATCATAATAAAATAATATTTTATACCATAGATGAGTTTGTGCTATTTCTGTTACACTGCTTCTTACAAGCAATAGGTGTTACGGACGGATTTCATGATTGTTGACAGCACTTAAAGCATGATTGGATCAACAGGCTGATTTAATTTATTTTAATGTTGGACTGAATTAAACTTTTTGCATTTTACGGAGCTGGAACTCAACTTTCTTTGTTCTTTGGATCTTACTCGATTTCCTGCTGCGGAGTTCCATGCACCTGCGTTCATCAACGGTGAGCTGGCTTACAAACTTTTTCTTTGTTCTCTCTTACAAGTATATATCACTGCCCACGTAGTATATATCACTGCCCACGTAGTATATATCACTGCCCACGCAGTATATAACACAGCCCACGCAGTATATAACACAGCCCACGCAGTATATAACACAGCCCACGTAGTGTATAACACAGCCCACGTAGTATATAACACAGCCAGGCAGTATATAACACAGCCCACGTAGTATATAACACAGCCCACGCAGTATTTAACACAGCCCACGTAGAATATAACACAGCCCACGTAATATATAGCAGTATGGGCACCATATCCCAGTTAAAAAAAAAGAATTAAAATAAAAAATAGTTATACTCACCCTCCGGCGTCCACCGAAGCTGTCCCGATGCGCGCGATGCTGCCGCCAGCTTCCGTGCATCACTGGGAACGGAAGCTGGCGGCAGCATCGCGCGTATCAGTGGACGGCGGAAGGTGAGAATAGGACAATTTTTAATTTTTTTAATTATTTTTAACATTATATCTTTTTACTATTGATGCTGCATAGGCAGCATCAATAGTAAAAAGTTGGTCCGGGATGGGGCGACACACTGGCACTGACAGCTCCGCACACACATACAGCTCCACACACACACATACAGCTCCACACATATGCATACAGCTCTGCACACACATATGCATACAGCTCACGCACACACACACATACAGCTCCGCACACAAACACACACAGCTCCGCACACAAACACATACAGCTCCGCGCACACACACATACAGCTCCGCTGCCCGCACACACACACATACAGCCCCACACACATACAGCACCGCACAGACACACACATACAGCTCCGCTGCCCGCGCACACACACATACAGCCCCACACATACAGCTCCGCACACACACATACAGCACTGCAGACACACACATACAGCTCCGCTTCCCGCACACACACATACAGCACCGCTGCCCGCACACACACATACAACCCCACACACATACAGCTCCGCACACACACACATACATACAGCTCCGCTCACAGAGCTCCGCACACACACAGACACACATACGAGCCGCGCACACACACAGCTCCACTGTCCGCACACACACAAACACATACAGCCCCACACAGATATAGCTCTGCACACACAAACACATACAGCACCACACAGACACACACATACATTCAGCTCCGCACACACACAGAGCTCCGCACACACACACATACAGCACCACACAGACACACACATACAGCTCCGCTCCGCACACACAGAGGTCCGCACACACACAGACACACACATACATACAGCTCCGCACACACACACACATACATCTCCGCTGCCCGTGCACACATGCCCATACAGCTCCACACACATACAGCTCCGCTGCCCGCACATACAGACACACACATACATACAGCTCTGCACACACACACACAGCTCTGCACACTAGCACTGGCAATGTTTGCTCCCAGGACCCAGATAGAGTGAGTGGGGGTGTATTATACCCCACCCCCACCACTCACTCTCTGGGTCCATCTGCCGGGAGCAAAGATCAAACAGACATTAAACATTCAAGGGCTGCTGTGTTTGCACGGCTCCTCCAGCCTCAGGCACTACAGGAAGACGAGGCTGAGGAATGTGAGGGAAGGGGTGAGGACCGTGAGGTGAGTCACAGACAGCCATGCAGCAGGCAGCGCGCGGGCAGGAGCAGGGAGGATGAACATTACAGACAGAGACAGTACACTACTCACTGTGTATGTACTGCTCTACTGCGATTTCTCCAGGCAGGCAATGTGAGAGTCCAGGACAGGACCCATGGTCGGGACACAGGGCGCCACCCCTCCACCTCAGCAGTCAGTCACATTCCGGCCGGGCACCAGTTAGGCTGTGAGCAGGGGGTCACTGTGTCTCAGCAGGGGGAGTAGGGAGAGTCGGCACCAGCACCACGTGTTCTGGCTGCCGCTCTGCCGCCCCCTGTCTTCAGGAAGGGACGCACAGGACTAGTATTAAAAAAAAAAAACTTGCTCAGGTGCCGCCCCCCCGCCTGTCCCCGCCCTAGGCACATGCCATCAAGTGCCTAGTGGCAAATACGGCCCTGCCGACACGGGTCCGAAATGCATTTGGTAAGTATTGCACTGCAGTGTGAAGCAGCAGAGACCTTGGCCGTGCTCACTCGACTGTGTGTGATGAAAGAAACTCTCAGGAGTTTCTCTCATCACACACAGTTGTGTGCGCATGGCCAAAAGTCCTTTTTCTGATGCAAATTTTTTTTTTAACAGTAGCCAAAGTCAAAACACGTTGGCGTTCGATGAAGGACCGCTTCAACAAGGACCTGCGTCAAGAGAGCTGTGTTCCCAGTGGTTCAGGAGCAAGGATCAGACAATACAAATACCATCGAGTTCTGGCATTTTTAAGACCGGTCCTTGCCCAGAGAACGTAAGTATTTATCACGTGCATTAGGTTGTATTGTATTGCCATAATCTGTATTTTTATATTCCACAGGATTTTGCGTCTGGTAAATTTTTGATATTAATTTTCTTTTTCCTTTTTTCACAGCACATACAGCACTACTGTTGGCCCAGGTTCTGGAGCGGTCCTTCATCCGACAGCCACGGACCCGTCCCAGCCATCCAGCAGCACAGCAGCAAGTGGGCCTTCCACACAAACTGGAGACCAGGGAGCTGGTCCATCAGATCTTCCCCTTTCGCAGTCCTCTTCCACTGCTCCTTTTTTTTTGGGCTCCTCCCAGCAGCGGCAGAGGGCTTCGGACAGGTCACTCATGCCCGAGTTTTTGCACTTGAGCTCGGTTTTACACGAAGCAATCAAGGCTTTGGGTGACCGAATAGAAGTTTCACATAGCCTCTTGAATGCACGTATCCAGGAGGTCAGCAAAAGCCTTGATCAAGTGAAAGCCGACCTCCAGAGGCCAGCACATCATTTTTTTAACCAAATTGAGCAGGGCATGTCGGAACACCTTACTCCTGATCTCCAGCTGAGTGTCATGCAGGCCTGCAATGCTGCTTACGTGCAGGCTATGCAGTCGGTATTTCCAGCAGACAGTGGTGGCATATCCACCTGTGCCTTCACTGTCACGATTGACCTCAATGCTGACCTCTGCTGCATCCCACTGCACGGCCACCTCAATTCCTTCCACAGCTGGACATCACTACAGCACCACCACCATGCCGAGTGCAGTTGGACATCCCACCGCCACCACCATGACATCCGCTGCTCCTGTTTGGACCTCCACTGACACCACGATGCAGCAGGACCCTGGCATGGCCTTCCGTACCGCCACCACCACGATGCAGCAGGACCCTGGCATGGCCTTCCGTACCGCCACCACCACGATGCAGCAGAACCCTGGCATGGCCTTCCGTACTGCCACCACCACGATGCAGCAGGACCCTGGCATGGCCTTCCGCTCTACAAGCGCTATGGACTCTGGCATGGCTGCATGCTCTACGAGCACTATGGACTCTGGCATGGCTGCACGATCTACGAGCACTATGGACTCTGACACAGTGCAACCGGACTCTGACAGGTCACCCATCACCACGCCACGCCATATGAGCCCACCAAGACCTCCCACAACCAGGCAAACCAAAAAAAAACAAAAAAAACAACAGAGGACTCTTAGCATTCCTCCCCCTTCACCTCCCAATGTGTCTGTAATGTCAGGTTTGTCTCACCCTTCCAGTGCGTCTCAAGCCTCTCATGTGTCAAGCCCCATCCCTGAACTTCCAGACCCTTCTAGTTTCATTGCCCCTTCTCCTGCCACCTCTGCGTCGTCCACGGTTAGCCAGGCCTCAGTGCTTCACACCCCCCGTTTACATCACTCTACCCCAAGCCGGCGCAGTAAATTAATTTTTGGGTTGTTAAAAAATAAAAAAAATTTGATTTGCCACAATTATGTTTGGTTTATTGTGTCTTCTGTCGCCGGCAACACACACCGTGCGCCAACTAAGAAACTTCGCCACACACTTACTTTTTGGGCCACATCATATCTCCAGTAGTTATAAAAAAAAAAAAGACTGCAGCTTTGTGTGTCTTTAGTATACAGATATGAGGTGGGCCAAAAAATATTTCATGTATCTCCATAATCTCTTTTTGTCTGTGACTAGTGTGGCAGTATGAAGAGAAAATGGTGGAAATACAGTGCAGACCTCTACTGAACAGGTCAGGTGTCAAAAAACTCATTAGTTATGACACCTGACCTGGTGAGTATAGAACTGCCTTGTATAACCACCATTTTCTCTTCTTTATACATAATCTATTACACACAAATTGAGGGGATAATGGTGGTCACACACTGCATATCTATGCTCACCTGCACAGGTGTCATAAATAGTGAATTCATGAGGCTGTTATATGTGCATCATGAATTCATTATTTCTAACACCTGACTTGATGAGTATAGATCTCTTTAGTGTGACAGTCATTGTCTCTTCAGTTTGTGTCCAATGGATACAGCAGAACAGAATCAGGACGCAATGACGTCAACAAGCTTACCAATAAAGCAACATGGCTGCCATAACACTAGCAGTATGTGGCCAGTGTTTTATATCAGTATTTCTAAGCCAAAACAAAGAGTGGAACAATTAGAGGTAAATTATGATATTAACATAATAACTAGCACCTCTGCCTTTATCACCCACTCCTGGTTTTGGATTATAAAAAATGATATTAAATACAGATCAAATACTGCCAGTTTTAGGACAGCCTTGGTTTGGAGAGGAAAAAGATAGGAGACACGGTCAACACAACCAAAACTAAAGTTTATTAATGAGAAATATTATTTTCATATCAGAAAATTACTGGTGCAGATCTAATTACAACAGGACATTTACACAACATCGTTCTGCCATGACACACATCCAATATCTGAATCAAAAAAGGCAGCAAATTGGTCCCGCATGTGACCAACTGCTGCAGTTGACCGCAGCGGGTGATGCTGGAAATCGGGCAGTGGGTGTGCAACTGGTTCATCCAGTTCAATGTTGGGTTGCTCCTTAGCCATTATATAATTATGCAGAACCACACAGACTTTGACCACCTCGTCGACTGTTTCCACTTTTAGATTTATGGCTGATGCAAGAATGCGCCATTTAGCGACCAGAATGCCAAAGGTACACTCTACTGTTCTTCGGGCCCTGGTCAGTCTGTAGTTAACCCCTTCACCCCCAAGGGTGGTTTGCACGTTAATGACCGGGCCAATTTTTACAATTCTGACCACTGTCCCTTTATGAGGCTATAACTCTGGAACGCTTTGACGGATCTTGGCGATTCTGACATTGTTTTCTCGTGACATATTGTACTTCATGTTAGTGGTAAAATTTATTCGATATAACTTGCATTTATTTGTGAAAAAAACGAATATTTGGCGAAAATTTTGAAAATTTCGCAATTTTCCAACTTTGAATTTTTATGCCCTTAAATCACAGACATATGTCACGCAAAATACTTAATAAGTAACATTTCCCACATGTCTACTTTACATCAGTACAATTTTGGAACCAAAATTTTTTTTTGTGACGGAGTTATAAGGGTTAAAAGTTGACCAGCAATTTCTCATTTTTACAACACCATTTTTTTTTAGGGACCACATCTCATTTGAAGTCATTTTGAGGGGTCTATATGATAGAAAATACTCAAGTGTGACACCATTCTAAAAACTGCACCCCTCAAGGTGCTCAAAACCACATTCAAGAAGTTTATTAACCCTTCAGGTGTTTCACAGGAATTTTTTGAATGTTTAAATAAAAATGAGCATTTAACTTTTTTTCACACACAATTTATTTCAGCTCCAATTTGTTTTATTTTACCAAGGGTAACAGGAGAAAATGGACCCCCAAAGTTGTTGTACAATTTGTCCTGAGTACGCTGATACCCCATATGTGAGGGTAAACCACTGTTTGGGCGTATGGCAGAGCTCGGAAGGAAAGGAGCGCCATTTGACTTTTCAATGCAAAATTGACTGGAATTGAGATGGGACGCCATGTTGCGTTTGGAGAGCCCCTGATGTGCCTAAACACTGAAACCCCCTACAAGTGACACCATTTTGGAAAGTAGACCCCCTAAGGAACTTATCTTGATGTGTGGTGAGCACTTTGACCCACCAAGTGCTTCACAGAAGTTTATAATGCAGAGCCGTAAAAATAAAAAATCATATTTTTTCACAAAAATGATCTTTTTGCCCCCAATTTTTTATTTTCCCAAGGGTAAGAGAAGAAATTGGACCCCAAAAAATGTTGTGCAATTTGTCCTGAGTACGATGATACCCCATATGTGGGTGTAAACCATTGTTTGGGCGCATGGCAGAGCTTGGAAGGGAAGGAGCGCCATTTGACTTTTCAATGCAAAATTGACTGGAATTGAGATGGGACGCCATGTTGCGTTTGGAGAGCCCCTGATGTGCCTAAACATTGAAACTCCCTACAAGTGACACCATTTTGGAAAGTAGACCCCCTAAGGAACTTATCTAGATGTGTGGTGAGCACTTTGACCCACCAAGTGCTTCACAGAAGTTTATAATGCAGAGCCGTAAAAATAAAAAATCATATTTTTTCACAAAAATGATCTTTTTGCCCCCAATTTTTTATTTTCCCAAGGGTAAGAGAAGAAATTGGACCCCAAAAAATGTTGTGCAATTTGTCCTGAGTACGCTGATACCCCATATGTGGGTGTAAACCATTGTTTGGGCGCATGGCAGAGCTTGGAAGGGAAGGAGCGCCATTTGACTTTTCAATGCAAAATTGACTGGAATTGAGATGGGACGCCATGTTGCGTTTGGAGAGCCCCTGATGTGCCTAAACACTGAAACCCCCTACAAGTGACACCATTTTGGAAAGTAGACCCCCTAAGGAACTTATCTTGATGTGTGGTGAGCACTTTGACCCACCAAGTGCTTCACAGAAGTTTATAATGCAGAGCCGTAAAAATAAAAAATCATATTTTTTCACAAAAATGATCTTTTCGCCCCCAATTTTTTATTTTCCCAAGGGTAAGAGAAGAAATTGGACCCCAAAAAATGTTGTGCAATTTGTCCTGAGTACGCTGATACCCCATATGTGGGTGTAAACCATTGTTTGGGCGCATGGCAGAGCTTGGAAGGGAAGGAGCGCCATTTGACTTTTCAATGCAAAATTGACTGGAATTGAGATGGGACGCCATGTTGCGTTTGGAGAGCCCCTGATGTGCCTAAACATTGAAACTCCCTACAAGTGACACCATTTTGGAAAGTAGACCCCCTAAGGAACTTATCTAGATGTGTGGTGAGCACTTTGACCCACCAAGTGCTTCACAGAAGTTTATAATGCAGAGCCGTAAAAATAAAAAATCATATTTTTTCACAAAAATGATCTTTTTGCCCCCAATTTTTTATTTTCCCAAGGGTAAGAGAAGAAATTGGACCCCAAAAAATGTTGTGCAATTTGTCCTGAGTACGCTGATACCCCATATGTGGGTGTAAACCATTGTTTGGGCGCATGGCAGAGCTTGGAAGGGAAGGAGCGCCATTTGACTTTTCAATGCAAAATTGACTGGAATTGAGATGGGACGCCATGTTGCGTTTGGAGAGCCCCTGATGTGCCTAAACACTGAAACCCCCTACAAGTGACACCATTTTGGAAAGTAGACCCCCTAAGGAACTTATCTTGATGTGTGGTGAGCACTTTGACCCACCAAGTGCTTCACAGAAGTTTATAATGCAGAGCCGTAAAAATAAAAAATCATATTTTTTCACAAAAATGATCTTTTCGCCCCCAATTTTTTATTTTCCCAAGGGTAAGAGAAGAAATTGGACCCCAAAAAATGTTGTGCAATTTGTCCTGAGTACGCTGATACCCCATATGTGGGTGTAAACCATTGTTTGGGCGCATGGCAGAGCTTGGAAGGGAAGGAGCGCCATTTGACTTTTCAATGCAAAATTGACTGGAATTGAGATGGGACGCCATGTTGCGTTTGGAGAGCCCCTGATGTGCCTAAACATTGAAACTCCCTACAAGTGACACCATTTTGGAAAGTAGACCCCCTAAGGAACTTATCTAGATGTGTGGTGAGCACTTTGACCCACCAAGTGCTTCACAGAAGTTTATAATGCAGAGCCGTAAAAATAAAAAATCATATTTTTTCACAAAAATGATCTTTTTGCCCCCAATTTTTTATTTTCCCAAGGGTAAGAGAAGAAATTGGACCCCAAAAAATGTTGTGCAATTTGTCCTGAGTACGCTGATACCCCATATGTGGGTGTAAACCATTGTTTGGGCGCATGGCAGAGCTTGGAAGGGAAGGAGCGCCATTTGACTTTTCAATGCAAAATTGACTGGAATTGAGATGGGACGCCATGTTGCGTTTGGAGAGCCCCTGATGTGCCTAAACATTGAAACTCCCTACAAGTGACACCATTTTGGAAAGTAGACCCCCTAAGGAACTTATCTAGATGTGTTTTGAGAGCTTTGAACCCCCAAGTGTTTCACTACAGATTATAACGCAGAGCCGTGAAAATAATTTTTATTTTTTTTCTCAAAAATGATTTTTTAGCACCCAGCTTTGTATTTTTACAAGGGTAACAGAATAAATTGGACCCCAAAATTTGTTTTCCAATTTGTCCTGAGTACGCTGATACCCCATATGTGGGGGGGAACCACTGTTTGGGCGCATGACAGAGCTCGGAAGGGAAGGAGCGCCATTTGGAATGCAGACTTAAATGGATTGGTCAGCAGCCGTCACGTTGCATTTGCAGAGCCCCTGATGTACCCAAACAGTACAAACCCCCCACAAGTGACCCCATATTGGAAACTAGACCTCCCAAAGAACTTATCTAGATGTGTTTTGAGAACTTTGAACCCCCAAGTGTTTCACTAAAGTTTATAGCGCAAAGCCGTGAAAATAAAAATTCTTTTTTTTTTTCACAAAAATGATTTTTTAGCCCCCAGTTTTGTATTTTCACAAGGGTAACAGGATAAATTAGACCCCAAAAGTTGTTGTCCAATTTGTCCTGAGTACGCTGATACCCCATATGTGGGGGGGAACCACTGTTTGGGTGCATGACAGAGCTCGGAAGGGAAGGAGCGCCATTTGGAATGCAGCCTTAAATGGATTGGTCTGCAGGCGTCACGTTGCATTTGCAGAGCCCCTGATGTACCCAAACAGTACAAACCCCCCACAAGTGACCCCATATTGGAAACTAGACCTCCCAAGGAACTTATCTAGATGTGTTGTGAGAACTTTGAACCCCCAAGTGTTTCACTACAGTTTATAACGCAGAGCCGTGAAAATAAAACATCTTTTTTTTCCCACAAAAATGATTTTTAGCCCCCCAAATTTTTATTTTCCTAAGGATAACAAGAGAACTTGGACCCCAGAAGTTGTTGTTCAATTTGTCCCGAGTACGCTGATAACACATATGTTGGGGTAAACCCCTTTTTGGGCGCACGGGAGAGCTCGGAAGGGAAGGAGCACTGTTTTACTTTTTCAACGCAGAATTGGCTGGAATTGAGATTGGACGCCATGTCGCGCTTGTAGAGCCCCTGATGTGCCTGGACAGTGGAAACTCCCCAATTCTACCTGAAACCCTAACCCAAACACACCCCTAACCCTAATCCCAACGGTAACCCTAACCACACCCCTAGCCCTGACACACCCATAATTCTAATCCCAACCCTAATCCAAACGTAAATGTAATCCAAACCCTAACCCTAACTTTAGCCCCAACCCTAACTTTAGCCCCAACCCTAACTTTACCTCCAACCCTAGCCCTAACCCTAACCCTAACCCTACCCCTAACCCTAACCCTAAACGTGACTGAAATACGTGGCACTGAAATACGTGGCACTGAAATACGTGGCACTGAAATACGTGGCACTGAAATACGTGGCACTGAAATACGTGATACGTGGCACTTAAATACGTGGCACTGAAACACGTGGCACTGAAATACGTGATACGTGGCACTGAAATACGTGGCACTGAAATACGTGGCACTGAAATACGTGGCACTGAAATACGTGGCACTGAAATACGTGGCACTGAAATATGTGATACGTGGCACTGAAATACGTGGCACTGAAATACGTGGCACTGAAATACGTGGCACTGAAATACGTGGCACTGAAATACGTGGCACTGAAATATGTGATACGTGGCACTGAAATACGTGGCACTGAAATACGTGGCACTGAAATACGTGGCACTGAAATACGTGGCACTGAAATACGTGGCACTGAAATACGTGGCACTGAAATACGTGATACGTGGCACTGAAATACGTGGCACTGAAATACGTGGCACTGAAATACGTGATACGTGGCACTTAAATACGTGGCACTGAAACACGTGGCACTGAAATACGTGATACGTGGCACTGAAATACGTGGCACTGAAATACGTGGCACTGAAATACGTGGCACTGAAATACGTGGCACTGAAATACGTGGCACTGAAATACGTGATACGTGGCACTGAAATACGTGGCACTGAAATACGTGGCACTGAAATACGTGGCACTGAAATACGTGGCACTGAAATACGTGGCACTGAAATACGTGGTACTAAAATATGTGGCACTGAAATACGTGATACGTGGCACTGAAATACGTGATACGTGGCACTGAAATACGTGATACGTGGCACTGAAATATGTGATACGTGGCACTGAAATACGTGGCACTGAAACACGTGGCACTGAAACACGTGGCACTGAAATACGTGGCACTGAAATACGTGGCACTATGACTGTCAGAAAATGTTCATTAAACGGTTAGGGGTGAGGTTAGGGGTAGAGTTAGGGTTAGGGTTTGGATCCCTTTATCACCTTGATGGTGGTGGGTGGCTTTTCAGTGTGTTTAAATGCATGCGTTTTTAACGCAAACAAACGCATGTGCTTAAAAACGCAAGAAAATACTGCAGGTTGTATTTCTGAAAATGAACGCATGCAGAAAAAAAACGCATGCGTTTGAAAACGCGACCAAACGCGTACAAAAAAACCGCATGCGTTTTCAATGTTAAATATAGGGAAAAAACGCATGCGTTTTTTTGTGCAAAAAACGCTGCAGACAAAAACGCAAGTGTGAAACCAGCGACGCTTTTTATAGCAAAAAAGTTTTTGCGTCTCCACATTTTGAGACCTATAATTTTTCCACATTTTGCTCCACAGAGTCATGTGAGGTCTTGTTTTTTGCGGGACGAGTTGACGTTTTTATTGGTAACATTTTCGGACACGTGACCGTTTTTGATCGCTTTTTATTCCGATTTTTGTGAGGCAGAATGACCAAAAACCAGCTATTCATGAATTTCTTTTGGGGGAGGCGTTTATACCGTTCCGCGTTTGGTAAAATTGATAAAGCAGTTTTATTCTTCGGGTCAGTACGATTACAGCGATATCTCATTTATATCATTTTTTTATGTTTTGGCGCTTTTATACGATAAAAACTAAAATATAGAAAAAATAATTATTTTCGTATCGCTTTATTCTCAGGACTATAACTTTTTTATTTTTTTGCTGATAATGTTGTATGGTGGCTTGTTTTTTGCGGGACAAGATGACGTTTTCAGCGGTACCATGGATATTTATATCAGTCTTTTTGATCGCGTGTTATTCCACTTTTTGTTCGGCGGTATGGTAATAAAGCGTTGTTTTTTGCCTCGTTTTTTTTTTTTTTTTCTTACGGTGTTTACTGAAGGGGTTAACTAGTGGGGCAGTTTTATAGGTTGGGTCGTTACGGACGCGGCGATACTAAATATGTGTACTTTTATTGTTTTGTTTTTTTTATTTAGATAAAGAAATGTATTTATGGGAATAATATATATTTTTTTTTTATTATTTGTTTAGGATTTTTTTTTTTTTTTTTTTTACACATGTGGAAAAAATTTTTTTTAACTTTTTTACTTTGTCCCAGGGGGGGACATCACAGATCATTGATCTGGCAGTGTGCACAGCACTCTGCCAGATCGACGATCTGCTGTGCAGGGCTGCAGGCTTACCAAGTGTCTGCTCTGAGCAGACACTCGGTAAGCCACCTCCTTCCCTGCAGGACCCGGATGCCGCGGCCATCTTGGATCCGGGACCTGCAGCCAGGAAGGAGGTAGGAGACCCTCGCAGCAACGCGATCACATCGCGTTGCTCCGGGGGTCTCAGGGAAGCCCGCAGGGAGCCCCCTCCCTGCGCGATGCTTCCCTATACCGCCGGTACACTGCGATCATGTTTGATCGCGGTGTGCCGGGGGTTAATGTGCCGGGGGCGGTCCGTGACCGCTCCTGGCACATAGTGCCGGATGTCAGCTGCGATATGCAGCTGACACCCGGCCGCGATCGGCCGCGCTCCCCCCGTGAGCGCCGCTGATCGGTGATGACGTACTATCCCGTCGGCGGTCATACGGGCCCACCCCACCTCGACGGGATAGTACGTCAAATGTCGGGAAGGGGTTAAAGATCCTTCTAGTGTGGTTCAAGTCCCGACTGGAATAGGGCTTCAGTAGGTTTTCACACATCTGAAAGGTCTCATTCCCAACCATAACGAATGGCATCGGTGGACCTTGAGTGTTGGGGAGAGGTTGTGGCGGGGAAAATTGAAATTTTTGCCATACACACGGCGGCCCATATCCGAGTTCTTGAAAGTCTGGGAATCGTTGCCACGGCCAAAAGCTCCAATGCCCACGGCGATGAAGCGACAGTTCGCATCAGCTATTGCCATGAGCACAACAGAAAAATATTTTTTATAGTTGAAATACTCCGATCCTGTTCTGGCAGGTTTGATAATGCGGATGTGCTTTCCATCCACCGCTCCTAAACAGTTGGGGAAATCACAAACACTCCAGAATTTTTCCGCAATTTCAAGCCACATGTCGACGGTGGGTAGGGGTATAAACTCATCCTGGAGTACATTCCACAAAGCCCGACAGGTGTCCGCAACTATGGGACAGGGTGGATATTCCAAGCCGGTATTGGAATTGGAGGGATGATAAACTCTCTCCGGTTGCCAGAAATCTGTTAAACAAACCCAAGAAACATTACAATCTATTCTACTTATGGTGTGGTTACACTAAAGAAAGAAAGGAAAATACCCAAAAAATACATGTCAGAAAACAAAAAATTTGGACTGTCATTGGTTTAGATTTGGAACGTACCTTAATGTAACCAGCAGACGTTCCTCCGGTGGAATCGCTTTACGGAGCTGGGTGTCCTGTCGCCGTATGCCTCCTTGGACACGACCAAGCAAATCCCGGAACGAGTCTTGCGACATCCTTGTGTATTCCTGGAATTTCTCCGGGTTGGCATTAAGCTCGCCATACAGTGTGTGATAGGCTCCACGGCTCTCACGTAGTTCGATAATGGGGTGTCTCCAAAAACGCCTACGTTGTTTCCTTCTCCATCTTTCGCGATTTCTGTCTTGCTCCCAAGCAAAAGCACAGGCAAGAAACAGCTTGATGCTTAAATCCAGGTTGAAATAAAAGCTCTCCATGCGAAGATCCATCATGACACAGGATACAGTAGCAAACTGTTAAGATTTCAGTAGCCCTAGGGTCTATATATAGAGATTCCATAATACACGCCCTCTGTAGTCCCATTGGCGGTGTCTGGTTATCTTGATTTTTCTCTTGTGAAATTTCTCATCATGCGCACCAAAAATGCAAACACTGGAAAAAACGCATATAACGCGTACAAACGCGTCTTTTTTTAACCGCATGCGATACCGCATGCGTCTAAAAAACGCAGCGTTTGTATGCGTTTATATGCATTTTTTCCACCACTTGCGGATGCGTTTTAAACGCTGCGGATTTAAACGCTAATGTGAAACTAGCCTTAGAAATTGGAGGCGATCGTACAGGTTATTGTGATTATTTCTATTATTTTACATATCACTGTAAATACTGCTATGTTCAGATTTACAGACATGCATTAGTTTTCATCTTCACAATTTAATTTTCCATTTTTATCAGTTATCATTCGTTAAATTTCCGCCTCTACGCCAAAAAAAAGCAGAAAAAAAAGAAACAACCCGAGGATGGCAATCTTTTTCTGGGTCATGCAGAGATCATTGCTATTTGATAGTCGTGCATGGCATTTTCGGACATATCTTCAGATTTATGAGCCTGATGAGTAATAACAAAATAGATGTCATAATCAGGGAAGCAAATTATTGAAGATTGAAATCACTATGAAAATTTAGGGTTAGGTGCATTGTCATAGTAACATACATTCTTCCTATTATATAGATGTGTCACATGCTTTACAAGGAAGGTTGATACTGTAGCCCAAGATCTACCGCTTTAGAACTGATCACAACAGCTACAAAATGCCAGTTTAGCTTTACAACGATGAACTAAATCAAATTATAATTGATGTAAATTAAAAAAATAAGATTAATAAACCTTTAAAAGATTTTTCATATTTCAGTGCTTTTATAAATAAAAGCAGATCGGTGGGAGAACAGGTACTAAGATCCCAGCCGATTACTATAATCCCCTCCCGAGAGTGACAGCACAGTAGACAGGAGAGTACAGTTTCTATTTTAACACGCACACAGTGTGGGATACAGATTCAATAGAAGTAGAAAGCTTTGTGCTTTATGCTCCTGTCAACTGAGCTGCACACCTCTCAGGAGGGATTTGAGTGATTGTTGGGGGTCTCAGGACCTGTTCTCCCACTGATCAGCTTGTAATTATAAGGGCACTTTATATGTACAAGTTGTTAGGAGTCGAGTTCCCACCGCTGCACAGGGGGAATCTCGATCCATGTCTGCTGCGGTCTCCCATTCTGCATCAGCCACAGTGGAGCCTGCTCAGTGGAGATGTCGGTCCCAGCGTCTCACTGAGACTGATACTGTACAAAGGGTTACTGCTGCCTCTCCAGGCTCTGCTATTGTACCCTGCACTGGTCTGCGGCGAGCAGGCTTTTCTGGGACTAAGTCCTGCTTTGCACACACTGAGCATGCCCAGGGTAAGATCTCTCAGTGGAGATCAAGGGTCACATGCTCAGGTACTGCAGCAACTTCCATTGGTCCTCCAGGAAGGTCCTGTACCTGGTCAAGTTCTGTGGCAGCCTTCTATTGGTCCTTCTAGGAAGGTCCTGAAGTTGCAGCAGCTATAAAGGGTTCTCATGACCGCACGGCCATGCGCTAGTATCAAATATGTACGAGCTCAGTGCCAGTGTGGTCGTGTGTGTAGTCAGGGACCCGGCTGAAATAAGCCCCAAGAATGCTGGCACCTCCGGCGAGGAGTTTTGTGTGTATGCAGTCAGGGACCCGGCTGAAATAAGCCCCTAGAATGCTGGCACCTCCGGCGAGGAGTTTCTTATGAGTGCATTCAGGGCTGGCTAATAGCCATTAGTATTCCGGCTCCACCGGAGAGGAGCTGCGTGTTTGGTTTGGACTGCATGACCACTGTCGGCTCAACTCAGTAGCTGTGTTCCCTGTGTGCTTAACAGGGCACTGCGTTCTCTTTACTATGGGCTCTGTGAAGTAACAGAGTCCATTTATACTAATTTACTTCACCGCCTTACTTAGCAGCAGGTTCTTTCCTGCACGGTGGATCCCGGGTTGCGAACGCACCTGTCTCATTAATAAATATATTCGGTGCGTTCCGCCAACCCTAACACAAGTAGAGTATAAATCAGTCAAACTACACAATTAAATTCGGATTTTTTACATCAAGAACAGGGAAGAGTTGGAAAATAGCACTTTGAATAGAGATGACCGGACAGGTTGAAATTCAAATTGGCCAATTCAGCCAAAAAATTTTAAAATATTTGAGTTGAATAAATTTGCTGCGAATCACAATACTGCAGTAAATATGAGTATAATACTCAGAGGTCTCCTAGGAACGTATTAAACCCATTTTGAACTCTTATTTGCAAACACAGCCTTATTAATGTTCAAGTGACTTCAACCTATCTGACTAGGGGTAAATGGATGACAGACAGTGGTAACAAGCAGAAAACATTAGCCCTTTTTGGAAGCAGAGGCCTGCCTTGCTGGTGTTTATACACAGGATGGAAGAAGCCATGGCTTTTTCACACGGGAGTATAAAACATCCTTGTTTGGGGAGAATCCAGAGCTATATTCTTGCAAAAACAGATGTGTTGTATTGAACGTGAAGAAATAATGGCTTTTCAACTATAAGTAAAATATTCCCTTTTTTGAGATCCACAACATCCTTTCTATTCTCAAACAAATTAAGCAATTATAAAGGCTTTTTATAAAGCTGTAAAAAGAAAAACTCTTTTTTTTAAGCAAGCAGTAACAAGCTAGCGGTTTTCAAAGTGAAGAAGCAATGTCTTGTCAACAAGTCTTTCAAAAAAATTTGCCATATTTTGTGTACCCTCAAAAGTACATTTCCCAGCATTATAAAACACAAAAGGCAACCAGGAGATGAGTGGTTACACTGTGGCAGTGGCAGCAACAGAAGCTACGCAGCTGAAAATTAGCCTGGGGCATGCAAGGAGGCGTGTGTAGGATAGGAAGGGCAGCCCCTGCACCAGCAGTACAACAGTATAGATGACATAATGAACAGGGAATAAATGCATCGCTCAGAATGGGCCATCGGTACTGGCGGAAGCAGAGCAGTGTAGAAGACAGACAATAAGCAGTCAAGTAGGCAAATTGTGTGACCAATTTAATCAAATGAAATAAATGAAAGTCAGCACTAATCCACACCTAATTCATTTTGACATATACAAGGTTTCCAATGCTTATAGCAGGTAATCTGGTCTGCTTGGGTGTGACAAAGCCACCAACTGCTCTGAATACCCTCTCATATATTACACTGGAGGCTGAACATGACAGAACGTACATAGCAAAACGGGCCATTTCTCGATACTGGTCTGATCTGCTGAGCCAGAAGTCCATAGGATCCGGGCTCAGGGTATCTGCCTGAGAAAGGACACAGTCTAGATTTGACTGAACCTGACTGTTCAGCTGCTGCATCTCTGCTGAAGTACTACCAGTTGTTGTAACGGCAGATAAAATATCTCACCAATCATGGCAAATATACTTTATTCAGTGCTGGCATTAGGGGAAGGCTGACCAGGCAGCTGCCTAGGGCCCCCGTTCCTTCAGGGGCCCCCAGCCAGTGGCGTGACGCTAATAGCGGTGCACCACACGGCCACTATCGGACCTGTGAATAAGAGGAGCCCGGCACCACCTCCCATCGCTGATTCAACTTATCAGCTCCCTCTCCCATCACTCCCCCTTTGCTTGTGACTCAGCGGGTGTGCGATTACGTAACTTCATCATGCGCCATGCTGTGCCAGCAGTGGAGCCAATGAGACCGGAGCAGAGCCTGGAGCAGTGCGGGGAACAGGGTGGAGGGGTAAGTATTGTGTGTGAATGTATGCATATAGTGTGTGTGTGTGTCTGTCTACACTATACTGTGTGTTGGGGAGCTGCCCTTCACTGTGTGTTGGGGGAGCTGCACTATACTGTGTGTTGGGGAGCTGCACTATACTATATGTTGGGGAGCTGCACTATACTATGTGTTGGGGAGCTGCCCTTCTCTATGTGTTGGGGAAGCTGCAATATACTGTATGTTGGGGAGCTACACTATACTATGTGTTGGGGAGCTGCACTGTACTTTGTTGGGGGAGCTGCACTATACTGTGTGTTGGGGGAGCTGCACTGTACTGTGTGTGTGGGGGGAGCTGCACTATACTGTGTGCGTGGGGTGAGCTGCACTATACTGTGGGGGGTGGCTGAACTACACTGTGTGTGTGGGAGGGCTGCATTATACTGTGTGTGGGGGCTGCATAATACTGTGTGGGGGGGGCTGCATTATACTGTGAGTGGGGGGACTGCATTACACTGCATGTTTGGAGAGTGGTTGCATTATACTGTGAGTGGGGGGCTGCATTATATTGCGTGTGGGGAGGGGCTGCATGATACTGTGTGTTGGGGAACTGCACTATACTGTGAGTGGGGGGCTGCATTATACTGTGTGTGGGGGGCTGCATTATACTGTGTGTGTGGGGCGGAGGTGCATTGCACTGCATGTGTGTGGGGAAGGGCTGCATTACATTGTGAGTGTGTGGAGAAGGGCTGCATTATACTCTGTGGGTTGTGTGGGGGCTGCATTATACTGCGTGTGTGTGGGGGGAGGGGCTGCATTATACTGTGTGTGTGGGGGCAGGGGCAACATTATACTGCAAGATTATGTGTGGGGAGGGGCTGCATTATACTGTGTGGGTGTGTGGCTACAGTATACTCTGAAGGGCGGCTGCAGTATACTGTATCAAGGACCATGGGGAGTGCACTATATGGGTCCTGAATTATACTGTATCGAGCACTATCTGTCCCCATCATTCTTCTAGGGATATCCATCTGTAGATATATATACTGTATATACAGTATATATATCTCCGTAGATATATATATGGATATATCTATAGATATATCTATAGAGATAGATATGGATATATCTATCTATAGATCTATCTATATATATATATCTATAAAAATATTTATATATATATATATATATATCTATAGATACATGGATATATCTATCCATATATCTATCTAACTATCCATATATCTATCTACATCTAGCCATAGATATATCTATAGATAGATATATCTAAAGATGGATATAGATATAGATATGTGAATAGATCTATATATATAGATCTATCTATCTCATTCCTTCTACTGTATCTATCTCTTCCATATCTATCTAGCTATCTACAGTAACTATCTATCTATAGATAGATCGAAGGAATGAGATAGATAGATGATAGATCTATACATTGATAGATACTATTTATCTATCTATCTCTCTGTCTGTGTCTGTCTATCTGTCTATCTATCTGTGTGTAATGGAGTGTGGGTTGGACAAATGTAAAAGAGGAGGTTGGACAAGAAATGACATGATGATTCTTTTTTTTGTTTTTGTTCAAAAATAGATCTTTATTTAGCTTTCAAAAATGCATCAAATCCACACAAAAAAAACGCAGAAAATTTTACTTGCATTTTCTGTCAAGAGGTGCAGATTCTGTGCAAAAAATTCCACAGGCAAAACTGCAACGTGTGCACATACCCTCTTGAACACCATATCACATACATAGGCCACCAGGACAAGGTAGATTCTCCCGGCTGAGCCCTACTCTACTCTATCCTATTAAACATTTGTTTAAAGGGAATGAGTCACATACATTTTTAAAAATAATTGAAACAAGATGGTGACTTTTTTTTGTAATCTGTATTTCTGATTGGAGATTATTGTTTTCAGTACATATATGGAAGCTGTAGGTGGATATCGGTCTGCGGTCAGACTGCAATGCATGGACTAGCCATGGGTCTCCTGACTTGAACTCAGGCCAGAAGATTGGCACCCAGTCCATGCACTGCGATAGCAGACTAATTTCCCCCATCCTATAATTATACTGCCATAATAATAAAAAATAAAGATGTTTCCCAATCATTTATACCCACTTTTTATTTTTCCATCAATATGGCCATGTGAGGGCTTGATTTTTGCAGGATGAGTTGTACTTTTAAGTGACATGTTTGATTTTACAAAATAGTGTACTAGAAAACGGGGAAAAAACATCAAAGTGGGGTGAAATTGCAAAAAAGTGCAATTCTACAATTATTTCTTTTTTTTTTCACCATGTTCATTAAATACTAAAACTGACATGCCATTTTGATTCTCCAGGTCATTACGAGTTAATAAACTACAATCATGTCTAGGTTTTGTTATTTAAGTGGTGAAAAAAAATCCAAATTTTGTCAAAAGAGAAAAAACAAAAGTTGCCATTTTCTGAGACCTGTAGCATCTCCATTGTTCTTAGGCTGGGTAAGGGCTTATTTTTTGCACACTGAGTTAACGCTTTTATTGATACTATCTTGGTGTAGATACAATCTTTTTATTACCTGTTTTTGCATTTTAATGCTATATTGTGACGACCAAAAAAACGTAATTCTGATATTTTCGTGGTTTTTTTGCGCTGTCTCAGATTAATTATTTTTATATATGGATAGATCAGGTGATTCCGAACGCGGCAATGCCAAATATATGTATTTTTATTTTATTTTATTGCTTTATTTTGAATGGGGCAAATAGGGGGTGATTTAAACTTTTATATTAAAAAAACAAACATTTGTTTTCATTCTTTACTCGCTTCAATAGTCTCCATGGGAGACTAGAAGCTGTGATCATTCGATCCTCTGTGCTACACACAGCAGGGCTGCAGCATTGCTCTATGTAGCAGAAATGCTCTTTTGCTATGAGTGCCGACCACTGGGCCAAATAATACAATAATGATCATCAGAGGTGTCAAACTGCATTCCTCGAGGGCCGCCAACGTGTCATGTTTTCAGGATTTCCTTAGCATTCCACAAGGTGCTGGAATCATTCTGTGCAGGTGATTAAATTATCACCTGTGCAATACAAGGAAATCCTGAAAACATGACATGTTGGCGGCCCTCGAGGAATGCATTTTGACACCTCTGATGATCATTAATAAAAAAAAAAACAATACTACATGCCATTATACACAGGAGCTCTGTATGTACGTAGTGTCAGTGTACATGTAATACAGGGATCAGTATCAAGAGCCCTGCTGCAGACTTACAGCAGGAGTCTGTGCACGTGTTACAGAAGGACAGAGAGAGAGTAAGGAGCTCTGCGGTGAGCTTACCTGCCGGAGCACAGAACCTGAAACATGTGACCTATGGGAGAGTGGACAAAGGCAGAGCCAGACGCCGAGTGGCGGCGGTGACCGGCGGAGCCGGACAGTAGTCTGAACATGCCAAAGTCAAGCTGGGAGGTCGATGAAGTGCCAATAGGGTGAGACATAAACGTGGTCGGGACGTAGCAAAAAGGTCGGGGAGCCAAAGATAGCGGTGCAGTACAAACGGGGCAGACAGAAGGGAAGTTAAAGTACCAAGCTGAAAGTCAGAGCCAGAAACAGACAATAAGCACAGAATCACAAAGCAATGCACAGAAGGAGAGCACGGACCAAATCATACACGGGAAGGCAAACGGACTACACACCAGGGGGTCAGACAAACAGCCAGAACAGATGTATCACTGACAAGGATCCCCAGATGAAGGCACGTAAATATAGCCCTCCCCAAACCAGAAGGAGGCTGTACAAATTATATAGCGTCAGTGTATGGGTAACACAGGGATCACCAGTGACATTATACACGGGAGCTTTGTATATAGTGTCAGTGTACAATGTGATAAAGTCACTGGTAAAATACTGGAGGGAAGATATGTGTAAGGGTGGTTTTACACTTGCGTTTTTGTCTGCAGCGTTTTATGCACAAAAAAACGCATGCGTTTATTTCCCTATATTTAACATTGGAAACGCATGCGTTTTTTTGTACGCGTTTGGTCGCGTTTTCAAACGCATGCGGTTTTTTTCTGCATGCGTTCATTTTCAGAAATGCTACCTGCAGTATTTTGCGTTTTTTCACGGCAAAAAAATGCATTGCTGTCTATGTAAACGCATGCGTTTTTAAGCACATGCGTTTGTTTGCGTTAAAAACGCATGCGTTTTTATTGGAAAAAAACAGAAAACACACTGAAAAGTCACCCACCACCATCAAGGTGATAAGGGATCCAAACCCTAACCCTAACCCTACCCCTAACCTCACCCCTAACCGTTTAATGAACATTTTCTGTCATAGTGCCACGTATTTCAGTGCCACGTATTTCAGTGCCACGATATTTCAGTGCCACGTATTTCAGTGCCACGATATTTCAGTGCCACGTATTTCAGTGCCACGATATTTCAGTGCCACGTATTTCAGTGCCACGATATTTCAGTGCCACGTATTTCAGTGCCACGTATTTCAGTGCCACGTATTTCAGTGCCACGTATTTAAGTGCCACGTATTTCAGTGCCACGTATTTAGGGTAGGGTTAAGTGTAGGGTTAAATGCGTGGCACTGAAATATCATGGCATTTACATGAAATACGTGGCACTTAAATACGTGGCACTTATATACGTGGCACTTAAATACGTGGCACTTATATACGTGGCACTTAAATATGTGGCACTTATGTGGCACTTAAATACGTGGCACTTACATGGCACTTAAATACGTGGCACTTATATACGTGGCCACTGAAATATCGTGGCACTTATATACGTATATACGTATATACGTATAGAAACGTATTTCAGTGCCATGCATTTCAGGTTAGGGTTAGGGTTAGGGTTAGGGGTAGGGGTAGGGGTAGGGTTAGGGGTAGGGTTAGGGGTAGGGGTAGGGTTAGGGGTACGGTTAGGGTTAGGGTTTTTTGGTTTTTTCTTGTTTTCTTGTGTTTTTCTATAAAAACGCATGCGTCTAAAAAACGCATGCGTTTTACCGCGTTTACATGCGTTTTTTCACACATGCGTTTTTTTAAAAAACGCATGCAGATAAAAACGCAAGTGTGAAACCAGCCTAACTACTACGCTTATTAGCGTCAGTGATATAAAGCTAGAGTATTTTCCTCCAGCCCTCTAAAGTGTGGTGAGGCTTAAACTAAAGTTGCATAAATGGGTTGGTTTTATGTAGACATTCATATAGCGGGTGGGAGAATGTCCACCTTATCTCCACCTGCAGAGCTGTCACCAACGTATTGTAATAATTATAGGGGATAACTCAGGAGACTCTTTGCGTGGAACAAGACAACTACAGGACACAGTTTTATAAGTGGTAAAGTCTATGGTGATTCAAACAGGTGCAGAGAGAAACTCAAGTTCACAACACTTGGTGAAAATATCAAATGCACTCAGCAGTCTATAGGAAACTTCAGAGGAAAATGCAATCAAGCAGAAAGTCTATGAAGCACAGTTATTCTTGAGGATACTTGACACGAATAAATCCTTGTCTTAGTCCAAAACACAGATAAATATGCTTATAAGGCAGTTCAAATCATATCTTAGCTCAACCAGGGAGGCCGGGTTAATAGTCTCAGGTTCTTGCAAAGCAGCAACAGCTTACATGTCCAGCAAATGAGATGGAAGTAAACTTGAGCAGCAGATGAAGGAGGATTACTGGAACTGGTGTATGCAGCAGGAACTCAGAGCAGAGTAGCAGGATCACCACACAGGTTCACAGGTGCAGGTATATAGCCAGGGAGTAATCAGAGGTCAGGAGCTGGATGCAAGGCAGAATACTCTAGCACAGACTGAAGGCTGGGGTGGAGTTTTATAGCAGGAAGACACAGTGCACATGAGACCAAAGACGCCATCTTGGAAAAGGGCAGTAATGCACAAAAGGTAAAAAATGTTCAGAGTCCTGACACATTGTTGCCCACAGGATTCCATTGGAAAAGACAACGCGCCAGCCGTTGTCTGCGCTATTCACTTCATGGACTTCATCTGAGTGCCTACCAACTTGTTAACAGTATTCTCCGGAATCGCTGTTACCTGATTCTATATCCCTGAACTCTGCATATCCTTTTGCAATTTGAACTGTTTAATCCCCTGTTTAACCCTGCACCTCCCTGCAAGCAGTTAACCCCGTTACAATAAAACTGTTATACTTGTTAACCCTTTCTCTGCTTCCTGTTCATCACTGCATCCGGCAACCTGCTTATAGTCGCACCAGTCTTCACTAAAGAGTTTGTGCTCCAGACGGACACCTCTGAGGATGGTTTAGGAGCTGTGCTGTCCCAGTAAATAGATGGGGGCGAACATCCAGTCCTATACCTGATTAGGAAACTCTCCTGTGAGAACTATGCCATCGTAGAAAAAGAGTGCTTGGCCATCAAGTGGTCAATCGACACCCTGAGATACTACCTGTTAGTCAGAAAGTTCAGGCTAGTGTCAGATCATGCGCCCCTGAGATGAATAAGAGAAAAGAAGGGGAAGAATGCCTGGGTAACTAGGTGGTTTCTGGCGCTCCATGATTTTACCTTTCATGTGGAGTACAGGCCAGGGAAGTTGCATGGGAACACAAATGCCATGTCCAGAGTCCCCTGCTAGGAAAATGAAGGTGCCAAAATCCCCAGCGGAGGGGGGTATTTGTAACAAAATCACTGGTAAAGTACCAAAGGAGAGATATGTGTCACTACTACGCTTAATGGCGTCAGTGATATAAAGCCAAAGTATTTTCCAACAGCACCCTAAAGTGTGGTGAGGCTTAAACTAAAGTTGCATAAATGGTCTTTTATGTGGACATTCACAAAGACCGTGGGAGAATGTCCACCTTATCTCCACCTGCAGAGCTGGCACCACCATGTCCTGACAGGACCTGTGTGATGTCACAGTCATGTGGTCAGTCATATGATGGAGGAGTCACATGGTCTGTGGCTTAAGTAGCTTCCTTTCAGAGGCCGCAGTGTGGTGGGTCTGGAGAGAAATACTCCAAGAAGTGGTTTTGTGCTGTGATTTATGCCTGAGCCACGGTTTGTGCTAAGCCTGAGCAGGCTGCCCTGCTACTACAAGTACTATACCTAGAGTTACCAGTTTGTTTTACTTTGCTGTTTTGCCCAGAGGGCCATGTTTATTTTGTGCTTAACCCTTTGAATTATGCCATACTTAATAAACCAAGTGCATCTTTGAAGCCGCAGTGTTCCCGTGTCTACCTCTTTGTGCAGCCAGTGAGCTAATCTACCACAACAGGTAATACAGTGATCACCAGTGACATTATACACAGTGTACAGGTAACACACTAACACACCAGTGACGTCTCTTGATAAAGTCCTTCATCTTTGCTTTTCTTTTCCATTCAGCACAGACTGCCATCACTTCTTCCTGCCAGGACTCCCCTCTGCATAAAATAACACATCGTTATCTAGAGCACCGCTTCCAGAGCACATTCCACATTTTTTCCCTTTGTTCTACACAGCTGAATGTAGACGTGCACCCAGCATTAATACATAGTTATTATGCAACCCACCATTCCAAATGTAAATTGTAATCCACCAATGTAACCCCCACCTAGTATAAAAAGTTGCTGCATCCTCAACGTCCCACACTCTGTACCTCCCGCTCTCCCAATTCATTATATATACATACCCCTTGAACCCCAATTCATTATGTCATGTCTTCTCTCTCTCCCACCCCACCCTCTATTCATTATCAGCTGGTTCCCCCCATATTCAATACATAATTTACTCTCCCCCACCTTCAATTTATCATTATTTGCTGTACCACCCCAATTCATCGTTTGTTGTCCCCCACCCTCAATTAAACATCATTTACTGTCCCCCATCCCCAGTCTCAATGCATCATCATTTACTCCCCCCACCCTCAACATTCATCATTATTGGCACTCCCCCTGTCCCCCAAGTCATTTGCTCTCCCCATCCCTATTTTCAATTAATTTGCTCTCCCCGCCTTCAATTCAAATGCTGTCCCCCACCCTGAATTTCATCATTTGCAGTCACACCTCACATCATCATTTGCAGTCCCCCTCCACCCACTTCATCATTTGCAGTCCCCACTTCATCATCACCACTTCATGATTTGCAGTCCCCCACCCCCATTTAATCTTTTTCAGTCTCCCTCACTTCATCATTTGCAGTCCCCCACCCACCTCACTTCATCATTTGCAGTCCCCCAACTCCCCTCTCTTCATCATTTGCTAGTCTCTTATATCGTGAGTCAGTAAAAAGACTTATTGGTGGTCATTAAGGGGTTAATAACGTCCTCTAATGTGGCCCAATGATAATGTACATCTTCGTAGCTCCCACACCCTAAGAATGTCAGCCTATGTGGTGCTAATACATTAATAATGTCCCCCATGTGGCCCACATTCATTAATAATATCCCCCATGTGGCTCCATACAATAATAATGTCCACCTTTGTGGCTCTGATACCCTAATGATATCATCTTATGTGGCTACAAAAAATAATAATGTCCCCCTAGGTGCCGCAATACAATAAAAAGCTCGGCAATCAGCCAGAAAGGGTGACACCTGGAGAAAACGCAGCAGCCTCGGCCTAAATAAGCTGCTGCCAATCCTTTTAACAGTGCTGACAACCCGGTACTCAAATATACATTATTTTTCGGATTATAAAATTCACTTTTTTCCCTACAAATTTGGGCAGAAAATAGGGGTGCATATTATAATCCGAAGGTAGCTTACCAGGTGGTCGACTGTGGTAGAGCGGGGTCACAGGAGGTAGTGTCGCTGCTTCAGGAGCCTGGAATGGTAGGGCAATGCTGTTTTATAAGATGTCGATGCTGGTTAGCGGAATCCCATTTCCCAATGATTTCCCTTTGTGAAAATAGCCACGGAGGCGGCGCATGAGTTCTCTTCAGATCTCTTCTACTGAGATCTGAATCTGTGCATGCGACGCCTCTGATGGCATTTTCTCGAAGTCTACCACAGGGAAATCAACTTTATGAGAGCCCATGGCCTGTAGCATTGCCCCACTCCTGCCACTGCCAGCTTCCTGATGCAGCGACCCTGACTCCTGTAACCCCAACCCACCGCCCTTCCCAGTAAATTATGGTTAAAATGGACTATAAGACGCACTACCATTTTATTTTAAAAAATGTGTTTTATTTTCCACTATTAAATTTGAGGTACATCTTATGGTCCGGTGAGCAAAATACAGTAACTGGCGAAACTCAGTTGTTCATTAAGACTAAGGATGAGAGGATCCTTGGAAGTTCGGGTTCTGCCTAACTTGATAAAAAAAAGTTCAGTTCGGGTAACAGAACTTGTCCCCGGACCTGAACCCCATATAAGTCAATGGGGACTTGAACTCTGATGTTGTAGAATGGCTGTAAAATGGTTGTAGTAAGGGTTAGTGGCTGCAAAAGGAAAATGGGTGTAAGAACAGGACAATTGCCCTGCAAACAAATGTGGATAGAAAAATAACATAGAATAAAAAATAATCTTGAACCAGGAGTTGGAGGTCCAAGTGGATGAGTGGAAGAGTGCCTTGCATATGTATTTTACTGTACTTGTTACTAAATATATGAAAAAATAAGGTGGGATCCCGATATTTTTATAACCAGCCATGGGAAAGCAGACAGCTGTGAGCTATTCTTATAAAGCTAAGAAGGGGAATATATTCATGCACCTTCCCAGCTTATCTGTATCAGCTCATGGATGTCTCCCTTGCCTTTGCTGATTATTAAAAATGGGGGACCAAAAAAAAATTACCTGGGGTCCCCCTATATTTAATAACCAGCTAAGGAAAAGCAGACAACTGCAAGCTGATATCAATAGGCTTGGAAGGGCAATTGATATTGTCCCCTTCCCAGCTTAATAAGACTAGCCTTCAGCCACCCCAGAAAATGGTGTATCCATTAGATGCGCAAATTTTGCCACTTAGCCTTGACTCTTCCCAATTCCCTTTTGCGGTGGCAATCAGGGATAATGGTTTTTGATTTAATGTCAGCTGTGTAATGTCCACTGACATCAAGCCCAGTGGTTAGTAATGGAGAGGCGTCTGTCAGACACCCCCTTTAGTAACCTTGTAGTCAAAAGAAATAAATACACACACCAAAAACTCCTTTATTCATATAAATCACTCCCCTACATGTTCCCTCTTTTACCCATTTATTAGAACAAAATAATCCACAGGGGTCCACCGCAATTTAAATAGAGATCCCATGATGATCGCCGTCTTCTTTGTCCAGTCTATGTAGATGTGAATACTTTTCTTCCCAATGATGACAAAAGTATTCTAGGAGTGATACTTTTATTGGCTAACCAGAAAATAATATGTTTGCAAGCTTTCAGAGCACAGTAGCTCCTTCTTCAGACAGGATTACAAATAGATTAATAAGAAAAAAGCACAACATTTAAAGAATACTACAGTAGGACATTTGTTCAGGGGGGTGGGAAGTGTGATGCCTTCTAAAGAAAGGCCAAGGAAATCAAATTAGGCATTTTCTTACAAATGGAGAGGCAGTGGGAATAATGTTCTTAGTTATCTGGAGTCCGTCTGGTAGAGGTGTGAATTATATCCATATAGATAACTAAGAACATTATTCCCACTGCCTCTCCATTTGTAAGAAAATGCCTAATTTGATTTCCTTGGCTTTTCTTTAGAAGGCATCACACTTCCCACCCCCCTGAACAAATGTCCTACTGTAGTATTCTTTAAATGTTGTGCTAATCTATTTGTAATCTTGCCTGAAGAAGGAGCCACTGTGCTCTGAAAGCTTGCAAACATATTATTTTCTGGTTAGCCAATAAAGGTATCACTCCTAGAATACTTTTGTCATCATTAGGAAGAAAAGTATTCACAACTATTTTTCTGGCTAACACGGTACCACAATACAATTTGTTCTTGTACATCCAGTCTATGTAGAAACTTTCAGAGAATGCAGGTCCATAGACTGGTGCAGCAAACACTGCCAGGACTGCAGTAGCGTTACCTCAATTCACAGCAGCCGGTTCTCACGAGCGCAGCGCAAGTGATATCACCCCTCATCAGTCTGTCACTCACACTGCCCTCAAGAGAACCGTCCAATGTGAACTGAGGTAATCTTACTGACATCACCTCAGTTCACAGCTGCAGGGTATTGCAGAGCACAACGTCATACCCGGCAAAGGACCGGAGCTGCATTCTTTGAACTGGGCCCCGTAGACTGGACGAAGAATATGGAGATCATTATGGGACCCCCATTTGGATTGCGGCGGACCACAGTGGATTTTTTTGGGGGGGTAATAAATGGGTGAAAGAGGGAACTTGTAGGGGAATGATTTTTACAACTAAAGAACCTTTATGTGGGTTAGTAATGGTGCTGTCTGACAGACGTCTCTTCTCTACTAATCCCTGGGCTTGATATCAGCAATAGGGATGAGCGAATAGCTTCAGATAAGAGCTAATCCAAATAGCTTTATCGCTTACAGAATACGTGCCTCGGTAACCCGGATACCTGGAGTGCTCCCGATAATCAGCTGTTTGTCGCTGCAGATGCATGTGTCGCGGCTGTGTGACAGGCACAATACATGCATGGAGAGCCCAACAAACAGGGTTACCGCTATTCGGTAAGCGCTATAGCTATTTGGATAAGTTCTTATCCGAAGCTATTCGATCAACCCTAGTCAGCGAACATTACACAGTTGACATCAACCTCAAAACCGTTATCCTGATTTCCACAGCACCAGGGTAATCGGGAAGAGCTGAAGCTAAGCACCAGAATTGGCACATCTAATGGATGCGCCATTTCTGTGGTGGCTGAGGGCTGTCTTATTAGGCTGGGAGGGTGCCAATATCCATGGTCCTCCCTAACCTATTAATATCAGCCCGCAGCTGTCTGCTTAGCCTTTGATTGATATTAAAAATAAGGGGGACCCCACATCATTTTTTTGGGATCCCCCCCTTTTTAATAACCAGCAAAGCCAAAGCGGACTGATATTAATAGGTTGGGAATGTGCATGGAGATTGTCCCCTTCCCAGCATAATAAGACCAGCTCACAGCTGTCTGCTGGTTATAAAAATAGGGTGGGACTGCAGGTCGTTTTTTTATTATTTATTTATTTCACGTCAGGCCGGGTCACGTGCTTTGCCGGCCAATCACAACTATGCCAATATTGGCATGGCTTTGATGGGGGCAGAAGTACCCACAGCCTTAAAGCTTGTTGATTGGCTGCGCTGCAAAACTTTTTCAGTTCTGGTTCGCTCATCCCTAATTAAGACCTCCTGGATTAACTTTATCCAGCCTGAAGATCCATCTTGTCTCCCTCAGAATAATTTTCTTGCTCCAGTCACCCTTACTAATCGGTAAAAGGACCACTTCAATAGCCCTGAAAGAGAAAGATCTAGGTCACCCCCATGTTCAGAGTTGACATGTCGGACAAGTGGTGTATCTCTCGTATTCCTAATGTCCCCTAGATGCTCACTAACCTGAACACTTTTAGTGTTATAAGAGCTTGTCCATATTGATTCAGCTCACTCCTTAGATATGTTGGACAAATCGCTAGTAGGGTCATACAGGAACAGCCTTCGCTGAGTGGGACGCCACATCGTACTTATCTAGGGTGCCAGCCACCATGGCTAGGAAGGAAATTGTGGAGGACGATTTGTTCCATACCCCCCTCCTTTTTCTTCACCCGATTTTATATTTTTTTGTATTTGAATTTGTTTGCAACTATGTGTTGTATGTATAACTGTTTTTAATTTAATACATAATAAAAATATATGTTTTTAGAGATTATAGAATCTTTTGTACAATTATAAGGGCCCCGAATGTATATAATGTATATATTCTACTTGTTGTTTTAAAAAAATGTTCTATGAAACTTAGAATAGTCAAAATTTTAGAAATTGTTCTTGTGTTTAGTGAAATTGTAATTAAAATCTTACTTTTCAAAGGGGTGTACTAAATTATACTGAGTACTGTACATACATGAAAAAAAAGTTTGACATTTTGCATAGCTATTTTATTAGTTCAATTTAACACCCACACATGGCAAAACAGTATTTCTCTCTATTGCCCCATCTTTCTTTAAGTCGTGTACCTACCGATCAACTTAACCTTTTGGGGTTAAGTCATTTGTTTGAAAGCCCCATTTTTCTTTTTTGGGTTGCATCATTTTTTGGAAAGTGGTAGAATTTAAATCAAATATATATAAAGAAAGTACAAAAAAGTTTAACATTTTGCATACTTGTTTTACTAGTCCAATTTGACAACTGTGCACCTGATAAATACTGTGGGCTGTTGCCTCATTTGGAAGCCGGGTAGCTACTGTATTTGTTGAGAAGGGAGAATCGCCATTAAAGTCTGAAGATAAGCTATTACACTTGTCAAAATATTTAATTATGGGAGTATGTTTTGGCAAATTTTAGCTATAAAATTGGAGACACGTACACATCACTTCAATTTTAACACCTTCACCCTGCAGGCCTGTTTTCATGACCAGAAACAAATTTTCAATTTTGACCAGTGTCCCTTTGTGAGGTAATAACTCTGGAACACTTTAACGGATCTCAGTGACTCTAATTTTGTTTTTTTTCGTGACATATTGTAATTCATGATAGTGGTAACCTTTATTCTATACGACATGCATTTATTTGTGAAAATATCACAAATTTGATGAAAATTTTGAAAATGTTGCAATTTTCAAAATTTACATTTTTATGCCCTTACATTTTTATGCCCTTAAACCAGAGAGCTGTGTCACACAAGATAGTTAATAAATATCATTTACCACATGTCTACTTTACATGAACACAATTTTTGAAACATAATTTTTTTGTTAAGAAGTTAGAAGGGCTAAAAGTTGATCAGCTGTCATGGCTCTTTCCCCGTCCTGGGCTGTACGGAGTTCACTTTGCTGGCCTCCTTTTGGTTTGGTGAGGGGTATATTAACCTGCTGTCCTGTCGGGGGTTTGTCAGTGATAGTTCTGTCCTCGGCTGAGCAGCTGACCTTGCTATACCTGTGTATACCGTTTGTTACCGTGTGCTTGTCTAGCATATGATCCGGCTTGTCCCTCGTTTTGTGTCTACGCTCTGATTCTGTACCTCTGCTATTTCTCTGGTTCTGATCTATGGCTTGCTCTCTGACTGCTCTCCTTGTCTGTGCCCTTGGTTATTGCATTCTTGTCTGGCTTTTCTGACTTCGGCTTGTATTTGACCATTCTTTAGTCTGTGCCCTTGGATACTGCATTGCCTTCTGGCTACTGTACCCGGCTTGTCTGACCACTTTCTCTCCCTTGCACAGAGCTTAGCTCCTTCTCCAGCCACTCCCCCTGTGATCACGTGTCTTAGGTCCTGTTAGTGCAGCTCGCTCTCTGCAGCAGCTATACACTTCTATTAGGTACTATTAGTCTCCCCATTCACTCCCCCTAGTGTTCATTCCCTGGACACAATCTGTGTGTCCATCACAACACACACCGTGTGTCATTACATTATCACTGACCCAAAAAACTTTTTCCCCTTGTGCTAGGGTTGGTTTTTTTTTTCTCACTTGTTGTTATGGATCCCCTGTGTGCTCTCTCAGAGCAGGTCACGAATTTAACCCAGATGATGCATAAATTGTCTGTGGAGCAGGGGAATCTGGCTCAGTCCCATCAGCAGGTTCAGAGGGACGTTGCTGATGCCGTTCGAGGTTCTCCTCTCTCTGGGGCTCAGGGTGGGGGAGTTACTGATGTTTCATTATTTTCCCCTGAACCTCCAGTTAAGTTACCCGATACCTTCTCTGGGGAAAGGGAACATTTCGGGCCTTTAAAGAGGGGTGGAAGTTATTGTTTTCTTTGAAAACCCGTTCTTCAGGAGATGAGGGTCAAAGGGTGGGGGTTGTAATCTCTATATTGAGGGAGGCTCTGCAGGCTTGGGGTTTTTCTCTTTCCCCCATGGCTCCAGAAAGAATGTCTGTGGATCGGTTCTTTGAAGCCCTTGGGCAAATTTATGATGAACCTGATTGTGTGCGACTGGCTGAGGATATGGTTATGAGTCTGTCCCAGGGGAAGCACTCGGCTGAGTTGTACTGCTCAGAGTTAAGGCGGTAGGCCACAGTGGTGTCTTGGAGTGATTCTGCCCTCAGGGGATAGTTCCGCCGAGGTCTGTCATAGCACCGTAAGGACCCTTTGGCATTACATCCTCCACCGGACACTCTCAAGAAGGCCATGACACAGGCCATCCACATGGACTGTAGACTCCATGCTAGAGGAGTGATGCAGCAGGAGACCCCCTTGCATCCTGTCAAGGTTGATTCTTTTTCATCTGTGGAACCCATGGAGGTATGTCCTTTAAGGAAAAGGAAGGAAAATAAACTTTGCTTCAACTGTGGGGCTACTGGACACTGCAGAAATGACTGTCCCTCTTGCCCTCCGTCCTCCAAGGTGTCAGGAAACATCTAGGTCTGGGTAATGGTCAAGGAGGTTACCCAGACCCTCAGGTACACTTTTCTTCAATGTGTAAAATTCTGCTCCCGGTGGAGCTTGGGGTAGATGGTAATCTATTCCCTACTAAAGCTTGTGTGGATTGTGGTTCAACCATTAATTTGATTGACTCTCACTTGCTTACACTCTGTAAGATAGGGACAGTTAGGTTTGAGACGCCACTAAAAGTTGTGGCCGTTGACTCCACTCCCCTCACCAAGTGGGGAATTGCCCGTGTCTCGGAAATATTCTTGCTTAAGGTGGGCTCTGCTCATATGGAACATATTATTTGCTTTGTTTTTGACAAATTACCTGCAGGGTTGGTTCTGGGTTTTCCCTGATTACAACGTCATAATCCTGTAATTAATTGGGAGACCAGAGAAATTGTCCAATGGGGATCCAATTGTGTTAAGAAATGTTGTAATTCTGTGTGTCTGCTTCGTTTGTCGGTCCAGAGGGTATTCAGGAGTACCTAAACGATTTTGAAGATGTGTTCTCTAAAAGCGAGGCTGATGTTTTACCAACACATTGTCCTTTTGATTGCGCCATTGATTTTATTCCGGGTGCTAAATTGCCCAAGACCCAGTTGTTTAACCTTTCAGGCCCTGAACGGGTTGCCATGTAGGAGTATATTGCTGAGAGCCTCCATAAGGGTCATATTCATCCTTCTGTTTCTCCTGTGGCAGCAGGGATTTTCTTTGTTAAAAAGAAAGATGGTGGTTTGCGCCCTTGCCTTGACTTTCAGGAACTTAATAAGATCACTGTGAGAAACAAGTACCCGCTTCCTCTTATTCCCGATTTGTGTAACCAATTGTCAGGGGCTAAATGGTTTTTCTAAGTTAGATTTGCAAGGAGCCTATAACTTGATTAGGGTACGAGAGGGAGATGAGTGGAAGATGGCATTTCTCATGTCCGAGGGTCTTTTTGAAAATCTGGTTATGCCTTTTGGACTGACAAATGCTCCAGCCGTCTTTCGAAATGTTATAAATTTTGTGTTTTCAGACCTCATCGGTCGCTTTGTAGTTATATATCTAGATGACATTTTGATTTATTTCTCAGACAAACAAGCTCATGTGGGACATTTGCGTACCGTTCTCCAGAGACTTAAAGAGAATCAACTTTTTGCTAAGTTGGAAAAATGTTTATTATTTGTGCAAGAATTGTCATTTTTGGGGTTTATTGTATCTAAGGAGGGTTTTCGCATGGACCTCAAGAAGGTCCAGGCTATCGTCGATTGGGTTCAGCCTTGAGACTTGAAGGGGTTACAGTGCTATCTGGGGTTCGCAAACTATTACCGGAAATTCATCAAAGGATTTTCAAAGTTGGTTACACCCCTTACTGATCTTACACTTGAGGGTGCGGATGTAAAAAACTGGTCAATGTCTGCTGTAGAATCTTTTTTGACCTTAAAAAAGTGTTTTATGTCCGCCCCTCTGCTAGTGCAACCGGATCCATCCAGACCTTTTATCGTGACACTTCTGAAGTGGGGGTGGGGCAGTTCTGTCACAGGGTCCCGCCACTCTTACCAATCTTAAACCATGCGCCCTCTTTTCCAAGAAGTTTTCTCCAGCCGAGAGAAATTATGATGCCGGTAATAGAGAGCTTCTTGCAGTTAAGTTGGCTTTTGAGGAATGGAGGCATTTTTTGGAGGGTGCAGCTCATCCCATCACTGTGATTACTGATCATAAAAATTTAGCCTTCATCGAGTCTACCAAAAGATTGACTCCTAGGCAGGCCCTGTGGTCGCTTTTTTTTCCCGGTTTCAGTTTTCCATTACATTTCGTCCTGGTTAAAAAAACATTAAAGCCGATGCATTGTCCCGAAGTTTTGATCATGTGTCCCGAAGTTTTAATCATGTGTCCACTCCCAAGCCTCCATCCTCCATTCTTCAACCTGAGGTGGTTGTGGCTGATATCTCATCTGAATTGGAGCTGGAGATCATGGAGGCCCAATCTCTTGCTCCTAGGTCTAAACCAGTTGGCAAATTGTTTGTCCCTGAACAATTTCGTTTAAGGCTCCTTCGGGAGTTCCATGAGTCTGTTTTTAGTGGGTATCCTGGGATCTCGGCCACTTATGAGGCGGTGGCAAGGGTCTTTTGGTGGCCATCACTGATTTCTGATGTCAGAAAGTTTGTGTCTGCATGTGGAACTTGTGCCCGTACTAAGAGTCCTCATAGCCGGCTGGGGAATTGGTGCCTTAGGCAATTCCTGATAGACCATGGACTCATCTGTTCATGGATTTTATCACCAATCTCCCTCCTTCCAGGGGTAATACCATTGTGTGGGTGGTAGTGGACAGGTTCTCTAAGCAAGCCCATTTTGTACCTTTATTTGCGTTACCTTCTGCAGAGACATTGTCCAGGTTGTTTGTGCAACATGTGGTGTGTTTGCATGGCGTGCCGTTGAATGTGGTGTCTGACAGAGGTGACCAATTTGTCGCTAAGTTCTGGAGGGCGTTTTGTAAAAAGTTGGGTGTTTCTTTGTCCTTTTCCTCTGCTTATCATCTGAAGTCAAATGGCCAGACTGAACGTATGATTCAGTCTCTAGAACAAATTTTACATTGTCTAGCCTCCAGTCGACAAGAGGATTGGTGCGACGCTTTGAATTTAGCTCAGTTCACCTTGAGAAATCGTGTCAGCCAGGCCACTGGCATGTCCCCCATTTTTGCCAATTATGGGTTTAATCTACATTTTGGAGAGTTCTCTCGTTTGGACTCTGGTTGTCCTGGGTCTGAGGGGGCTGCGCAACATCTGAAGGAATTGTGGACCGAGGTTCGACAAAACATTACCAAGGCACAGAAAAAGTACACATTTTTTTCAGATAAGAAGCAAGTGTCTGGTCCCACTTTCCAGGTTGGGCATAAGGTGTGGTTATACACTCGAAACATTAAACTTAAGGTTCCCTCTGCTAAGCTGGGTCCTAAGTTTATTGGCCCATATGAAATTATTGAGATTGTTAATAGGTTGCCTTCAGGTTGTGCCTTCCAGACTCCTTTAAGATTTCCAATGTGTTTCACAAATCTCTTTTGAAGCCTTTAGGAACTTTGGATGAAGGAACTTTGTCTGCTGCTCTTCCATTACTTGTTGATGGCAACATGGAGTACGAGGTGGGACACTGTCATGTCGGACGCTGTTCATTCTAGGGCGTTCGACAGACAGCGGTAATTCCGCTTTTGTCCACTATGCGCTCAGTGGCGTCGGCTAGATTTTGTCTAGCTGGTCCGGGGTTAATTTAGCTGGTGCTCGGATTGAAAGCTGGGCCAAGCCCACTGCCTTTAAATAGTTCTTCTGAACATTGGGCGTCGCCGATTATAGCTTCTGTCTAGTGCTTGGTTATCTCGGTCTGGAGTGGTGAGCTAGGAGTTGGAGTATCGTATCTGGTGGTGTATTTCCCTTTGTCTTATTCACTCCTTCCTATATTTGTATTTGTTTTGCCCTGTGCACTTATTGTGTATTCCTGAGTGACTGCGGCTTGGTTCATATTTTCAGTTATCCTTGTCTGTGCTAACTGTGGGTATTGGTGTATGGTCTCTTCACTGGGTGGTGGGTGGAGGTCTCAGCCTAGGGTTGAAACAGGAGATAGGGTGAGGGTGGAGGCCTAGACATGCACACCATCAGTGTAAACTCTAGGTAGAGGGTCAGTCAGGATTTCCCTAGTCTTAGGGAAATTGCAGGGGCCCGGGTTATTAGCTCTTGCCCACCTAGGCTTCCCGTGACATTATAATCGGCCTTGAAAGAAAAAAAAAAAAAAAAAGGGTTTCTTTTTTTTTTTTTTTTGTCATGGATCCCAGGACTTCCATAACCCACCAGTTGGAGGCGCTGTCCCTACAGGTCACTGAGTTGAGGGGGGCAGTGCAGCAACAGGGACTAGCAGTATCTAATGTGCAAGCTGGAGCGACAGGTAGAGTTGCTGAGCCTAAGTTTCCTTTTGCCTGAAAAGTTTGCTGGGGAACGCAGTAAATTTGTTTCTTTTCGTGAAGCTTGCAAACTATATTTCCGTATGCGCCCGATCTCCTCGGGTAATGAGGCTCAGCGTGTGGGCCTGGTGTTGTCATTATTAAACGGGGATCCCCAAGCATGGGCGTTTTCTTTGCCATCTGATTCTGCTGCATTTGACTCTGTGGAGAGTTTTTTTTCCTCTCTTGGAAACATTTACGATGAGCCTGACAGAATTTCTCTAGCAGAATCTAAGATACGCACTATTCACCAGGGGGAGCGAGTTGCAGAGGATTACTGTTCTGAATTTCCCCGCTGGGCGGTCGATACACAGTGGAATGATCCAGCGCTGCGGAGTCAGTTTATTCATGGGGTTTCTGGAAGGGTTAGAAAAGCCCTTCTGATGTACGAGACTCCTGCTTCTCTAGATTCCGCTATGAGTCTGGTTGTCCGCGTTGATCGCCGTTTGCATCAGGGGGAGCATGAGACGCTGCCTGTGGGAGAAGGTTTAGGTTCATGTTATGATCCCAGTGGCTTAGGATCACAAATCTAACCAGCTAAGTCAGAGATAATAGGACGAGCTCTGGGGACGTGGTAACTGGACTGACTGCAAAACCTGATCCTAACCAAACACACTAAAGGTAGCCGTGGAACGTATCCTGAAATCCTAGACGTCTCTTCACGGCCTGAGAAACTGACTACCCCTAAAGAGAAAGTACAGACCTCACTTGCCTCAGAGAAATAACCCCAAAGATATAGAAGCCCCCACAAATAATAACGGTGAGTTAAGAGGAAAAGACAAACGCAGGGATGAAACAGATTAAGCAAATGAGGCCCGCTAACGCTAGATAGCAGAAAATAGCAAGGGATCTGTGCGATCAGTAAAAAACCCTATGCAAAAATATCCACGCAGAGAATGCGAGAACCCCCACACCAACTAATGATGTGGGGGGAGCAACTCAGCACCCCAGAGCACCAGCAAGCAGGGAAATCACATATTAGCAAGCTGGACTAAACACATCATATACTAGGACACATCTTGAACACAGATGAGCAAAAATAAGCAAACAAAACTTAGCTTCTCTTGGAAAGACTGATAACGGATGTAGACAGGAGCAATCAGAATAGCACTGAATACAACGACAGCAGGCATGAACTGAGAGTCCAAGTGAGCTTAAATAGAAAACCAGACCACAGATAACGAGACAGCTGATGCCAGTCACAAACCTGCAGAAAGACAGCACTCACACAGTACCACTTGCGACCACAAGAGGGAGCCCAGAAATAGAGTTCACAACAGTACCCCCCCCCTTGAGGAGGGGTCACCAAACCCTCATCAAGACCCCCAGGGCGATCAGGATGAGCCGCATGGAAGGCACGGACCAAATCGGCCGCATGAACATCAGAGGCGACAACCCAGGAATTATCCTCCTGACCATAGCCCTTCCACTTAACTAAATACTGAAGCCTCCGTCTGGAAACACGAGAATCCAAGATCTTCTCCACCACGTACTCCAATTCGCCCTCAACCAGCACCAGAGCAGGAGGCTCAACAGAAGGAACCACAGGCACCACATACCTCCGCAACAAAGACCTATGGAACATATTATGAATGGCAAACGATGCTGGGAGGTCCAAACGAAAAGACACCGGGTTAAGGATTTCCAAAATCTTATAAGGACCGATGAAGTGAGGCTTGAATTTAGGAGAGGAAACCTTCATAGGAACATACCGAGAAGACAGCCATACCAAATCCCCAACACGAAGTCGGGGACCAACACCGCGACGGCGGTTGGTAAAGCGCTGAGCCTTCTCCTGTGACAACTTCAAATTGTCCACCACATGGTTCCAAATCTGCTGCAACCTATCCACCACAGAATCCACCCCCGGACAGTCAGAAGGCTCAACTTGACCCGAGGAAAAACAAGGATGAAAACCAGAATTGCAGAAAAAAGGCGAAACCAAAGTAGCAGAACTAGCCCGATTATTAAGGGCAAACTTGGCCAATGGCAAAAAAGTCACCCAATCATCCTGATCAGCAGAAACAAAACATCTTAAATAAGTTTCCAACGTCTGATTAGTTCGCTCGGTTTGGCCATTCGTCTGAGGATGGAAGGCCGACGAAAAAGACAAATCAATGCCCATCTTAGCACAAAAAATCCGCCAAAATCTGGACACAAACTGGGATCCTCTGTCAGACACAATATTTTCAGGGATGCCGTGCAAGCGAACCACATTCTGAAAAAATAAAGGAACCAAATCGGAGGAGGAAGGCAACTTAGGCAAGGGCACCAAATGGACCATTTTGGAAAAACGATCACACACCACCCAGATGACAGACATTCTCTGAGAGACTGGAAGATCCGAAATAAAATCCATGGAAATGTGCGTCCAAGGCCTCTTCGGGACAGGCAAAGGCAAAAGCAAACCGCTGGCACGAGAACAGCAAGGCTTAGCCCGAGCACAAATCCCACAGGACTGCACAAAGGAACGCACATCCCGCGACAAGGAAGGCCACCAGAAGGACCTAGCCACCAAATCTCTGGTACCAAAAATCCCAGGATGACCTGCCAACACCGAAGAATGAACCTCGGAAATAACTCTGCTGGTCCATCTATCTGGGACAAACAGTCTCTCTGGTGGGCAACGGTCAGGTCTATCAGCCTGAAATTTCTGCAGCACTCGTCGCAAATCTGGGGAAATGGCAGACAAAATCACTCCCTCTTTGAGGATACCAGCCGGCTCTGAAACTCCCGGAGAGTCAGGCACAAAACTCCTAGAAAGGGCATCAGCCTTCACGTTCTTCGAACCAGGCAGGTATGAGACCACGAAATCGAAACAGGAGAAAAACAACGACCAACGAGCCTGTCTAGGATTCAGGCGCTTGGCAGACTCGAGATAAATCAGATTTTTGTGATCAGTCAAGACCACCACACGATGCCTAGCTCCCTCGAGCCAATGTCGCCACTCCTCAAATGCCCACTTCATAGCCAACAACTCCCGATTACCAACATCATAATTCCGCTCGGCAGGCGAAAACTTTCTTGAAAAGAAGGCACAAGGCTTCATCACAGAGCCATCAGAGCTTCTCTGCGACAAAACAGCCCCTGCTCCAATCTCAGAAGCATCAACCTCGACCTGGAAAGGAAGAGAGATATCAGGCTGACATAAGACTGGAGCTGAAGAAAACCGGCGCTTCAGCTCCCGAAAGGCTTCCACTGCCGCAGGAGACCAATTAGTCACATCAGAACCCTTCTTGGTCAAATCCGTCAAGGGTTTAACCATGCCAGAAAAATTAGCAATGAAGCGACGGTAAAAATTAGCAAAACCCAAGAACTTCTGAAGACTCTTAACAGATGTAGGCTGAGTCCAGTCATGAATAGCCTGGACCTTGACTGGGTCCATCTCAATAGTAGAAGGAGAAAAAATAAAACCCAAAAAGGAAACCTTCTGTACTCCGAAGAGACATTTTGAGCCCTTCACAAATAAGGCATTAGCACGCAGGACCTGAAATACCATCCTGACCTGCTTCACATGGGACTCCCAGTCCTCAAAAAAAGACCAAAATGTCATCCAGATACACAATCATAAATTTATCCAGATATTCTCGGAAGATGTCATGCATGAAGGACTGGAACACAGAAGGAGCATTAGAGAGTCCAAAAGGTATCACCAAGTACTCAAAATGGCCTTCGGGCGTATTAAATGCTGTTTTCCATTCATCCCCCTGCTTAATACGCACAAGGTTATACGCACCACGAAGATCTATCTTGGTGAACCAACTGGACCCCTTAATCCGAGCAAACAGATCAGATAATAATGGCAAAGGATACTGAAATTTGACCGTGATTTTATTTAGAAGACGATAATCTTTACAAGGTCTCAGAGAACCATCCTTCTTGGCCACAAAAAAGAATCCTGCACCAAGAGGGGAGGAGGACGGGCGAATATGTCCCTTCTCTAAAGACTCCTTTATATAACTCCGCATTGCGGCATGTTCTGGTACAGACAAATTAAAAAGTCGTCCCTTAGGGAACTTACTACCAGGAATCAAATTTATAGCACAATCACAATCCCTGTGAGGAGGCAGGGCACCGGATCTGGGCTCATCAAATACATCCTGGTAGTCCGACAAAAACTCAGGGACCTCAGAAGGAGTGGAAGAAGCAATTGACAGCAAAGGAGCATCGCCATGAATTCCCTGGCAACCCCAACTTGACACAGACATAGCTTTCCAATCCAGAACTGGATTACGGGCCTGCAGCCATGGCAGACCCAAAACGACCACATCATGCAGATTATGCAGCACAAGAAAACGAATCACCTCCTGATGTACAGGAGTCATGCACATGGTCACTTGAGTCCAATACTGAGGCTTATTCTCAGCCAATGGTGTAGCATCAATACCCCTCAGTGGAATAGGGAATTCCAAAGGCTCCAGGACAAAACCACAGCGCCTGGCAAACGACAAATCCATCAGGTTCAGGGCAGCACCTGAATCCACAAAAGCCATAACCGAGTAGGATGACAAAGAACAAATTAAAGTAACAGACAAAATGAATTTAGGCTGTATAGTACCAACGGTGACAGATTTAGCGATTTTTTTTTACGCGCTTAGAGCATGCTGAGATAACATGAGTTGAATCACCACAGTAAAAGCACAACCCATTTTGACATCTATGATTTTGCCGCTCAATTCTGGTCAGAATTCGGTCACATTGCATAGACTCAGGTCTCTGTTCAGAAAACACCGCCAGATGGTGCGCAGATTTGCGCTCCTGCAAACGCCGATCAATCTGAATGGCCAAAGCCATTGAGTCATTCAGACTTGCAGGCGTGGGGAACCCCACCATAACATTCTTAATGGCTTCAGACAGACCTTCTCTCAAATTTGCAGCCAGGGCACACTCATTCCATTGAGTAAGCACCGACCATTTCCGAAATTTTTGACAATATACCTCAGCTTCATCCTGGCCCTGAGAGCTAGCAAGGCCTTTTCTGCCTGGTTCTCAAGATTAGGTTCCTCATAAAGCAATCCAAGCGCCAGAAAAAACGCATCCACATTCAGCAATGCAGGATCTCCCGGCGCCAGGGAGAAAGCCCAATCTTGAGGGTCGCCACGTAACAGGGAGATAACAATTCTAACTTGCTGAGTGGAATCACCAGAGGAACGAGGTCTCAAAGAAAGAAATAATTTACAATTATTCTTAAAATTCAGAAACCTAGATCTATCTCCAGAAAACAACTCAGGAATAGGTACTTTTGGCTCAGACATAGGACTGTGAACAACAAAATCCTGAATGCTTTGCACCCTTGCAGCAAGATGATCCACACTAGAAGTCAGACTCTGAATATCCATGTCTGCAGCTGAACTCAAAGCCACCCAGAGATTAAGGGGATGAGAGAAGCTGGACAGACTGCAGCACAGGGAGAGAAAAAAAAAAATTGTACTCAGGACTTCTCTTATCCCACTTCTGCGATGCATTAAACACTTTTCAGGCCTGCTGTACTGTTATGATCCCAGTGGCTTAGGATCACAAATCTAACCAGCTAAGTCAGAGATAATAGGATGAGCTCTGGGGATGTGGTAACTGGACTGACCGCAAAACCTGATCCTAACCAAACACACTAAAGGTAGCCGTGGAACGTATCCTGAAATCCTAGACGTCTCTTCACGGCCTGAGAAACTGACTACCCCTAAAGAGAAAGTACAGACCTCACTTGCCTCAGAGAAATAACCCCAAAGATATAGAAGCCCCCACAAATAATAACGGTGAGTTAAGAGGAAAAGACAAACGCAGAGATGAAACAGATTAAGCAAATGAGGCCCGCTAACGCTAGATAGCAGAAAATAGCAAGGGATCTGTGCGGTCAGTAAAAAACCCTATGCAAAAATATCCACGCAGAGAATGCGAGAACCCCCACACCAACTAACGATGTGGGGGGAGCAACTCAGCACCCCAGAGCACCAGCAAGCAGGGAAATCACATATTAGCAAGCTGGACTAAACACATCATATACTAGGACACATCTTGAACACAGATGAGCAAAAATAAGCAAACAAAACTTAGCTTCTCTTGGAGAGACTGATAACGGATGTAGACAGGAGCAATCAGAATAGCACTGAATACAACGACAGCAGGCATGAACTGAGAGTCCAAGTGAGCTTAAATAGAAAACCAGACCACAGATAACGAGACAGCTGATGCCAGTCACAAACCTGCAGAAAGACAGCACTCACACAGTACCACTTGTGACCACAAGAGGGAGCCCAGAAATAGAGTTCACAACAGGTTCACGTGAGGTTGCTGCAGGTGAGCCCACGGAACCTATGCAAATTGCAGGGGTGTCACATGTTAAGCATCGAGCCCCTGTGCTCAGGAAGCAGGGAGCCTGTTTTTACTGTGGTAAAACTGGTCATTTTGTTAACATTTGTCCTCTTCTGTCTAAGAAAAACGCAACGGCGGAAAACTTCTAAGCTCAGAGGGTGTGGAGGAGGCTAATCTGAGCTTATGTATATCCTCCATGGTGGTTTCTCAATGCATGCTCCCTGCTAAGGTTATTATCGCTGGCAGTGAGCTGCCAATTACTGTTTTTGTGGATAGTGGTTCTGCCACAAATCTCATTGATGAGGAGTTTGCGTGCACTTCTGGTTTTAAGATCGAAAAACTGCCTCATCCTATCCGCGTAGTCACCATCAATGCTGCCTCTCTCTCACAGGGGGAGATTTCTGAGTTTGTGGCTGAGGTGAAACTCCACATTGGGGTTCTACATTCCGAGCAGGTTACATGTAAAGTACTCAAGAACCTTCCTGCACAAGTGGTTTTGGGTTTTCCATGGTTGTCTATGCACAACCCGGTTATTGACTGGAAAACTCAGGACATAATTCAGTGGAGCGAGTTCTGCCAGGAGAATTACCTGGCCACATGTGTGTCTGCTGTGACTTCAAGCGTTCCGGAGTCACTTCTGGATTTTATGGATGTGTTCTCTGAGAAGGGTTGTTCAGAGTTGCCACCACATCGCCCCTATGACTGTACTATCAGGTTTAAACCAGGGGCCAAATTGCCTAAAGCAAGGATGTTTAACATCTCCGGTCCGGAGAGACAAGCGTTAAAGGATTACATTGCTGAAAGTTTGAGCAAAGGGCACATCAGGCCTTCATCCTCGCCTGTGGCAGCAGGGTTCTTCTTCGTTAAGAAGAAAGATGGCGGACTACGCCCATGTCTGGATTTCAGGGAGTTGAACCAGATTACGGTTCGTGATCCATACCCTATACCATTGATACCGGATTTGTTCAATCAGGTGGCAGGTGCTAAATGGTTTACCAAGCTTGACCTCAGGGGGGCGTACAACCTCATAAGAGTCCGTCAAGGTGATGAGTGGAAGACGGCTTTTAATACCCCTGAGGGTCATTTTGAAAATTTGGTGATGCCATTTGGGTTGACTAACGCACCTGCAGTGTTCCAACATTTCATTAATGATGTGTTCTCGCATGTTTTGGGGAAATTCGTTATCATGTACCTAGATGACATCCTCATATATTCTTGCGACCGAGATACTCATTTAGATCATGTCAGGCAGGTGTTACAGCTTCTCAGAGAGAATAAGCTGTATGCAAAACTTGAGAAATGTGTATTTTCTGTTCAAGAGTTGCCTTTCTTGGGTTATATTGTGTCTGCTTCTGGTTTTAAAATGGACACCGCTAAGGTGCAAGCGGTGTTGCATTGGGAACGGCCTGATAATCTGAAAGCACTTCAGCGGTTCCTTGGGTTTTCTAACTACTATAGGAAGTTTATCAAAGATTTTTCCATCATTGCTAAACCGCTCACTGACATGACTAGAAAGGGTACCAATTTCTCCGTTTGGCCTGAGGCTGCTGTGCGCGCATTTGAATTTCTTAAGAACAGTTTTGTTTCAGCCCCCATTCTTGTGCAGCCAGACGTATCAAAACCTTTTGTTGTGGAAGTCGATGCGTCTGAGGTTGGTGTGGGGGCAGTGCTGTCACAAGGCTCATCTTTGAGTGATTTGCGTCCATGCGCCTATTTTTCCAAGAAACTGTCGCCCGCCGAACTTAACTACGATATTGGTAACAGGGAGTTGTTGGCTATCAAGTTGGCCTTTGAGGAATGGTGACACTTCTTGGAGGGGTCGGTTCATCAGGTTATTGTTATTACCGACCATAAGAATTTGCTTTATTTGGAGTCTGCCAAGCGTCTGTCTCCCAGGCAGGCTTGCTGGGCATTGTTTTTCACGCGGTTCAACTTTGTTGTCACTTACAGACCGGGGTCTAAAAACACTAAGGCGGATGCTCTGTCCAGGTGTATTCCGGGGGGAGAATCTCGGAAGGATCCAGTACCCATCCTCCAAAAGGGTGTTGTGGTTTCGGCTCTCACTACCGAGGTTGAGGCTGAGATTGCCGAGGCTCAGGAGGAGGTACCATCTGAGCTTCCCATCAACAAATCTTTTGTACCGCTTCATCTCCGCTTAAAGGTTTTGGCGGAGCATCATGATGCTGTCCTGGCTGGCCACCCATGGGTTAGAGGTACCTTGGAGTTGGTGTCATGTCGGTTTTGGTGGCCCAAGATCCGACAGGACGTGGTCTCATACGTGTCAGCTTGCACCACGTGCGCTAGGGCTAAGACGCCCCGCTCCCGTCCTGTTGGCGCACTACTTCCTCTTGAGCTACCTAGTAAGCCATGGACGGAAATCTCCATGGATTTCATCACTGATTTGCCCTCCTCAGCTGGGAACACGGTCATCTTGGTGATTGTTGATCGGTTTTCAAAAATGTCGCACTTTGTGTCTTTGCCTTCGTTGCCTAACACTAAGACTCTGGCTCAGGTATTTGTGCAGGAGGTGGTCAGACTTCATGGGGTTCCGTCTGACATCGTGTCTGATAGGGGTACTCAGTTTGTGGCAAAATTTTGGAAAGCATTTTGCTCACGGCTGGGGATCAAGTTGTCTCATTCTTCTGCGTTTCATCCTCAGTCAAATGGTCAGACCGAGCGTATGAACCAAAATTTGGAACAGTACTTACGCTGCTTTGTCTCTGATAACCAGGAGGAGTGGTCGACGTTCCTTCCTTTGGCTGAGTTTGCCATCAATAATCACCGCCAGGAGTCGTCTGGGGAGTCTCCGTTTTTTTGTGTTTACGGGCTACATCCTCAATTTTGCACTTTGAGTCAGAGGGGCTCTTCCGGCGATCCGGAGGAAGACCAGTTGGGAGCACAATTGTCATCAGTCTGGAGGAGAGTTAAACAGCGCCTGTTGAGTGTGGGTGCTAGGTACAAACGTGTGGCTGACAGTAGGCGTGTGTCAGGTCCGGACCTGAGTGTGGATGACTGGGTGTGGTTATCCACAAAAAACATAAGACTCAAGATACCATCCCTTAAATTGGGTCCAAGGTTTATTGGTCCATTTAGGGTCGCCGCCGTCATTAACCCTGTAGCGTACCGATTGGAGCTTCCTACGGTGTATAAGATACACAACGTGTTCCACAGATCGTTGCTAAAAAAGACGGTGGGTCTTGTGGACGCGACACCAATGCCTTCTCCAGTCTTGGTGGATGGTAATTTGGAATTTGAAGTCTCCAAGGTGGTTGACTCTCGTGTAGTGTGTCGCACTTTACAGTACTTGGTACACTGGCATGGTTATGGGCCTGAGGAGAGGTCCTGGGTACCAGCCTCGGATGTTCATGCGGATCGGCTGGTCCGTATGTTTCACCGCCGCCATCCGGACAAGCCAGGTCCTATAAGTCGTGTGGGCCCTGGGGTCCCTCGTAGAAGGCGGGGTAATGTCATGTCGGACGCTGTTCATTCTAGGGCGTTCGACAGACAGCGGTAATTCCGCTTTTGTCCACTATGCGCTCAGTGGCGTTGGCTAGATTTTGTCTAACTGGTCTGGGGTTAATTTAGCTGGTGCTCGGATTGGAAGCTGGGCCAAGCCCACTGCCTTTAAATAGTTCTTCTGGACATTGGGCGTCGCCGATTATAGCTTCTGTCTAGTGCTTGGTTATCTCGGTCTGGAGTGGTGAGCTAAGAGTTGGAGTATCGTATCTGGTGGTGTATTTCCCTTTGTCTTATTTGCTCCTTCCTATATTTGTATTTGTTTTGCCCTGTGCACTTATTGTGTATTCCTGAGTGACTGCGGCTTGGTTCATATTTTCAGTTATCCTTGTCTGTGCTAACTGTGGGTATTGGTGTATGGTCTCTTCACTGGGTGGTGGGTGGAGGTTTCAGCCTAGGGTTGAAACAGGAGATAGGGTGAGGGTGGAGGCCTAGACATGCACTCCATCAGTGTAAACTCTAGGTAAAGGGTCAGTCAGGATTTCCCTAGTCTTAGGGAAATTGCAGGGGCCCGGGTTATTAGCTCTTGCCCACCTAGGCTTCCCGTGACAGACACATTGTGGATTCTCGGAGGGTGCGCGGTACTTTGCAGTATCCTGTTCACTGGAAGGGGTATGGTGTGGAGGATCGGTCATGGATGCCGGCTCGATCTGTTCATGCTGATCGGTTGGTCCAAGTGTTTCATATCAGACATCCTGAGAAACCTGGGGGTCCGGTGCCCCTCCCCCCCCCCCCCCCCCCCCCGTTGAGAAGGGGGTACTGTCATGGCTCTGGACGAAAATTCCTTTCCCCGTCCTGGGCTGTAAGGAGTTAACTTTGCTGGCCTCCTTTTGGTTTGGGGAGGGCTATATTAATCTGCTGTCCTGTGGAGGGTTTGTCATTGACAGTTCTGTCCTCGGCTGAGCAGCTGACCTTGCTATACCTGTGTATACCATTTGTTCCCGTGTGCTTGTCTAGCATATGATCTGGCTTGTCCCTCATTTTGTGTCTGCGCTCTGATTCTGTAACTCTATTTCTCTGGTTCTGATCTCTGGCTTGCTCTCTGACTGCTCCTTGTCTGTGCCCTTGGTTACTGCGTTCCTGTCTGGCTTTTCTGACTTTGGTTTGTATTTAGTATACAAAAAAAGGTTGCACTCTATCGTGCCAAAGCATGTCTAATATGAAATACATGAAATTTGAATAGCAAAATGGCTTTTGAACATTAGAAAAATACTTAAGAGACGCTTTGCACAGAATTTGATTTAATTGATTTGTATATTATATATGGAGGTAGCTGCTCCTGGTATGCACCTATTCACACTAGTTTGGATGTGCCAGTCGTTTTTCTGTCATTTCTATGTTAGCTTACTGACTGAGCACTCCTCCCCTCACCATCTGGTTTTTAATTACATCTAGTCACACTTGGTTCCGGCCAACCCATATGTAGGCTTTGCTGAGAGAGGTGTCCATATTCACCCAAGCATACAGACATTAGCCTTCGGTAAGTGTTCACATTTGGACAGGGAGGTCAGGTACCCATCAGTTTAATGAGACCACCTTGACGATGGTTGATGGGCTCACACTATTTGATTAAATCAAATTCTGTGCAAAGCGTCTCTTAAATATTTTTCTAATGTTCAAAAGCCATTTTGCTATTCAAATTTCATGTATTTCATATTAGACATGCTTTGGCACGATAGAGTGCAACCTTTTTTTGTATATTATATATGGAGGTAGCTGCTCCTGGTATGCACCTATTCACACTAGTTTGGATGTGCCAGTCGTTTTTCTGTCATTTCTATGTTAGCTTACTGACTGAGCACTCCTCCCCTCACCATCTGGTTTTTAATTACATCTAGTCACACTTGGTTCCGGCCAACCCATATGTAGGCTTTGCTGAGAGAGGTGTCCATATTCACCCAAGCATACAGACATTAGCCTTCGGTAAGTGTTCACATTTGGACAGGGAGGTCAGGTACCCATCAGTTTAATGAGACCACCTTGACGATGGTTGATGGGCTCACATTATTTGATTAAATCAAATTCTGTGCAAAGCGTCTCTTAAATATTTTTCTAATGTTCAAAAGCCATTTTGCTATTCAAATTTCATGTCTTTCATATTAGACATGCTTTGGCACGATAGAGTGCAACCTTTTTTTGTATATTTGGTTTGTATTTAACCATTCTTTAGTCTGTGCCCTTGGATACTGCATTGCCCTCTGGCTATTGTATCCAGCTTGTCTGACCACTCTCTCTCTCCCTTGCACAGAGCTTAGCTCCTTCTCCAGCCACTCCCCTTGTGATCACGTGTTTCAGGTCCTGTTAGTGCAGCTCGCTCTCTGCAGCAGCTATACACTTCTATTAGTTACTTCTGTCTCCCCATTCCCAGAACACAATCTCTGTGTCCGTCACAACACACACCGTGTGTCATTACATTATCACTGACCCAAAAAACTTTTTTCCCCTTGTGCTAGGGTTGTTTTTTTTTTCTCTCTTGTTATTATGGATTCCCTCTGTGCTCTCTCAGAGCAGGTCACGAATTTAACCCAGATGATGCAGAAATTGTCTGTGGAGCAGATGAATCTGGCTCAGTCCCATCAGCAGGTTCAGAGGGACATTGCTGATGCCGTTCGAAGTGTTCCTTTCTCTGGGGCTCAGGGTGGGGGAGTTACTGATGTTTCATTATTTTCCCCTGAACCTCCAGTTAAGTTACCCGATACCTTCACTGGGGAAAGGGAAAATTTCGGGCCTTTAAAGAGGGGTGGAGGTTATTGTTTACATCAGTAATATCTAATTTTCAAGATTCAAGAGCAGACCCCATGTCCTGTTTGGAGAGCCCCTGATGTGACTAAACAGTGGAAACCCCACAAGTGACCCATTTTGGAAACTAGACCCTCAAGGAATACATCTAGATGTGTGTTGAGCTCCTTGAACCCCACGTGCTTCAGATAACATAGAGCTGTGAAAATAAAAAATACAATCTTTCCCACAAAAATGCTCTTTTAGCATCAAATTTTGTATTTTTGCAAAGGTAACTGGAGAAAATGGACCCTAAAATTTGTTGTGCAAGGGTGCTTTTATGCACGCCGATGCCCCATATGTGGGGGAAAACTACCAGGACTCGGACGGTAAGAAGTACCGTTTGACTTTTTGAACGCAAAAATGGCTAGAATCAAGGATGGATGCCATGTCGCGTCTGGAGAGCTCCTGATGTGCCTAAACAGTGGAAACCCCCTACAAATGACTGAATTTTGGAAACTACACCACTGAAGGAATTTATCTAGATGTGTAGTGAGCACCTTGAATCCCCAGGTGCTTCACAGAAGTTTATAATGTAGAGCCATGAAAATAAAATAAAAAATCAAATTTTTTCCACAGAAATGTTCTTTTAACCCCTATTTTTTTATTTTCACAAGGGTAATGGCAGGGCTCGGAAAGGAGTGAGCACCATATGACTTTTTTGAACCCAAAAATAGCTGAAATCGAGAGTATACACCATGTCGTGTTTGTAGAGCCCCTGATGTGCCTAAACAGTGGAAACTCACCTAGATGTGTGGTTAACACCTTAAACCCCCAGATATTTCTCATAAGTTTATAACATAGAGCTATGAAAACAAAAAAGTACATTTGTGCAATTTCTCCTGAGTATGTTCATACCCCATTTTTGGGTGCATGGCAGGGCTTGAAAAGGAAAGTGTGACATTTTGGAACACAGACGTTTATAGAATAATTTCCCCATTTTGGAAACTAGACTCCTCAAGGAATTTATCTAGATGTGTGGTGGGCACTTTGAACCCACAGGTGCTTACCAGAATTTTACAACGTTAAGCTGAGAAAGGGGGAAAAAAATATTTTCCACAAAAATGTTCTTTAGCCTCAAATGTTTTCATTTTTACAAGGATAGCAGGAGAAAGTAGACCCCAACATTTGTTGTGCAATTTCTCCTGAGTTTGCTGATATCCCGTATGTGGTGTAAAACTGCTGTTTGGGCGCAAGGCAGGGCTCGGAAAGGAAGCAGTGACGTTTTGGAACACAGACTTTGATGGACTGGTCTGAAGGCATCAATTCGTGTTTGTAGTGCCCCTGATGTGCCTGAACAGTGGAAGCCTCCTATAAGTGACCCTTTATTGGAACAGATTTAGTGTTTTCTTGGTCTGTCAATTTTATAATGTGGTGGCATACATAAGGCTAGCATACGTGAGTAGTGTACAGTGCATTAGGTTAGCATACGTGGGTTTTGTAAGTCAGAATGAATTTAGTAGTCCATGAATGTGTGGTATAGTTTGAAGCATTTATTTATACACAGGCCAGCTTTGTCAGGGCAGGTTGACATTCTGTAATAAATTCAGCACCTTTTTTGCTACCTTCCTTTCTTTGATTTTTGAAGGACCTCATCTGGGAAAGATTGCTCTCGTACTTGTACGATACGGGCACCTTCAGTTCCAGAAGTACTGGACCCTTCCCCTTCCTAATTTCCAAATATTAGGGCATTGAACCACACCTCCTGGAAGTGAAGGCACGTACCAGTCTTGGCTGCACATTGTGATAGTGAAGGATGGGACCAGAGCTGTAGTCATGGCCGACAGTAATCCCTGTATCACCCGTTGGCCCCTTCCCTTCTGAGTACCTCGGTGCTGCTCCTCTACGCCATCTGGGTTCTCCCGGTAGGGTGTTATTTCCTCTGCAGACGGTTCCACAAATAAAGAGTCACAGTCCGGCTTCACTTTAACTTCAACTCTTTTACTCAGCACGACATCATCCAGGATACAATCAATGACAGCAATTGGCATCTCTTTCCCTTGCCTCTTCTCTCTGCCGCTAAGCCTGTCCCTGGGACAGACTGCATCGTCCGGCCCCTCAGTGTCCTCAATGCCCAGAATTTCTGCTTCTCGTGGGGGTATTCTCTGCCGTTTCGCCCGGTCCTAAGAATAGCGGCCCATGCAAAAATCTGCCACATGTTGGATTACTAGCTCCCATTCTGCTTAGCCTTCTTCGTCAGTGCTACAGCCCTAGTCACTCTGCGTGGGCTAGCTCTTCTGCTGCTGTACTGTCTCCTGTGTTCTGGCCCCCTGGATGCTAGATGCTGGGCCCACTCTTCTTGCAACATAATGTGGCATGGTGTCGCCCTGGGCTAGACAGCCCTAGTGAGCTACATGGGCGCCCCGGCCCCAACTGACTAAAACCAGGAAGACCTCTCTAACGTATACCACCGTGCCCCTCCTACATTAACTATTTCCTATCTTAACTATCTCTAAGCTATAAGGTTAACCCTGCAATGCCGCAATCTAGTGGCCAATTTGAGGTACTACTCCCCTTAGCACTTAACCTTCAACTAGTGACCGGCCTGGGTTACTAACTTTCCCTAACATGCAATGAATGTGTAAAACTTCTTAACAATCAGACATATCTATACACAGAGTAATACATTTTATGTGTAGCAATACTCGTATACACTACTGGTAATACACTTAACTGTGTAGCAGGACAATAGTCTATATATGTGTCAATTATATGTAAACAAATAACATTTGGCAAAACATAAATACAGTTTATCATATCCCCTACAATAGTACAAAAGCGTAAGGGTATGTTTCCACATGCCGGATTACATTGGATTAGCTGCGGATTGAATGCTGCATACAGCTGCAGCATTCAACCCGCAGCATCCAGCTGTTACAGCATAGTGGAGGGGATTTTATGAAATCCGTCTCCGCTATGCGTTCGCACACGCATCCGGCGGCCCTGCGTTTACGGACAAGTGGAGTGTCTTTTTAGAACGCAGCATGTCTGTTTACCTTGGTAAATCACAGGGCCCTATGCATGGGGTGCAGTGAATCCGGATGTGTTCACTGAACACATCCAGAATCACCGCGATTACAGAAGGGGGTGGTGCTTTGGGCGGAGCGGGGTTTCCGCTCCGTCCAAAGCGCAGTCATTACGGAACATGGACACGGGGCCTTATACAATGCCATCTGTACGATGTGCTTGGCCAGCATCTTGTACCACACCTTAGCTTTTTGCATGGTACTGTAGGGCTGGAGGACTTGATTAGAGAGATGAACTCCCCCCATATTTTTTACTGTACCCCAGGACACAGTCTGGTTTGGGGACCTGTGTAAAGGAACCTCATACAGCAGTGAGGGTGCTGCCATCACCATGCACGGTGGTAAGAAAAGGACATCCCTCTTGTCCTTGTACTTGACCACCAGCATGTTGTCACTACATTGGGCTCTGTTGTCACCCTTTCTGAGTAGCTGCCCAATTAGCATCCTACAGAGGCCTCTATAATTTTTGCGGACATTACTGCATGCTGTGGTAACTTTGGTAGAAAGGGATTTGAAGAGAGGGATGCTGGTATAAAAGTTATTTACAAAAAGAATCTGCTGCGATTCCCTGCTGTCCTGTCTGTATATTCTTTTCCTTCCTCCCCTGCCCTGGAGCTGTGGCACGATCAGATCATATTCCTGCACGAGACTGAAGAACACGGTCAGACACAGCCAAAACACAGTACATAGCAGGGGCTCATTTATAAGATTTTCTCAACACAGGAACATTTTTTTAACATATCCAATTACAGAATTTATTTTTATTCCAAGATCTATTGGCTAAAGCATACTATGTTAGTGGGCAAACTCCTTTAATGCTTTACACAGTGGAATTTAAATTCCATCAATAACACTTGTTTCTGTTCTGTGCCTTAGCACCCTTTTTGTTGTGCGGTCAGCTCTGGAACAGTGAATATCAAACGTATATTTGTGGTGAGGAGGCTCAACAGCGCCTGAAAGCACTGGTTGTGATGGCAGTGAGTCATATATGCGGGCATGTGTTTTGTTTTTGTTTTTTTTTACACATTGCAGACAGACAATTATTTGGCACTATGTGGGCACTGAACTAGCAAAATAAGTTGTGGCTTAAGTATGCTAAGAATTGCAACTTTCCATCATTTGTTGGCAAGCTGGCCAACAACTAGCATAAGCTTCAATTTGTTATCCTATAACACTTCTCATACTTGTCTTTCTGTCAGCCAGGTTGCATGCGCAAGTATTACCTTTTCAGTGTCATCATCACTATCATTGTCATCATCGCTACTGCTTGTCGTACGAAGAGCACACCTATCCATTATCCAGATATCCTTTACTGATTGTATGTCGAGGAGACAGGTGCCTGCTCCCAGTCATCCACTTGTCTGACAACTGAACTCTCAGAAATTATGGCATATGCACAGAGTCAATGAAAGATAACCAATTGCTATTATTTTTTACAGAAAGATGTGTTAGCTCTAATATGGAGGAGAACATGGGCCACGCTCAACTTGTACTTGAGCTCCAAAGTGTCAGGGACAATTCATGAGTTTCATGGCCCACTGGGTGAAAGTTTTGAGTGAAAGCAATGTAACACTGCAAATGGGACATGTGTTGAAGCTCTGCGACAGATGGCTCTGTCTGTTTCCACCTCCAAGAGGTGGTTATTTGTCTCCTCATAAACCTCCTCCACATCCTACTAAACAAACATGACTTTATCCCCCAAAACAGCAACCGATTCCACACAATGCCCATGTTCTTTTTGTTTATGTAGTTTAAAATGTTGCCAATCAGTTTTATAGCTTAAAAATCTAGGGGGGAAAATCTATACAGTGGACCGATTGTGGCAATTCTCATTCTTAATGGCTCTCCATGAACTACAGCTGGAAAATGTTGTAAGCTTCAGGACCTGGAACATTCTGGATGTCTTACGTTTGAGTAAAGTAACTCATGCGCCCTGTATGGCATATGACCTGAATTTAATTGTACAACAATTTTTTTAAGAATTATAACCACTTGAGGAAGGTGGTGGTTATGGCCAGAAATGTGTTTGCTCATATCAACTGTTCTCTCATTTCAAATCCCTCCTGATTTACCTGATTTGAGAAATTTCAACCCATTTGAATCGATGCTGTGTATATTGGAGCGTCTGTAGAACCGTGACAGACTATACAATGCAGAAGATAAACTGGTTTCTTAGAGATCCGCCATTGGCAGCTGATGAAGGATATGTGTCACCTACTGAAGCTCATCGAATAGGCAACATTTACCAGTGGAGACAGCTGTGGCATCAACTTTGTCATTCCCCTCATATTTACTCTGGAAAAAACACTCACCAGAATGCAAGAGGGTATGGAGGAAGAACAAAAATTTCTATATGTTCATTGCCGTCCAGTGGCTGTTGGGGACTCTCAAGGTTTTTCTTAAAAGCTGTAGGAAGTGGATGAGGAGCAGAAGAAGAGGAACAGCAGCAGGCGGATGGGGCATTGAGTTTGCATAGGGAAGGGATGAGGCTGACTGTCAGAATGAAAAAAAATGATAACGACGCTGGTCATGATCAATCTCAGTGGGGTGTGGAAAGTGAACCAAGGTTTCTGGTCATGTTGGTGAGCATGGCAAGCTATATGCTGGAATGCTTGTGGGATGACAGGTGCATCAGGCATTATCCAAGCATGCTCATGTGCTAACCGAATGTCTTCATCATGCTTGAAAAATATGTTTGAGTCCTCGTGGCTACATGTCCTATGGCTGTCAGACAACCGTAATACATGCAGGGATTGCCTATTTGTTAGATAGCCGCAAGACATGCAGGGATTGCCTAACTGCCGCAAGACATGCAGCCGCTGGGACTCTAAGATATAAAAACAAAATGGGGTGCTTCAGTCCAAATTCACATATTAGTAGCATAAGTTGTGTTTCCTGCTTGTCAAATGTTTCACTGAACGAATGCCTGCTGGCCACATGACAGACCAGTAGATTCCTCTCTGCTCCCTGCAGAGCCAATGCTCCTCTGCCTGTCCCTGTTGTAGAGCTACAACTGAGGCAATAACAGCTGAAGTCTATTTGACATGATGGACCAAATATTTTATTTGCCAATGCGCCAACCTCACATATTTCAGCAAACAGATCCACTGGCTAAACAGCAAGGTCCGCACGTACCTAGACAGTCTTTTCTTTAGCAGATGCCTTGAGCCCCTATACCATGGATTTCTGGCTCAGCAGAATGGACCAGTAGCAACAAATGACCCAGATTGCTACTCATATTGTATTGTCATGTCCAGTCTTGACCACACAGTCACGGAGGGTATTCAGTGTGGCCAGTGGCTTTATCAAGCTCAAGTTGACAAGTTTAACCCACTCTCCAAGTGTGGAAAATCTTACATTTGTTAGAATGAATTAGGTATGGATTAGTGCCAACTTTCGTTTACCTACTGCTGCTGCCAATCATTAGATCGGTCATACCATCTACCTGCCGCCAGTCTACTGTCTTCTACACTGTTCTGCTGCCATCACTGCCAATAACCCACACTCAGCCAAGTATCTCCTCCCTTTCCATCATGTCATCTGTCCTGTAATGCTGCTGCCAGGGCTGCCATTGTTGACCCTACACAGCTAGACATATCCTTCCCTACTAGTACTGGTTTTCCTGTAGCCAGGTATATGGTGGTGATTTAAAAATTTCTAAGCCAAAATTTGAGTTGAAGAACTTGAAAGGGGTTGGATACAGTTCTAAGAGACCTCAGAGTGTCACACACGTCTTTTCTGGTCAATTGGACTCAAGGCAAATCGATTGGTTGCAGATTGAATTTTTGGAAAACAATTGTAGGGGCTGACGAATTTGAATTTTAAGAGATTTGATCATATTCATTAAATCGTTGTTTTTCCTGTAAATTGACAAAGCATTGAGGATATAATAATGCCTCAAGTCATTAAATAAAGAGATGGAAAGATGGAATAGGTAAATTGATTACTTGTGTTGTGTGGTTAGTTACACATGCTCAGTAAATATTGCTTACACTGCACAGATGTATTGTACTTGTAAGCCAGCCATTAATTAATATTAGTGGGTAAGTTACCTTATTTGTATGATGGAACTCATTGTGTGTTGCACAATTGTAGGATACAGGCGCACGAGTGTCATACAGTGAGAGGTAGATGTAATACATTGAGAGGTTAAGGTGTGTAACAGTGTGAGGTGTGGACAAGAGGCCCTCCTAAGGGTGTGAGGTGATGAGCACTGACAGTGTTACAAGTCGAACATTCCAAGGATTCCAACTATTTGGCACAGCATGATATGGGAAGGTCTGACATGACGTGAGGATCATTTTTTTTTAAGTTCCACCCCTTGATTTATAGACACCCCTTACAGCATAAACCGCATTGAGAGGATCTGTCATATACGTAGCAGCTGTTCAGGTCAGTGCCACATTTATTTCATATTTTAGACTAGTACTCTTATAATATGAGATGTGTTTTATATATGTTTATTTTTCTGAGTCGTTATCACATTATGATATAAATTATGAGTTAAATAGATGTTGCATGTTTAGAGTGCTAGCTCTTGTAACGAGATGGTTGTCTCATTGCTTATTACTGCTGCTATGTAGATAGTTTTGTTTACTTGTTACTGTATTTGTACTTTGTTTTACCTGTTTTGTTATATAATAGTAATGAAATCATTATAGATTACCTGCAAGGAAAAAAAAACCATATAACTTATCTCAAGAATGAAAGCTACCAAATACAATGCAATGCAGTCCTAAAACAGTATAACTATCTGCTGCGCGGGCTGGCTAGATCGGTACAATAGATAAAGAGATAGATAGAGAGATAGATAGATAGAGAGATATGGGATAGATAGATAGATAGATGATAGATAGATAAGGGATGGATAGATAGATATTAGATAGATAGATAGATAGATAGATAGATAGATAGATAGATAGATAGATAGATAGATAGATAGATAGATACAGAGAGAGAGATATGGGATAGATGGATAGATAGATAGCGATATGGGATAGATAGATAGATCTATAGATAGATAGATAGATAGATAGATAGATAGATAGATAGATAGACAGATATGAGATAGATAGATAGATAGATATTAGATAGATATATAGATACATAGATATATAGATAGATAGACAGATATGAGATAGATAGATAGATAGATAGATAGATAGATAGATAGATAGATAGATATGGGATAGATAGATCATATGATATTATATACTATAGAAACTGAGAGTAGGCTTACCAATAGACTGCAACAACTGGGTGAGACAATATAATCTCTGTGTATCTCATCTCTCTGTATTTTATCTGTTATCTGTCTTGGGAACATTGAAAAGCTCCCAATTCCTTCTTTGGAATAGTGTGTAGGTTGGAGATCAACTCTTATGTTCCAGGGGCAGTAATTGGTGGCCACTCATGAAGTACGGTAATACATGAGCTGTTCACTGTAATAGAACCTCTTTGCAACAGCTATTGCTAAAGGAAAGGTGTATGGAGCGAGGGGGCGATGGTAGAATCCTGATGGTACATCATTTTTTATAATTTGATTCATTTAAGAATTCAAACAATGGAACAATAGGTGGGAACCTGAAGTATCCCAACATGTGAACAACTGATGACAGTCATTCACTCACACATTGGCTTTCAACTAGGAGAGTCTAGACCTGTTTTGCTGCTTTTCATCCAACTGAAATAGTGAAAAAAATCCTGAGTTGTGGGCAATAATGTAGAGATAAGTGACACACACCACCAGTTTTTCAGGTGAATCAAGGACCTGTTATACAATAGATATTAATAGAACATCTGCATGTAATTGACTTACATGTGTTTTCCAAGAGTTAGAAATGTCTACTTATTTGTCACAGAAAGAGCTAAAACTACAAGTCAGTCTCCAAGTTTCTCTCAGGGGCTACATAATATGAAGGTGTGATTAGCGGCAGCCATACAAGTCTGTGCATCCATAGTCTATGTGACACAACACATTTTGTATAGAGATAGCAGGTCTACAGTCTTGCTTTACTGATGCCATTATCTCATAAATCAGATTTATACTGAGATTTTTTTGTTTCTTTACCTCTTTCTACATATTTAAAATGTGCATGTAAAGACCACCCTAACCATTGTGTATATTGACCCTACTTTTAAGAGGACTTCCCGCTAGAACCCCTAGAATCCCATATTTCGTTGCAGCCCTGGGTGGTTGTCAGTTTTACTGTATAGGATTATATAAAATTATAGTCATTACATAAATTACTTGTATGGGCAGAGAACATCCAAAAGTAAATCTTCTACTATACCTATTATTTTCAAAGTCATCATTTATTTTTCCGTGATCAGCATCTTCCTAGATCCCCGATCACTTTGCAGATGTGGTTGTGACATAGCACAGTAAATAGAGATGTATTTTGTGCTCTATGTGTAGCATGTGTTCTAAATTAGGTATATTATTTTGTAACATTTGGTTTGTTTTTTTTTGACAAATATCCCAGGATACTTACTGACATTTAGGGAATTTCTGCAAAAGTCCACAGAAGTAACAGTACGGTGCATTTTTGTGTGTGTCATGGGAAGGACCCTGCTGAGCGTGGGGAGATGTGTTAGCCGAGGATAAGGGAACTACACAGAAGGGTGTGGTTACTCGTTGGCAGATCTTCCTCTTTAATTCTATTTCTTATTTTGGCTGTATGATCAAGCGGGTCACTGAGTGACACCATGGGGTTAAAGACTCGTGAGTGGTTTCAGCACAGGAAGGAGGTAACAAAAGGGGAGGAAAGTTCATAATAACAGAAGAGGGGCCTGCTCATGGGACTGCTACAGGGGGCTCTGCTACATTCAGTAAGCCTACTAAAGCGAGACTGCTTATACTATGGATTATTGATTTTTGGAACCGGAGAAAGGGTTCAACCTGCCATATTTGTGACACTATTGAAGCCTAAAGGGCCTATATCTTCTTCTTGCACAGTGGCCCTTTACTGTCTGTGTCTGCCCTTAGCTGTATAGATTCAAGACTTGACACAAGCTTTCAAAACTTTTTTTCTGCAGTAAGTATATATTTAGAGTAATGCTTTCCTTTAAGATGGTAACTTCCTCTACTATATACAGTAAATCTAAACCGTCAGCATTTATTGCAGTGTTTGGAGGATTTATGAGCTAACTTGTGCTGGCACGTAGTCTTAGGAGAAAGCTTATGACATGATATGTGAATGAGTTTCCTTTATTCAGAAATATTGAATGTGGAAACTTTTAAGATTATTACAGTGGGATACTGCATTTTATAACATGATTTATATTCTTTCTCAGATTTAAAACATGTCACGGTATGTGGAGAGGAAGAAGTCCTGGTGGCAACGATGCTGCTCCTGTTGCTCCAGAGGAGAAGATGTTGATGATTATGTGAGAGGACCTGGAGGAACAGGAGGCAGACCTTCTGATAGAGGTACAGGAGGAGACCACAGTTCTGGAGGAGATAGAAGTCCAGGAGGTGAAACAACTACAGGAGGTGGAATTTCAGGTGGAACTGATAGGAACAATGGTAGACCAAACAGCAACATTGAACCAGGAAGACCAGAAAACAACAATGATAATTTGCCATCAATGCCCACAGGTAAGGACTAACTCTCTCCTCTTCTATTGCTATCTTTCAGTAACTTTTATGTAACCCTCCTTATAATGGAGAATACATTTGTATTCACATAACTAATCTCCTAAAACACATTTTCTGAATCCTGTCACATTTTGGTTTCTCAGGGACATTGCAGATTAAAAATGTTGACTTACTCAAGTCTCGGACTGGAGAAAATCGTCGGTCTCACCACACTGATGAGTTTGAATATGATGAACTAATTGTAAGGAGAGGACAACCCTTCCAGATCTGTGTCACCTTCCAAAGGTCATTCAACCCCAAAAGTGATCAAGTCTGTGTCATTCTGAATCAAGGTGAGCGAGAGGCAAATTTATTTTCAGGCTTACAAATTAAATGCAGCAGTCATCATTGTGATTGAGAACAAGCTGTTGAATGTCCTGTCTGAGCTTGTTTTCTATTAAAGGCACAATTATAGCGTATAATATTTTAATAGGGTTAACGAGATGTACTGAGTCATGAGGAGTTTGCTGGCTTCAAATATTTAATACAGAGGAATCACCATGCTGTAAATTCCTGCATAAGAAATATTGACTTTCATGGGTAATGCTGATTTTGGGTTTATGATAATTTACTGAGTCACACCACTTCCGCCAATTAAGGACGTCTCGGTATGAGGATATGCGAATAATTACTGCTAATGATAATAAAAGGTTTGCTCATAACTTCCTTGTCCTGTAAATCACTGCCCATTTATAAGAGGAGTGGACTAAAGGTATGCTGTGCTATGATGAGCAATCTCAAATGGTAACCTCCTGGTCTGTATTGTACTCTCAATACAACCTGCTACAGTATATTTTATGGATATGTCTTGCGGTAAAGTTGTTTCATGGTGGATCATTAATGGACATTGGATGTTGTTCTCTTACAGGAAATTCCCAACCAATCACTTTGCCCTTAGTCAAGGAATTTGATGAAGGTGGCTGGGGATGTCAGGTGGCAGAAGCTTCTGGGCAAAATGCCACCCTATGGGTGAACACCTCTGCTCAAGCTGGAGTGGGAAAATACCAGCTCAGTGTTAAAAGTGGCGCAGGAACTTATAATGACGCTAAACTGAAGGTCTACATCCTGTTCAATGCTTGGTGTCGGAGTAAGTATGCACAAGATTAAACTTAACCAATGTAGCTTTTGTATTAGATTCCCTTTGTCCCTCAGCTAGTTTACTAAAAAAATGTAAATAGTCATTCTACACATTAATGACTTTTCCATTGTCTTTAGTGGATTCTGTGTTTATGGATAATGAATCATGGAGGCAAGAATATGTTCTTAATGAAATTGGCAGAATTTACTATGGCACAGAACATCAAATTGGAGAACGTTCTTGGAATTATGGACAGGTAACAAAACAAAATGTTACTAGTTAGTTCTCCTTCTAAGGCCTCATTCAGACGTCCATGTTACATACATGTTCTATCTGTGTTTTTCTCGGATACAAGACATACCAATTACAGTCTACAGTATAGTCTATGGGGCTGCTCACATGTCCATGTGTTTGTTTTCACAGGCCGTGTGTCCAAGCAAAACACACAGACATGTCTGTTTCATGGAAGAAAAACTCACACATCAGTGTGCAGTCTGTGTACTCTCCGTATTTAACATTGCAAATGATAGGAAAAGCTTTGTAATTTAATCATTGATCTATCCATACATGAAAAACACTGACACAATGATGTTAAAAACGGACACACGGACCGTACACTGATGACACACTGATGTTAATAATGGACACACGGACCATGCACTGATGACACACCGATGGTAATAACGGACACACGGACCATGCACTGATGACACACTGATGTTAAAAACGGACACACGGACCATACACTGATGACACACTGATGTTAAAAACAGACACACGGACCATGCACTGATGACACACTGATGGTAAAAGTGGACACACGGACCATGCACTGATGACACACTGATGGTAAAAACGGACACACGGACCATACACTGATGACACACCGATGGTAATAACGGACACACGGACCATGCACTGATGACACACTGATGTTAAAAACGGACACACGGACCATACACTGATGACACACTGATGTTAAAAACAGACACACGGACCATGCACTGATGACACACTAATGGTAAAAGTGGACACACGGACCATGCACTGATGACACACTGATGGTAAAAACAGACACACGGACCATACACTGATGACACACTGATGGTAAAAGTGGACACACGGACCATGCACTGATGACACACTGATGGTAAAAGTGGACACACGGACCATGCACTGATGACACACTGATGTTAAAAACGGACACATGGACCATACACTGATGACACACTGATGTTAAAAACAGACACACGGGCCGTACACTGATGACATACTGATGTTAAAAACGGACACACAGACCATACACTGATGACACACTGATGGTAAAAACGGACACACGGACCATACACTGATGACACACCGATGGTAAAAACGGACACACGTACCATACACTGATGACACACCGATGGTAAAAACGGACACACGGACCATGCACTGATGACACACTGATGTTAAAAACAGACACACGGGCCGTACACTGATGACACGCTGATGTTAAAAACGGACACACGGACCATACACTGATGACACACTGATGTTAAAAACGGACACACGGGCCGTACACTGATGAGACACTGATGGTAAAAACGGACACACGGGCCGTACACTGATGAGACACTGATGGTAAAAACGGACACATGGACCATGCACTGATGACACACTGATGGTAAAAACAGACACACGGACCATGCACTGATGACACACTGATGGTAAAAACGGACACATGGACCATGCACTGATGACACACTGATGGTAAAAACGGACACATGGACCATACACTGATGACACACTGATGGTAAAAGTGGACACACGGACCATGCACTGATGACACACTGATGGTAAAAGTGGACACACGGACCATGCACTGATGACACACTGATGGTAAAAACGGACACATGGACCATGCACTGATGAGACACTGATGGTAAAAACGGACACATGGACCATGCACTGATGACACACTGATGGTAAAAGTGGACACACAGACCATAAACTGATGACACACTGATGGTAAAAATGGACACACGGACCATACACTGATGGTAGAGACGGACACACTGACCATTTACTGATTGTAAAAACGGACACACTGACCATGTAAGGAATGACAAACTGATCCAAAACACTGATGACAGCGGTACCATTTCTTCACATACATATTTCATTACTGACATGTGAATGAGGCCTCAATTGTTGGACAGAGGTCTGACTCTCCTTGTCAGTCCACTAGCATAATTCATTCATGATTGCAGGGAGACATTGAGTTACTATGCCAGCACAAGACCTAACAAAGACTCATAGGTTTGCCATACGAACAAAAAAATGGAATGTCCACCAAACACACAATTAAGTGTAAAACAGTCACAAAACCCACTGGATATAACAGACCGTAATGTGGAAAAAAGTGACAGCACTCATGGGGTTAGGAAAAAGTTGAAGACAAATCCTTTTGTACTTCAATCCATGCACAGTAGACAAGCAATGCTTCCACAGTATAGGGTAGTTATCCAACTCATTTCCATATCATTGGTACTTTGGTGCTGTTCTTAGGGCTTGTTGCATTTTTTTTTTTATATAAAAAGCATGTCCTATCGTTCATATTTCCGAGGCGCTTATGTTATATTTTTGCCCCATTTTTATGACACGGTAATAGGGTCCTTATTGCCAAATAATGTCGTTTGGAAAACAAGTATGCTCTGAAAACATTTCTATTATTGGTCAAATATTTCCCGTTGTCAAATAATAATTATACTTCTAAATTTTTTTAACCTACAGTTTGATAAGGGAGTTATGGATGCTGTACTGTACATATTGGACCGCGGAGGTCTCTCACCTGCGTCAAGAGGGGATCCCATAAATGTTTCCCGAGTTATATCTGCCATGGTGAGTATTTACCCTAAAGTAGAATTGGAGAATTACTTCATATCTTCCCAGATGGATACGTGATAAGTTATAGAAATGTGACCTAGTAAGATTGGCATTGCATCCATGACTTACCAACCCCCGGCTTCTATCTTTCAGGTGAATTCCATGGATGATAACGGTGTGGTTGCTGGAAGCTGGTCTGGTGAATATGCTGATGGAGTCAATCCTGTTGCTTGGGTGGGCAGTGTGGACATTCTGCTCCGGTATCACCAGACTGGGGCCCCTGTAAAATACGGCCAGTGCTGGGTGTTTGCTGCTGTCACAACATCAGGTGGGAAGATGGTTTAAGAAGTTTTATAGTATTAGATTCATCATAAAGTAATGTACCGTATGTAGATAAATTTGATTTAGAGATTGTTTTTATTTCTGCCATTTCTGATTATGTATTCAGCAATCAGTGGCTGCAAATTAGATGAATATTATATATGCGAGTGGCAAATATCAAGACGTTAAAGGCCAATGGTTTTTGATTAGAAAGGCCCTCTAATGATGAGCTGATCTCATGGGTCCCACTCTGATGGGCCTGGGCAACACACCATAGTTACTCATTCAGACTCATTCAGACTGCCATGAACAACATACGTGTTCTAGCCATGATTTCTACACATTGAACACTTACCGTACTCAGTAACGTCTTGGTGCTAATTCACATATCCGTGTCTTTTTGCTGACCAATTGGCCCGCAAAAAAAGAATATTGCGGCATATCCACTTTTTATCTGAGTCTCGGACCAAAATCGCACATTCAGGTCTATGGATCTGTGAAAAATCACTGACAGCACTTATTATCTGTGTCCAACCTGTGTGCTGTCCATTTTTAACATTGCAATGAATAGGAGAAGCTCCGTAAATCATGTTTTCATACATAAAAATCACTGATAGTAAAAACTGACACAACGACCACACACTCATGAAACTCGGATCCAAAGCACTAATAAAAATGTAATGCATATGATAAAAATCAAACATATAGGGTCCAAAGCATCAAAGTTTCTACCCCAGAATTTAATAAGTTGCATAGTTTTGGCGCAATGTGAGGCTGCTTTAAAATTTTGTAAGTTTTGCTATTCTAATGACTTTTTTTGTGGAAAAAAAAGAAGTCAAGAGCGTCTGACCCCAGCATGGCCCTTCATCAAGACTGGCGTACAAAAACGCTGAACTTAATGAATCAGGGCTTTAATTTCACATGTAAAATAAGGGCAATGAAGCATTTTTCATGTTAGTTTACACAGCGGTTTGTATATTGTGCAAATGAACCATAACCATAAGCCACTGTTAATGAAGGATAAATGTACTAATAAAATTGGAGGAACTTTTTTATACTGAAGTTGCTCTTTAAACATATAAAACTGCACATTAAATGGATGTATTAAATACTATTTTTCTAATCATAACATGCCAGTCAGCATAGCCTCATTTGCCACTTCTTCCTTCAGTGCTCCGCTGTCTTGGAATCCCAGGACGTACTATTACCAATTTCGCATCTGCTCATGACACTGATGGAAATCTCACATTTGATGTTTATTTTGATGAAAACATGAAGCCGCTAGAGGATAAAAACAGTGATTCTGTCTGGTAAGCATCACAATCCTTACATACTAAATAATACTGAATTTGGGGTAAAAAGTATAGTTAAACCTCTTTGAGATGACCACTTGTGATGACACATTTGTTTACTAAAGGGGTAGTCTTCTCAAGAGAAATTGAAAACTTACCACAAAAAATGTGGTGATGATAAATGGGTGGTCTTCTCAAAGAGGTGGGATTTTGCATATTATCTGTGAAGATTGACCAGATTAAATTTAGGAATGTGTTTACTAACATTTACATGTGCATCTATTAAGGAATTATCACTGTTGGAATGACTGCTGGATGACCCGCCCTGACCTACCAGCTGGATATAGTGGATGGCAAGCCATTGATGCCACACCTCAAGAGACCAGCAATGGTAAATGACAGTTATATAGACTTTGATCCACTAGGGCTCATGCAGATGTCCGTGAAAAATGGTCCAAGATTGGACGCAATGCATGGACTAGCCGTAGCTCTCCTGACCGGAGGCTTTGTGTATTTCTATGAGGCTGTCACACTTGGGTCCGGAGACCCCCGATGAGTCCGTGCTTTAACCGTGCATACCCGGACCAATTTGCACAGATGTCTGAATGAGCCCTTAGTCTATTTCACCAACAGATTCCTACTACTGAAATTGTAGATCTGCAGTGGACCTGAAATTGTATCAATCACTCTCATTTTCAGGTATATACTGCTGTGGTCCTTGTCCTCTCCTTGCCGTCAAGAATGGTTTAGTGAATATCAAATACGATGCTCCTTTCCTTTTTGCAGAGGTAATTATATATATATGTGTGACCTGTAATATTGCTAATAAACTGATTTTTATTTTGTGATACTGATTGCTATGAAAGTACAAAAAAACAGCTGACACATACGTAATGTGGTCTCATTATAATGTTCACAATTGCAGCTATGATTCTGGGAGTTCACACATTCCAACTTAACATAATCGACATAACCATAAAAACAAAGATAATGTTCATTTGTGAAACCAATACTACTGTGATATCACAATATAATACTGCATTACTGTTTTTTGGACCTATTTTGAATGATTTTAGCCCATTTTAGAGACTAATATACCGTACTTTACATTTTAAGAAAATCTGCTATTTGACAACAGTTTCACTCCACGCCGCTTTAAACAATCTCATTTAATAGCTCAATTCTTGCACCTAAGCTACCACAATGAAGTGCTATCTTATTAAATGGATTTTTCAGGAAAAAAAAAGCAATATAAATACATTCTTAAATATCTTTATTATGCAAATCACAGTTGTTTTGTCTATATAGTGTAGGGGTTCACAATGTCTGGTAGCCGCTCGGAACACAAGGGTTTTTATAGAACAGGGTTTTTAGATCATAAACGGAATAGTGTTTATTTCCACTGGTTATACAGTATCAATACAAAACCATAAAATCCCTAGCCTTGTCCAGGCACTAACTAAACAATATAGACCCTGGCTATTTCAGACATGGCTGAGCTAGTCCCACTTCCGTCACACAAAACAGTCATTATCCATAGCAAACAGTGATACTTGCATTTTGGTGCACACGGCCTGTGCAGTCTTTTCTAAGAGGGGGATTCTGGCTTGTCTTTCTCCAGTTGCAACACAATCCAGTCTGGTCAGCTTCCCTCAGCTGACTGACCAAGTTGAACACTTAAGCTATGTGCACATGTTGCTGATTCGTGTGCGGATTTTTCCGCACAATTTTTCAAAAACTGTGTTTTACATGCGGATTTCCCGCAGATTTCCCGCGGATTTCCAGCGTTTTTGGTGCGGATTTCACCTGCGTTTTACCACTTGCGGATTCCTATCGAGGAGCAAGTGTAAAACGCTGCGGAATCCGCACAAAGAATTGACATGCTGCGGAAAATACAACGTGCACATTCCCTTAGCTGGTTATAAGCATAGCTAGCCAGGTGCACCTAATCAGAACTTGTAGAGCCAGGCTTTAACCCCTAGCCTACCTGGCTTTCCTGCAGTAGGTAATCACTCTAGAATTAAATCCTCTGGCCTCTGCTTTGTTACTCAATATTTTGTAGATTTTAACAATGTCCATGGAAACTTAGGAATAGCAATATTTCAAACATCTTTTAAAATATGAATATATAAACTCAGCTTTCTGTTGTGTGCAATGTAGGTGAACAGTGACAAGGTATTTTACCAACGAACAGCAAATGGTAAATTTAAGAAGGTCCATGTGGAGGAACGAGCAGTTGGACATTGTATCAGCACCAAAGCAGTTGGATCTAACGCAAGGGAAGACATCACCTACCTGTATAAACATCCAGAAGGTAACCAGATGACATCATCAGTATTAATAGAGGCTGTAGTGAAAATAATTTCAGTAGCACAAAAAAACAGTAGTTTGAATAAACAATTTAAAACTAGTTTTGCAGTCTTTTCCATATAAAGCATTCATTTTGTCATTTCGCCTCTGTTTATAGCTAGCAGGATAAATCTCATAGTATCAAGCACAATCAAATGTATATAATAAGATCACAGTACTTTAGATGAGGAATCTCTCATAATTGATGCCTTCTCATTACCAGGATCCGCAGAGGAGCGTACTTCAGTTCGTACAGCAGCCCAGTACGGTAATAAACCAATGCCAGACGTGGTAGCAGATACTGGAGATACAGGAGATGTCTCACTTTCCATTGAGTGTCAGGATGGTGTATCCATGGGTAGTGACATCAATATCCGGATCCTATTGAAGAATGGTAGTGGAAGTCGTCGTACTGCATCCTTATCGATGGCCATTGCTGTGATGTATTACAATGGAGTCTGCAAAGAGTCATTCAAAAATGAAGAATGCAGTGTATCGCTGAATCCAGGAGAAGGTAAATTATTTCTTGTGTATTTTTTTTGCCTATTGGTAAATATCATCTACAAATTCACATATTAAGGAAATATGTGCTCACGCAGTATTATGCATATAGTGTTCAAAAATATTATTATGTGAAATTTGTTCTCAAAACCTCAGAGATCTGGTGTCATTGCAACAATCACAAGTCAAACTGACAGTCTCCAACTGGTGAAAAAATGGAAAGTTGTTGGTTAGGATTCAAAATTTTCTTATACCTATCATTGTTTATCCTTAAAGTGGTTGTCCTGGACTATCATATTGATGACCTTTACGGAGGTGGTAGGATAGGTCATCATCAGTATTAGATGAGTGGAGTCTGAAACCCAGCACCACCATGGTCAGCTGCTAGCAGTTCCGCTGGCAGCTGGATGTAAAAAGTTTATGGAGCTGTTTACTGGAACTCCTGGGTGCCGCATCTTATCTTCTATTCAACTGATAGGAAGATAAGGTCCAGCCCCTGGGAGTCCATACATTGTTTATATTCAGGGCCGGCAAAATAACAACTGATCGGTGGAATTCCGTACCTTCACCAATCGAATGGAAAGATCATCAATATATTAGTCTAAGACAACCACTTTAGGTTTGGGTAATATTCGGGGGCAGACATAGAGTACCATATGTGACACTTGGCCAAGCAGGGAAGAAGCCCCAGTGCCACCTTTAAAGCAGCTATTCACCAACTGCAATGGAATGATCTAATGAATTTCATGGCTTACAATTGCTGGTGGAGTCACAAAAAAGTAAGAAATAAGGGAGACTCCGAGTCTACGATAAGCTAATTTAGAGCAAAGGGCGCATGCACTTTTCTTACATTGTCTCATCTTCTCCTGCTTGTATTTGCTAACATTTTAATTCCTACAATTTCTCTTTTTATAGTCAAGTCAGTGGGAATGACAGTATCTTACAATGAATATCGTACACAGCTGGTTGATCAGTCAGCCATGATGTTAACTGTATCTGGAATTGTTCAAGAATCTGGACAGAAATTGGCCAAACAGCAAACATTCAGAATAAGGACCCCAGATCTCATCATCAAGGTATGAAAGCTTCTATATGTTCATAATTAACAAGAATGTATCTATTAATTATTAAAGAGGTTGTCCACTACTGTATCACTGATGATCTATCCTTTGGATAGGTCATCAATGTCGGATTGGTCGGGGTCTGACGCCAGCACCCCCACTGATCAGCTGTTCCCGATATCGTCATCGATGGTCGCTGGCCAGTAATGCTCAATTATGGAGCTGCTCAATCTACTGATAGTTACTGCATATCCACCTCCTATTGATTTGAATATGAGGTGGATATGTAGAACCCAGCTGCTGACACTATCAGATGATGGAGTAGCTCCGCTATCGAGCATTTCCTGCCAGTGGCCACTGACATTGAGAACAGTTGATCGCCGGGGAGCTGGGTGTCGGACCCCAACTGATCAGACATTGGATAGGTCATCAGTGATAAAGTAGTGGATAACCTCTTTATACGAATTATGCCATAAACTAGGAAGTAGGCCATTGGGTAGGAGAAAGTATTTACTGGTATTAAATCAGCTAAATGACCATAAGGGAAGTTGTCAATGTTTTACATCACCCCGTGCAGTCATAATGGTAGGTGAGAGAAAACATCACCAGGGTCACTATTATTGACAGTGCACAGTATGAAGTAAAAAAGAGGTATAGATGAGAATACTAGAGTAATTAATCAGTATATATCTGTGCTGACATTCATGTAACATCGGATATGTCTACAAAGGTGCACAAATATAAGGAAACGTGTCAGCAATATAGTATTAAACTCTTACAATGATATTAATATTACAGGTCCACGGTGAAGCAGTTGTTGGTCAACAAATTGTGGCAGAAATCATCTTCCAAAACCCTCTCCAAACTACTTTGCACAATGGCTGCTTCCATGTTGAAGGACCTGGTCTGCAGAGGCCAAAAGTTGTACAAGTTGGGTAAGTATATTATTCAGATCTTTTATTCTTAATTCTCACCTATACTACATTAAATGAGATACCAGTACTTCTCCTGGGCTCTGGCATTCTGCAGTGCCAGCCCACTGCTGCATGACAATAAAATCCAGCATTGTGGTAATACAGGTTTAGATTTAATTGATGGAATTGTAATAATGCCTTTATGAAATTTCTTATTAGATTATGGGTATGGTTTTGGGATATTTCCATCATGTACATGTGTGGCATAATCACATATTCACAGGCTATATAAGAAAACCAGCAGCACAACTAATAAATAAATCAGAAATTCTCCAAATTCAGCAGCGTCCTACTGAATGGGCATTGTTCTTGAGATAGTTACCAGTTCTACAGCTATCATATATTTCTGGCATTTAAGAAGGGATTTCCTTACTGTGTATGACATCTCTTTCAGGTTGATTCTTCCTGGAATCTGCCCCCCCAAAAAACACGCTATAATATCCCCACAAAAGATATTGAATATATGCACAGCAATATAAAAATGGCTTGCATTGCATATGTTCCATCTTTTGTAACTTCATATATCTGCTCCAGTCTTTGAAAGCTGTGAGAAGACTTAAAGAAGTGACTTGTCCATTTGTCTGCTTGCAAGCCATTATATACATATACACTGCTCAAAAAAATAAAAGGAACACTAAAATCCCACATCCTAGATATCACTGAATGAAATATTCCACTTGTAAATCTTTATTCTCTATATAGTGGAATGCATTGAGCACAGTAAAACCTAAAAATGATCAATGTAAATCACAACTAATATCCCATGGAGGTCTGGAGTTGGAATGATGTTCAAAATCAAAGTGTAAAATCAAATTACAGGCTGATCCAACTTCAGTGGAAATGCCTTAAGACAAGGAAATGAGGCTCAGTAGTGTGTGGCCTCCACGTGTCTGTATGACCTCCCTACAATGCCTGAGCATGCTCCTGATGAGGCGGTGGCTGTTATCCTGAGGGATCTCCTCAAAGACCTGGATTAAGGCATCAGTTAACTCCTGGACAGTCTGTGGTGCAATGTGGCGTTGGTGGATGGAACGAGGCATGATGTCCCAGATGTGCTCGATTGGATTCAGAACTGGGAAACGGGCAGACAAGACCATAGCTTCAATGCATTCATCATGCAGGAACTGCTGACACACTTCAGTCACATGAGGTCTGGCATTGTCCTGCATCAGAAGGAACCCAGGGCCCACTGCATCTGCATATGGTCTCACAATGGGTCTGATGATCTCATCCAGGTACCTAATGGCAGTCAGGGTACCTCTGGCTAGCACATGGAGGGCTGTGCGGCCCTCCAAATAAATGCCTCCCCACACCAGTACTGACCTACTGCCAAACTGGTCATGCTGGAGGATGTTGCAGGCAGATTGCTCTCCACGGCATCTCCAGACTCTGTCACATCTGTCACATGTGCTCAGTGTGAACCTGCTTTCATCTGTGAAGAGCACAGGGCACCAGTGGCAAATTTGTCAATCCTGGTGTTCTGTGGCAAATGCCAAGCATCCTGCACGGTGTTGGGCTGCGAGCACAACTCCCATCTGTGGATGTCGGGCACTCAGGCCATCTTCATGGAGTCAGTTTCTAACCGTTTGTGCAGACAGATGCACATTTGTGCCCTGCCAGAGGTCATTTTGCACGGCTCTGGCAGTGCTCCTCCTGTTCCTCCTTGCACAAAGGCTGAGGTTGCGGTCCTGCTGCTGGGTTGTTGCCCTCCTACGGCCCCCTCCACATCTCCTGGTGTACTGGCCTGTCTCCTGGTAGCGACTCCAGCCTTTGGACACTATGCTGACAGACACAGCAAACCTTTTTGCCACAGTTTGCATTGATGTGCCATCCTGGATGAACTGCACTACCTGAGCCAGTTGTAGAGTCTGTCTCATGCTACCACGAGTGTGAAAGCACAACCAACATTCAAAAGTGACCAAAACATCAGCCAGAAAGCATTGGTACTGAGATGTGGTCTGTGGTCCCCACCTGCAGAACCACTCCTTTGTTGAGTGTGTCTTCATAATTGCCAATAATTTCCATCTGTTGTCTATTCCATTTGCACAACAGCATGTGAAATTGATTGTCAAACAGTGTTTGACAGTTTGATTTCACAGAAGTTTGATTTACTTGGAGTTAAATTCTGTTGTTTAAGTGTTCCCTTTACTTTTTTGAGCAGTGTGTGTGTGTATATATGTATATATATATATATATATATATATATATATATATATATATATACTGTATGTCGCATATAAAAAAAAATCATCACTGCAAAAGATGTCTAAACAGCCATTGGAATGGATGTGTCAGGGTAAACACCAATTACATTTTCCTGAAGGGTGTCATGCTTCAAAAATGATGCAGATACATCAGCGCCATGTGCATATTTCCTTAGAGTATTTAGACCTCACTTTTGTAGCTAAAGGGTATCACAGTGGCTACTTCCAAGGAATAGTATTAATAGTGTTTGATAAAGGTAATTATGCTATATTAAAGCAACATTTCTTCAGTTCAGTTATTACTTTTATCTTATGGTTGCCAAGAAGATATAGGATTTTTTAAATAATACCATAAACCTATAGCTTCCATGATCTAACACCACGTATGCTTACTTTCTTCTACAGAGATGTCGGGCCGATGAAGACAGTTTCGATCACAGAGCGATTTACACCTCGACGTCCTGGCCCGCGTCAGCTCGTGGCAAGCTTTGAGAGTAATGAGATGAGTTTAGTCCATGGAGTCACTGAAGTTATGGTACAATGATGATTTAAATTCGGAGCCAAATTCAGGTTTATTCAGAGCCAGCACGTATTAATTATTCAGTATTATTTGATACCATGCAAACGGATTTTGTCCCGGACTGTAAAAAAAAATACTGAATATTCTGCTTTCATTATTCCACATCTCCAGTATACCAAGTTATCCTAAAGAACTAATGATGTGACAATAAACACCAAGTGGAGAAGCAGTTTCTTTAATATGATTGAAGAACCCCACCAATATGATGCCTTACATATGGCCTGTACTGCTTGCTAAAATATTATTTATTCTATTCACATGGTTCTTTAAAAAAAAAAGTGTCATTTTACAAGTATGTGGTATTCACAAACACATGACACATAGGACTTATTCAGGCAAACTCCTTTGTAAAAATATTACTATTTCTGTCACTTGTCACATCACATCTCATGTGTCACAAAATATAGCAAGTCCTTTTTATGAAAATTCAAGAATTAGACCCAAAAATGTGCAGTTTTGCAATTGTAAGTTGTTACCCATCATTCTGAAATCTGTACATAAGTGTAGCATATGACATGCTTAGTATTTCAATGAAGAAACCTAAAACTGCGCACACCGAAGGGCCAAGAAGACTGCAATCACTCTGCTTACTCATCCGCCCATCCTGCGTTACACCCTTCTTCCTATCCATCCACTATTACCTGACCAAGACTTTTTTATTTTACATATATAATGTACTTCCTCTGGAGACAGTCTTTTTTATAATATGAAGGTAATACTGTTATTATGTTCTATGATTCATGTATCCACCCACAAGGTGCAGACGTAGGCACTAGGGATTGTCTGGCACCGTCTGGTTTTTGAGTCATGGAATAAAGGCGATGTGATAGTTGTAACTAAGGACACAATATTCTGAACGCAAAACTAGCAATCATGGTGGCCAACCGCGGAGTCAGCCTGTACGTGCAATGTGCATGTATACATAGGAAGGGCCACATGGCCGTATTTTACCACGTTGTATACGTTTATGTGACCGATATGTGACTGCATAGACAGACTGTGATATGAAAAAGCACTGGATTATTTGTGCACTTTTATGTGTTAAATATATTTTATTGTTTCAATAAATATTTTATATTATTCTCTATGTGTTTTGCATGGTTGTTTCATGACTGAATACTATAGATGAAATATGTGGAGTTTTACAAAATGAATGTTAAACCTGAATTATTTTGGGGAAAAAAAAAGATGCTGTGTTACTACAGTTTGATAGGTGGTGGAGATTCGGTGTTTAACTGGGCACCTCTACGGCCAATGTCAACAGCTTCGAACAGTCATTCTATTGACATCACGGTGATGCCTGGTTTGCTTTGTGGCTACTAAATATAACACACAGTATAAAGGTTTCATTATGACCTGTCCCCAGCCGAACACAGGACTTCTTCACTACTAGGCAAGGGTAAGATAAGCATACATTCGCTCCTCCTAGAGAATCAGATCGATTATGGTAATGACACTCCGATCAAGCTCCGTCTTGAGTTTGTGCAATCCGATTCTCTCCGATGAGAGAATTGTAGCACAGGTGAAAAGAACAACAATATTTCTCCATCTTCTCCATTCTATGAGACTGCGAAAATCAGACTGCATTTAGATGTCATCGGAGTGCAGTCCAATAGTTTCCATGCACCCAGAGACTTTAATGGCTGAGTGGCGTCCGATTCCGTAGTGAAATAGCAACATGCTGTGTTTTTTTTTTCACAGACAGATTTTGTCAGCAAAAAAAATTGGTAATCAGTAGTGACTAGTGTTGAGCGAGCATGCTGTGCTGAGGTGTTATCCAAGCACGCTCGGGTGCTATGAGAGTATCTGCGGCGTGCTCGAGTACTATGTTTGAGGCTGCATGTCTCAAGGCTGTTCAACAGCCACAACACATGCAGGGATGGCCTAACAAACAGGCCCATGTGAGCGAGCCCATACTCTTATGTATACTCTTAGCAATTGGAGGTTAGAATATTATAAAACATATATACAGTCATGGCCAAAAGTGTTGGCACCCTGCAATTGATCCAGAAAATGAAGTACTTCTCTCAGAACATTATTGCAGTTACACATGTTTTGTTATACACATGTATATCCCTTGCAGTGTGTTAGAACAAAAAGGCAAATTGGAGATAATTTCACACAAAATCCCAAAAATGGTCCAGACAAAATTGTTGGCACCCTCAATTTAATATTTGGTTGCACACCCTTTGGAATAAATATCTGCAATCAGTCGCTTCCTATAGCCATCAATAAGCTTCTTACATCTCTCAACTGGAATTTTTGACCACTTTTATTTTGCAAATTGCTCCAGGTCTCTCATATTTGAAGGGTGTCTTCTCTCAGCAACAATTTTTTAAGCTCTCTCCACAGGTGTTCTATGGGATTTAGATTCAGACTCATTGCTGGTCTCTTCAGAACTCTCCAGAGCTTTATTTCCATTTCTTTCTGGGTGCTTCTTGAAGTAAGTTTGGGGTCATTGTCCTGCTGGAAGACCCATGACCTAGGACACAAAACCAGCTGACTGACACTGGGCACTACATTGTGACCCAAAATCCTTTGGTAATATTCAGATTTCATGATGCCTTGCACACAGTTAAGGTACCAGTGCCAGAGGCAGCAAAGCATCTTTGAACCGCCACCATATTTGACTGTAGGTACTGTGTTCTCTTCTTTGTAGGCCTCATTTTGTTTTCAGAAAACAGTAGAATCATGTGCTTTAACAAAAAGTGTGGTCTCACCTGTCCACAAGACACTTTCCCAGAAGGATTTTGTCTTACCCACGTTCATTTTCTGAAACAATTTCAAAGGTGCCAACATTTTCGGCCATAACTCTATAGTGTGGTACAGCAGAAAAAAAAGCATACTGACATTCTAACTAGCAAAGAGCAAATCGCTTTGCACAACGCAGGTCAATGGGTCAGGTCAATAGTCTCTCCAGAGCATGCAGCTGCATGTATTTCTGCACGTATTTCCGGTCCTGAGTGCCGGTGGCAGTGCCAGGACTTGATACGAGAGACTCGTGCGAGTTTCTCGCATTGAACTCGCAAGTGTGACCCCGGTCTTAGGCGGTGGATACAATTGAATTTTGCAGTATCACTGAAAGAAAACTGATTTTTTTCCCTCACTGCTTTGCTATTTCTCTGTGATATAGTTAGTGCTCTATCTAATTGCGCCATCTACATTGTTCATCAGGAGTCAGGCCAGATGCACCAATGCTTAAAACATGGTGCTGTGGAAATGAGTTTCTTGTTTTACTGTAGGTTTAACCAATGTATTCACCAAAAGTAAAATGTGCTCATGTTATTATTTCAGACCATAAGAGGACAAATTAAGACATCTTTTTACAAATCCAACAGACTTCTCTTCTGCCAGAGTTTTTCCAATCTATTGTAATAATTGGTGTCAATGAAATATATGAGAATGATGGTGTAATATTACTTGTTTCAAAGTTCTGTGTCTTGAAACACTAAAATGCTAAGTCAATGTTACATTGTATTCTTACAATTTGACCTGTTGTGTTTAAGGTGGCAGCAAGGTGCTGAATGGTCTACTGACATAATGGGGTATTTTTAATGTCTAATTATTTGACTGTGCAAACATAGACAACACAATTTTAATATTTGGGCAAATTTATCATAGTGGTGCATAATGTATGATTTGGTGTATTTTATATAGTCTATTAGCTGCTTTATTTTGTGCCAGAAATTGGAGCCAAAATGTTGGTGCATTTTTAAATGTTGAATGCTAGATCATGCTCTGTTCTCATCAAAGCACACTCCTTTGTGGTGAAACCATGCACACGTCAGACGCGGCATAGAAAGTGAATAAAACCTATAATCAATATTGTGCAAGTCAGGAAAGACTGTTGTTTGTGCATGTTACACCATAACTCAGGAGCTTGATGAATATGATAAATAGTGTGTTGCAAGAACAACTTAATAAATATGTATGAAATGTGATGAGCACATTAGAATATATTTGATATTGAAGTTCTTTTTGGCACTATTGGAAACAAAGCCTGTTTGTTGGCAACATCTGAAACTGCTTGGTTGTGTCATAACTATGTTTATTGATCTCCACTTTCTAACACAACTGGAAATAAGTTAGCATTATCATTGATACTCTGCGGAGTGGTACCTGTAGATTAGAACAGGGAGAACCGTTTTCTGCCAAGGGCCATTTAGACAATTATAATATCACTAGATGGTGGCCCGATTCTAACGCATCGGGTATTCTAGAATATGCATGTCCACGTAGTATATTGCACAGCCCACGTAGTATATTGCCCAGCCACGTAGTATATTGCCCAGTCACGTAGTATATTGCCCAGCCATGTAGTATATTGCCCAGCCACGTAGTATATTGCCCAGTCACGTAGTATATTGCCCAGCCACGTAGTATATTGCCCAGCCACGTAGTATATTGCCCAGCCACGTAGTATATTGCCCAGCCACGTAGTATATTGCCCAGCCACGTAGTATATTGCCCAGCGACGTAGTATATTGCCAAGTTACGTAGTATATTGCCCAGTGACGTAGTATATTGCCCAGCCACGTAGTATATTGCCTAGTTGCGTAGTATATTGCCCAGTGACGTAGTGTATTGCCCAGCCACATAGTATATTGCCCAGCCACGTAGTATATTGCCCAGCCACGTAGTATATTGCCCAGCGACGTAGTATATTGCCAAGTTACGTAGTATATTGCCCAGTGACGTAGTATATTGCCCAGCCACGTAGTATATTGCCTAGTTGCGTAGTATATTGCCCAGTGACGTAGTATACAGCACAGAGCAACGTAGTATATTGCACAGCGATGTAGTATACAGCACAGAGCCACGTAGTATATTGGCCAGTCACGTAGTAAATTGCCCAGCTACGTAGCATATTGCCCAGCCACGTATATCACAGGTTAGAAAATAAAAAATAAACATATACTCACCTTCTGAGGGCCCCTTGTAGTCCTGTCGCCTGTGTGCGGTGCACGAGGCAGCTTCTGGTCCCAGGGTTGGTATGAGCGCAGGACCTGTGATGACGTCGCGGTCACATGACCGTGACGTCATGGCAGGTCCTTCTTGCGCAGGACCTGTGATGACGTCGCGGTCACATGACCATGACATCATGGCAGGTCCTTCTCGCATACCATCCTTGCCACCGGAACCTGCCGCTGGCATGGAGCGGTCACCGGAGCGTCGCAAGGAGCGGTAAAGGCGGCGGAAGGTGAGTATATAATGATTTTTTATTTTTTTATTATTTTTAACATTAGATCTTTTTACTATTGACGCTGCATAGGCAGCATCAATAGTAAAAACTTGGTGACACAGGGTTAATAGCGGCGGTAACGGAGTGAGTTACCCGCGGCATAACGCGGTCTGTTACCGCTGGCATTAACCCTGTGTGAGCGGTGAGTGTGGAGCGGGCGCCGGGCACTGACTGCAGGGGAGTAGGGAGGGACTAATCGGACTGTGGCCGTCGCTGATTGGTCGTGGCAGCCATGACAGGCAGCTGGCGAGACCAATCAGCGACTTGGATTCCATGACAGACAGAGGCCGTGACCAATGAATATCTGTGACAGACAGAAAGACAGACAGACAGATGGAAGTGACCCTTAGACAATTATATAGTAGATTTGCTGGCCATACAAAATTATCAATCTAAAAATTAGCCCACTATATTTAGTCAAACATTTAATTAACTCACCCCTAATGAAATGGCTGAACACTGCATCTCTTTGGTGAGGCCTCAGGCATGTGATGTTAGGTGGTGTTGATGATGTTGCTACTGGCAACTGTTTTCCATGTTTCCATCAGTCTCGCTCGCAAACAGCTTTTTGCTATCTTAAGTTTTGAAAAGAACTGCCAGAAGCAGTAAGTTGCTCCAAACACAGATGTATACACTGTGTATAATTATCAAGCAAGTGAGTATTTTGACCATATCATTTTTATGCATATTTCCAAGAGGTATAAAGTTGAATACTTATCTGATGAAGCTATGATGACCACAGGGTGGCGCTCATAGCAATCCGGCATCAACAACCATAGAGGTCTTCAGAAGACCTCTGGTTGTCATGCCGACGCACTGCTGACCCCGGATCAAGTGACGGGGTCAGCGGTGCACGTACTTCCGGCCGCGCGGCTGGGAGTGCTTGTTAAATGCCGCTGTCAGAGTCTGACAGTGGCATTTAACTAGTTAATAGGCACAAGCGGATTGCGATTCCGCCTGCATCTACTGTGGGCACATGTCAGCTGTTCAAAACAGCTGACATGTCCTGGCTTTGAGGTGGGCTCACCACCGGAGCCCACTTCAAAGTGGGAGATGCGACATGCGCTGTACTAATACATGTCGCAAAGGGGTTAAATATACAGGATTAAGGTTTATTAACCTTTCAGATTGACTGACAGTGCTGTATTTGTTCAATAATAAAAGTAATCAGTAAAAATACAAATTGCCTAATAATTGTGCACACAGCATTTCATTGCTTGTATCCTTGAAATGGGAAATTCATCATTGCTCATGTAACAGATAGTGGGAGGTCTGCTGTATACACCACATAGGAGACACCAAAACTGTTGTAAACATCACATAGGAGACACCACAAGCGTTATATACATCACCATAACTTCTATGTAAATCACAGAGGTGACACTGAGACTGCGCTATATACAGAGACAAACTAGGACAAAAATTCAATCCTGACGTTTGAAAGCACACAGGCCCATGCCGGCTCCGGCTCCTTTCTCAAATTGCAGTCTCTATTACTTAAATTACCCTGTCTGCAGGAAATCAATATTGGTATATCAAAAAAGGATGATGTCAAGTCTAATGGTAGAAAAACATCAAATTCTTTATTATTAAAATATTACACCAGGCATGAAGAGGTGAACATACAGAAACAAGTCTAAAACAATGCTGCACAGGCAATGGCAGGAGGCATGTGACAGGAGGTCAAATGCTCAATGTAGTGGTGGGCTACACAGGATATGTGCCCCTCACCATTGCACACGCTTAGTGCCGGGCACTCATAAATATTACCACATGCTCAGTAGGCATACTGCATGCTGTGGCCATATACAATAATATAACAGCTAATGCTTAGTTCCAAAATACAACAGCGCCACACAGTTGATGAAATAAACAGAGCACATGACATAACAGGTAATTACCCACCGCAATCAGGGGAGACTCTCCTGGCACACGGCTCCGCCCCAACGCGCGTTTCGGTGAACAACCTTCGTCAGGGGGCACTGAATACACACAGACGCGTGTCTTAAAAAGGAATACCCCGGAAGTATACAATGCACATGCACCGGAAGTGAAGGAGCGCTGCCATAACAACATCAACGCTTAGCGTGCACCTATACCACGGTAAGGGGAGGAAACCACGGGGGCCCCACGTGAGCACCAACACCAACCCGAGATCGGAAAGCGCGCACGCGCAGTGTGCCGGACCAGCGCTTACATAGAAACAGGTGAATGTGCTGGTGAAATGGTGTAAAATGTTAGAAATCATGAGAGAACATGTGTTGGGCATCAACGCAGCGGCCAAAGTGACTGACATTTCCACACTAAAAACGTTACCGCGCCATTTTAGGCAATTTCACAACTGTGATGCAAGCCTCCTAAAAGTAAGGGGCATTGACTTATTGGAAGTAGGTATTCGAGGTGGAGGTACCTTTCAACGTCTTGCCCAGATTGAATCAAGATGGATCTGGACCTTGAATACGGTCCATCCAGCAGGGTTGAATGAGAATATCAGTTATTCCCCATTTTTGTGAACACTGGTATATTGTGGCGTTCAGGAATGGGATCAGAAGGGTGTTGTATTTGGCAATTTGCTTTTATTTCTGTTTTTAACTGTTATATATATTTTTTTCTAGTTTCGATTTGTGTCTTACCCCGTTTGTTGAGATGTTATACATGCTGCCCATCTGATGGTGTATCCTGTCTCGGCTGGTGGAAGAATATGAGGCTTATTACCATGGATCACAACTCCACCTGGTTTGAAATTGAACAGCTTGTGGACTGTCTCTTTGATACAAGGATATATTAATACTATATTTGCGGACTAATGAGATTATGTGATCATGTTTTAGTCCTTGTATTTATTTATTTTGATGTCCGTAATGGGCAATATGTTATTTCTATATTAATAGACAGGATGATATCCGCCGTATATTTCGCTGTATCTTATGATTTTGAGCACGATTGTCATCTATGTGTGGGATATCCAGGGGTATTACTATTTAATTGTGTAGGTTTGATTCATTCATGTGCTTCACATAGAGTATTTGGCTGCTGATGATGCTGTTATAGCCTGTGCGCTATGTTATGCCTTCTATGGGGGTTAGTAGCATATTTATGATAGCTTTAGGATATCCCCGGGTTGTTGACCATTGCAGATGTGGGCATTATTCACCAGGTTAGATCTGGCAGCTAGGTCTCATGATTTCTAACATTTTACACTATTTCACCAGCACATTCACCTGTTTCTATGTAAGCGCTGGTCTGGCACACTGCGCGTGCGCGCTTTCCGATCTCGGGTTGGTGTTGGTGATCACGTGGGGCCCCCGTGGTTTCCTCCCCTTACCGTGGTATTGGTGCACGCTAAGCGTTGATGTTGTTATGGCAGCGCTCCTTCACTTCCGGTGCATGTGCATTGTATACTTCCGGGGTATTCCTTTTTAAGACACGCGTCTGTGTGTATTCAGTGCCCCCTGACGAAGGTTGTTCACCGAAACGCGCGTTGGGGCGGAGCCGTGTGCCAGGAGAGTCTCCCCTGATTGCGGTGGGTAATTACCTGTTATGTCATGTGCTCTGTTTATTTCATCAACTGTGTGGCGCTGTTGTATTTTGGAACTAAGCATTAGCTGTTATATTATTGTATATGGCCACAGCATGCAGTATGCCTACTGAGCATGTGGTAATATTTATGAGTGCCCGGCACTAAGCGTGTGCAATGGTGAGGGGCACACATCCTGTGTAGCCCACCACTACATTGAGCATTTGACCTCCTGTCACATGCCTCCTGCCATTGCCTGTGCAGCATTGTTTTAGACTTGTTTCTGTATGTTCACCTCTTCATGCCTGGTGTAATATTGTAATAATAAAGAATTTGATGTTTTTCTACCATTAGACTTGACATCATCCTTTTTTGATATATCTAGGTTATATGATGATAGGTCATGATATGGTCCTATGTTTTTGGTACTTATTGTGTATTGGGATTTACGTACCATGCAGTGTTATACTTTAAGTGGGTATTTAGGAAATCAATATTCACTACTACCTATATTTCCAACAACGCCACTATATCAGATTTAACAATAATAATATTGCAATATAACAGACAAATAACACCAGCATATACAGTAGTGATAATACCGCCATGCTGGTTATTAACCCCTTTACCCCCAAGGGTGGTTTGCACGTTAATGACCGGGACAATTTTTAAAATTCTGACCACTGTCCCTTTATGAGGTTATAACTCTGGAATGCTTCAACGGATCCTTTATTTGTGAAAAAAAATGGAAATTTCGAAAAAAAATTGAAAATTTAGCAATTTTCCAACTTTGAATTTTCATGCCCTTAAATCACACATATATTTTACACAAAATACTTGATAATTAACATTTCCTAAATGTCTACTTTAACATTAGTACAATTTTGGAACCAAATTTTTTTTTTGTTAGGGAGTTATAAGGGTTAAAAGTTGACCAGCAAGTTCTCATTTTTACAACACCATTTTTTTTTAGGGACCACATTACATTTGAAGTCATTTTGAGGGGTCTATATGATAGAAAATACTCAAAAGTGACACCATTCTGAAATCTGCACCCCTCAAGGTGCTCAAAACCACATTCAAGAAGTTTATTAACCCTTCAGTTGCTTCACAGGAATTTTTGGAATGTTTGTGAAAAAAAGAAAACTTCAGATCCAATTTGTTTTATTTTACCAAGGATAAGGGTACCGTCTCACTATACGATTTACCAACGATCACGACCTGCGATACGACCTGGCTGTGATCGTTGGTAAGTCGTTGTGTGGTCGCTGGGGAGCTGTCACACAGACCGCTCTCCAGCGACCAACGATGCCGAGGTTCGCTGGTAACCAGGGTAAACATCGGGTTACTAAGCGCAGGGCCGCGCTTAGTAACCCGATGTTTACCGTGGTTACCAGCGTAAAAGTAAAAAAAAAAAAACCGTACATACTCACCATCTGATGTCCGTCAGGTCCCTTGCCGTCTGCTTCCTGCTCTGACTGAGATCCGGCCGTACAGTGAGAGCAGAGAGCAGCGGTGACGTCACCGCTGTGATCTGCTCTCACTTTCCGGCCGGCAGTCAGTCAGAGCGGGAAGCAGACGGCAAGGGACCTGACGGACATCAGATGGTGAGTATGTACGTTTTTTTTTTTTTTACTTTTACGCTGGTAACCACGGTAAACATCGGGTTACTAAGCGCGGCCCTGCGCTTAGTAACCCGATGTTTACCCTGGTTACCAGCGAACGCATCGCTGGATCGCTGTCACACACAACGATCCAGCGATGACAGCGGGAGATCCAGCGACGAAAGAAAGTTTCAAACGATCTGCTACGACGTACGATTCTCAGCAGGGTCCCTGATCGCTGCTGCGTGTCAGACACTGCGAGATCGTAACTATATCGCTAGAACGTCACGAATCGTGCCGTCGTAGCGATGAAAATGCCACTGTGTGACAGTACCCTAACAGGAGAAATTCAACCACAAAAGTGGGTGTACGATTTGTCCTGGGTACGCCAATACCCCATATGTGGGGGTAAACTACTGTTTGGGCGCATGGCAGAGCTTGGAAAGGAAGGAGCGCCGTTTGACTTTTCAGTGGAAAATTAGCTGGAATTGAGATCGGACGCCATGTCGGGTTTGGAGAGCCCTTCATGTGCCTAAACAGTGGAAACCCCCCACAAGTGACACCATTTTGGAAAGCAGACCCCCTAAGGAACTTATATAGATGTGTAGTGAGCACTTTGAACCCCAAAGTGCTTCACAGAAGTTTATAATGTAGAGCCGTAAAAATAAAAAATCATATTTTTTCCACAAAAATTATATTTTCGCCCCCAATTTTTTATTTTCCCAAGGGTAACAGGAGAAATCGGACCCCAAAAGTTGTTGTCCAATTTGTCCTGAGTACGCTGATACCCCATATGTGGGGGGAAACCACAGTTTGGGCGCATGGCAAAGCTCGGAAGGGAAGAAGCGCCATTTTGGAATGCAGACTTTGATGGAATGGTCTGCGGGTGTCACATTGCGTTTGCAGAGTCCCTGATGTACCTAAACAGTAGAAACCCCCAAGTGACAACATATTGGAAACTAGACACCCCAAGGAACTTATCTAGATGTGTTGTGAGAACTTTTAACCCCCAAGTGTTTCACTAAAGTTTATAACGCAGAGCTGTGGAAAAAAAAAAATCTTTCCACAAAAATGATAATTTAGCCCCCAATTTTGTATTTTTCCAAGGGCAACAGGCAACATTGGACCACAAAAGTTGTTTTCCAATTTGTCCTGAGTACGCTGATACCCCATATGTGGGGGGAAACCACAGTTTGGGCGCATGGCAAAGCTCGGAAGGGAAGAAGCGCCATTTTGGAATGCAGACTTTGATGGAATGGTCTGCGGGTGTCACATTGCGTTTGCAGAGTCCCTGATGTACCTAAACAGTAGAAACCCCCAAGTGACAACATATTGGAAACTAGACACCCCAAGGAACTTATCTAGATGTGTTGTGAGAACTTTTAACCCCCAAGTGTTTCACTAAAGTTTATAACGCAGAGCTGTGGAAATAAAAAAATCTTTCCACAAAAATGATAATTTAGCCCCCAATTTTGTATTTTTCCAAGGGCAACAGGCAACATTGGACCACAAAAGTTGTTTTCCAATTTGTCCTGAGTACGCTGATACCCCATATGTAGGAGAAAACTATTGTTTGGGCACACATTGGGGCTCAGAAGGGATGTAGTGACGCTTTGGAATGCAGATTTTGATGGAATGGTCTGCGGGCGTCATGTTTCGTTTGCAGAGCCCCTGATGTGCCTAAACAGTAAAAAAAAACACAAGTGACATTATTTTGGAAACTACACCCCCCCCAAGGAACTTATCTAGATGTGTTGTGAGAACTTTGAGCCCCAAGTGCTTCACTAAAGTTTATGACGCAGAGCCATGAAATAAAATCATTTTTTTTCCCACAAAAATGAATTTTTAGCCCCTGAATTTTTATTTTCCCAAGGGTAACAGGAGAAATTGGACCACAAAAGTTGTTGTCCAATTTGTTCTGAGTACACGGATACCCCATATGTGGGGGTAAACTATTCTTTTGGCAGAGCTCGAAAGGGAAGGAGCACCGTTTTAGTTTTTCAATGCAGAATTAGCTGGAATTGAGATCGGTCGCGTTTGGAGAGCCCCTGATATTCATAAACAGTGGAAACCCCCAAATCTAACTCCAACCCTAACCCAACACACCCCTAACCCTAATCCCAGCCCTAACCATAACCACACCCCTAACCCAAGCACACCCATAACGTTAATCCCAACCCTAACCACAACCCTAACCCCAACACACCCCTAACCCCAACACACCCCTAACCCCAATCCTAACCATAACCCTAACCACACACCTAACTGTAACCACACCCCTAATCCTAATCCCAACCCTAATCCCAGATGTAAACGTAATCCAAACCCTAGCCTCAAATCTAGCTGCAAACCTAACTTTAGCCCCAACCCTAACCCTAACTTTAGCCGCAACCCTAACTTTAGCCCTAACACTAACTTTAGCCTTAACCCTAACCCTAACTTTAGCCCTAACCCTAATGGGAAAATGGAAATAAATACATTTTTTAATTATATTATTTTTCCGCAACTAAGGGGGTGATGAAGGATGTTTGATTTACTATTTATAGTGGGTTTTTATATCGGGTTTTTATGTTTGGCAGCTGTCACACGCTAAAAGACGCTTTTTATTGCAAAAATTAGTTTTTGCAAACACCAAATTTCGAGAGCTATAATTTTTCCATATTTTGGCCCACAGAGTCATGTGAGGTCTTGTTTTTTGTGGGACGAGTTGAGGTTTTTATTGATACCATTTTCAGGCACATGACATTTTTTGATCGCTTTTTATTACGATTTTTGTGAGGCAGAATGAACAAAAAACAGCAATTCATTTGAGTAGGGCGTTTATACCGTTTGGTAAAATTGATAAATCAGTTTTATTCTTCGGGTCAGTACGATTACAGCGATACCTCATTTATATCTTTTTTTATGTTTTGGCGCTTTTATACAATAAAAACTATTTTATATAAAAATTTACATGTTATACAAGCTGTACATTGACAACTTGACATGGTATCAGTGTCATATCATAAGCATTGTCCCATAAATAGATACAATAAAATATTTACAAAAATGTGAGGGGTGTACTCACTTTTGTGATATATTGTATGTAGTCAGCTTCTCCATGTAGAAGCGTTAGACAATCATTATGTTATAAGGCTGTGTAGATGAAGGCACAAGTTTTGGAGCTTACATAAATAAATGGGGTGTTAATTCATATACACCCTTAAAGGGGTTTTCCCATGAACAAAGTTCATTTTAATCACTAGATCTTGTAATAATAATTTCCACAATTGGATGTGTTTAACCCCTTTCTGCCATCCGATGTACTATTCAGTCCATGTGACCTGGGCCCTAATTCCCATGGACGGAATAGTACGTCACATGCGATCAGCCGTGCTCACGGTGGGAGTGCGGCCGATCGCGGCCGGGTGTCAGCCGATTATCACACCCGGTACTAAGTGCCAGGAGCGATCATGGACCGCTCACAGCACTTGAACCCCGGAACACTGCGATCAAACAAGATCGCAGTGTTCCGGTGGCATAGAGAAGCATCGCGCAGGGAGGGGGCTCCCTGTGTGCTTCCCTCAGACCCTCAGAACAGGTATGAAAGCTGATACCCTGCAGCGACGCACATGATTGGTGCTAGCAGTTCCAATTGAGGTCCATCATCTTTTATTGGATATACAGGGTGCTTCCGCGTTACTGGTAGCACAAAGGCTCTGGAAAAGCGAAATGGCTCCTCACCCCTCAAAAGAAATTCAGCAAATTCTCCGCTCCCAAATCCAAATGCCCCCCTCCCTTCTGAGCCCAACAGTGCACCTAAACCACATTCAGCACCCACGTTTGGCATTTCTGAAGCGATAAGAGGGTGCGTGTCTTTGGAAGCAAAAGCTGGCCATATTGTACTGGGCACTACAACATACTGGTGACTACAACGTACTGGTCACTATAACGACAGTTTGCAATTTTCACTCAGCAACATGCATTGCTTCTTGTTTCTGGAAAACACCCATGGAGTCAAAATCGTGACTACACTTGTAGATAAATTCCCAAAGGGGTATAATTTCCTAAATGGAGTCACTTGATTGGGGATTCTGCTTTTCTAGCACGTAGGGAGCTCTGTATATGGAGTTTGCAAACTGTTCTAGGAAAATCTGAAAAGGAGGCAAATAGCGCTCCATCCCTTCCAAATCTCACTGTATGGCTAAGCAGTACTGTACAGCCACATATGGGGTATTTCTACATTCAGCATAAATTGTTGGACAACTTTTGGTGCCATTTAACCCATTTCCCAGTGTGAAAATGTAAAATCTGGGGCTAAAACAAAATTTTGTTGGTAAAAAAAATATATATTGTTTTCACTGCCCAATGGTATAAAATTCCGTGACACACCTGTGGTGTCAATATGATCACTGCACTCCTAGATGAATTCATTGAGAGGTGTAGTTTTAAAAATGCGGTCACTTATGGGGTTCTGCTGTTCTGGCACCTCAGGTTCTCTACCAAAGTGACATGGCACCCTCAAACCAGTCCAGCAAAATCTGCAGTGTAATATGGTACTACTTCCTTTCTGAGCTTTGCACTGTGCTTCAAAAGTTGTTGAGTCCACTTTCTACTCTTATCCTTGTGAAAAAAAAAAATTGGTAAAAATTTTGTGAAAAAAGTTAAATGTTCATTTTTTCTTCCACATTACTTGAGTTCCTTTGAAGCATCTGAAGAGTTAATAAACTTCTTGAATATGGTTTTGAGCACCTTGAGGGGTGCAGTTTTTAGAATGGTGTCACTCTGGGGTATTTTCTGTCATATAGACCCCTCAAAGTCACTTCAAATGTAAGGTGGTCATTAAAAAAAGCTTTTTGTAAATTTTATAACCAAAAAGAAATGACCTAGTCACAAACGGTGCTTCCAAAATAACATACTACTACAAATAACTGAAGCATGCCAACTAAAAAAAAAATAAAAAAATTATTTAACAAATATTAACACCCAACTGTTTAAAAAGATTCAGTGGATAAATACACACATATGGACCTGGGAACACAGAAATTACTATACCCATGCCATAAGCATATTCAAAAAATGGATAAATATCCAGAGCATATAAAGGATTTTTTCTCTCTAAGGTTCCTCAAAAGGGGCTACCTTATATATGGAGCAAAGCTTTCTTGAATGTTAATCAATGTTATATAATTCAATATATTTTTCTTTGCAAACAGTGCTTTTGGACTCATATGTCAGTCAAATTTGGTATTCAATATAACATTCATAAAGCATAGACACATAAATAAGGAAAAGAGTTTTCCATACAGCTCTATTTAAATGCCCATATAGCTTATGGCTCCATGTAAAAACCTTTGTGGCTCCTCACAGCCAAATTGTCTACATATATAGTTATAAGATTGCTTGCTATCTCTATATCCAAAAACAATCAATAACATTAAAGTGCATAGTGCTAAATAATATTCAGTATTAGTGCAAAACATGCTTTAGAATACTTGCAGAGACAAAACCATATTGTGAGTGTCACGCCGCTGCTGCCGCCGCAGATCGCCGCGTCCTCTCATACCTGTCCTCGGCGTCCGGTGCGGCTCCTCCTCTGCAGCGTCTTCCCTTCGGTGTCCGCTTCCGCCCCCTGCTGTTCGTCGAGTGCGCGTGCACGCCAGGTTCAGTTCTGCGTGTGCGCACTTCTAGTCTCCCTCCTGCGCTTCCTGCTCAGTCCTATCATCCTGGAGGACTCTCACCCAAAGGTAATGCGCAGCGCTGGTATATATACCCGCCTCTTCCTTTCTTCTGTGCCTATGGTCGTTTGTGCATTCTATGCCCTAGGCTGCCCATTGTCTCTGTGCGTTTTTTCGTCCTCTCTGACTTTTTGTTTTTGTCTCCGTCTTTCCAGCGTCCTGCCCGTTCCTGTGTTCCAGCCTTGTTCCTGCCAGTCCCTCCGTCTCTCCTGTACCCCGTCCGTTCCTGTGTTCCTGCCAGTCTCTCCGTCTCTCCTGTACCCGTCCGTTCCTGTGTTCCTGCCAGTCTCTCCGTCTCTCCTGTACCCGTCCGTTCCTGTGTTCCTGCCTTGTTCCTGCCAGTCCCTCCGTCTCTCCTGTAACCCGTCTGTTCCTGTGTTACAGCCTTGTTCCTGCCCGTCTCTCCTGTTCCCCGTCCGTTCCTGCCTTGTCTCTGCCAGTCCCTCCGTCTCTCCTGTACCCGTCCGTTCCTGTGTTCCTGCCAGTCCCTCCGTCTCTCCTGTACCCCGTCTGTTCCTATGTTACAGCCTTGTTCCTGCCCATCTCTCCTGTTCCCAGTCCGTTCCTGCCTTGTCTCTGCCAGTCCCGTCTCTCCTGTACCCTGTCCGTTCCTGTGTTCTTGCCAGTCCCTTCGTCTCTCCTGTACCCCGTCCGTTCCTGTGCTCCTGCCTTGTTCCTGCCAGCCTCTTCGTCTGCGTACCCTGCCGAGTCCTGAGTCCCTGCGGTGTTCCCGTCTTCTCCTGTTTCTCTGCGGTACTCCTGTCAGTCTTTGTGTTCTTGCATCTCTTGTGCTTCCTATTAGGACCTTGCCACTTCCCTAGGCACTGTCGCATCCGTCAGCCTAGCATCCCTTCTTTTCCGTCCTGGTCCCCCAGCTCCCGTGGCGATAGTCCCTCACGGGCCTGCCCCTAACTCTCCCTGTATAGGGGGTGGCCCATCTGGTCAGCTCGCCCGTGAGGGGTTCGTTGTCGCGGTCCAGAGTCCACTTTTTGACACTAAGCATCACAGTGAGGTGCAAAACCAAGCTACTAAATATGGCAGCAATCAAATAAGGATAACTAAGGTGCAGTGGTTAAAGTACAGGTATGCTACTGAAAGTTTGTAATAGTCAGCTAGACATGAGGGAGGAGGCAAATCAGTTAAATTCAAGGGGTATACATGACCTGGTTGGCAGGGAGCGTCCCGACGCATGTTTCGTGTTAGCTTCTTCTGATGGGGATGTCCTCATGTATACCCCTTGAATTTAACTGATTTGCCTCCTCCCTCATGTCTAGCTGACTATTAGGGTATGTGTCCACGTTCAGGATTGCATCAGGATTTTTCATCAGTATTTGTAAGCCAAAACCAGGACTGGGTGATAAATGCAGAAGTGGTGCATATGTTTCTGTTATACTTTTCCTCTAATTGTTCCACTCCTGGTTTTGGCTTACAAAAACTGATGAAAAATCCTGACCAAATCCTGATGCAATCCTGAACGTGGACACATACCCTTAGGGTATGTTTCCACGTTCAGGAAACGCTGCGTTTTTGACGCTGCGTTTTTCCGCAGCGTCAAAAACGCAGCGTCCAGATGTTACAGCATAGTGGAGGGGATTTCATGAAATCCAGACTCCACTATGCGTTAAAAAACGCATGCGTTTTTGCCGCGAAAACGCATGCGTGGTGCGTTTTTTCGAAACGCAGCATGTTGCTACTATGAGCAAAACACGCAGGTACACCGCAGGTGACCTGCCAGTGACCTCAGGTGCAGTTTTGGTCAGGATTTTACCTGCATAAAATCCTGACCAAAGCCTGAAGCAAAACTGAACGTGGAAACATACCCTTACAAACCTTCAGTAGCATGCCTGCACTTTAACCACTGCACCTTAGTTATCCTTATTTGATTGCTGCCATATTTAGTAGCTTGGTTTTGCACCTCACAATATGGTTTTGTCTCTGCAAGTATTCTAAAGCATGTTTTGCACTAATACTGAATATTATTTAGCACTATGCACATTAATGTTATTGATTGTTTTTGGATATAGAGATAGCAAGCAATCTTATAACTATACAGGTCCTTCTCAAAAAATTAGCATATAGTGTTAAATTTCATTATTTACCATAATGTAATGATTACAATTAAACTTTCATATATTATAGATTCATTATCCACCAACTGAAATTTGTCAGGTCTTTTATTGTTTTAATACTGATGATTTTGGCATACAACTCCTGATAACCCAAAAAACCTGTCTCAATAAATTAGCATATCAAGAAAAGGTTCTCTAAATGACCTATTACCCTAATCTTCTGAATCAACTAATTAACTCTAAACACATGCAAAAGATACCTGAGGCTTTTAAAAACTCCCTGCCTGGTTCATTACTCAAAACCCCCATCATGGGTAAGACTAGCGACCTGACAGATGTCAAGAAGGCCATCATTGACACCCTCAAGCAAGAGGGTAAGACCCAGAAAGAAATTTCTCAACAAATAGGCTGTTCCCAGAGTGCTGTATCAAGGCACCTCAATGGTAAGTCTGTTGGAAGGAAACAATGTGGCAGAAAACGCTGTACAACGAGAAGAGGTGACCGGAACCTGAGGAAGCAGTGGACTGAGTCTGGTGTGGAAACATCCAGAGCCACCGTGCACAGGCGTGTGCAGGAAATGGGCTACAGGTGCCGCATTCCCCAGGTAAAGCCACTTTTGAACCATAAACAGCGGCAGAAGCGCCTGACCTGGGCTACAGAGAAGCAGCACTGGACTGTTGCTAAGTGGTCCCAAGTACTTTTTTCTGATGAAAGCAAATTTTGCATGTCATTCGGAAATCAAGGTGCCAGAGTCTGGAGGAAGACTGGGGAGAAGGAAATGCCAAAATGCCTGAAGTCCAGTGTCAAGTACCCACAGTCAGTGATGGTGTGGGGTGCCATGTCAGCTGCTGGTGTTGGTCCACTGTGTTTCATCAAGGGCAGGGTCAATGCAGCTAGCTATCAGGAGATTTTGGAGCACTTCATGCTTCCATCGGCTGAAATGCTTTATGGAGATGAAGATTTCATTTTTCAGCACGACCTGTCACCTGCTCACAGTGCCAAAACCACTGGTAAATGGTTTACTGACCATGGTATTACTGTGCTCAATTGGCCAGCCAACTCTCCTGACCTGAACCCCATAGAGAATCTGTGGGATATTGTGAAGAGAAAGTTGAGAGACGCAAGACCCAACACTCTGGATGAGCTTAAGGCCGCTATTGAAGCACCCTGGGCCTCCATAACATCTCAGCAGTGTCACAGGCTGATTGCCTCCATGCCACGCCGCATTGAAGCAGTCATTTCTGCCAAAGGATTCCCGACCAAGTATTGAGTGCATAACTGAACATTATTATTTGATGGTTTTTTTGTTTGGTATTAAAAAACACTTTTATTTGATTGGTCGGGTGAAATATGCTAATTTATTGAGACAGGTTTTTTGGGTTATCAGGAGTTGTATGCCAAAATCATCAGTATTAAAACAATAAAAGACCTGACAAATTTCAGTTGGTGGATAATGAATCTATAATATATGAAAGTTTAATTGTAATCATTACATTATGGTAAATAATGAAATTTAACACTATATGCTAATTTTTTGAGAAGGACCTGTATATGTAGACAATTTGGCTGTGAGGAGCCACAAAGGTTTTTACATAGAGCCATAAGCTATATGGGCATTTAAATAGAGCTGTATGGAAAACTCTTTTCCTTATTTATGTGTCTATGCTTTATGAATGTTATACTGAATACCAAATTTGACTGACATATGAGCCCAAAAGCACTGTTTGCAAAGAGAAATACATTGAATTATATAACATTGATTAACATTCAAGAAAGCTTTGCTCCATATATAAGGTAGCCCCTTTTGAGGAACCTTAGAGAGAAAAAAAATCTTTATATGCTCTGGATATTTATCCATTTTTTGAATATGCTTATGGCATGGGTATAGTAATTTCTGTGTTCCTAGGTCCATATGTGTGTATTTATCCACTGAATCTTTTTAAACAGTTGTGTGTTAATATTTGTTAAATAATTTTTTTTTTTTATTTTTACTTGGCATGTGCTTCAGTTATTTGTAAGTAGCATTTTTGTAAATTTTGTAAAATTGCTGGTCAACTTTTAACCCTTATAACTTCCTAACAAAAAAAAATTAGGTTTCAAAAATTATGCTGATGTAAAGTAGACATGGGGGAAATGTTATTTACTAGCTATAACTTGCAACTTATTGATCCTGATTCAACGTGACTGGTGACGTCCTCGTGACCTTAATGAATCAGTAGTGTTTGACGGGTGGCGTATGCGTTGCCACAGATTTCAGGAATAAGGTATACCACACCATGTTATGTGTTAGATGATCTGTGGCATCATCCACCTGTCCCACCCCAGCTTCGCCCATTTTGTCAAAGCAAAGAGACACTGGTGAGAAAAAGGCAAAAGTTGAAAATTTTTTGCACAACTGAGTAGTGAGAAAATTTAGCAACCTTTCAAACCTTTTTATGCCAGATCTCTGGTGAATCAAAGCCTTAGCTTCATATGTGTCATTGCTGAAAACTTCATTAATAGCTTTCCCATCCAATTCCTCTGAATGACGTCTATGACGTCAACATATATGATTTCCTCTTCTGATTTTTTTTCAGGGACCTGAACCCATGGGCACGCTACACTAGTGATGAAATCTGTGTGGGAGGCGTTGAGTTTAGTCACTTTACATTAGGGCTCTTTCACACGTCCTGATATTTCCGGTACCGGAGAAACCGGTACCGGAGATATCCGTGTCCGTATGTCCGTGTGCTCAAGTGGCACATACGTGCGGCATCCGTGTGCCGCCCGTGTGCAGCCTGAGGACCACACGGACCGTGCAGGAGAGACAGCGCTACACTAAGCGCTGTCCCCCCCGCGTGTGGTGCTGAAGGCAGAACTCATCTCTTCTCCCCCAGCGTTTGTTGGAGAGAAGAGATGAAAGATCTTTTTTTGGGGGAGGGTGAAAAATAAAGTTTGCATGTGCGTCCGCGTCCCCCCCCCCCCCCAGTGCGCCGCCTGGTCCCTTGCCGCAGGGATACTCACCTAGTTCCCGCGATGTCTCCTCTGTCCTTTCAGCGCTGGCCCCTTCTCCTGTGTGAGCGGTCACGTGGGACCGCTCATTACAGTCAGGGAATATTCGTGACCGCTCACACAGGAGAAGGGGCCAGCGCTGAGAGGACAGAGGAGACATCGCGGGAACTAGGTGAGTATTTCTGCGGCAAGGGACCAGGCGGCGCACTGGGGGGGGGGGGGGGGGACGCGGACGCACATGCAAACTTTATTTTTCACCCCCCCCTCACCCCCAAAAAAGATCTTTCATCTCTTCTCTCCAACGAACGCTGGGGGAGAAGAGATGAATTCTGCCTTCAGCACCACACGCGGGGGGGGACAGCGTTTAGTGTAGCGCTGTCTCTCCTGCGGGCGGTACGTGCACACGGAGGAGAGTGCACACTGTTCTCCGTGTGCACGTGAGCTGTCCGTATTGTGGTCCGTGCTGCCGGTAGAAAACGGACATGTCTACGTGTTTTCAGCACGGACATACGGTCCGTGTGAAAACACGCACATGTGCATAGACCCATTCATTTAAATGGGTCTACGTGTGTCAGTGTCTCCGGTACGTGAGAAAACTGTCACTACACGTACCGGAGACACTGACGTGTGAAAGAGGCCTTACTGTGATTTTGTTGCCAGGGATTGGTATAAGCTTCTTTTATGTTATTCCTTATCATTTGCATGAAGAGGTGATTGAGTCACCATGTTATAGTGTTATGTTAACAGTCAGCAAACATAAGTGTCAAATAAGAAATTCTTATTTAACCAGTAAGATTACCTAAGGCTAGACAGCCTGTCACCAGGATACTGCAATAACAAACCCTATGTCTCAATAGGACATCAGGCATGTCTGAAACTGCAGCCTTTCTATGTATCTATATACTCAGGTGTGCAGCAATCTTTGTACAAATGTGTGGTCTCTCGCCAGATTATTATCCTGCATGAGTGAGGTTCACACAAGGATATTAAGGTTTCCTACTACGTAGGAAATAAAATGACCCATGGACACACACACAAGGGTGGGTCCACGCAGACCAGTATTGTTGGCCCAGATTCATCATGGCGATTATTACCATAAACTGCAGAGTTGTACAAAAATTTTGTGACTTTTTCTGTTTTCAAAGCAGTTTCGTCCAGCTCTGCCAAAATGGCCGAAACAGAACGCAACGACGCAAGGTTCATGACCAGCTTTGGCATACCTTACACCAGAAATCTAGAGTAACATATGTGGTGAAGTGCATGGAGGCAAATTGGAAATGTATGACTCCAATATGCCCCCTCATCAAGACCACCGTGAACAACGCCAGTCCGGATGAGTCAGGACTTTAACCTGCATATTTGCATCGGTAAACTCTTCAGCAGAACACAGTAGCAGTGTATTGCATGAGATTTTGTCAGGCCATGTTCCCAATGAAGGTAAATTCTACGTTTCTTCTCCATTTTGATTGTATACAAAATCTACGGTGTTTAACAGTACAAGCAAAGCGGATGTGATTTCACGAAAACTCATGCCCACTGTGCCTTTAAAGGTGCTGTTGACGGTGTTAATACATGTATAAAAATTCTGTAACGTTTGTAAGCGCAAAATCCCAGTGAATACACCGAAAATGCATAAAAAAGTGGAAAAACTATAAAAAAAAAAGAAGTATAACTGCAATAATCAGAGCAGATTGCTGTTATGCGTTTTGGTGCAGACACCTACAGAAAAATGCTGCGTTTTGTCATGTGAAAACATGGCCACTGCTCAGAAATGGCATGTCAATTTCTGTTGTGGATTTAATCCATGGATTTCATCGCTTGCAATGTACTAGGTGTGAAATCCATGGTGAACCCATAAGCAGAGGCGACGACAGGGATCCTACTATCAGGAGCACACGGATTTACATGGTTTTACATTTGGTTTCTATTTTACCATGCGATTAATCTTCCACACATTCATGCTGTCAGGAAAGCTAACCATTGAGAATGGTGGAAACCTCTGAGCTGCAATAATAGGGCTTGAATGTGGTACAGGACACTATAGCTACCGTAGTTCATTTTTGGAATAGGCATCTCAGCCACCAGAAACAGGTTTAATGTTCATCCAAATCAGTCTGTTTTCAGAAATAAGTGGACAACGTGTTGATGCTTTATTAAATAAAGTAGGTTTTCAAGCACCATGTAAATAACATCCAGTATTTTTCTATAATGAGGCTTTAGCTAGAGAAGTGAGAGAAAATGACCTAGACTAAACATACAATTTAACTAGTCAGGCCTTTATAAACCTTTGTTTTTTTACAGTGTTGTAAAATACTCGTGAGCTTCTTGGGCAGTGAGATCTTCCAGCTTTTCACTATTATCACAGGCAATATTAGTGGTGCACATATGTGATAACAGCGCCACTAGCTGGTAACTAGTGGTAAATGCTTTGGAAGTGGCTGCTCCTGTAAACAAGTTTTTAAAATTCTAAATACTTAAAGGTGTTTTCCACTCATAGCAAATTGGACCTCCAATGTTGGCAGGCGTGTAATATAGTAAAGCCACCTGGTAGTCACCCTTCTCTTCTCCAGCACTGGGGCTTCACCCTTCCGCTCTGGTGTCTGCGGTGGCTCTTTTATTACCACTGCAGCCTTGCAGCGCTGGGATCCTGGGTTCAAATCCCACCAAGGACAATTGGGAGAAGTTCTCCCCGTGTTTGTGTGGGTGTCCTCCAGGTTCTCTGGTTTCCCCCTCACACTTCAAAGACATACTAGTCTTTTAGAACTAGGAGTGTTAGGAGTATCGACTGAAATGGCTGTCGGCTAAACGATCGGCCATAGCATCATTCCCCAGACACTCATCTAATGTGTTTGGCCAGCTTAATAATGTTTGACTGGCAGGTTCTACCTCCATGATAAAACACCAATCAGCAGAATGAAGGGTCCTTTCTAGTGATGAGCGAGTGTACTCGTAGCTCGGGATTTCCCGAGCACACTCGGGTGACCTCCGAGTATTTATGACTGTTTGGAGATTTACCATATATACTCGAGTATAAGCCGACCCGAGTATAAGCCGACCCCCCTAATTTTGCCACAAAAAACTGGGAAAACTTATTGACTCGAGTATAAGCCTAGGGTGGAAAATGCAGCAGCTACCGGTAAATGTTAAAAATAAAAATAGATACCAATAAAAGTAAAATTAATTGAGACATCAGTAGTTTAAGTGTTTTTAACACATATTGAATCTGGAGCCCCATATAATGCTCCATACTGTTCATGATGGGCCCCATAAGATGCTCCATACAAAATATGCCCCATATAATGCTGCACAAAGGTTAATAATGGCCCCATAAGATGCTCTATAGAAACATTTGCCCCATACAATGCTGCATAAAGGTTGATGGCCCCATAAGATGATCCACACATTATGCCCCTTACATTGTGGCCCCATAGATGCTCCAAACATTGTGGCTCCATAGATGCTCCAAACATTGTGGCCCCATAGATGCTCCACACATTGTGGCCCCATAGATGCTCCAAACATTGTGGCCCCATAGATGCTCCACACATTGTGGCCCCATAGAAGGTCCAAACATTGTGGCCCCATAGAAGGTCCAAACATTGTGGCCCCATAGATGCTCCAAACATTGTGGCCCCATAGATGCTCCACACATTGTGGTCCCATAGATGCTCCAAACATTGTGGCCCCATAGAAGCTCCAAACATTGTGGCCCCATAGAAGCTCCAAACATTGTGGCCCCATAGATGCTCCAAACATTGTGGCCCCATATGCTGTTGCTGCGATTAAAATAAAAATCACATACTCACCTCTCTTCGCTCCGGCACTTGCGATAGTCACCTTCCTCGTTCCAGGCGCTGCTCTGTCTTCCATCCTCTGCACTGACTGTTCAGGCAGAGGGCAGCGCGCACACTAATCGCGTCATCGCGCCCTCTGACCTGAACGGTGCAGAGGATGGAAGAGAGAGCGGCGCGCAGCGATGGAACGAGGAAGGTGACTATCGCCCACTGCTCACCTCCCCCGATATACTCACCTGCTCCCGGCGCGGTCCCTGGCAGCGTCTCACTGTCAGATGGTCTCCGGGAGCCGGCGGCATCTTCCTGTGTTCAGCGGTCACGTGATGTGTTCACGTGACCGCTGAACACAGGAAGATACCGCCGGCTCCCAGAGACCATCGGACATGCAGGGACCGAGCTAGGAACAGGTGAGTATGTCACCGCGCCGCTCCCCCCTCCCCCGCCAACCCCCCCGCTGCCAATGGCTCTAGTATAAGCCGAGAGGGTCACTTTCAGCCCAAAAATCTTATACTCGAGTATATACGGTAGTTTTCATCCTGGCAGCTGAATGATTTACAGCTACTAGCCTGCTTGATTACATGTGAGGGTTCCCTAGCAACCAGGAACCCCCACATGTGCTCAGCCTGGCCTAATTGCTATAAATCATTCAGCTGCCACAATGAAAACGAAATCTCCAAACAGTCATAAATACTCGGAGGTCACCTGAGCGTGCTCGGGAAAACACGAGCAACGAGTACACTCGCTCATCACTAGTCCTTTCCATCGCTCACACAGACATAGTGGCTCTTCTGTATGTGCAGTTATCACTAGTACTGCAGCTTAATCCTATTCAAGCTGGAGCACTGGTAACCTTCCTCCCCCCATTCTACTGATCAAAAGGGATATGGTACTATAAAGTGAGTGCAAACAATGATAAGCAGATCTTTCAGACCCGATTAGGCTGGTGAAATCAGTGTCACACTGACATTTCTGGACGTTTCACTGCCTAACAGTAAATGATCATTTTAGTAGTAGTCCAATTCTAGCAGGAGAAAGTACGGCACAGGGCTCCATCCAATTTAACCTCAAAGTGTAAGCTTTCTTTAACAATGTTCAATCATGGCAACAATTAAACTTTATGCAACTTTTTAATATACTGTACTTTGTGTTTCGATTTGATCTTCATTTTCAAGTTAATTTTTTTAAGTTGGCTGTCAGTGAATGAGAACAGTGTTCACGTCCCAGGGCTACAAACCCCGACCAGAAGTTATAAACTCAATAAAAGTGGTCCTAAAACAAATGGATACTTGTAAAAATATCAAACACAGATAGTACCATCCCCATGCTGGGGCTATGGACTCATGTTTTGGAACGTCATGAATACAGCACACACTACTTCAGCCAATCACTGAGCTCAGCAATGATGCTGATGTAGAAGGACGAGCCGTCAAGCTCAGTAACTGGCTTCAGAAGTGAGGTGTGCTGTAGTTGTGACGTCACCGCTGCCGCTAAACCAAAGAGACCAAAGCAGCATCGGGAATCCAGCGCTGCAGCAGGAGGAGGTGCGGTAGAAAGGTGAGTAATAACGGTGTTTATTCATTTTTTAAGTTTCCTATTGTTTGGTAACCATAACCACTTTTATTTCAAAGTGTAAAACCCCTTTAAAGCTGACCTGATTACATCACTATGTGACATTACTATAGATGACAAGTCATCAAGCCAGAAAGTATACACTGCAGCAGGAGATCCATTGAGCCCAGTAATGTGGAATTAGGGGGATTTTAAATTAAGTAAGGTATGGTGGTATATTAATATGTGACTTATTACATTTCCTAAAAACAGGCCTTGAAATACTAAAAGCCTTTATAAAACTACTAGCAATCATTGGAAGTCTATTGACTTAAGAAGTTTTTTTATTTGCAGATAATTTCCTGTACATGGGCTGTAACCAACAAGACTACAGGCGCCATCTTTACAGAAATAAAATGTTTTTAATTAAAATGTAGTCTTAAATTAATTCTAACATTTAAAGCACATACAGCAAATAATTAGCTTTTACTGCTGGAATAGTCAGCAATTGGCCCCTGCACATTGTAAAACTTACAATGTAGATAACCATATGGAAATGTGAGCCTTTCAGACCAGATGTGGAATGTAAGAGTTGTGTGTCAATGAATTGGCAGGCAGCAGCAGGCATAGATGTGAATAGTTAGTGGCATCATACATACGATTTGGCTAAAAGACTTAATGTGAACCTGTCACACTCAACATGATGTTTTATCTTCTGGGCAAATTCATACATTACTTTGTGTGAAAAACATACATGGTATTGATTTTCTATGCTCCCTATTACTGTAGTACAGTGGGCAGACCTAATCAGTAAGTGACAGCTATCTCCGCATGCACACAAATGCAGGAAAGGCTAACAATCATTCCGTAAGACCACCCAATGAACTCATAAGCCGGGATCTCTTTTTCGACCTCTATGCTACCCAAAGACAGAGCATCATGTTCAATGTAACCGGTTCTCTTTAAGAACCACCTAATAAATAGAATACACTCATGGGCTGCTAAAGACGGGGTTAAGTTGTTGGGTCACTCTGATAAAGGTTGTTCTTCGGCTTAGCTCCTTTAGCTTGGCAGCACCTACATAGGTGCAAGTGGAACGAATTCCTCCAAGTATGTCTTTAATGGTATCGTCCACATCTCCTCGATAAGGGACCTCCACGGTTTTTCCCTCAGAAGCTCTAGATGTAAGCGACAAATTTAGAAGGTTTTACATCTGTTTGGTTCGAGTGTAAAATCACGCCGGTAAAGGAATGTCATAATACCTACCTATACTCTGCCACTCCGCCAGCATGCTTCTTCATTGCCGTTTCTGAACTCATGCCATAGAATAATTTATACTTCTTCCCATTCTTCTCAATAGTTTCACCTCCAGACTCAGTGTGACCTGATAACATGCCCCCCAGCATTACAAAGTCGGCTCCAGCTCCTAAAACAAACAAAATCAGAATTTTTTTTTTGTCTTTATTGCAGTACATATTAGACATGTAGTCCTCACTGGGGGTAACTGTAAACCCCTTCAGGACCAGGCCATTTTCGTGCTTTAATTTTTTTTCTCCCCTTCTTTGAAGTGCCTGGCCACTAGATTATTCAGGTCAGTATGTCTACAGTGACCCAAACTTGTATATATGTGCATTTAATTAAATAGTGAAAAAAAATAAGAAATTATAAATAATCTAGCAATACATTATATAATTGATCAAGAAAGGTTGAACTTGATGGACCTATGACTTATTTTCAATCTGAACTTGATGGACCTATGACTTATTTTCAATCTGAACTTGATGGACCTATGACTTATTTTCAATCTATTTAACGATGCAAAAAACACACTTGGTTTGTGTCACCAAATTCCAAGGCCAGTAACAGTTTAATTTTTCTATTGATAGAATTGTCTGATGACTTGTATTTTGCAAGACAGGCTGATTAATTTGTCTGGTATTATTTTAGACGATATGATGGTTTGAATGGCTTTTATTGCATTTGTTGGAGGAGACGTAAATTGCCCCATGATTACTTAGAAAAGTAAAACACTACAGGAGGTAAAAAACGTAAAAATAGTTTCTCAAGATTGCAGAGATATTGATGTAATAAAAAATGTTTACTTAAGTCGATGAACACTAATATCCGAAAGCATTCACTTTATAACGGACAGCCTAGCCAATATGAACCATCAAACAGGGCAAACAGCGATTCATTAAAGTTTAAAAAAAACGACTGTCACATCCAAACACTAGATGCTAACCTAGAGTCACCAACTCATATACAATCAAATAAATAAGGCAGCACTCTGCAGCACCATAGCTTGTAAACATGAAATATGAAAATTGAATTGCATTACTGCACTAGAAATCTGAAAAATTAAGAAAGCTTAATTTAGCCAATTCATGTGTACCTGGAAGCCACGTTAAGGCGTTTCTCGTTACCAGGACCTAACAATGCCAATCCTTTCTTAGAATAAAGTCTTCATCTGTATGGGAACCTGTGAATCCTCTCTTAGACTAAAATCTATCTCTCTGTGGAGGGGTAGGGTCCTTGCTGTGATTAAAAAAGCCTGAGGCCAAGAAGCGGAGTGCTCAGTCAGAAGCCTAATGAATACAAATTTTAAAAAACTGACCGTCACATCCAAACATAGACTAGGTATGAACATGTGCTAACCTAGAGTCACCAACTCATATACAGTACAGACCAAAAGTTTGGACACACCTTCTCATTTTAAGATTTTTCTGTACTTTCATGACTATGAAAATTGTACATTCACACTGAAGGCATCAAAACTATGAATTAACACATGTGGAATTATATACTTAACAAAAAAGTGTGAAACAACTGAAATTATGTCTTATATTCTAGGTTCTTCAAAGTAGCCACCTTTTGCTTTGATGACTGCTTTAGACACTCTTGGCATTTCCTTGATGAACTTCAATAGGTAGTCACTGGGAATGGTCTTCTAACATTCTTGAAGGAGTTCCCAGAGATGCTTAGCACTTGTTGGCCCTTTTGCCTTCACTCTGCGGTCCAGCTCACACCAAACCATCTCGATTGGGTTCAGGTCTGGTGACTGTGGAGGCCAGGTCATCTGGCGTAGCACCCCATCATTCTCCTTTTTGGTCAAATAGCCTTTACACAGCCTGGAGGTGTGTTTGGGGTCATTGTCCTGTTGAAAAATAAATGATGGTCCAACTAAACGCAAACCGGATGGAATAGCATGCCGCTGCAAGATGCTGAGGTAGCCATGCTTGTTCAGTATGCCTTCAATTTTGAATAAATCCCCCAAAGTTTCACCAGCAAAGCACCCCCACACCATCACACCTCCTCCTCCATGCTTCACGGTGGGAACCAGGCATGTAGAGTCCATCCGTTCACCTTTTCTGCGTCGCACAAAGACACGGTGGTTGGAACCAAAGATCTCAAGTTTGGACTCATCAGACCAAAGCACAGATTTCCACTGGTCTAATGTCCATTCCTTGTGTTCTTTAGCCCAAACAAGTCTCTTCTGCTTGTGTCCTGTCCTTAGCAGAGGTTTCCTAGCAGCTATTTTACCATGAAGGCCTGCTGCACAAAGTCTCCTCTTTACAGTTGTTGTAGAGATGTGTCTGCTGCTAGAACTCTGTGTGGCATTGACCCTGGTCTCTAATCTGAGCTGCTGTTAACCTGCGATTTCTGAGGATGGTGACTCGGATAAACTTATCCTCAAAAGCAGAGGTGACTCTTGGTCTTCCTTTCCTGGGGCGGTCCTCATGTGAGCCAGTTTCTTTGTAGCGCTTGATGGTTTTTGCCACTGCACTTGGGGACACTTTCAAAGTTTTCTGAATTTTTCGGACTGACTGACCTTCATTTCTTAAAGTAATGATGGCCACTCATTTTTCTAAACATAGCTGCTTTTTTCTTGCCATAATACAAATTCTAACAGTCTATTCAGTAGGACTATCAGCTGTGTATCCACCAGACTTCTGCACAACAAGATTGATGGTCCCAACCTCATTTACAAGGAAAGAAATCCCACTTATTAATCCTGACAGGGCACACCTGTGAAGTGAAAACTATTCCCGGTGACTACCTCTTGAAGCTCATCAAGAGAATGCCAAGAGTGTGCAAAGCAGTCATCAAAGCAAAAGGTGGCTACTTTAAAGAACCTAGAATATAAGACATAATTTCAGTTGTTTCACACTTTTTTGTTAAGTATATAATTCCACGTGTTAATTCATAGTTTTGATACCTTCAGTGTGAATGTACAATTTTCATAGTCATGATAATACAGAAAAATCTTTAAATGAGAAGGTGTGTCCAAACCTTTGGTCTCTACTGTACAATCAAATAAGGCAGCACTCTGCAGCACCATAGCCTGCAAACATGAAAATTGAATTGCATTACTGCACTAGAAATATATAAAATTAAGAAAGCTTAGCGCATAAATTGGCCAATTCATGTATACCTGGTAGCCACGTTAAGGCGTTTCTCGTTACCAGGACCTAACAAACATGAAAATATGAGAGATATAGATTTTAGTCTAAGAGAGGATTCACAGGTTCCCATACAGATGAAGACTTTATTCTAAGAGAGGATTGGCATTGTTAGGTCCTGGTAACGAGAAACACCTTAACGTGGCTACCAGGTACACATGAATTGGCCAATTTAAGCGTTAAGCTTTCTCCATTTTTCATATTTCTAGTGCAATTCAATTTTCATATTTTTATGTTTGCAGGCTATGGCGCTACAGAGTGCTGCCTTATTTATTTGAGCGATTCATTAAAGGTCTGTCTCATGAAGAACACTCCGATCCTATATCCTATTAAAGGACAACTATAAGCAAAAACACTTTGGCAGACTCATGCTGTCCCAAAGATGAAAACTAAGGCCCTAATTCATCAGGCAATTATTGCCAGTATTATGGTGCAAAATTACTTAAAATGCTTTGAAATTATTGCATAACTCAAAAGTTGCGCAAAAATGTTGCAGCTTTGGTGTTTTTAGGCCAGTTCAGGCAGCTCTGCATAATTTTTGAAAAGTAGATGGATCCAGAGTGGGGTGAAATGTGGCCAAACACTCTTTACAAATTAGTCATTACATATGTCAAATTACAACAAAAATGTACAACAGACCCTGACTGGAATATACTGCTGCTAATGGCACTTGGCAGCTGAAAGATGCTCTAAAATCATTACAGATGTTCCCCTCTTGATGAATTTTGAGACTCTTACTTCAGCCCTCCCTTCATTAAGACTGGAGTACAAAAATGCCAGCCTGAATGAATGAGTGTTCCAATGAACACTTGTTTCATAATAATCTATCGGTCTAAACAGGCTGCCGATTACCAGATGAACAAGCAAAATGCTCATTCCTTCAATTAATGATCTCTTGTGCGGCGCAAAAATCATCAATCTCGGCAGAACATAGTCCGTGTGTAAACAGGTCATGTGCTGGCAAAAACATCGGCAGCCTATGCACACTGAACAAACTATTACAGATCATTCAGTGCATTAAGAGTGTGTTTGGCTTGTGAAACATGCAATTACATGGCTATCGATCAGCTAACAAGGTGCCGATTGTTGGTCAGTCGGTGCTGCCGGGTGATAAAGTGTAAACACACCTTTAATCTTTTCCCATTAAACTAATTATCTATCTGCTCAGCTCCTCAAGCACTATAAAATGCAGAACAATGAAGGCAAAAGCCTACTAACGTTTAGCTAGTCGTTGCAAATAACAATATAAATATGAACATGTTAGAAATTATTTATGAAGAGAATCCCTTGCTGAGGTTTAGAAACTTACCAAAAGCCTTGGCCACATCCCCTGGACAAGTGCAACCTCCATCCTGAAAAGAGAAAACATTATGCTCTCTATAGTTCGCTTTTTATGTGAAAGGGTTGTTCAATATTTTTTTATTTGTCCCCAACCTGTCCCTGCAATGTAGGCAGACATGTATTATACTTAGATTAAAACTTATGGCAATGTCCAATGTTATATGTCCTGGTCACATAGGCTGTGACAACACTCTGGTTGGGTTCCGTATACAGCCCACATGGCTTTCATCATGAACTGTGCTGCCCAGTAGGGTGGTCACTGGTGACATTAGTATATGAGCAGTGCTAAAGATCTAGGATTGTGCAAATGTAATAAACAATTCCTCTACTGCACTCTCAGCAGTGCAGAAAATGTTGAGTCCTGCATGCTAGATCTTAGCTGTGTCTCCGTTCTGATTCAGTTCTTGGTCTGTTCCTTTGGCTGCTGCTCACACAACACCTAATTATCAGAGTCTATCAGGAGTACCAGGAGTGCAGTGTAGCAGAGGAGAGTGTGCAGGGAGCGCGCTACCCACTCTTTCATGTACGTAAGAAGAGTGATATACTGCAGCATGGGGCCGAGAGGAACGATGTACTGCAGAAGGGGGCTGACTTCCAGAAGTGGACACAAGTGGCAAGCAACAAGACACTTAGGAGGGATACAATGGCTGTATGGAACCTCTGTTTCAGACAGCAGCAGAAAGTTGCAGATCCTCACAGATATTGCGCAGAGGTATTGAGAAGTCAGGGAAAACACCGAAGGAGTCACAGAGGTGGGGTTAGGTGAAAGTGCTTAAAGTAGGAAAATATTGTGAAAAAGTAGTGTTTATGAAGACAAAGGAACGTCCATTACCAGAATGTAGGCAACGGCAAGCAAAAATGATTCTCGCTACATAAATGATCGAAGCAGAACTACTTACAAAGATTATAGGCATTATGGTGATTTTTAGATTATTTCATGGATTCTGTTATGAGATCCATGTAAAAATATAAAAATATCCAAAATGTCTCTAATAATCTTAACCCCTTAACCCCCGGAGGTATTTTTGTTTTTGCGTTTTCGTTTTTTGCTCCCCCTCTTCCCAGATCCATAACTTTTTTATTTTTCCATCCATATGGCCATGTGAGGGCTTGTTTTTTTGCAGGACGAGTTGTACTTTTGAATATTACCATTGGTTTTAACATATCGTGTACTGGAAAATGGGAAAAAAATTACAAGTGTAGTGAAATTGCAAAAAAGTGAAATCCCACAGTTGCTGTTTGGTTTTTTTTTTTTAAACATGTTCACTAAATGATAAAACTGACCGGTCGTTATGATTCTCCAGGTCATTATGAGTTCCTAGACACCAAACATGTCTACGTTCTTTTTTATCTACGTGGTGAAAAAAAAATTGTTAAGAAAAAAAAAATGGTGCCATTTTCCGAAACCTGTAGCGTTTCCATTTTTCGTGATCTTGGGTTGGGTGAGGGCTTATTTTTTGCAGTACGAGCTGACATTTTTAATGATACCATTTTAGTTAAGATACGATCTTTTGATTGCCCGTTATTACATTTTAATGCAATGTTGCGGCGACCAAAAACGTAAATCTGGCATTTTGCCTTTTTTTCCTCATTACGCCATTTAGCGATCGGGTTCATTCTTTTTTTATATTGATAGATCGGGCGATTCTGAACATGGCGATACGAAATATGTGCATATTTAATTTTTATTGTTTTATTATGAATGGGGCGAAAGGGGGGTGATTTGAACTTTTATATATTTTTAAAAACATTTTTTTTTTACTTTTGGCATACTTCAATAGTTTCCATTGGAGACTAGAAGCTACCATAACCCGATCAGCTCTGCTACATACAGGCGATGATCAGATAGCCCGTATGTAGCAGAATTGCTCACTTGCTATGAGCGCCGACCACCGTGCGGCGCTCTCAGCAATCCGGCAGTGACAACCATAGAGGTCTGCTGGAGACCTCTGGTAGTCATGCCAACTCATCGGCGACCCGCGGTCATGTGACACGAGCGCCGATGGGAGGGACTTCCGTTGCGCTTGCTGGAAACGAATATTAAATGCCGCTGTCAGAGACTGACAGCGGCATTTAACTAGTTACCAGCCGCGGGTGGATTGCGAATCCACCCGAGGCTGTTAGCGGCACATGTCAGCTGTTCAAAACAGCTGACATGTGCCGGAAAAGATGTGGGATCAGCCCCGGAGCCCACATCAAAGGGAGGGAGTCCGACATCAGCGTACTGATACGCCCGATATCGCAAAGGGGTTAATGTCCATGGGTCGGACACATTTGTCCTGGTCAGTCTGCCGACATAGATGGTTATAAAAGAAAGGAGGAGTTACCAGTGTGAGATGTGTTATGACAGACAGTCTGTTGTCCTGATCTGGTATAAAAGCTGTGGGGGAACAAAAAGACCACAAAACCTTTGGGTGATACCCTTTTAGCTACAAAGGAAAATAAGAGGAAGGTGCTCACCTGAGCAGGTTGTGTGCAGGCACAACTCCTATAAACACCGTATGAAAACAGCTGCTGCTGTCTCGTGGCTGGGGGATGATTTCCTCCATGACAGTTGACCAGTTTGGATGGTAACACAATATCATGCTGCACTGCTGTAATAAAGAATACTTGGGACAAAGATGAGTTGAATGGTTTTTATTTCCACAATGCGTTTCAATACTGAACTAGCATCTTTTCCAAGTGAAAAAAACTATTTTTTCACTTGAAAAAGATGCTAGTCCAACGTTGAAACTCGTTGTGGAAATAAAAACCATTCAACTCATCTTTGTCCCAAGGATTCTTTATTACAGCAGTGCAGCATGATATCATTCTATCATCCAAATGGGTCTCCTGATCTAGATGTCTCACACTGGTAATGCCTGCTTTCATTTATAATAACCCCTGGAGGCAGATTCTTATGCAGATTAGTGTCTGGCCTATAGCCTAGAAAAGCTCATTTACATAAAAGAAAAAGTAGATTTATCTGTAATAAAACATCAGATTGCAGATATCAAGGTATCATGTTATTCAGCTTCCTATGACCTACATGTCCATATTCACGGCTAGGAGGGTTGATCCTACTGACAGATTTCCTTTAATCCCTTAACGATCGCCGATACGCCTTTTAACGGAGGCAGTTAAGGGTACTTATTCCTCAGCGCCAAATAAGGTTATAGTGCCCGCCAGCGTCAGGAAATCTCCAGGGTCTCGGCTACTGGGGGTAGCTGAGACCCTAGAGAACATGATTTGGGTCGGTTTTAGCATCCCCAGTGTTCCCATCGCCGTTATTCATGGAATAACGACAACCACAAAAAAAAGTCAGATTTCCCATTTATTTCTCTCTCTCCTCTGACATGATCTAGCACGTCAGAGGAGAGAGAAATGGGGACCCCGAGACCCCCCCCCCCGATACTTCCGGCACTTCCTGCATTCCCCAATCGTGTCCCTGGCCCTCGGTGTCTTCTTACGGGATGTGTTTGGGTTAGGGTTGGGGCTTTGTCAGAGTTGGAGTTAGAATTGGGGGGTTTCCACTACTTAGGTACATCAGGGGGTCTCCAAACGCAACATGGCGCCCGCCATTGATTCCAGCTAATTTTGCGTTCAAAAAGTCAAACGGTGCTCCCTCCATTCTGAGCCCTGCCATGCGCCCAAACAGTGGCTTTCCCCCACATACTGGGTATCGGAGTACTAAGGAGAAATTGCACTACAAATTTTGGTGTCCATTTTCTCCTGATACCCTTGTAAAAATAAATATGTTTGGTCAGAGCTGCCACTAGGAATTTCAGGGCCCCATACTGGCAACATTTTCAGGGCCCCCTTAAGACTCCGCCCAGGCTCCACCCCAGCCCCGCCTCCACCCCTCAAACTGTCCACAGCCCCACCGCTGTCTCTTGGCAAAACTCCACTTCTCACAAATCACACATTAACAGTTCCCATCACCAGATCAAACACATAGTTTTGTTTGTTTTGGCCAAAAGGTTTTTTTTAAATCTAAGACGACAACAAGGTAGACTCTTTTGGCCGGGCCCTACTCTACTCTAACCTATTAGACATTTGTTAAAATATGCAATACAATTTAGGTGTATTTTTATTTATTTTTCAATTTTTCAAATGACCAATAATACCACATACAAGGGACAAATACCACAACACCATGACCAGACACCATATTATCACCACATAGTGACCTATAATACTATCTACAAGGAACAAATACCGCCACACCATGTGCAGACCACATATTACCACCACAGTGACTGAACAATATCACATACAAGGGACAAATACCACCGCAGCATGTCCAGACCACATATTATCATCACATGGTGACGAACTACATACAAGGAACAAATACCAACACAACATGAACAGACCACATATTACCACCACACTGTGACCGAATAATAGCACATACAAGGAACAAATACCGCTACACCATGGCCGGACAACATATTACCACCACATTGTGACTGAATAGTACAATACTGATCATTAATTTAAAAAAAATACTATCACCATAAGTGCCATTATACACAGGAGATCTGTACTTAGTATGCAGTGTGTGTACAGGTAATACAGTGGTCACCGATGCCATTATACACATGAGCTCTTTATATAGTGTCAGTGTACAGGTAATACAGGGATCACCAGTGACTTTATACACAGGAGCTCTGTATATAGGGTACAGTGTACATGTAATACAGCGATCACTAGTGACATTATGCACAGGAGCTCTGTATATAGTGTATAATGTACAGCTAATATAGTGATCACCAGTGACATTATACACAGGAGCTCTGTATACAGTATACAGTGTATGGTGTCAGTGTACAGGTAACATACTCACCAGTGACGTCTCTAGCTAAAGTCCTTCATCTTTGCATTTCTTTTTAATCCAGCGCAGACCGCTATCACTTCTTTCTGCCAGGACTCGTCTCTGCATAAAATAACACAGTTGTTTAGAGCACCACTTCCAGAGCACATTCCCCATTTTTTCCCTTTCTTCTACACTACACATCTGACTACAGACGTTCACCCGCCATTAATGTATAATTGGTTATTATGCAACCCACCATTCCAAATATAAATTATAATCCGCCACTGTGCCCCCACTATCTGTATATAGCCACCTTCCCCATGTAATATATAAATTAATTAACACCTGTATTCTTTCTCCCAATTTATTACCAGTCACTTTATCCTCAACAACCCCCACTATTTACCTCCCGCTCTAACCCTTAACCCAATTCATTATAGTTACATGCCCCTTCTGCCTCAATTCATTGCCATGTCTTCTCTCTCTCCCACCCTCTATTCATTATGAATTGCTCTTCCCCACCCTCAAAATTCATTATTTGCTCTCCCTACCTTCAATACACCATTGGCTCTCCCCACCCCCACCTTCAATTCAATTGCTGTCCACGTTCCTCACACTCACTTCATGTGCAGTCCCCATCACCCCCACTTCATCATTTAGTCCCCTATCATCATTTAGTCCCCTATCCCCCCCGTCACTTCATCTGCAGTCCCCCTTACTTAATCATTTGCAGCCCCCTATCATTTCATCATGTGCAGAACCCCCTCAAACACACTTCATCATCTGCAGTCTCTATCACTCCCACATCATTTCCTGTCCCCATCACCCCCACATCATCATTTGCAGTCCCCATCACCCCCACATCATCATTTGCAGTCCCCATCACCCCCACATCATCATTTGCAGTCCCAATCACCCCCACATCATTTGCAGTCCACATCACCCCCACATCATCATTTGCAGTCCCCCCACATCATTTACAGTCCCCATCACCCCCACATCATCATTTGCAGTCCCCCCACATCATTTGCAGTGACCCCACATCATTTGCAGTCCACATCACCCCCACATCATCATTTGCAGTCCCCATCACCCCCACATCATTTGCAGTCCTCATCACCCCCACATGATTTGCAGTCCCCCCACATCATTTGCAGTACCCATCACCCCCACATCATTTGCAGTCCCCATCACCCCCACATCATTTGCAGTCCCCATCACCCCCACATCATTTGCAGTCCCCATCACCCCCTCATCATTTGCAGTCCCCATCACCCCACATCATTTGCAGTCCCTATCACCCCCTCATCATTTGCAGTCCCCATCACCCCCACATCATCATTTGCAGTCCCCCCACATCATTTGCAGTCCCCCCACATCATTTGCAGTCCCCCCACATCATTTACAGTCCCCATCACCCCCACATCATCATTTACAGTCCCCATCACCCCCACATCATCATTTGCAGTCCCCATCACCCCCACATAATTTGCAGTGACCCCGCATCATTTACAGTCCCCATCACCCCCACATCATCATTTGCAGTCCCCATCACCCCCACATAATTTGCAGTGACCCCACATCATTTACAGTCCCCATCACCCCCACATCATCATTTTCAGTCCCCATCACCCCCACATCATCATTTGCAGTCCCCTATCCCCCCTTCACTTCATCTGCAGTCCCCCCCACTTCATCACCTGCAGACCCTATCATTTCATGTGCAGTACTCCCTAAAACACACTCCATCATCTGCAGTCTCACTCCCCCCCCCTCACCTATTTAAAAAATAAAAATGTTTTTATACTTACCTCAGTCGTTCCCGGGCCGTCTAGTGTTTCCAGCAGTGAAGCAGCAGCTAGAATGTATGGGCTGCTGAGAGGACCTGACAGGAGCCCCTACATTCTAGCACATTCACTACTGAGATTGCTAGAATGGATGGGCTGTAGTCAGGACCTGCAGGGAGCCCATACATTCTAGCTACAGCCGAGCAGGAGCTGCGCAGCTGACTAGGAGACTGCCGTGCACAGCTCCAAAATGGCTCCCGGGCCCCAACGCCGACCCACACGCCGCAGTGCACAGTATTTTAGTGCACGATGGGGCCCGGTCAGTAGAAGAAGCACAACAGTGGGGCCCCAGATCTGCGGGCTCCTCTGTGTACTGCTGCTGACCGGGCCCCATACAGCAGTAGTGCCTGTAATGCCCTGATGGCGGCCCTGTGTTTGGTTCCAAAGTAAATTTTTTGTGAAAAAAGTAAAATGTTCATTTTTTTCCTTCCACATTTCTTTAGTTCTCGTGAAGCACCTGAAGGGTTAATAAACTGTTTGAATGTGGTTTTGTGGACCTTGAGGGGTGCAGTTTTTAGAATGGTGTCAGTTTTGGGTATTGACCCCCCCCAAACTCACTTCATATGTGAGGTGGTCCCTAAAAAAATGGTTTTGTAAATATTGTTGGAAAAATGAGAAATCACTGGTCAACTTTTAACCCTTATAACGTCCTAACAAAAAAAATTATGATTCCAAAATTGTGCTGATGTAAAGTAGACATGTGGGAAATGTTATCTATTAACTATTTTTTGGGGGATATGAATCTCTGATTTAAAGGGAGCAAAAATTAGAAGTTTGAAAATTGCAAAATTTTCAACATTTTTGAAAAATTTCCGTTTTTTTTTTCATAAATAAACGCAAGTCATATCGAAGAAATTTTACCACTAACATGAAGTACAATATGCCACAAAAAAACAATCTCAGAATCAGTGGGATACGTTGAAGCGTTCCAGAGCCATAACCTCATAAAGTGACAGTGGTCAGAATTGTAAAAATTGGCTTGGTCATTAAGTACAAAATTGGCTCTGTCACTAAGGGGTTAAGTAGTTCTGCTTTGCTCATTTATGTACAGTAGCTATAAAATCCTGCAGGTGAGCACAGTCCTTGTCTTTGTTCGTTTACATCCTGGTAATGGACGTTCCTTTGTTTTCACAAACGACTTTTCCCATCGGTCTTTTCATTCTCACCTCTCACATACATCTTTATTCTGTGTATAGAAATGGATAAATTGGTTTATGTTTCTACTAACCGATATAATATGGCCATTTAGTCCATGAGCAGCATCCGCACACTCTATCACAGCACTCAGTTGTGGATAGCCAACTCCTGTCTTCTTGCGGGTTGTGCAAACAGAACCTAATTAAAAGGTGAATGATATGTGAGACACTGACACCACTCTCATACTAACACCTTTAGTAATAAAAGGGCTGTTACATGAAGAAGCCTCCCGTCTATTTATGAATGTCATATGGACCTTAAGACCTTCTTGTTTGAGCCAGAAAAGCAGATCTGTGCAGACGACTGTATTGTTGGTACACATGTGATCTGACAAAACATCGGAAAGCACTCGGACCAATGATATTCTATGGGGCCGTGAACATGTTTGAACCAAAAAAGAAATCACAGCATGCATGATATGCATCCAATATTCGAATCGCACTCGGCCATGCAAGTCAATGCGTCCGTGGAAAACATCGGATTGCACTCGATTGACATCTGAGTGCAGTCTGATTTTCACGGACTAACAGAATGGAGACATATGCTCCTCATCCGAGAAAATCAGATCACGCTATGATCACACTCTGATTGGAATGTGATCAGAGTATGATTAGCATAATTGGACTGATTTTCTCAGATGGAATGAAATATGGTCACGTGACTCTAGCCATAGAGAGGCTATCATTCTTTCATACTGACCATGTCATTCATTACATGGATTATCTATAGTCATATCCTAATGTGTCCTAATTACCTCAAATAATTCACAGTGTTTTTAAATAGTCAAAGAGATTTTCACACCAAATGGAAAAAACAACATTGGTAAATCAGGAGACGTGTCAACAGTTATTAAACAAATAACGACATTATAGTTTACAAAAGACAGTATTTGAAGTTCTCCATTCTTTATAAACTTAGGGTACCGTCACACATTGAAATTTCCATCGCTACGACGTTACGATTCGTGACGTTCTAGCGATATCGTTACGATATCGCTGTGTCTGACACGCTACTGCGATCAGACACCCTGCTGAGAATCGTACGTCGTAGCAGATCGTTTGGAACTTTCTTTCGTCGCTTGATCACCCGCTGACATCGCTGGATCGTTGTGTGTGACAGCGATCCAGCGATGTCTTCGCTTGTAACCAGGGTAAACATCGGGTAACTAAGCGCAGGGCCACGCTTAGTAACCCGATGTTTACCCTGGTTACCAGCGTAAACGTAAAAAAACAAACCGTACAGACTCACCCGTCGGTGTCCTTCAGGTCCCTTGCCGTCTGCTTCCTGCTCTGAGTGCCGGCCGGGAAGTGAGAGCAGATCACAGCGGCGCTGCGCTCTGCTCTCACTGTACGGCTGCACTCAGAGCAGGAAGCAGACGGCAAGGGACCTGAAGGACACCGACGGGTGAGTCTGTACGGTTTGTTTTTTTACGTTTACGCTGGTAACCAGGGTAAACATCGGGTTACTAAGCGCGGCCCTGCGCTTAGTTACCCGATGTTTACCCTGGTTACCCGGGGACTTCGGCATCGCTCCAGCGCCGTGATTGCAACATGTGACCGCAGTCTACGACGCTGGAGCGATAATCATACGATCGCTGCGACGTCACGGATCGTGCCGTCGCAGCGATGGAAATTTCAATGTGTGACGGTACCCTTAGTGTCAGCCACTTGGAATGATTTTTGTCCAAAGCAGTTTATCAGGTAATGCAAGTTGTAAATTTAAAGGAAAAAAAGAGTCATGTATACGTGTGGGATATTCTTGCCAGCGCACCATTGTATTTATTTCTTGGAGCATCAAGCACTTCTAGAGCCAGTCATTTACCTTTTTTCACAGTTAGACTATTAAACAGACAGTACCTGGCCCTATTCCGACCTTGATTATATCTGCGCCTGAAAGGATTAATTCCTCAACCATTTCTCCAGTTACAACGTTCCCGGCCTGAAGATATAAATCATATGTCAGTAAATGGAAGACTATAAAAATAAAGCCTTGTCAGTAACGGACATGAGAGACCACATTGTATGTTCTTACCATGATTGTGTGCTTGGGGAACCTTGCTCGTACATCTTTTACGTGCTGGACAAACTGTTCAGAATATCCATTAGCTACATCAAGGCAGATGTAACGAATCTGAGGGACAGCCGACAAGACCTCCTCCAGATGCTGAACGTCAGATTGGCCAGTACCTGCGCTTGCAGCCACATTCTACAGGACATGTGGGACATTATGATAAGAAGATCAGGGGTCTAGTAGACGACTATTGGAGAAAATGTGCAGGTAGAAGCACTAGTGAGCTAAGCAAAACTATTACTTACATCAAGATATTCTGGAGAGGTGGCAGCGAATTCCTTCCATTCTTCAACTGAGTAGTGTTTATGTACCGCTGTGAAGAGAGAAAACTGAAAGGAAACCAAAATTAGAAATAATCTTATATTCTGCCTATTCAGAAGTAACAATGCAACTTCAGATCTGCTCTGGTATATAGCTGTGCCAGTCACCAAAAGCGGATGCCTAGCTTAATTTTTTGTGAAGACTGAAGTCACCAAGACCATGCTTTTACTCTGGTTTTGGCAGGTACAAGATAAATATGATCCATCACTTGGTCATAAAATGCCAATTTTCTCATATGTTATATTTTTGCTGCTCCCAAATATTTAATTTATTTTGCTTTTAACCCACTATACAGTTGCAGGGATATGGGCCTTTTTGTTCAGTACTAATTTTTACAGTCTTTGCCAAAGATGCGCTGCTCACAAGGCAATAATGTAAAGCACCCTAAAGACAGGACCCAGAGAATACTATGAGCTTCATCCTCTTCATAAAGTCCATAACAATTAGTAATGAATAAAAAAGCTCATATCTTAGAAACAGTGTGGCAGATTTAAACAATATGGCATATTCAGGGGAGCGGCTGGGATAATATAGGAGCAAATACTCAACCCTTTTGACCTAGTAACAGGTCCTCTTTAACCCATTCACAACCAGAGGGATTTTCGTTTGTGTTTTCGTTTTTTGCTCCCCTTTTTCCCAGAGAAGGTACAGATACGATCTTTTGATCCCCTGTTATTGCATTTTATTGCAATGTAGAGCCGACAAAAAAACAAACAAAACATAATTCTGATATTTAGATTTTTTTTCTCATTACGCCGTTTAGCGAACGGATTCTTTTTTTTATTCATAGATTGGGCAATTCTGAGCACGGTGATACCAAATATGTGTACGTTTGATTTTTTTTTATTGTTTTATTCTGAATGGGGCAAAAGGGTGAGTGATTTGAACTTTTAATTTAAACTTTATTTTTTAAAATATTTTTAAAAACTTTTTTTTACTTTTGGCATGCTTCAATAGTCTACATGGGAAACTATAAGCTGCAGGACATTGATGTCCTCTGCTACACACAGGTGATGATCAGATCGCCTGTGTGGAGCAGAAATGCTGGCTTGCTATGAGCACCGACCACCAAGTGGCTCTCATAGCAATCTGCCAATGACAACCATAGAGGTCTGCTGGAGACCTCTGGTTGCCATGCCAACCCATCGATGACACGCGATCATGTGACGGGGTCACCGATGGGAGGGATTTATGCCACTGTGAGAAATTGACAGCGGCATTTAACTAGTTAACAGCTGCGAGTGCATCGTGATTCCACCCGTAGCTGTTGCGGGCACATGTCAGCTGTATATATCAGATGACATGTGCCCAGAAAGGTGCGGGCTCCGGCATCAGCGTACTATTACACCTGATGTCAGAAAGGGGTTACGTTTCATTTACTCAAATAGTACAGTTATGGAGATCCCCTGCTGTCCGCTACTATGACAAAGATGAAGTCCGTGCTGCTATAACACCAGAGCAGCACTGTCCTGACCGCATCATTATAAGACATATACTTAAACGGTATTAAATTGGGGAAAATAAGCATTTAAGGCTGGTTTCACACTTGCGTTTTGATCTGCGTTTGTAAAAAAAACGCATGTGGTGAAAAAATGCATGTAAACGCGTGCAAACGCTGCGTTTTTTAGACGCATGCGTTTTTGCATGCAGTAAAAAAAACGCGGAGTTTTGACGCATTTACATGCGTTTTTTCCTGCGTTTGCGTTTTTGAAACGCATGCTGAGAAGTGTGTGACAGCTGCCAATCATCAAAATCAACTAGAAAACCCACTATTAATAGAATTAGCTAGGGTTAGGGATAGGGTTAGGATCCCTAGGGTTAGGTTTAGGGTTAGTGTTAGGGGTAGGGTTTGGATCCCTAGGGTTAGGGTTAGGGGTAGCTTTTTATTAGAAGAATGCCCTGGTCACCAGGTCACTGATAAACCACCCCCCACCATCAAGGTGATAAAGGGATCCAAACCCTAACCCTACCACTAACCCTAGGGATCCAAACCTTAACCCTAACCCTACCCCTAACCCTAGGGATCCATAGGGATTGGCTATTATGTTGACCTGGAGACCAGGACATTCTTCTAATAAAAAGCTTTGTTCAATGTGGACACCCCAAGATATACGGTATTGCTATAGAGTACTAAAAATATAAACTCGGAGAGTATTCACTGTCATCTTGTTAGGGTTAGGGGTAGGGTTAAGGTTAGGGTTTGGATCCCTAGGGTTAGGGTTAGGGTCCCTTTATCACCCTGATGGTGGGGGGTGGCTTATCAGGGTGTACTCTTGTTTTTTTCTATAAAAACGAATGCGTTTAAAATGCAAGCAAACGCATGTACGCAAAAACGCATGCGTTTCCATAGACATCAATGTATTTTTTTGACGCAAATCAAACGCAAATGAACGCATGCGTTTTTTTGCGGCAAAAAAACGCCTCTGAAAATTACTACATGTTGCATTTCTGCAAAAAAACGCATGCGTCGTTAAATGCGGCAAAACACGTACAAAAAAACGCATGCGTTTTTAATGTTAAACATAGGGAAAAAAACGCATGCGTTTTTTTCGGTAAAAACGCTGCAGATCAAAACGCAAGTGTGAAACCAGCCTTATACACTACTGATTTTGCATGTTTTGCCACCTACAAAGAATGGTGAGGTCTGTAATTTTTATCACAGGTACCCTTCAGCTAAAAATAAAAAACTGAAAATCACATTGTACGATTTTTACACACGGTAATTAATTTGCATTTTATTGTATGAAATAGGGTCTAAGGGGTATCGTTTCTCCTTATGGAGTGACATACCATCTCTGGCTTGTCAAGGTAAGGAGGCTTATTTGCCGTACAATGCTCCTCTGGAAATTTAAATATGCAAATTGCCTGTTCTGAGAAAAAGAGGACTTAACAGGTGGCGCTATAGAGTTAAGTCCTCTTTTTCTCAGAAGAGGCAATTTGCATATTGTATGAGATAAGTATTTGATACAATAGAAAGACGGAACTTAATATTTGGTACAGAAACCTTTGTTTGTAATTAAAGAGGTCAGACGTTTCCTGTAGTTGTTGACCAAGTTTGTACGCACTGCAGCAGGGATTTTGGCCCACTCCCCAATACCGATCTTCTCCAGATCTTTCAGGTTTTGGGCTGTCACTAGACAACATTGAGTTTCAGCACCCTCCAAAAATTTTCTATTGGGTTCGGGTCTCGAGACTGGCAAGGCCACTGAAGGATCTTGAAATGCTTCTTAGGGAGCCACTCCTTAGTTGCCCGGGCTATGTGTTTTGGGTCATTGTCATGTTGAAAGACCCAGCCACGACCCATCTTCAATGTTCTTACTGAGGGAAGGAGGTTGTTTGCCAAAATCTCGCCATACGTGACCCCATCCATCCTTCCTTCAATACGGTGCAGTCGTCCTGTCCCCTTTGCAGAAAAGCACCCCCAAAGTATCATGTTTGCCCCACCATGCTTCACGGTTGGGATGGTGTTCTTGGGATTGTACTCATCCTTCTTCTTCCTCCAAACACGTAGAGTGAAGTTGACATCAAAAAGTTCTATTTTGGTCTCATCTGACCACGTGACCCTCTCGAGTGCCACCTCTGGCTCATCTAGATAGTCCTTGGAAAGCTTCAAATGGGCTGGGACATGTGCTGGCGAGAGCAGGGGGACCTTGCGTGCCCTGCAGAATTTTAATCCATGACAACATAGTGTGTTACTAAAGGTAATGTTTGAGACTGTGGTCCCAGTTCTTCAGATCATTGACCAGGTCTTCCCTTATAGTTCTGGGCTGATGCCTTACCTTTCTCAGAATCATCCTTACCCTGCGAGGCAAGATCTTGCATGGAGCTCCAGACTGAAGAAGACTGACAGTCATCTTCTTGTGTTTCTTCCATTTTCTAATGATTGTGCCAACAGTTGTTGCCTTCTCACCAAGCTGTTTGCCTTTTGTCCTATAGCCGATCCCAGCCTTGTGCAGGTCTGCAATTCTGTCTCTGATGTCCTTAGACAGCTCTTTCGTCATGGCCATGGTGGCGAGGTTGGAGAGTGATTGATTATATGGACAGATGTCTTTTATACAGGTAACAAGTTCAAACAAGTGCAATTAATACACGTAATGAGCGCAGAGTAGGAGGGCTTCTGAAATAAAAACTAATAGGTTTGTGAGAGACAGAATTTTTGCAGGTTAATAGGTGATCAATTACTTATTTCATGCAATAAAATGCAATTTAATTATTTAAAAATCATACAGTGTGATCGTGTTTTTTTATTTTTAGATTCTGTCTCTCTCACAGTTGAAGTGTACCTACAATAAAAATTACAAACCTCTCTATTCTTTGTAGGTGGGAAAACTTGCAAAATCAGCAGTGTATCAAATACTTATTTTCCCCACTGTACATATTGCTACCATGATGACTACTCCCTTGTCTTGCAGTTAAACCTCATGATGCATCCTTGCTAACTGCCAGTTTTCCACTTCCACTGCTATTGGACAGGCTGTTCAACTACATTCAAGTGGTTTGGAGCTCGTTTAAAACTCGTTTTAAAGCATGGGGTGATGTGCTGCTGATAATAATGATTTTTAAGCATGCATAAAAATCATCGTTACCTGGAAGAACATGCGTTCTCCTTGTCCGTTGGGTTATTACCAGTATGTTTATTCTAGTAGAACATTGCGCATGCATGTTCCTCTAAACGATTACTAATTGTTGGTTTAAGAAAAACGGCTATTAGTGGTTTGCACCACCCACTGACATCTATGTAGGGAGATGTTACATAGATAGGCTTGTCAGGGAGAGAAAAAACAGTAATATATGGCTGACTCAATTACGGGTTTTGACGTTACGGAGATGGCAGTCACATCAGCATCTAAAATATGAAGTAACAAAAATAAGGGTGCACAAAACAATCTAAAAGTAAGGAACATATAGAAACACCTGGCAATGGTTTATAGTCCTGGTAAGTGTAAAAATGTGGGACCTATTAATGACAAGAAACAAATAATATTTCTGAGCCTGATGCCGATGTGTTCATTTAATAATTTCCAGTATAACAATCTGATTAGTATTTTTATTTTATGGGTGTTAACGTTTATTACCTTGCCCAGCGCTTTTGCCATATCAAAGGTGCCCACTGTGTCCATATTAGCAGCAATTATTGGAATCCCTTGATAGCTTTGACCAGAGTTCCTGAATGTAAAGGAACGAGAAAGTTCAACCTGGAAAAAATATATACAATTTACAAATTGGTTTATGTGACTACATTCAACAAAGAAATTTTGTGTCTGAAATGAACATCTTGACCACAATTCATCAAGACCAGCAATTTCCTCTCCAATCTTTATAAGGCGATGTGTCGGAGTCAGGCACTCCTGATTCATTAAGAGGCATACACCTCTTAATGAATAGAGGAGCGTCTGACGAGTGGCGTGATCCTCTGCGCTCCTTGCCACAAGTCTTACTCCAGTCATAGACTGGAGTATGATTTCTGGAATAAGGAAAGCCAAAGGTCGTCAAAAAAGAAATGTGTTGTGTAGTCACAACTCAGCTCAGTCCATTTTGATGTAGGTGGGAGAAACTGACATGAATAAGCAAAAAGTCACAACATTTTTTGTGCAGCTGCGAGTTTCACAAAAATTTTGCAACTATTCAAAGCAATTTACTCCAGAATTCTAGCGATATTGCTTGGATGAATCAAGCAAGGCCTTTATGACCGTTGTGAGGGATCGGCTCTGTAGTAGACGCTGGTTCACACACGGGAACACGGGAGTTTGTTTATTCAAAACAAGCAGTTTATTAAGAGTTCATAAACCACCAGTGTTAACAAAAATAAAACAGCATCTTCCAGGTAAACAAAAGGCATAACAAAACCAAACAGAAAATAACCAGTCCATATAACACATGGGCTCACCCGTTTAAACGTGAGTCTTTTCCTCTCAGACTCCAGCAGGGTCTGAGCAGCACATGCAAGGCCTCCTCACCTTGCCAAACGCACAGACAAAGTGAGACAGCCCCAAGTGCTTTAAATCAGACATTCCAAGACCTGGACTAGGGGTAAGCGAGAAGCTCTTTGAGCTGCTCGTAAAACCTGGACCCAAAATCAGGGCCCATTAAACACCAATAAGCACTAAGTGTGCTGGAGCCTGCTTCTCCGGGTCCTACATCACCAAGGCTTGGCACCTCAGGGACACATACCTCCCATCCACAACCTGTCCAGCTGCCACCTTACATCATATATGGTGTGAGGGGTTGACTCACTCAGCTGCTTCCAAAGGTAGACACAGGAACACATCTTATGGTAAATCACCTGCTGGTTTATTATGGAACAGCATAATTAATTAATTAATTAATACTTAATACTTTGTATTTATTTTTAATTCTGTGTGGTGCAATCCCCATTAGGAAATGTGCTCCACAATTGTTAATGCCATCCAGTGTACATCTTGCCACATGTATGCAGTCCTTGACCAGCCGGTCGAGGGTGCATACTGCTGTGCGAGATGTGAGCACGTGGTGCATTTGGAAACCCAGATACTGGATCTAAATGTGCAGCTGGCAACACTGAGATCCATAGACAATATGGAGAGGAGTCTTCTGCTCACAGAGCAGACGCTCAATGGGATAGATGAGGAGGGGGATGGTAGGATGGAGCTGCAGGACAGTGTGGCAGTTAGCTGGGTGACAGATAGAAGGCGGGGTAGAGGGAAGAGTGCCAGGGAGGCTAGTCCTGATCTGGCACACCCCAATAAGTTTGCTAAGTTGGCAGATGAGGGGGGTGCCAGTACAGGGGTAGCACTGCTGCAGCCAGGCATGTCCTCTGAAAGCCGGAGGAGTGACTGCTCCAGTAAGGAGGGAAAAAGGAGAGCAGGGCAGGCCAGACAGGTGCTGGTAGTGGGGGACTCAATTATTAGGGGAACAGATAGGGCAATCTGTCACAAAGACAGGGATCGTCGGACGGTGTGCTGCCTACCTGGTGCTCGAGTCCGACACATCGCTGATCGGGTGGACAGATTACTGGGAGGGGCTGGTGAGGACCCAGCGGTCATGGTGCACATTGGCACAAATGACAAAGTTAGAGGTAGGTGGAAGGTCCTTAAAGATGATTTCAGGGAATTAGGCTGCAAGCTGAAAGCAAGGACCTCCAACGTGGTATTTTCCGAAATACTGCCTGTACCACGTGCCACGCCAGAGAGGCAACGGGAGATTAGGGAGGTTAATAAGTGGCTCAAGAATTGGTGTAGGAAGGAGGGGTTTGGGTTCCTGCAGAACTGGGCCGACTTCTCAGTTGGCTACAGGCTCTACGCTAGGGACGGGCTGCACCTCAATGGGGAAGGGGCAGCTGTGCTGGGGGAGAAAATGGTTAGAAGGTTGGAGGAGTGTTTAAACTAGGGATTGGGGGGGAGGGTATTCATTTTATAGGAGGGGAAGATAGTGCAGATAGAGACCTGGGCACAAATAAGGAAGTTGGGGGTGGCGGTGGCATGGGGGGTGGGGTTAGAACAGTTAGTAATTTAAGAAAGAATAGAGGTACAGAGAGTAACATCAAGTGCATGTATACTAATGCCAGAAGCCTCGCCAACAAAATGGATGGATTAGAACTAATGTTGTTGGAGCATAATTATGACATGGTGGGGATATCTGAGACGTGGCTGGATGAGAGCCATGACTGGGCTGTTAACTTGCAGGGCTATAGCCTTTTCAGAAATGACCGTACAGATAAGCGAGGGGGTGGGGTGTATCTGTATGTAAAATCGACCTTAAAACCCATCCTGCGTGATAATATAGGTGAATCTAATGAAAATGTAGAGTCTCTGTGGGTGGAGATAAGGGGAGGGGGAAAAAATAATAAATTACTGATAGGGGTTTGTTATAAATCTCCAAAACTAATGGAAGCAATGGAGAATATCCTCGTAAAGCAAATAGATGAAGCTGCGACTCAAGGAGAAGTCATTATTATGGGGGACTTCAACTACCCTGAAATAGATTGGGGAACAGAAACCTGCAGTTCCAGCAAAGGTAATCGGTTTTTGACAACTATGAGAGACAATTACCTTTCACAACTGGTTCAGGACCCAACAAGGAGGGGGGCACTGCTAGACCTAATATTAACCAACAGGCCAGACCGCATATCAAATATAAGGGTTGGGGGTCACTTGGGGAATAGTGATCACAAAATAATAAGTTTTCATGTAACCTTTAATAAGATGGGTAGTAGGGGGGTGACAAGGACACTAAACTTCAGGAGGGCAAATTTCCAACGGATGAGAGAGGATCTTGGTGCAATTAACTGGGACGATATCCTGAGACACAAAAATACACAAAGAAAATGGGAGACGTTTATTAGCATCCTGGATAGGACCTGTGCACAGTATATACCGTATGGGAATAAACATACTAGAAATAGGAGGAAACCAATATGGCTAAATAGAGCTGTAAGGGGCGCAATAAGGGACAAAAAGAAAGCATTTAGATAATTAAAGGAAGTAGGTAGTGAGGAGGCATTAAATAAATACAGAAAATTAAATACATTCTGTAAAAAGCAAATCAAGGCAGCAAAGATTGAGACAGAGAAACTCATTGCCAGAGAGAGTAAAAATAATCCCAAAATATTCTTTAACTATATAAATAGTAAGAAACTAAAAAATGACAGTGTTGGCCCCCTTAAAAATAGTCTGGGTGAAATGGTGGATGAGGATGAGGAAAAAGCCAATATGCTAAATGACTTTTTTTCATCAGTATTTACAAAAGAAAATCCCATGGCAGACAAAATGACTAGTGATAAAAATTCCCCATTAAATGTCACCTGCTTAACCCAGCAGGAAGTACAGCGGCGTCTAAAAATAACTAAAATTGACAAATCTCCGGGCCCGGATGGGATACACCCCCGAGTACTGCAGGAACTAAGTACAGTCATTGATAGACCATTATTTTTAATCTTTAAAGACTCCATAATAACAGGGTCTGTACCACAGGACTGGCGTATAGCAAATGTGGTGCCAATATTCAAAAAAGGGGCAAAAACTGAACTCGGTAATTATAGGCCAGTAAGCTTAACCTCTACTGTGGGTAAAATCCTGGAGGGCATTCTAAGGGATGCTATGCTGGAGTATCTGAAGAGGAATAACCTCATGACCCAGTATCAGCACGGGTTTACTAGGGACCGTTCATGTCAGACTAATTTGATCAGCTTCTATGAAGAGGTAAGTTCCGGACTGGACCAAGGGAACCCAGTGGACGTAGTATATATGGACTTTTCCAAAGCTTTTGATACGGTGCCACACAAAAGGTTGTTACATAAAATGAGAGTAATGGGGATAGGGGAAAATATGTGTAAGTGGGTTGAGAGCTGGCTCAGGGATAGGAAACAAAGGGTGGTTATTAATGGAGCACACTCGGACTGGGTCACGGTTAGCAGTGGGGTACCACAGGGGTCAGTATTGGGCCCTCTTCTTTTTAACATATTTATTAATGACCTTGTAGGGGGCATTCAGAGTCGAATTTCAATATTTGCAGATGACACTAAACTCTGCAGGGTAATCAATACAGGGGAGGACAATTTTATATTACAGGATGATTTATGTAAACTAGAAGCTTGGGCTGATAAATGGCAAATGAGCTTTAATGGGGATAAATGTAAGGTCATGCACTTGGGTAGAAGTAATAAGATGTATAACTATGTGCTTAATTCTAATACTCTGGGCAAAACCGTCAATGAAAAAGACCTGGGTGTATGGGTGGATGACAAACTCATATTCAGTGGCCAGTGTCAGGCAGCTGCTACAAAGGCAAATAAAATAATGGGATGTATTAAAAGAGGCATAGATGCTCATGAGGAGAACATAATTTTACCTCTATTCAAGTCACTAGTTCGACCACACTTAGAATACTGTGCACAGTTCTGGTCTCCGGTGTATAAGAAAGACATAGCTGAACTGGAGCGGGTGCAGAGAAGAGCGACCAAGGTTATTAGAGGACTGAGGGGTCTGCAATACCAAGATAGGTTATTACACTTGGGGCTATTTAGTTTGGAAAAACGAAGACTAAGGGGTGATCTTATGTTAATGTATAAATATATGAGGGGACAGTACAAAGACCTTTCTGATGATCTTTTTAATCATAGACCTGAGACAGGGACAAGGGGGCATCCTCTACGTCTGGAGGAAAGAAGGTTTAAGCATAATAACAGACGCGGATTCTTTACTGTAAGAGCAGTGAGACTATGGAACTCTCTGCCGTATGATGTTGTAATGAGTGATTCATTAATTAAATTTAAGAGGGGACTGGATACCTTTCTGGAAAAGTACAGGGTATATACACTAGATTCCTTGATAAGGCGTTGATCCAGGGAACTAGTCTGATTGCCGTATGTGGAGTCGGGAAGGAATTTTTTTCCCCATGGTGGAGTTACTCTTTGCCACATGGGGTTTTTTTGCCTTCCCCTGGATCAACATGTTAGGGCATGTTAGGTTAGGCTATGGGTTGAACTAGATGGACTTACAGTCTTCCTTCAACCTTAATAACTATGTAACTATGTAAAAAACCATAGCAGGGTTCAGTAAAGTAAACATGGCCTTTCTGGCATAACGGCAAAACAAAAAAAAAATAACTTACAGCAAAGTCTATATATCTGAGGGATTTGCCCGCTCAGACCACCATGTGTCTTCAGCTCCACTTGGAGCCACCGTTTGGAGTCTTTCCTCTCCAAACCACTACACACAGGAAAAAACAGTGGCTGTACATTTAACCTCCCAGCCACACCATTGAGGTGAAGATATGGTGAGTAGGCGTCCCGCCCGTCTCTTACTTACTCACCTATAAACCCGTCCCATAACATGGCTGATAAACTCCTTCAGCACATAGCATGCTGAAGAGAAACTTATGGGTTTCTAGATCACAGAATAAAGCAATCTTCGTGACACATATCTCCCCTCATATACCGTGCCAGGGACCCTGTCACAATGTAAAAATGATGGAATTTACGAAGGAATTACAGAAGCGGAGGCTTAGGCTATATACACCTTCACACTTTATTTTATTTTTATAATTCTTTAACAAAAGTTTGAAAGCATAAAGATACAGCATCACAATCCTATGAAGGTTCAAAAAGCACCTAACTTTGCCACGGAAAACTGGGTAAGCTTATTGACTCAAGTATAAGCCGGGTATGCATTGTCCTCTCATTCCTGTCCTGCTCTGTGTGGCTCCCCCCATCCTTGTATGCATGGCTGGGCTCCCCCCATCCTCCCCCATCCTTGTATGCATGGCTGGGCTCCCCCATCCTTGTATGCATGGCTGTGCTCCCCCCGCCCTTGTATGCATGGCCGTGCTTCCCGTCATCCTTGTATGCATGGCTGGGCTCTCCCCATCCTTGTATGCATGGCTGGGCTCCCCCGGTCCTCCCCTATCCTTGTATGCATGGCTGGGCTCCCCCCATCCTTGTATGCATGGCTGGGCTCCCACCATCCTTGTATGCATGGCTGGGCTCCCCCGTCCCTGTATGCATGACTGGGCTCCCCCCCGTCCTTGTATGCATGGCTGGGCTCCCCCATCCTTGTATGCATGGCTGAGCTCCCCCCATCCTCGTATGTACGGCTGTGTTTTCCCCGTCCTCGCGCCGTCGCTGCAAGTCCCCTCCATCTTCGTTGTCCCGGCGCAGCAGCTCTTCTGTGCTGAGCTGTCACGTGGTACCGCTCATTAAGGTAATGAATATGCGTGCCACGCCTATGGGAGTGGAGACACGTGCATATTCACTACCTTAATGAGCGGTACCACGTGACCGCTCAGCACAGGAATGGCTGCCGCAACTGGACAACGGAGATGCAGGGACGTTCAGCGACAGTGCGAGGAGGGTGAGTATGATGTCACAGCCGCTGGCACCTGCCGCTCCCCTCCTCCGTTGGCTTTCGGGACAATGACTTATGTATAAGCCGAGGGGGGCGTTTTCAGCACAAAAAAAAGTACTGAAAATCTCGGCTTATACACGAGTATATAGGGTATATTACGAGGTAAGGAACTTGGCACAGAATTTTATTTTTCATTTGCTTCCCACAAACAATCTTCATTTTATTCAGTAGATCTTGGAATAATAATAAGTTGCACAATTAGAGTGTTAAAAAAATGTCCCTGTGCTGAGATAATCTTATAAATGTGCCCCTGCTGTGTACTGTGTAATGGCCGTGTGTGACCGTACAGGAACATGGTCTGATCATACAAAAGACCCTGGGCAGGGGAGGAAGCAAGAGAGTATACAGACAGGACATGGGGTCACTGCGGATTCTTTCTGTGAGGTAAACCATTTGCTGCTTGTTTTTAAAGCACCACTCCAGCATTTTGTTTTTCTTCATTTCAGTGCTGGAGTAAGGTTCCTGCCCCTAATATTATACTTAACAGCTGCAGTCTTCAGCTGTTTCCAGCACTGCTCCGCTCCCGCGCTGCCATATTCTGACCGCAACTTCTGACTAAACAGACGTCAACAGTCAAAAGCTCTTAATGCCAGTCTATGAGAGCCTGGTTGTGGCTCTCATAGGCTTACATTGAGTTATGACATCAACCAGCAAACACTGGAGCGATCTGGCAGGTCACAATCTGCTGGAGTCTGATTGGAGGGGCACCGATAACAGAAGAAGATGGCGGCTGATATGTATGAGACTAAGAACAAGGAACTTAGATTAGTGGCACCATTCCAGCACTACAATCCCCACGCTGGAGTGGTGCTTTAAACATGTTTTACCTTACAGGAAAAAGCAGCTGCGGTCCCATGCTTCCTGCCTGCATGCTCTCTTTTACTGATTCTTCTCCAATTGTGGGACTTATTTTTATTCCAAGATCTTATAATTAAAATATACTTTGATCAAAGGAAGACCCATTAAAATTACTTTCTGAACAGTCTTCCTTAAAAACTTTCCACCATATCTAGCTGAGTGCTTTTGCAGAAATGTTCTAAATCATTCAGTGCTCTGGGTCCTGACAACTGTCTCTATCATCCTAGTGTTAGCGCTCATTTAGCCATCCATTTTTTGCACGTATGGGAAAACCGGTCCAATTTTCATCTGAGACTTTCTTTGAGGTTTCAACAGATTTTGATCAGTTTTTCTCAGAACAGCTAACATGTGTAAACCTCTAAAAACAGATATCTTTATAATCTTTATCTTTATATCTTTTAAGTACTCATTAAAATGGGAGGGACAACTGTCCCAAACAGACACAAAACACATATATATAGAGAGATAACCAATCAATAGAACAAAAAGTACAGATTAGCTAACACAGCCCTAATGAAGGATCTATTCTCAACTCCTGCCTGCCAGCGCAGGTTGGCACCCTATATGTAGTGACAGTGGCACCTTGCTCCTCGGCGGTTGTGCCTATTATGCCCTATGTGATAAGAGTAAAAGGTAGAGAGTATTTATAGGTCCTGAAAATATTAACTGAGATATGTCAGTCACAATAGTGAGGTTGGCGTGTTCAAATGACAACCACCAAATGTCAGTAGCAGGAAAGATAGTACCAAAAACTTCAAGTTATTGCAAGTTCATATAATATAGTAATGTATCCACAGTATCATAGGGATATATCAACAATAAATGATCCTGTAGACAAGGCAACAGATGAAGTCAGAGTGCTTGTAGCCATCATTGGTGGTTCCAAAACCGATAAAGATAAGTCCGTGAGAAAAAACTACCTTACCCTGATTAATACCTATATAACTGACACCTGCCTGCCAGCGGAGGTTGACATCCTGAATGATATGCAGATGTATGTGACCAGGGCGCACTGGTCAGTGAAGCATAGGTAATATAATTCTTAATTAGTTCTTAATTCTTGATGCAAGGATTAAGACCCGTTAGGTTCGAAACGCATCTGCCCATAGAACTCTTCCCACAATGGGGGCTTGTGACTTCTGTGCTGAATTGATTACTTATTTTAAGGAATTTTTCTAATAAAATTTGAAAGCTTTTAAGAGACTGCCTGAGCTGGATTACCTATTGGATTGAATGTTATCTGATGGGAAGCGTCCAGCTCCATATCGTGCTATGATATCTTGTAGCAACTCGGGATCTAAGCCCACTCTACACCGGGCAAATGCCTGTTGTGTTATCCAGCCAGCAGCTGCATCTACCAGCAATGATCGGACCACTAGGAAACCTGTGATCACCAAATACAGAGTGGTAATCTGCAGTGTGAGGCAGTGACTCGTGTCACAGGTAGGGGTCGCTGTGTGTTCTCCCCAGGTTGTGCATGGAGACGGATGAAGTACATAGGTGAACATGGCAGTCACAGATTTCCGGTCCGAAAGCCACAGGTTTGTTTGTTAAAAACCCTGCAGTAAGGGGTATGGGTGTGTCAGGTGCAACGTCAGTGTCAGTCTGGTGTGTGCTGTTGTGCAGAGCAGACGCCTGCAGAGCGCTGGCTGTGTGTGTGAAGCAGCACAGGCCAGTGGAGGCAGCAGCTATGGCAGCTGAATAGCCTGGCACCCGCAGCATACACAGCGATGCAATTCGTTCATGGTAACTGGTCTCGGATGTGGACAGTCCTGTGCCCGAAGAGTCGGATGTGGACAGTCCTGTGCTTCTCTGATTATACATTTAGGCATATAGATGACATTATATGTGCATGGATAAAGGGAATCTGTTGTTAGATTTTTAATCTGAGAGCAGCATAATATACCACTACTGATTGGCAGCTTGCTCACAATGCACAGAAAGCCACCAGTCAGGGATGTGGGCGGGGTTGTACGCAGCCTAGAAGACTTTGATCTGCTACAGCTACATAAGATAAAACAAGTATTCTATGAAAACGACATCAAGAAGCCCAGTAAGTCATACATCCCTGCAATCAGACTTTCTTGCCCTATGCTATGCTGCTCTCAGATTACATAGCAAAAACCTTCTAACAGATCTCCAATAAACAATAGCGCTAGGTCTTCAGGAATATAAAAAAGCAATGAATGTAAAATGCGCTCACCTCACTGCGAGACTTCAAAGTACTTCTTTTAGGTCTAAGCAAAACATCCTTAAAATCCAGTTTGATATCATTGTCTATTCGTGGCATTATTACCTGTAGAGAAGTACAGACAGGGACAAATGTAGGGATGTAATGAAACTAGGAAGAGTTCTGTAAAATGCAAACAGAAAATATTTATTATTCAGTATGTTATTTCGTAGAGTCTGGACCCATTTATTATTGTCTTTGCACCTTTTTCTGGAGTAGAATTGAGCATTGTCAGTGTTTGGAGTGCGTCAAGTAACTGCTTACATGTTGTGGTCAAAACTGATTGATGCATGTAAGGAGTGTGAAGAAGGAGATGACTCCCCCTGTCAACCCATTGCCATGGCAAGGGAAGACCTAACAATTGTCTCCCTGTCTGCCATTGATCAAATTCTAACAGATTGTGCCTGAGCCACAGTCTATTAGCTCACTGTTAGTATGATCACATACTCGATCAAAGACATATGTTTTTCAAGCAGAAGACATTTCCATGGCATTTTATTGACATTTTGTTCTCAATGTTTTTTGTTACTGTTTTTTGGTCATCCGATGAAGCACTTTTTGTTAACCAATTCCATAAAAATCTTCCATAAAAATAAACTGGAAGATTTTTTGGAGCATTTTGCTTTTTCTGACTTTTCCTAAGGAGTGGACCTAAGGTTATGTGCACAAGTTTTTAAGGAGGTCGAAAACACTTCTCAAGCACGGAAGTGGTTTTTCTTTTCCTGGCTATGTACACTAAACATCTTTTTCAGTTAGATTCTGCCAAGATATATAAAATGCAGCATAATATGGACATAATGCACAGCAATGTCAATCAACATTGCTGTGTATACACTCACCGGCCACTTTATTAGGTACACCATGCTAGTAACGGGTTGGACCCCCTTTTGCCTTCAGAACTGCCTCAATTCTTCGTGGCATAGATTCAACAAGGTGCTGGAAGCATTCCTCAGAGATTTTGGTCCATATTGACATGATGGCATCACACAGTTGCCGCAGATTTGTCGGCTGCACATCCCAAAGATGCTCCATACAAGGCAGGATGGATCCATGCTTTCATGTTGTTTACGCCAAATTCTGACCCTACCATCCGAATGTCGCAGCAGAAATCGAGACTCATCAGACCAAGCAACGTTTTTCCAATCTTCTACTGTCCAATTTCGATGAGCTTGTACAAATTGTAGCCTCAGTTTCCTGTTCTTAGCTGAAAGGAGTGATACCCGGTGTGGTCTTCTGCTGCTGTAGCCCATCTGCCTCAAAGTTCGACGCACTGTGCGTTCAGAGATGCTCTTAGGCCTACCTTGGTTGTAACGGGTGGCGATTTGAGTCACTGTTGCCTTTCTATCAGCTCGAACCAGTCTGCCCATTCTCTTCTGACCTCTGGCATCAACAAGGCATTTCCGCCCACAGAACTGCCGCTCACTGGATTTTTTTTCTTTTTCGGACCATTCTCTGTAAACCCTAGAGATGGTTGTGCGTGAAAATCCCAGTAGATCAGCAGTTTCTGAAATACTCAGACCAGCCCTTCTGGCACCAACAACCATGCCACGTTCAAAGGCACTCAAATCACCTTTCTTCCCCATACTGATGCTCGGTTTGAACTGCAGGAGATTGTCTTGACCATGTCTACATGCCTAAATGCAGTGAGTTGCCGCCATGTGATTGGCTGATTAGAAATTAAGTGTTAACAAGAAGTTGGACAGGTGTACCTAATAAAGTGGCCGGTGAGTGTATGTTCCATGCTATGTCACTTCTTTTGACCACTTCAGGGTTCAGAAACCCTGGAGCGTAAAAATAGTAACATGTTCATTCTTCAGTGGGCAACTTAGAAGCCGCCTGCTCTCCATAATAGAATTCATAGAATTCGTGTAGCGTCTCAGGAAAAAGGCCGCCAGTTTGTTCCTGAAGTGGTTTTATGAAGGAAAATTCTGGCTCCATTGCTGCCGGATTAAACATATCATGTGCACACAGCCCCAAAGAGTTTACAGAAAAGAGGTTTTTTTTTTTTACCAGAACCGTTTTTGCAGCCTTCTTATTGCACACTACCTAGTTTGGAGCAGATTTCATCAGAATACACTTTAAAGTGACAATAACTGCTTTTTTCCCACCACGCATTTTTCAAAACCTGAACAAAAAAAAAATGCTGAAAGGACTGAACAGATGAACAAGAAAGTGATTTTCCAAAATAAATAAATAGGAAGAGACTTTCAAGCATTTTATTAGATATTTTTCAGGCGCTTTTTGGAGTGGACTTGCCCCAAAATACTCCTCAAAAATACTCTGTCTACAAACGTCCTTTACGTATGTGCACATTGAGCATTTGTGCTGAGTTTTTGGAGCAGAAACTCAAAAATATTGAGGCATTTTGAGGATTTGAAGCGTTTGCGCTCATTTGAGGGCAGTGATAGAAGCTGTGGGGTGCCGCTGGTGTCATTCACAGCTTCCATCTCTACCCCCCTGACATCGCCTTGTTTCACAATTAGAAAATGTGGCAATGGAGGTAACAGCAGAGGGCCAAATAATAATCCAGAATTACTGATTTTTTTTTTGTTTATTTCACCTCCAAAATCAAAAAGTTCCATGGGAACAATGAAGACTACATCTCGTCACACAAAATTTTTTAATCCTATGACTCTCAGAATATAGTGACACAAAAAAAATATTTTTTTTCAAGCAGAGTATTGGATAAAATATAAAACTATATGAATTTGGTATTGCAATAATAATCGGATAAAACCCGATTAGACTGTTTCAGGTGCGCTCAATGCAATTGTATTGCGCAAGGCTAGAAACAGTCTAGTTGGAAGGGGGTCGGAAGGATGCGGCACGGACACCGGAGAATCCTCACAGGGCGCAGTGCGTGTGCTGTGGGGATTCACAAGTCTGCAGTCACACTTATTGACTGGAGACTGGTTGCTTTAGACTGGACAACCCTTTTAACAAAGGAGATAAACTGTGAGGCTATGTGCACATGTTGCGGATTTTGCTGCAGATCCGCAGCAGATTGGCAAGTTTTCCCTGAGTTTACAGTATCATGTAAACCTATGGAAAACAAAATCTGCAGTGCACATGCTGCGGAAAAAACGCACGGAAACGTAGCGTTAATTCTGCAGCATGAAAATTCTTTGCGCGGATTCCGCAGCGGTTTACACCTGCTGCATAATAGGAATCCGCACAAAAATTGTGGTAACTCTGCAGGAAATCCGCAGTGTGGTTTACCTGTGGATTTACCAAAATCAGTCCGGAAAAATCTGCACCACTTTCTGCAACGTGTGCACGTACCCTCACTCTTCATCACAACAATGTAACATCTAGTTACTCCAAAACGCAAAACAATAACAAGTTAAATATAATCCAAAGGCACGTGTAAATTCTCTCATTTCTGACTTGACAAGTTTGGCTCTTTAGTTCAGCCTTCCGTCTCATTAGAGGAAAAACACAGAAGGCAGGATCCATCACTTGAGTTTTTGTTTCTTTTGTCTTGAGATATTTGTTGATGTTTTTACACCAAATTCTTCAGAATGGTCCCTGTGGTTTACTAATTTTTAGCAAAATAACAAAAATGTTCTTAATTTTTTTGTTTTCGACCTTTTTCACATCTTTTTAAAGCAAAATAAACAGCTGCATTAAAACGTTGCAAAAATATCAGCCGTTCATAAATCAATCCACAAAGGGGACTAGATTGCTTTCCTGCAAAAGTTTTGCGATTTGTTTTAAAAAAAGGTCACAGTTGATGAATCGTCTGAAATCATCTGGAAACCCAAAACCCAACCCACAAGGACGAACATTAAAAAAAAGAGACAAATGAAAAACGGGTGAAAATCACCCCAAAATAAGTAAAATATATATAAAGCAGTAATGCAGGCCTTAATTTGCAAAAATAAAAACCTGCGCCAAAACCTCATTGGTGTGAATAGGTACATATGCTTCATTCTCAGTGTGTTGCCAGGTATACCCAGAGATTACAACTACATGGGGGTCCGAGCAGAAGAATACCCTGTAATTTGCTCATCATCAGGGGGCCTTTCAAGCAAAAGTGGAGACCCCTTAGGGTATGTTTCCACGGTCAGGAAACGCTGCTTTTTTGACGCTGCGCAGAGCTGCAGCGTCAAAAAAGCAGCGTCCAGATGTTCCAGCATAGTGGAGGGGATTTTATGAAATCCTGTCTCCACTATGCGTGGAAACCCGCACGCGGCGGCCCTGCGACTACGGACATGCTGCACGTCTTTTCAGATTGCAGCATGCCCGTACACCTTGCGGGGACGCAGCGTCCCCGCAAGGCATATCACAGGGCCCTATGGGAGAGAGCGATCATCCCGGATGTGAAGAGTTAACACATCCGGCATGATCGCGTCCCATTAAGGGGGCAGGGCTTCGCCGCTGCGGCGATACCGCCGCCCATCCGTCCCGTGGAGTCATACCCTTATAAGTTCCTCTTGTGTTGTATTAATGCCAATTTGTAGTTAGATTTGGAGCTCTATGAATGCCATAGATACAGCCAGTGTCTGGAAAGCTAGGGCCACATGCCATCTTTACCACTTGTGTGGCCCTAGCCTTAATGCGGACGTGTGATTTAAAGGAGTTTTCCAGTTATAATTTCTGTCCTCTGAGATAAAATCAGCAGTTACCTCCCCTAGTCGGCCTCTCTGCTGCTCCCCTGGTTCATATTTACTGACTGCAGCGGTAACATCCCCACTACAACATGAATCACCGCTGCAGGCAATCGCTAACCTCAGTGGCAGTGATTGGCTGCAGTGGTGATGCACACTGGAGTCGTAGCGTCACCACTGCAGCCAGTGGACTAGCGGTAGAAAGACAGCGGTGCCCCCAGGGAGGCTGAGCAATCGCTGATTTTATTATTGGAACCCAGCGCAGCCCACTGAGGGCAGAAGTTACAGTCGGAAAGCCCCTTTAAGCAATTTTCTGGACACCCTGTCGCAGTGTGAGCACCCACAATGCACCGGTGTAGTCTTGTACGATGATGTAACAGCAGGATCAGCCAATCACAGCCCTGCTATCAGGTGACATCATTATGTAGGGTTGATAAGAAGTTACCATTTGTTTCATATTAGTGTCGTTTTTAAGTTCTAAAAAAAAATTCTGATAAAGACTAAAAGAGTACACCCCCCCCCCCATGTGCCTGCACAATGCATTCCCAGGAATGTGTCTGTCCTATGTGAAGAACCACATTGTGGTGCATGCTGGGAGTTGTAGTTCACTATGCAATGAGAGCCATAAGTGCAGTCCTCGGAAATATATGTAGGTCACTAAGAGACCAGCCAACAGAAGATGTCGCACAGGGCAGAAATGAAAAGGCGCTTTATATGAAGAGCGTGAATAACAAGAAAAGCAACAGAGAGGACGCTAACAGCCTAATATCAGCAACGGAAGATGGCGGCAGCGTGAGGAGGACAGGGAACAGGAGCGGAGCCGTGATACACACCTACTAGTCTATGTACACCTAGGCAGCGGGGAGCGAGCGGCGTGGTGACGTCACGCCTCTGTCACAGCTACTTCCTGTCAGCTGACCTCCGGCACCGGAAGTGCATAGCGGGAGGCCCGGCTGCTCTGCTGTGAGGGATACAGACGCCGCCAGCATGCTGATCAAAGTGAAGGTTGGTCTGGGCTACAGGGCCGACAGCTGGACGGGGTGTCCGGGACCGGGGCTGCGAGGCCGGGCTGTAGGCGCAGTGAGGGGGTTGTCCAGGCTTGGGACAGAGGTCTGTAGTCCCCACTGCCCTGCTTCTTCCAGGACTGGCCTTGTTCATACTGGTTTGGGTTTGGTGCTGTCCACTTCATTAAAGGGAACTGTCACAGGTTTCCCCATATAAAGTACAGCCACCACCATTAGGGCCTTTGTGACATAGGGCTGTAATTTAAAGGCATCAAAATTAAAATTTGGAAAAGTGCAAAAGTATCTGCCAAATTTTCGCTTTCTTCACAAATAGATGGAACTCATATCACATAAATGTTACCACTATCATGAAGTACAGTATGTCATGATAAAACGTTATTAGAATCACCGGGATCCATCGAAGCGTACCAGAGTTATTACCTCATAAAGGGACAGTGGTCAGAATTGTAAAAATTGGCCTGGTCATTAACATGCAAACCACCCTTGGGGGTAAAGGGGATAAATATATATCTATATCTCCTTATCCCAGTTCAGGACATCAGCTTTCCCTGCTGTGATGGCTGATCTAATGCTGTGCATTGCAGCGCATCAGATCAGTGTCCCGCAGACAATGAGGAGGGTGCCAGCTCTTGCTGTGAGCAGGAACATACAGGCCACCATACCTGGGTGATATCGTGGCCATCCAAAGACCTCGCCCTATCCTGCATCTCCTCATACCTTACCAACCGCACATTTAGCGTCTCCTACTCCCATACTACCTCTTCATCTTTCCCCCTCTCTGTTGGAGTCCCTCAAGGCTCATCTCAATCTATACACTCGGCCTGGGACAACTCAAAAAGTTCTATGGCTTCCAGTACCATCTATATGCTGATGATACTCAGATCTACCTCTCTGCTCTCCAGAATCCCAGCCATATCCTCCTTCTTCTCCTCCTCTCGTTTCCTCAATCTCAATGTGGACAAATCTGAACTAATTATCTTTCCTCCATCTCACACATCTTCCCTACCTGATCTATCTATCAAAATAAATGAAATCACACTTTCCCCTGTCCCCAAAATCCGCTGCCTTGGAGTATCCCTGGATTCTGCCCTGTCCTTCCAGCTGCACATCCAAGCTCTCGCCACCTCCTGTCGCCTCCAGCTCAAATATTTCCAGAATCCGTCCTTTCCTCAACCCTCACTCTACCAAAATGCTTGTGCATGCCCTAATCATCTCCCGCCTCGACTACTGCAACACCCTCCTCTGTAGCCTACTTTCTAATACTCTTGCACCCCTCCAGTCCATCCTTAACTCTGCTGCCCGACTAATTAATCTCTCTCCTCACTTTACACTCCTGCTTCCCCTCTTTGCAAATCTCTTCACTGGCTCCCAATTTCCCAGCGTATCCAGTTTAAACTACTAAGGGTACCGTCACACATTGAAATTTCCATCGCTACGACGTTACGATTCGTGACGTTCTAGCGATATCGTTACGATATCGCTGTGTCTGACACGCTACTGCGATCAGACACCCTGCTGAGAATCGTACGTCGTAGCAGATCGTTTGGAACTTTCTTTCGTCGCTTGATCACCCGCTGACATCGCTGGATCGTTGTGTGTGACAGCGATCCAGCGATGTCTTCGCTTGTAACCAGGGTAAACATCGGGTAACTAAGCGCAGGGCCGCGCTTAGTAACCCGATGTTTACCCTGGTTACAAGCGTAAACGTAAAAAAACAAACAGTACATACTCACCCGTCGGTGTCCTTCAGGTCCCTTGCCGTCTGCTTCCTGCTCTGACTAGTGCCGGCCGGAAAGTGAGAGCAGAGCGCAGCGGTGCTGCGCTCTGCTCTCACTGTACGGCTGCACTCAGAGCAGGAAGCAGACGGCAAGGGACCTGAAGGACACCGACGGGTGAGTATGTACTGTTTGTTTTTTTACGTTTACGCTGGTAACCAGGGTAAACATCGGGTTACTAAGCGCGGCCCTGCGCTTAGTTACCCGATGTTTACCCTGGTTACCCGGGGACTTCGGCATCGCTCCAGCGCCGTGATTGCAACGTGTGACCGCAGTCTACGACGCTGGAGCGATGATTATACGACGCTGCGACGTCACGAATCGTGCCGTCGCAGCGATGAAAATTTCAATGTGTGACGGTACCTTAACACTGACCTACAAAGCCATCCATAACCTGTCTCCTCCGTATATTTCCAAACTAATCTCTAAATATCTTCCCTCACGTAATCTCCGGTCCTCCCAAGACCTCCTTCTCTCCTCCACACTTATTCGCTCCTCATCCAATCGCCTCCAAGACTTCTCCCGAATATCCTCTGGGATTCTGTGCCCCAACATGTCCGGTTATCCACCACATTTGGATCCTTCAAAAGAAACCTGAAAACCCACCTCTTCAAAGAAGCTTACAGCCTGTAATGACCACACGGCCACCTCAACACCATCAGAGCTGCTGCAACCATCGACCTACTGTCTCCTTCCCCACCATCCTGTAGAATGTAAGTCCGCAAGGGCAGGGTCCTCTTCCTTCTGTACCAGTCTGTCATTGTTAGTTTTGTTTACTGTAAGTGATATCTGTATTTTGATGTAACCCCTTCTCATGTACAGCACCATGGAATTAATGGTGCTATATAAATAAATAATAATAATCTTCCTGCCCGGGGGGCACCATGGAGGCAGTCGGCACAATGCAATTGCGTTGTGCCAATTGGAGCAGAGAATGAGCTCCCTCTCTCTGTAACCTGATCAATGTCGCCATCGACGACAGCATCACAGGGGTTAAACGCCCACAGTCGGCACTAGCGCTGATCGTGGGCTTTGCTGCATGGTCTCCACACGCTTATAGTGCTGACACCCGCTTTTTATTGCGCTGCTGCTCTGAGTGAGCCTGTGCAATGTTCTTGCTGTATGGTGGTTTGTGGAATGCTCCTCCCTCAGCGCCGTACATTTAAGGCGGATGTCGGGAAGGTTTTAAGAGGTGGATACCACTTAATGAATCACAAACATCTGAAAAGTGCCGTGTGCCGTGCCACAAATCGTACTCCGGGCAGAGGCTGGAGTAAGACTTTTGGCATAAGGCTTCCTTCACATTTCCATCAGGACTCTCCCGTCCTGCTGCATCACCGAGACGTAGCGATGGACGTTAACAAAATAGTGTCAAAACGTATGTGACGGGTGCACTAGGCCAGTCTTTCTGACGGACCCGTCGAGGCTATGTGCACCTGTTGTGTATGTGTCTTCGCAGCGGTTTTCCGCTGCGAAAACGCATACACAACACAAACCAGGTTAAAAATAATAAAAAATATCAATATTCTCACCTACCGGCGTCCCGCGCAGCGTCACCGATGCTCCCGGCAGCTAGCGTTCCTAGTATTACATTGCAAAATCTCACGAGAAGTTGCGGTCTCGCGAGACCGCGACTTCTCGAGAGATTTCGCAATGTAATACTAGGAACGCTAGCTGCCGGGAGCATCGGTGACGCTGCGCGGGACGCTGGTAGGAGAGAATATTGTGATTTAAATTTTATTTTTAACATTATATCTTGTTACTATTGATGCTGCATAGGCAGCATCAATAGTAAAAAGAGAAAGCAAGAGAGAATTTCCCTGATGGGAAATTCGTCCACGCATGCTCAGTTTGAAAAGACGGGACCCGTCGCTGGATTCCTGCTTTTCACGGTCAGCGACGCATCCTGCGCCCATAGGCTTTCATTGTAGCCAGTGACGGGCAGCGCAGGATGTGTCGCTGACCGATTTTCCAACGTGCAGAAAAAACGTTCTTCTGAACGTTTTCTCTGCCTGACGGACCGTTTTTTTACACAGGATCCAGTGCACAACGGATGAAATGGATGGCCATCAGTCACAATCCGTCGCTAATACAAGTCTATGAGAAAATGCAGGATCCTGCATACTCAAAAATCATTGTATCTCAACGTGAGACAAAAGACGGAAGTGTGAAAGAGGCCTTAGTCACATCACAGCTGGTGCTGAATTAGACCGGCCATAGCATCACCCCCCGTCAACTGGTCGCAACTGGCATGACGACGCCAAAAGTGGCAACATTTTTACACAACCTCATGTTGCACAGACATTTTCGAGCCTTTCACGCTTTGTGCGCCAGATTTATCATAAACCCTTTGCTGAACCGGGGTCTTTAGGTTTCTGCAGAGTGGTGTGATGTCCGGTCACGTGAATGCCTGCCTACCATGTGCACACTTGTGGTCTCCTGCAAGCTAGATGTTTGGCTTCTCTTAATAAGTGTGAATTCACAGAACCCTTGTCAGCAAGTATGCCAGTCGTATACCCGCGGTCACATGGCCACCGTCTGGTATGGGGAATGTCTGGTGTGAAACTGTGTGCACACGATCTTGTCACGATTTGACAAACACGGTTCCTGACTGCAGATTTATGGCCCAAGCCTGGACAACCCCTTTAAAAAGATCCTGTCATCAGATTAAAAATGACTTTTGTTCTTATTTTATTCCCGCTGCTCACATAAGTGTTCTGTTTGTTTGTTTTTTATTGCTGTTGTTTTTTTAAATCTGCCATATGGTTCCCAAGATTGAAGTCTTTATATTTAGTGCTACTATTTGTGACCTTTGCCAAGGGGGCGTGGCTTGCTGAGTCTCTGAGAGCATGGCTTTAGGCTGTTCTGCATTTTACTTGGTGAGCCATGTTCCCTTGTAGAGACTATAAAAACTAGTATATAAATTAAAAAAAATCCCATCTCTCTAAAACAATATGGCAGATTTAAAAAAAACAAACAAACCTCGAACAGTGAAAATAAAGAGCAAAAAATGGACCAGGTGACAGGTCCTTTTTAAAGGGAACCTGTCATGTCCCAAAACAGTATCAACTTGCAGATGTGGGGTTTTATCTGTAGGTTAATAGCGTTCTGAACCTGGCCGCTGCAGATGTATAGAGCCCTGCTGTCTGGAGAAAATTAACTTTATTCGTCCCAGCAGCCTCAGGCTTTCAGTCATAGAGGTGGACTTCAGTCTCTGCTCAATGCACAGTGAGTGGCACTGACTGACAGCCTGCTCCAATGCTGATCCTGCTGTCAGTGTGCGGGTTACAGATGCCACACACTATACACAGAGATGACTGAAAGCCCGAGGCCACCTGTAGGAGTAAAGTTCATTTCCTCCTAGTAGCCGGGCTTTCAGCGCAGGTGCTTGACATCTTCAGAATGCTATTAATATGCAGGATATGGTGTTTTTTTACATTACATTTTCCCTTTAAAGCCTCAATTGCAGATCTAGGCAAATATAGTTGTAAAAACAAAAGTACACGATGCTTATTTGTTTTGTCCTGGAAGGTAGTTAATGGGAATCTGTCACCCCTGGGACATATATGACCTACTAATATGGGCATACAGGTGATAGAAATGTTACACTAGTCCTACCTGTCTGCCTCATGTTAGCGGTCTAGTTGTGGAGATATCTTATATTCTTCCCTTATGTTAATGATTTCTTCCAAGCTCTGGGGTGTGCGGTGCCTGGAAGTAATCCCTGCCTCCTCTCCTCATTACAATACTACCCCCTTCAGGGCACAGGCGCTGGATTCTGGTATCATAACTGATGTGCATGGGAGGAGGTAAGTATTGCAATGAGGAGAGGAGGCAAGGATTTCTTCCAGGCACCGCACACCCCAGAGCCTGAAAATAGTCATTAGCATAAGGAAAGAATATAACACTTCTCCACAACAAGACCATTAATATGAGGCAGACAGAGGTAGGACTAGTGTAATATTTCTATTACCTGTATGCCTATATTAATAGGTCATATACGTCCCAGGGGTGACAGATTCCCTTTAAAGCCATGACACAAACCATATGGACCCACATTTTAATTAGCGTGGTCTACTCGCCTCCACTGGTGTAATCAGTCTTGTATTTTCCTTATGATGGAGCAGAACAATGAAAATAGAGAACTGTACACTGAGCGCAGGTGAATCTCCTTGTACTCCAGGCTTTGAGAAGTATAGGGTCTGTCCAGGTTTTCATCTTTTGAATAAGCCTGTTCATTGATAGAAAACAGACTGGGATCAGGATGTCTCAGATTTCGTACTGGTTGAACAGATTTCCATCAGACCTGACATTTGTCAGTATGAACTCTCCTGATATTGCTGTGACTGCTTATTATTGACTCTTATATTTTTTCCTGATGTCTATCTGGCCATATGCATAATGTTCTTTTATTTTTGTCATTCCAGACGCTGACCGGGAAAGAGATAGAAATTGATATTGAACCCACTGACAAGGTTTTGTACCCAGCCTTCAGAAATATTGTTTGCCATTTATTTTTCTTTCTGGCTCGTGTCACTTATATAATGCAGATAATAGGCAAGGTAAAATAGACCATGCCCACCACATAGTTATTGAAGTTCATACATATCCTTCTTGTAGTGTGAAGATTTTGCATGAAGACATGGTTTTCTTTACGGGAGTACACTTACAGTGGTGACCTCGGGGGTATTCAGAGACTGTTGCTACGGTCATAGAGCTGTACTCTCCTACTAGTGGTTTGGGATCCACATGAGAAGGTAGAACTACAGTTGGAATCAAAATGACTCCAATGCCAGAGCAAAATTCAGAAACTCAATAAACCAATGGACCAAAAACAATTAAAATAACTCGACACAACTAATAGAAGTAGTTTTAACACAGTCACATTTAATGACTACTGCAGTCTCAGAATTATCCAAATCCTTTGAGAAGCATCTTTAGTACTTGGTAAAGACTCGTTGGCTGTTATGGCCTGCTGCAAATGTGAAGAATAGCCAGGTACCAGCTTCTGGCAGCGTTCCTGAGGGAAATCTTAGCTCATTCCTCATGGGCATAGCCTCCATTTCACCATTATTCTTGGGTTGTTAAGAAAAGAGATCATTGCCTTGTGCAAACAAGGAAAATAGTACAACAAGTTAGAACAGGCATTGTACTTTCCTAGAGATACAGCTGGACACATAGTTCGTAAGTTCAAAGTTAAAAGGATCACTATCTGGATGTGGCAGAAAGCGGAAGCTATCACCGCCAGCCATAAGATTTTTAAGGAGTCAGGTCTTGGAAAACCCTTGTGACTGCAAATGACCTGCAGTAAGATTTGGTAGCAGCCATTGGGGTTTCAGGTTGCATGGTAAGGTGCATACTAAACACGGAAGGTTTCCATGTCTGAAATCCAAGACCTACACCTCTACTGACCCAACAGCTTGAGATGTCGTCCACAATATGCTCAATAGCATATAGATAAACCACTGAAGTTTTGAATTCAGTTTTGTGAAGCAATGAAACAAAATAAACTTTTTTGGACCTATGAATCGGCAATATGTTTGAAGGAGGGAAAATGAGGCATACCCTACAAAGAGCAGCCAGTCTACAGTGAAGCATGGCGGTGGTTTGGCGATGCTCTGGGATTTTTTTGCTTCCATTGACACTGGAATCCTGCAGCGTGTGGCAAGATGGATTCAATAAACTTTTAGGAAATAATGGGAGAAAACGTTGTCGTCGTTGAGGAAAATGAAACTTGGGCATCATTAGATCTTCCAACAGGACAATGATGTCAAGCATACCTCAAAGTTTATCACGGCTTTGGTTTTCAAAGAAGTATTGGATGATTCTGAAGTGGCTGTCAGTCACCTGACTTGACGCCCATGGAAACGTTTGTGGAATCTGACAAAGGTGGTTTTTGCTTTCCAATTCAAGAATATTTGTGAACTGGAGGTCATAGCCTGGAAGGATTGGGATAAGATTCCTGCCAAAAGCCAGTGCCTAGCTGTGAATAATGTTTGCAGCAGGTCATAACAGCCAAAGGGGCTCTGCTCTACTCGCTTGTCATGAAGGGTGTGAATATCTGAGGTCACGTTCAGTATTTGGTCAGTATTTTACATCAGTATTTGTAAGCCAAAATCAGGAGGACTGCAACAAAAAACTATAGTAGAGACATAATTTTTCACCCAAACCTGGTTTTAGCTTACAAATACTGATGTAAAATACCGACAAAATATTAAACATTGCCTGAGTCTGCAGTAATCATTACAAGTGGCATTCTATGTCAAATTTGGAGCAATCACTTGTTTTACAAACAGCAGAAAGTTTAATTTTACTAATAAACCTAATCGGCAATGGGGTTTGAATAAAATTGCTTGCAATGGTTTATGCACTGACATACATAGAATATTGACCTATCTTACAGCACATGGTGATTCCTGGACCTCAACATTGGTAGAAATTTATGCCAAAATAAAGTTTTAGGAAACGTTAATATAGCTTTTATGTGTCCTAAAGCAAATATAAGCCCTAAATTTGCCAAACCAATTAAAACTTAACTTTTATTGTAAATGTTAGCGAGCGAGCACTAAAATGATCTTTGCGCAAATCGAGCAATTTCCGATGCTTGTTTTGAGTAACAAGTATAATGGAATCAATGGGATATCCAAGCATTTTTCCGCCAGACCCTACAAGGAGGTCTGGAGTGCAGTGAAAATGTTGAAATGGAAGGAGAACAGCATGGGGAAAACACCTGCTGAGAACATTGGTGTCACACCTTTACTCCATTTTAAGGACCGACAATAAAACATTCAAAATCGACGAGAAATTGAGAGTGTACAAGAAAAATAAAATGTTAAGAAACACTCTTTCCTGTGTAATGACTTGTATATATTTAAAAATGCTTAAAAAAATAGTAGTAATTTAAGTAAACCAAAATTAAAATCTTAGTTAAATTGGAACTTTCAGTGTAATTTATGAAGGAAGCAAGGACTGCGAAAAATTACATGGAAGAGGGACTCTGATACACCCTGTGTTAGACATAAAGGAGGGCATCTTACACATTCTGTTCAAATTGGCATGTAGTGGTACTCCTAGACTCATAAAAGCTATGCACACAATGCAAAGCCAGAAAAGAATATAAGGAGGGTCATCCATAGACCCTTGAAGGCAACAACTGAAGGGCCTGATTTTAATATTGAAGATTAAAAACACTTTGTGCTGCTGTCATCTGGTGGTGTGGAAAAGTCATGGCTAATCCAGGCTTTGTTCATGTTTATCAGTGAGCCTGTCAGCATTTTCTGTGGACAGACAAGAGCGCCTGTCTGTCATGACCCCCCCCTGGCAGCACTAAAGACCCGCTCAGACAAGACACCAGCGGCAGGGAAGCACAACACCTCCAAGGCAGAGAGGGACAGCTCTTGCCAGGTCTCCAGCTTTGAGACCCAATAGTTGACGGTCACAGAGGAATTAGGGAGTACGCTGGTTTGGTCGGCCAGGTATTGCTTAACTATCTTTAAAAATTTTTCCCTCCTTGTCAAAAATACCTGGCCAACAAGGCCTGAACGCTGGGAGGTTGTCATGAAATTGGCCCAGGCCTATGACAGTGTACCCATGCCTCTGCTGTACCTGGTTTGTGTATCACTCGCTTCTCCTCCTTGGTTGGGCAAGGAAGCTTGCCCTTTGCTGCTAGCATTGTGTGATGGGAATTTTTTCAACATATTTTCCACAATGGACTTCTGGTATAGCACTATTTTAGTAGACCTCTTCACCTCAGGAAGGAGAGATGCAAGGTTCTCCTTATAGTGTGGGTCTAGCAGGGTGAACAACCAGTACTTTTTTTTGGGGGGGGCCAAGGTTAATGTAAAGCGATGGTCACGGGAATGGCAGCAGTGCATACTATCTGCCATATGTGCGATGCTCCCTACAGCCAGCACTTCCCTGTCTCCAGCATTATGACAGCTCGCCTTCTCCACCTCCCTCTCTTCCTCCTCATTCCCCTCCTCAGCCCATCCACATAGAATAGGTGGGATGAAGCTTGTGTGGATACTAGCCTCTGTTGTGCTAGCAGCCAGCTCCTGTTCCTCCTCCTCAGCCTCCACCTCCTCATATTTACTCAATCCGTGCTGAGCAGATGAGATGAAGCTGGGTTGGGTAGTATTTCCCTGTTTCATGTCTTTCTCCATCTCCACCTGGTCCGCATGCAAAAGCTTCATTTAAGTAGGCGCAGAAGTGGGATCCTTGTGCTGATTATGGCATCACCACTGCTCACCACCTTTGTGGAGTCCTGAAAGTCTTGGAGAACCGCACAAATGTCAGACATCCATGCCCACTCTTCAGTAGTTATGTGCGGGGGCTGACCAGAATACAGACAGGCGTGTTGGAGTTGGTATTGAACAACTGGCCTCTGCTGCTCACAAAGCCTTGCCAGCATGTGTAGTGTGGGGTTCCAGCATGTGGTCATGTCGCACACCAGTCAGTGAGCTGGCACATGCATGCATTGCTGCAACATTGCCAGAGCATCAGCAGCTTTAGCTGACTAGCGGAAATGGGCATTGACGCTGTGTTCCTTGACAAGAACCTCTGGGAAATCTGGGTAAGTTTTCAGAAATCACTGATCTACCAAGTTGAGCATGTGGGATATGCTTGGTACGTGTGTGAGCTTGCCAAGCTTCACAGCTGCCACAAGGTTACTGCCATTATCACACATGATCGTGCCTAGCTGTAGGTTCAGCGACGAGAGCCACAGATGTGTCTGGTGGTCTGTTATTCCTTTCAATAACTCTGCGGCAGTGTACGGTTTGTCTTCTAGACAAATTAGCTTCAGCAGAGCCTGTTGCCGCTTCTCTGAGGAAGTGCTGCAGAGCTTCCGGCTGATGTGGACAACTACCTGTGCTGGTACAAGGGGGGGTCGTCACTCCAGAAAAAATAGTGGCGATTGGGGACAGAGTACCTAGGGACGATTGTCGCCATGAGTTGGCGGAAATCCTCTGTGTCCACAAGTCATGGCGCTGACACCGCATCCTGCCCTCCAGCAATGGGATGCACGGTCCAGGCTAAATAAGGGGCCTTCTCCCTCCCCTACACACAACCCTCCGAAGAAGCCGAAGCAAAGCGCTCGTTGGGGTTTGCTGCACCTCATTTTAAGTTAAAGCACCATGCACTTTGCCTCTGTATGTTTATGGGTCCTCCAATAATATACATTATAATTGAAACCTGATGGGCTGGTTATGGGACTGCTACAGTGCCTCTATTTTGTTTAGGACTTTCTCCTGTTATTGAGCATTTTTTATGTAGCCTTGTATGGATACCACCACTATTTGTCTCCTCAACTCTTGTACTATCTCATATCCGTTGGAGTACTGTTATACTCCATTTTTTGTCATTAGTGCCATCAGTTTTCTTTGGACACTTGTTTAATGTGTACTATGCCTATAGAGCCTGTGTGCTCCTGGTTGTGTGACACTCCATGACTCTTCTCCTTATTTTTAAACCATTTATTTTCTCAATAAAATGTGTATTTTTTTTATTGTATATGTTAGTTTGCTCATTACTTCCGTTTCTGTGTTGGGTATACTTTTGATAGAAATGTGATTTATTTATGTCCATTTTTTTTTTCTTTGGTTAAACATTTCACTGCAAGCAGCCTGCCAGTATTCAAGACCGCACAACACCTATAGGTTTTAACTGGTTTGGCAATTGAAGGGACTTGTTTCTTTATTTTTTGCCTATGGATATTTAGTATATGAATTACTTTATCCCACACCAAACCATAGAGTAAGCGATTCTTTTTATTTTAATCCAATTATAACACGCACATATTTATGCTTAGTGTTACAAAAAAACTTAGGGTCTGATTCTTTCATTTCTGGCTTTAAAAATGTTCAGTTCTTTTTTTTATTCTTTTACACCACCACCTTCAACTTTTTATTATAAAACCTATATTTGTGTCGAGAGAGGTGTTGGCAAGCATGGCAGAAAGTGGCATAAATATAGCAACTGTTTCCTCCAGCTCACAGCTTACATAGATGGCAGGTTATGCCATGTAGACCCCACATGAATTACGAGGTGGGTGCTGCTTAATTTGGACTTTTTGTAGACTGGATAAGAGACTCCACCCTTGATGAGTCGGCCCCCTATGTCTTTTCTTTCTGTCTTCATTTCTGTATTTGAGAGACCAGTCTAATAACAGATATTTTTGGCAATGTATGTTCTCTATGTGCCACCCGTCAGTAAATTATATACACTCTACAGGTGGAAAGGATTAAAGAGCGAGTAGAAGAAAAGGAAGGAATTCCTCCACAACAGCAGAGGCTTATCTATAGCGGGAAACAAATGTAAGTACTCTACAAATGCGGGTACTTCTGCTCTAAGTGATGTGTACCATGCTTAAAGGAGTGAGTATATCGCTCCCCGTGCAGTGATGACCAAATCTGTCCTCGGTATACCATGTGTGCCATTTCAAATACTGCTGACCGTTGGGAAATTTGTCCAAGAAAAATAGTTAATCGGCGCATCCTGAAAAATAGATATCTTCAAATTTTATTGCATAAGTATCAAACCATTAAAATCCACAAACTGGTGATAGAAAAAAGTACTCTGACGTGTTTCTGATGTTTGTGACCTTAGTCATAGAGAGTGTTTTTCCTATCGCCAGTATGTGGATTTTAATTGTTTGATACGTATGCAATACAATTTGAAGATTTGATACATTTTTTAGATGTGCCATTCAACTTTTTTTTTCTTGTGATGTGAGCCATACTGAGACTTGGGGGTCACAAAGTCATTTTTTTCTTTTCTTCATTGTTACTTTCACTGTAAACAACTTTGAGCATTTCTTTTTCCAAGTACAAGCTGAACAATCAATTCACTGTGTGCCTACTGAACAATAGAAATATGGACGTTGTGGTCACATTACAAGCTTTTACAGGTTTACTGAAAGCTATGCAATGGCCAACACAGGGTACTTGTATGGGGCACCGTGCATGAAACTTAGGTTTGGAGAAAGGACAGATATCTGGAGAAACACTGTTTTACTTTGAGAGTACACTGTTCAAAAAACTGATAGTGACACTAGGAGGGAGTTATCATCTACCATAGATGACATCATGGAGCACCACAATCCTGATAATGCAGGTTTGTGACCGTCACTGGGATCAGCACTGATCGTACTACCACCATAGCAAGCTTTCCAGGGCTATGTAAACACATTTTATTATTATTAAACTATATATTATCTTTGTGCATGTCAGTTCCTCACCAGCCTGCTATCAGTGAATGGATGTCCAACCACTGAATGATTAATAACAATGTCATCTTGGAGTGTGTTTACATTGGACTAACACCCGGAGAGGCAAAACTGCACCAAACCGTGTGCTTTTTGTTGCGGAAATGCTGTCAAACATAAAAACTGCACTGCAGGTCATTTATTAAAATGTCATCCCCTTTGTTGGCATTGTAATACACTGCGTATTTATAGCACGCAAATCGGCAACAGAAAACCTGAGTAACTGTCCAACTGGAACCTACCTTTAAAGGGGTATCCCATCTCCAAGATCGTATCCCAGTATGTAGTAGGTGTAAACATATTAGCAATTACCTCCAATTACAAATTTTGTGATGTTCTTCTGATTCGCTCAGTCACTTACCCCACGTGCAGGGCACTGCAATAGCCCAGGTATCGATGGCTACAACCACTAGTAACTAACTCACTGTGAGTGATTGTAACCATGGATACCTAAGCTCCTGCAATGTTATGCACATGGGGTAAGCATCATAGCTTATCAGATGAACTATACTTCATTTCTAATTGGAGGTATTTGCTAATAATAATATTACACCTACTAAATATTGGGATGGAACCTTGGAGATGGGAATACCCTTTTAATCCTATCATACGTGCTTAGGAGTTGGTATGTGGATATCTGAAAAGTATGTATTTTAAAGGGAATGAATCATCGTAAAAAGACCTATTGCTTAAAATACGTATATTTAAGTGTTTTTTTTTTTTTATGCTTTCAGATCACAATCTGTGTTTAAAAAGCTACTAAATCTCTGTTTTCACACTGGCCAAGGGGCCGTTTTAGATACACACTTCATGTTTCAGGAAGGTGTCAGAGGTCTTCCTGTGATCACTGATGTGTTACAATGACACCTCTATACACAGGATCCACTATTCACAGCTGGTGGCATCACAGCTACTCCACGCACTCATTGGTAGCTTCAATACAAAAGATAGTGTTTTGAGTTAAGGTACCGTCACACTCAGCGACGCTGCAGCGATATAGACAACGAGCCGATCGCTGCAGCGTCGCTGTTTAGGTCGCTGTAGAGACGTCAAACACAGCAACTCCAGAACGATGCAGGAGCGATCCTGTGACGTAACGGCGACTCACTTATCGTTCTCACAGGTCGTTAGCTCCATGTAAAACATTGCTGGCATCGTTGCTTTTGCTGTCAAACATGACGATACACGCTGATCTAACGACCAAATAAAGTTCTGGACTTCTAGCTCCGACCAGCGATATCACAGCGGGATCCAGATCGCTGCTGCGTGTCAAACACAACGAGATCGCTATCCAGGACGCTGCAACGTCACGGATCGTTGTCGTTCTCGTTGTAAAGTTGCTGAGTGTGCAGGTACCTTTAGTGTTTCCTAGCTAATGTAGTTGTGGATTTCCTCAAAGCCAAAGTGGCCAGTGTGAAAATTGTTTTTTTTTTTTGTTTGATTTTTTTTTTACAAATTGTGATATGGGGAAAAAAAAAACCCAAAAATGCAACCACCCTGATTTTAAACAATAGGTGATTTTCTGATGATCACTTCTCTATATACATCTCTATTGACCTGGGCTGCAGACTAATACCGTAGCTATGACCCCCAATGATCATAATGTGAAGATGCACATGTGTGAACGTGAGGCAAGGACAGGTTTTCGGCCTGTGGATGTAAAGATGGCGATTTCCATTGATTGAGCTGGTACATTTATTAAAATGATGGCAACAGAACCACAAAGTGTAGTCAAAGTTTTCTTTATTTAGTTAAGACCGGACACCCTAATATGAAAAAACAGACTCTCAGACTAGAAAGTTGAGTAAAATGCTAAAGATTCTTCCCCGTATGGGTGTTATATGCATGGTGATAAGTGTTAATATTCATATAAAAGATAACTAATAGCCACTGGCTATAGGTCATTGTGATGGCTTTTGTGACTACTCGTTGCCTATTAGATTGCCATATTAGTGAAACAGAAGTCATTGGTAATTTCATTGTAAAATCCACAAAAACTGTCTTGATGTTAAAGCTTGGATTAACTCTGGCTAGCATAAAATACCAAAATGACTGACGTTGTGTTCTTTTTCTCCATAATAGGAATGATGAGAAGACTGCTGCAGACTATAAGATTCAAGGAGGCTCAGTGCTACATTTGGTCCTTGCACTTCGGGGGGGTTGCTGAAGGGTCATTACACTCCCTATGCAGTCCTTTATAGGTTTCAGCTGCTGAGGTACCGCATCCCGGGGGTCCTGCGGTGAGGACTGTTCTCAGCTTGTTTGTATTATAACGAGATTGTGTTGTTCTAGCCTGTTATGTTTGTTTGCCCTGAAATAAATGCTCCTCCCAAATATTCTGCTGTCGACTATTACTAGTAGAATGGTAGGTGACTCTAGCAGGGATGTGAAACTCAAAAACACAGAGGTCCAAAATTAAAAGCTTGAACCAAGGCCAACCTTGATATTTAATGAAAAAAATACCTACAATTGAGGAAGCTCTCCCTTTTCAAATCTTTTCATAAGGAAACAAACAAAGAGGTTGTCCCACGAACAAAGTACACATTAACCCCTTCTCCCCGAAGCCTGTTTTCACCTTCCTGACCGGGCCAGTTTTTACAATTCTGACCACTGTCACTTTATGAGGTTATAACTCTGGAACGCTTCAACGGATCCCGGTGATTCTGACAATGTTTTCTCCTGACATATTGTACTTTTTGACAGTGGTAAAATTTCTTTGATATGACTTCCGTTTATTTGTGAAAAAAACTGAAATTTGGCAAAAATCTTGAAAATTTTGCAATTTTCAAAACATTTAACTTTTATGCCGTTAAATCAGAGAGTCATATCGCACAAAATAGTTAATAAATAACATTTCCCACATGTCTATTTTACATCCACACAAATTTGGAAACAATTTTTTTTGTTAGGAAGTTATAAGGATTAAAGGTTGACCAGCGATTTCTCATTTCTACAACAAAATTAGCAAAACCATTTTTTTAAGGAACACCTCCTATTTAAAGTGACTTTGAGGGGTCTATATGACAGAAAACGCGCAAAAGTGACACCATTCTAAAAACTGCATCCCTCAAGGTGCTCAAAACCACATTCAAGAAGTTTATTCACCCTTCAGGTGCTTCACAGGAATTTTTGCAATGTGGAAGGAAAAAATAAACATTTACTTTTCTTTTTTTTTTTTTACTTATGCAAGGGTAACAGGAGAAAATGGACCATACAATTTGTTGTGCAATTTCTCCTGAGCATGCTGATACCCCCATATGTGGGGAAAATCTACTGTGTGGACACAAGGCAGAGCTCGAAAGGGAAGGAGCGCCATTTCACTTTTTGAATGTAAAATTTGCTGACCTAATTAGCGGACGCCATGTCATGTTTGGAGAGCCCCTGATGTGCCCAAACAATGGAAGCTCCCAACAAGTGACACCATTTTGGAATGTATCTAGATGTGTTTTGAGCACCTTGAACCCACAGGTGCTTCACAGAAGTTTATAACGTTAAGCTGTGAAAAAGAAAAAAATCTGATTTTTCCCACAAAATTCTTTTTTAGCTACGAATTTTGCATTTTCACAAGGGCAGAATGAGAAAATGGACCCCAAAGTTTGTTGTGCAATTTCTCCTGAGTTCACCGAAACCCCAAATGTGGTCGAAAACTACTTATGAGGCACAGTGCAAAGCTCAGAAGGAAAGTAGCCATATTACAGTGCAGATGTACCCCCCCATGAGGGACCCCATTTTGGGAATTTATCTACAAGTGTAGTGATGATTTTGACTCCATGGGTGTTTTCCAGAAACAAGCAGCAGTGGATGTTGTTGAGTAAAAATTGCAAACTGCCATTGTAGTGATCAGTACATTATGCCCAGCTCATGCTTCTAGATACACACACCTGCAAATTAGGTGGGCTCTCATCACTACAGAAATGCCAAACGTGGGCGCTAAATGTTGTTTAGGCACACTGGGGCTCAGAAGGGAGCGGGGCATTTGAATTTGGGAGCGTAGAATTTGCTGAATTTCTTTTGGCGGTGAGGAGCCATTTCGCTTTTCCAGATCCTTTGTGCTACCAGTAACGTGGAAGCCCCCTATATTTCCATTAACAGATGACACATCTGAATGAGCACTTCCTTTTTTTGTGGATTGAGTTGAAGCTTTTATTGGGAACATTACATAACGTTTGTGATCGGATCACATTTATCCGGCACCCTACGCTGAGCACTTACTTTGGGGTTTCCATCTAAATCTCCGAGTGACGTGATTCATATGAAACGCCCATGGAATCCATTCACTATAGTGAGGCAGCAGAGTTAGGGTATGTGCACACGTTGCAGAATTTTCTGCATTTCTTGTGAGAAAACACATGTAAAAATCTGCACGTTTTTGATGCGGGATTTTCATGCATTTTTTTCAAGCGGATTTGTATGCGTTTTTGTAACCGAATAGATCTTTATTTATTTAACAAAAAAGAATTGTGATGTCATTTCTTTGTCCAACCTCTTATTTTACATACTCCATTGAAGAATAATGTTTACACACAGACGATAGATGATAGATTAGATTGATGATAAATAATACCAAGGCCGATGTTTAGTAATGAACCTAATAAAATGGTACTTAAATAGTTAAATAAAGACACACACAAAATCTGTATGCAATATCTTTAATAAAAAGAAAAAAACGGCTTGGGCTCCCGCGTAATTTTCTGCGCCAGAGAGAAAAAGCCGATGGCTGGGGGCCGATGTTTTTAGCCTGGGAAGGGGGTAATACCCATGGATCTTCCCAGGCTATGAATATCAGCCCGCAGCTGTATAATTAGCCTTTACTGGCTATTAATATAGGGGACCCCCCCAAAAAAATGACATGTGGTCCCCCTATAATTAATTGCCAGAAAGGCTATGCAGACAGCCTTTCTGGCAGTTAATTATAGGGGGACCACATGTAATTTTCTTTGGAGGGTCCCCTATATTAATAGCCAGTAAAGGCTAATTATACAGCTGCGGGCTGATATTCATAGCCTAGGAAGGGACCATGGTTATTGGACCCCCCCCCCGGCTACAAACACCAGCTCACAGCTGCCCCATAAATGGCGCATCTGTAAGATGCGCCAATTCTGGCACTTAGCCTCTCTTTTCCCACTGCTCTGTAGCGTTGGCATATGGGGTAATAAGGAGTTAATGTCACCTTTGTAAGGTGACATTAAGCTCGGTTAGTAATGGAGAGGCGTCAATAAGACGCCTATCACTAATCCTATAGTAGTGAAAGAATTAAATAAAGACACAGCCAGAAAAAAGTATTTTACTCTTCTTAATTTCACCATACTTACAACAAGTCTAATTCCCCGAAGCCGTCGATCACCTGCAAAAAATAAAAAAATAATAAACCAACAGTATACTCCCTGTTCCGACGCAATCCAAGTAATAACGAGTGTCCCACGACGATCTCCCCTATAGAACAGTGACATCGGGTGATGTCACTGCTCTATAGGCCTCCCACGATGCACTGACATGATAAAGGCTCCTGCAGTGCATCGCTGAAGAGGATACCTGAGTTCAGGCTCACTTTACGACAATGCTGTGTGGGAATTTTCTCACAGTGCTGCCGGTGAGAGAATGAACTCCGGTGACCTCTCTCCCAGCAGCGGCAGAGGGATACATCGCGGAGGATTACCTCCGCCTGTCAGTTCATCGCGGAGGCCCTGTAGAGCACTGACATCGCCCGATGTCACTGTTCTACACGGGAGATCGTCGTGGGACACTCGTTATTAACTGGACTACGGCGGAAAGGTAAATATAGGTTGGTTTATTATGTTATTTTTATTAGATTGAGGGCTTCAGGGACTAGGTGATTGGTGAGTATGTACTGTCTCTAATGTATGTCCTGTATGTTTTTCTTTGTTTTGTTTTTTAAATACTGAACACATGCATTCTCTGATGGGACTACTTTCCTATCATCGGCAATGCTGTCACCGTGAGCATTCATAGCCGGATGGGAGCAATAGTCCCATCGGACAATGGCTGCTTATACAGACCCGCACACACACAGAGACACACAGACACGCAGACCCCCGCACATAGTCTCCGCCCACACACTTCCCACCTCCCGATCTGCAGCGTTTCTCGCACCCACATCCGCAGCAAATCTACAGATCTTTTTTACACCTGTGATTTTGCGCCGGATGTTCCTGACTCAATGGAAGTCAGAGTGCAGAAATGCTGCAGATCTGCAAAAAGAATTGACATGCTGCAGAAAATAAAACACTGCAAAATCTGCGCTGATTTTTCCGCAGCATGTGCACAACAATTCTTCATTTCACATAGAATAACATTGGCTGTGAACTACACTGCGGATTTGATTCAATTCCGCGTGTCCAAAAACGCTGCGGATCTGCTTCAACATCCGCAACGTGTGCACATAGCCTTACTCTGGACTCTGTCTGGCCTCTGATCTGCAGTGTCCTTTTCAGAAGCGCCGATCCTTACTGCGATCTGTGGGAGGCAGAATGAAAAAATCAACAGCATTTGAAGAATTGGTTTTACTTATTTTTTACGCCGTTACTCATGCGGTATAAGCGATTAGGTGACTTTATTCTTCGGGTTGGTGCGATTACCGTGATACCAGATTTATATTGGGTTTTTATGTTTGGCTGCTGTCACATACTAAAAGACGCTTTTTATTGCGAAAACTAGCATCACCATATTTTGCTTTCTATTCTGATTTTTGGGAGACACAATAAACAAAAACCAGCAACTCAGGAATTGCTTTTTGTTTTTTATAGTGGTAAAATTGATAAAGCAGTTTTATTCTTCAGGTCAGTACGATTACAGCGATACCTCATTTATATAGTTTTTAAAGTTTTTGTTGTGTAAAAGCGCCAAAACAATTTTATAGAAAAAAATAATAATTTTTGCATCGCTTTATTCTGAGAGCTATAACTTTTTCATTTTTCTGCTGATGGAGCTGTATGCGGCTTGTATTTTGCTGGTCAAGATGACATTTTCAGTGGTACCATTTTTAGTTACATCCGTCTTTTTGATCGCGTTTTGCTCGGCGGTATGATGATAAAGCATTGCTTTTTGCCTTGTTTTTTTTTTATTTGATTTTTCGGTGTTCACTTATATTGTTAACTAGTGGGACAGTTTTATAGAGCAGGTCGTTATAGACGCGGCGATACCAAATGTTTACTTTTATTGTTTTATTATTTACATAACTGTATTTATTGGAAAAAATATATTTTTTTATTTAGGGACTTTAAAAAAAAAATATTTTTACACTTTGTAATTTTTTTTTTTACATTGTCCGAGGATGGGACATCACTATATAACGTCAGATCGCTGATCTGACACTCTGCACAGCAAAGTATCAGATCAGCGATCTGACAGGCCTTGAAGGAGGCATGCCGGCGCCTACTCTCAGACACTCACAAGCCACCTTCTCTGCAGGACCCCGCTGCCACTCTTGGAGACGGGTGTCTCCATGGAGACCATCAGGACAACGCGATGCGATTGCATTGTCCTGATGGAAGCGCGCAGGGAGCCCACTACTGATAGCGGCATCAGAGGGGTTAATTGCCCGCGATCGGTGCTAGCACTGATCATGGGCGTTGTTGCGGAGTGTCAGTTGTCACATACAGCTGACACCCGCACACAATCGCTGCGGTGCTCTACGTGAGGCCGTGCGATCGCGCCGCTGTAATAGTACTGCTGTTTCCGGGAACGCACCTTCCGTAGAGCAGTACTATTACAGCGCATGTCGGAAAGGGTTTAATAGATTTTAGAATAAAATATTGGAATACGTTATGTAAGAGCAGTAGCGCAGCATATGGCTTAATTTAAATATGTAATAACAGATTAAAAAAAAAAAAAAAAACCTTAAAAAATACCAATGCTATAGTATGATGCCAACATAAGTGCCCCCCCAAACACCATGATACCCCCACAGTGAATTCTTCCACACGCATGGTATTATGACCCCATCACAGTATGATTTCCCAACTAATACTCACGCAGCCCTCCATACAGTATAATGTGCCCCATATAGTTTTCCATACACTATATAAAGCGGCCCTGCATTGCCTTCCATACAGTCTAATGGCCCATACATAGTGCGAGATAAAGTGTGAGTCCTACACTAAAAAAAAAATAACTTGACTTTCCTCATTCACCTGCTGCTCCGGTCTCTTCATGGTGTTTTCTGATCCTCTGGACAGCGGGCACATTGTAATGACGTCATTGTGCCTGTTGCGCTGAGACTCCAGACGCAGTTGGGGAATGATGGGAGAGGGAGTGTCAGATGACACTCCTTCCACCATCTGTGTTTTCAACTATCGGCTTCCACCATCTGTGTTTTCAACTGTATCGGCATCCAGGATGACGATACAGTTGAAAGTGCAATGCTGATGGAAACGTTCCTAGCATTGCGGGCTATATAAACTAACCTTGAGGGCCAGATTTGGCCTGCGGGTCCGAGTTTGACATATATGCTCTATAGGCACACTTGTATATTGGTGGATCGCGACTTTCTATTGAATGGCTATTTTTTTTTTTTCTAACTGCTTCTTTGAACACAGGATTCATATGTATACACTAATAAAGAAGTATTGTACTTTGTGAAGCCGGATCATCCATTCCTTGCACTGATCTTATCGTATGCAGGCAAAGACTCCTCCAGTGTTCCAAACTACAAAGACATCTGATTGCAATCTGGATTACTTTCCTCTTGTTGTATATCTTGTGTTGTATACAGGAGGGTCTCAGTGTATCCTATGGCATGTATACAGCAGTCACTAATTACATATGTGACTGACATCTATATATCTGTCTATTCTACAGTGGCATGTAAAAGTTTGGGCAGCCCTGGTCAAAATTACTGTTATTGTGAACAGTTAAGCATGTTGAAGATTAAATAATCTCTAAAAGGCCTAAAGTTTAAGATGACACATTTTCTTTGTATTTTTGTAAAAATATATATATTTTTCATTTTTACATTTTAAAAATTACAAAAAGGAAAATGGGCTCATGCAAAAGTTTAGGCATCCTGCATGGTTAGTACCTAGTAGTCCCCCTTTTAAAACTATTATAGCTTGCAAACGCTTTTTGTAGCCATACAAGGGTCTTTAAATTCTTGTTTGAGGGATTTTTTTCCATTCTTCCTTGAAAAATTCTTGCAGTTCTGTGTGATTCCTGGGTTGTCTTGCATGCACTGCTATTTTGAGGTCTAGAGACAGATTTTCAGTGATGTTCAGATCAGGGGACTGTGAGGGCCATTGTAAAACCTTCAGCTTGCGCCTTTTGAAGTAGTCTATTGTGGATTTTGACATGTGTTTAGGATCATCATCCATTTGTAGAAGCCATTGAATCCATTCTTCACTCTACCTGTGAAATATTCCCCATCCCATTGGCTTCAAGACAACTCCAAAACATGATTGATCCACTCCCATGCTTAATGGTTGGCGAGATGTTCTTTTTCTGAAATACTGTGTCCTTTTTTCTCCACACATACAGTACAGACCAAAAGTTTGGACACACCTTCTCATTCAAAGATTTTTCTGTATTTTCATGACTAAGAAAATTGTACATTCACACTGAAGGCATCAAAACTATGAATTAACACATGTGGAATTATATACTTAACACAAAAGTGTGAAACAACTGAAAATATGTCTTATATTCTAGATTCATCAAAGTAGCCACCTTTTGCTTTGATTACTGCTTTGCACACTCTTGGCATTCTCTTGATGAGCATCAAGAGGTAGTCTCCGGGAATGGTTTTCACTTCACAGGTGTGCCCTATCAGGTTTAATGAGTGGGATTTCTTGCTTTATAAATGGGGTTGGGACCATCAGTTTTGTTGAGCAGAAGTCTGGTGGATACACAACTGATAGTCCTACTGAATATACTATTAGAATTTGCATTATGGCAAGAAAAAAGCAGCTAAGTAAAGAAAAACGAGTGGCCATCATAATTTTAAGAAATGAAGGTCAGTCAGTCCGAAAAATTGGCCAAACTTTGAAAGTGTCCCCAAGTGCAGTGGCAAAAACCATTAAGCGCTACAATGAAACTGGCTCACATGAGGACCGCTCCAGGAAAGGAAGACCAAGAGTCACCTCTGCTTCTGAGGATAAGTTTATCCGAGTCACCAGCCTCAGAAATCGCAGGTTAACAGCAGCTCAGATTAGAGACCAGGTCAATGCCACACAGAGTTCTAGGAGCAGACATATCTCTACAACAACTGTTAAGAGGAGACTTTGTGCAGCAGGCCTTCATGGTAAAATAGCTGCTAGGAAACCAGTGCTAATAACAGGAAACAAGCAGAAGAGGCTTGTTTGGGCTAAAGAACACAAGGAATGGGCATTAGACCAGTGGAAATCTGTGCTTTGGTCTGATGAGTCCAAATTTCAGATCTTTGGTTCCAACGACTGTGTCTTTGTGCGACGCAGAAAAGGTGAAAGGATGGACTCTACATGCCTGGTTCCCCCCGAGAAGCATGGAGGAGGAGGGCTGATGGTGTTGGGGGTGCTTTGCTAGTGACACTGTTGGGGATTTATTCAAAATTGAAGGCATGCTGAACCAGCATGGCTGCCACAGCATCTTGCAGCGGCATGCTATTCCATCCGGTTTGCGTTTAGTTGGACCATCATTTATTTTTCAGCATGACAATGACCCCAAACACACCTCCAGGCTGTGTAAGGGCTATTTGACCAAGAAGGAGAGTGATGGGGTGCAGTCACCAGACCTGAACCCAATCGAGATGGTTTGGGGTGAGCTGGACCGCAGAGTGAAGGCAAAAGGGCCAACAAGTGCTAAATATCTCTGGGAACTCTTTCAAGACTGATGGAAGACCATTCCCGGTGACTACCTCTTGAAGCTCATCAAGAGAATGCCAAGTGTGTGCAAAGCAGTAATCAAAGCAAAAGGTGGCTACTTTGAAGAACCTAGAATATGAGACATATTTTCAGTTGTTTCACACTTTTTTGTTAAGTATATAATTCCACATGTGTTATTTCATAGTTTTGGTGCCTTCAGTGTGAATGTACAATTTTCTTAGTCATGAAAATACAGAAAAATCTTTGAATGAGAAGGTGTGTCCAAACTTTTGGTCTGTACTGTACCTTTGATCATTGTGGCCAAAGAGTTCTATTTTAACTTCATCGGTCCACAGGACTTGTTTCCACAATGAATGTTTAGAATTATTTTTTGCATACTTTTGACTTTAAATTTTACGGTGAGAATGCAGGAGAGGTTTTCTTCTGATGACTCTCATGAAGGTTGTATTTGTGCAGGTGTCTCTGAACAGTAGAACAAAGTGCCAGAACTCCAGAGCCTGCTAAAACTTTCTGAAGGTCTCTTGCAGTCAAGCAGTGGTTATGATTTTCCTTTCTAGCAATACTACGAGCAGGTCTCACTGAAATTTTGCTTCATCTTCCAGACCTTATCTTGACCTCCACTGTTCCTGTAAACTGACATTTCTTAATTACATTTTGAACTTAGGGTACCGTCACACAGTGCAATTTTGATCGCTACGACGGCACGATCTGTGACGTTGCAGCGTCGCACGAGAATCGCTCCAGCGTCGTATATTGCGGTCACACTTTGCAATGCACGGCGCTGGAGCGATAATTTTGTGACGTATTTGCGATGTAGAAGTCGTATGGGACAGTCGTACTGGTCATGTCACACAAGACGATTCAGAGACAATTCAGAGCACTTAATTGAATTATCTGTGCGTGACGTTCACTAGGGGCGTGTTGTGCTGCTACAGAGTGTGCTGATAGGCCATAGGTTACGTGCACACAATTGGTTGGAAAATTTGTCACCTGAGCACTATTGTTCCCGACACCACCTCACAGTTTTAAAAATTTACTTTCTTCACTCTGTACTTGCACAGTTGGTGGACCTGGACGTCGCTTTTTGTGTTTCCCAGGTCATTCCACACTTGGCACCGCAGTTTTCCAGAGCATTCCACGCTTGGCACCGCAGTTTCCCAGAGCATTCCACACTTGGCACCACAGCTTCGAGGTATGAAAAGACCGCTTGGGCGTAGTGGATGGAGCGATGTAATGTCGGCATGAGCGCCTCGTGCTCGCCGCTGAAGCGATGCGGATGGTACGCTGTTGTGGGTGGTGGGCTAGAGCGTGGCGGATGGAACAATGTATGGTCGGTATGAGCGCCTCGTGCTCGCCGCTGAAGCGATGCGGATGGTACGCTGTTGTGACTGGTGGGCTAGAGCATGGCAAATGGAACAATGTGTGGTCAGCAAGAGTGCTTTGTGCAACTGCTTGTATGTATGTGGTGGTTCGCTGTTGTGGGTTATGGTGGGCTAGAGCATGGCAAATGGAACAATGTGTGGTCAGCATGAGCGCTTTGTGCGGCTGCTTGTATGTATGTGGTGGTTCACTGTTTTGGGTTATGGTGGCCTAGGGCGTGGCAGGTGGAACAATGTATGTTCGGCATGAGGGCTTTGTGCAACTGCTTGTATGTATGTGGTGGTTCGCTGTTGTGGGTTATGGTGGGCTAGAGCATGGCAAATGGAACAATGTGTGGTCAGCATGAGCGCTTTGTGCGGCTGCTTGTATGTATGTGGTGGTTCCCTGTTTTGGGTTATGGTGGCCTAGGGCGTGGCAGGTGGAACAATGTATGTTCGGCATGAGGGCTTTGTGCAACTGCTTGTATGTATGTGGTGGTTCGCTGTTGTGGGTTATGGTGGGCTAGAGCATGGCAAATGGAACAATGTGTGGTCAGCATGAGCGCTTTGTGCGGCTGCTTGTATGTATGTGGTGGTTCCCTGTTTTGGGTTATGGTGGCCTAGGGCGTGGCAGGTGGAACAATGTATGTTCGGCATGAGGGCTTTGTGCAACTGCTTGTATGTATGTGGTGGTTCGCTGTTGTGGGTTATGGTGGGCTAGAGCATGGCAAATGGAACAATGTGTGGTCAGCATGAGCGCTTTGTGCGGCTGCTTGTATGTATGTGGTGGTTCACTGTTTTGGGTTATGGTGGCCTAGGGCGTGGCAGGTGGAACAATGTATGTTCGGCATGAGGGCTTTGTGCAACTGCTTGTATGTATGTGGTGGTTCGCTGTTGTGGGTTATGGTGGGCTAGAGCATGGCAAATGGAACAATGTGTGGTCAGCATGAGCGCTTTGTGCGGCTGCTTGTATGTATGTGGTGGTTCCCTGTTTTGGGTTATGGTGGCCTAGGGCGTGGCAGGTGGAACAATGTATGTTCGGCATGAGGGCTTTGTGCAACTGCTTGTATGTATGTGGTGGTTCGCTGTTGTGGGTTATGGTGGGCTAGAGCATGGCAAATGGAACAATGTGTGGTCAGCATGAGCGCTTTGTGCGGCTGCTTGTATGTATGTGGTGGTTCCCTGTTTTGGGTTATGGTGGCCTAGGGCGTGGCAGGTGGAACAATGTATGTTCGGCATGAGGGCTTTGTGCAACTGCTTGTATGTATGTGGTGGTTCGCTGTTGTGGGTTATGGTGGGCTAGAGCATGGCAAATGGAACAATGTGTGGTCAGCATGAGCGCTTTGTGCGGCTGCTTGTATGTATGTGGTGGTTCCCTGTTTTGGGTTATGGTGGCCTAGGGCGTGGCAGGTGGAACAATGTATGTTCGGCATGAGGGCTTTGTGCAACTGCTGTAGTGAAGCGGGTGGTACGCTGTTGCGGGTTATGGTGGCCTAGGGCGTGGCAGATGGAACAATGTAAGCATGAGCGCTTTTTTGCGGCTGCTTGTATGTATGTGGTGGTTCGCTGTTGTGGGTTATGGTGGCCTAGGGCGTGGCAGATGGAACAATGTATGGTCGGCATGAGTGCTTTGTGTGACTGCTGTAGTGAAGCGGGTGGTGGCATAGGGCGTGGCATATGGGAAAATGAATGCTGTTTTTCAAAGTGGCGTTTGCACCTCTGTGACGTTTTTTTTTTTTTTTGTCCACCTTTCGCTGTTGCTGTTTTAATGCACTATTTGTCAAATGCCTAACTTTATTTGTTTTTATTTTTACAGATGTCAAATCGTGTCGAATTTATACGCGAGTTCCTGGAAATCTACCAGTCTTTCCCATGCCTTTGGAAAATAAAATCGCCTGAGTATTCAAACAGGGAAAAGCGCAAGGCCGGATATTCCAAGCTGATCGAATTATACAATCTCCATGCACCGGAAGAGCAAGCCACAGAAACTGTAGTAAAGAAGAAAATTCAGGCGCTGCGCACGGTCTGGAGGAAGGAGCTCAATAAGGTCCTTAAGAGTTCCAAATCTGGGTCTTCAACAGAAGAGGTTTATGTCCCGAAGCTATGGTATTTTGATTACCTTAATTTTCTTCGGGACCAAGAGGTGCCACGGTCATCGACGTGTTTGCGGTTGTTGGCACCCGTGGAACCGACAGTACCTCAGAACCACGTCGAGCTGGACTCACAAGGGCAACCAGTAAGTACATCTTTGCAGCACTGTCTCACCAATGTGGCCTATAATTCGACATTATTTTTCAGCTTTTTCTCCATCTGATTATACCATGAATTCGAAGTTTTATAATTTTTCTGTACAGACCATAACCCTGTCGCAGAAAAGTATTACATGGTGACATTCTTAACCCATAGCATCTATATATAGCAACTTTTCACATGTATACGAATATATATTTTTTATGCGGTTAGGCTGGTGTACCTCGTTTCTTTTTTGTTTTTAATAATTTCCTTTTTTATTTTCTCCCTAGGAGGAGAGTGCACAGGACAGTGGACAGGACAGTGCACAGGACAATGCACAGGACTGCTCCACCAGTGAAACAATGGTGGCTGCACCTGCACGGAGTCAATGGAGGCAGGGTTCAAGGAAGCGGAAAGCCACCTCGGACGTCTCCCATGAACTGTTGAGCATGGCCAAAAAGGTGTTGACGCGCAAAACCAGCCCTGCTTTGGAGGGTTTTGGACTGTACATCGCTGATAAACTTTCTACAATGGAAGCAAGGCAGCGAACTTTAACCGAGCGTCTTATTTTTGAGGCTGTTAGTAAGGGATTGGATGGCAGTTTGGATGAAAACACACATGGTTGGTTTCTTCCCGTCCAATCGAGCGGCCAGAGTCCGCATATTGCCCACCCTATTGGCCACAAACTCCAGTACGGCCCAATTTCCCCGTGTCCCACTTTGGCCCGTCACACCAAAACCCATACCCGACAATGCCGTCTCACATTTCTTCGCCCATCAGGCACCTTCAAGTTCGGAACGAAGATTCGGTGTATCACGATTTGTGATTTTATTTTTTTTGTTTTCTTACGGATTTTTAAATTGTAATGTTGTTAAGAATTGGTTCATAATAAAAACTTTTCATTTAACTTCACTCTCAACAGCTTTTTTGGTGGGATATATATATTTTTAAATTAACAAACTTTTTTTAGCAACACACAACCAAAAATGTTCAGACACTTGTTATTATTTTTGCCCCACCTACAACATTTGGCACATGTTGTAAAGCTTCTGCAGCTACCCCATTGCCACATTCTGCTGATCCTGAATCGGCGCCATAGTGTCTATCAGCCTTTCAATTCCGGCTTCTATATCCTCCATGGTCACACCGCCGGCTGCTGTGGGTCAAAAAGCATAACATTAATAACACAGTCGTCTCCCGATAGTGGGCTGGGATTACATCCCCATCGTAGCGTTTAGGATGAATTAAACATCTCTGGCGGGGGAGGCTCTGAAACTGCCCTTGCTGTCACGGGTTACATAGAGAGAGGCAATGAGTGACAATCTTAATCGTGTTTAAAAAACGTACGTGGCAAGACCTCTTCTGGGGACATATTCTCCGAAAGGAGAGAAGACCGGACGCGAATGAGGGGGCCAGTACTGCGCGGACTCAGGGGTGGTTCCACAGGGACTCCCATCATGCCTCCGTCCGAGACTGTGTGCAGCTATAACATGATCAATTTTATACATACGATCAATTTTGCATTTAAAAGTCTAATGACTAATGGTGGTGGTGGCCTGTGGTGTTTGGGTAATAAACCATTCTTCTTTGAATGAACATGTTGGAGCCAACCCTAATTGAGTTAAACATGTCCTACACAAGGCACTGTTTATCAATATACATATGCATAGGTCGGAGACATGATGTCTATCTCAGGACCACTGGCTTTACAATGGAAACCCACAGGAGTTGTGTACATATGTAGATAATGATGGGTCACAAACAGGACAGAGGCTATTCATTCAAGATTTTGACAGTGTACACCTATATCCTCCATTATTGGAAACCCACAGGAGTTGTGTACATATGCATAGGTCGGAGACATGATGTCTATCTCAGGACCACTGGCTTACAATGGAAACCCACAGGAGTTGTGTACATATGTAGATAATGATGGGTCACTAACAGGACAGAGGCTATTCACTCAAGATTTTGACAGTGTACACCTACACTCACCGGCCACTTTATTAGGTACACCTGTCCAACTTCTTGTTAACACTTAATTTCTAATCAGCCAATCACATGGCGGCAACTCAGTGCATTTAGGCATGTAGACATGGTCAAGACAATCTCCTGCAGTTCAAACCGAGCATCAGTATGGGGAACAAAAGGTGATTTGAGTGCCTTTGAACGTGGCATGGTTGTTGGTGCCAGAAGGGCTGGTCTGAGTATTTCAGAAACTGCTGATCTACTGGGATTTTCACGCACAACCATCTCTAGGGTTTACAGAGAATGGTCCGAAAAAGAAAAAAAATCCAGTGAGCGGCAGTTCTGTGGGCGGAAATGCCTTGTTGATGCCAGAGGTCAGAGGAGAATGGGCAGACTGGTTCGAGCTGATAGAAAGGCAACAGTGACTCAAATCGCCACCCGTTACAACCAAGGTAGGCCTAAGAGCATCTCTGAACGCACAGTGCGTCGAACTTTGAGGCAGATGGGCTACAGCAGCAGAAGACCACACCGGGTACCACTCCTTTCAGCTAAGAACAGGAAACTGAGGCTACAATTTGTACAAGCTCATCGAAATTGGACAGTAGAAGATTGGAAAAACGTTGCTTGGTCTGATGAGTCTCAATTTCTGCTGCGACATTCGGATGGTAGGGTCAGAATTTGGCATAAACAACATGAAAGCATGGATCCATCCTGCCTTGTATGGAGCATCTTTGGGATGTGCAGCCGACAAATCTGCGGCAACTGTGTGATGCCATCATGTCAATATGGACCAAAATCTCTGAGGAATGCTTCCAGCACCTTGTTGAATCTATGCCACGAAGAATTGAGGCAGTTCTGAAGGCAAAAGGGGGTCCAACCCGTTACTAGCATGGTGTACCTAATAAAGTGGCCGGTGAGTGTATATCCTCCATTATCTCTATGGCCAATATTCATTTAGTATGTAGATGCACCTCTGCCTTATCACTGAAACAAAGGACATCACACAAAAGAACACAGGCCTGACCGCCAATATATCTCACTGATTTCTATGATACGTGCATTAACCATGTTGTGATTGGGATTTGGTAGCAGGTATACCCCCCCCCCCCCATGTATAAAACATCTCTGGCAGCCATCTTGTGCATCTGGCAAGCGGACGTACAAGATGGAGGCACTTTAGGATGCGTTTTGCAAACTCTTTAGCGCTGTCTACATTTTTTTTCTCTTTTGTCTGTGCCTTGGCTCGGCTGGCCCAGGCCTGCTCCCCTAGTACATTAAAACATAACACAAAATAAAGGTAAAAATAACTGTGTTTTAAACTACAAACTTTTTATTTATTTATTTATTTTTTTAACCCAAAAAAATATTTACAGAGTCCCACGGCGGTGGGCTAGCAGTTGGCGCAGCATGCGTCCATGATCTTTAACCTGCTCCTGCAGGCGTGCTGCTGTCTCCTGCAGGCGCGCTGCTGTCCCCTCCAGCCGCCTCTGCTTGGCCAGCAGGTCTCTCACGGTGGTCGATTCTGTGGATAGAAGAGGACGGAGAACGGACGGTGATTACTCTGCAAATACGGCATGTGTGAACATACCCTGAGATTTACTATACACTCAATTTGGTCCTGTCCCAGAGGTCGAGCCCTTTTTTAAAATTTTTTTTTTTTTTCCTTCTCGTCGTTGTCAAATGTGACATCCCACCGATAACCCCTCCCACTGTCTGTATACTTACGGAGAAGGGACGCCGGTTGGTCATCCCCGGAAGAGGTGGAAGAGCTGCTCACCTCCCATCCCCCCTCGCTTGTGCACCAGCTGCCGCAGCTAAAAGGAAGCAAATACATATATGGTTAACAGTTGGACACGCTGTGGGGAAGCGCTCGCAGTTTTGGTCACTTACGAAGGGTGGCCTCTGGTGAGAATGCCGCCGACCCGGGGGAGGAAGATGAGTGGCGGAAGGGTGGTGTTGTGGCCTGCGGTGGGGTGTTAGCGCGCCTGGTCCTTACAGCGTCTGTAATGTATACAGTATTTCAGCTCCCCTCTAATTTCCCGTATGCAGTAATAAAATTGCAATGAATGATGTTTAACATACGTGATATCCCTGGCTGTGGGCTGCCGCTGGTGGCGGATGAAGGCGTGCCTGCTGTTGCTGATGGCTGTTGCCGGCGCCTTCTCCCTACACAAACATTAAAGAACGGTAATATTTATACACCAAAAGTACAAAGCTCCAGAATTAATAAAAATACCCAGGCACCAGTGGCGGGAAAAAATAGCCAAAAGAAATGTTCCCCTCTAATGTCCCGTATGCAGTAATAAAATTGCAAATTGCAATCAATGATGGTTAACATACGTGATGTCCCGGGCTGTGGGCTGCCGCTGGTGGAGGATGCTGGTGCTGGTGGCTGTTACAGGCGCCGTCTCCCTACACAAACATTAAAGAACCTTAATATGTTGACAACAAAAGTACAGGGCTCCAGAATTACCAACAAATACCTAGGCATCATTGGCGGGAAAAGTTAGGAGCCAAATGAAATTTTTAGTCGCCAAATCTACGTACATATATAGAAAATAGAGATCACTCTTCCCTGTGATGCTAGACTATGCATTGGGTGGGGGCTCTGGTGTTTAATGGTCAACCTGGCCTGAGACACGTATTTTTGCATAACAAGGAAGCGCCTCACGGCAACGCGCGTCTCCTGATTCTCCCCCTCCCGGCAATCACTAAATTGTATATCTCGGTGGAGATTCCGGAACCCCTGACCTGAGCATGTTTCACATTCTTAACCTCCCGGCAGCGTGCGTGTCCCGATTCCCCCATACTGGTACTTACCACGCCTTGGCTCCGCACGCAACTCTGCCAGAAGCTGGGGGGTCTTATAGCGGAGATCTGCCCACTTTTTCCGCAGCTGCTGCGCACTGCGTCGGACGCCAAACCTCCTCTCCATCATGCGCCCAATGCGGCGCAGCACCTCCTGCTTGTGGAGGTTCGGGTGCGCAGGTCGACTCTCCCGGCCCTCATAGTCCAGGGCATACATTCCGTTTACAAAAAATGCCATCTCTGGCCGCCCCAGAGGAGCTGAACGCTGTCGCGCCGCCATTTTGCCCTCAAAAACGCTCAACCACCTAACCACACCCAGAGGAGGTCCTTGACTCATGCCGCGCGATCAACATCGCTATAGCGTCTCCGTTTCAGCACTGCGTCGCGATTGTGACGCCGACTCCAGAAATACCTTTTTGGCGTTCTCGTTATCACGCCGCAGCGCTCATCGTCCTTGTTTCAGTGTTTACGTGGCTTGGGCATCCGTGGGGTACGGCTGTGTTGTGAATCCACTTTTTGGGCTCCCCTGGTGGTTGCTGGTGGTACTGGTGACTTGTGTGTGCTTTGCTGTCTCAGTTCACCTGCTCCCATCAGTGTTTGGGAGTTTCCTATTTAGCCTTGCTCTTCAGTCATTTCCTTGCCGGTCATCATTGTAACCAGAGCCTTCGGTTGCATGTTCCTGCTACTAGTCTGCTGATCAGCTAAGTGGACTTTGTCTGTTTGTTTTGTATCTTTTGTCCAGTTTGCAGTTTTTGTTATTCTCTGTAGCTGGAAGCTCTTGCGGGCTGAAATTGCCACTCCTGTGTCATGAGTTGACACAGGAGTCTTAAAGTAATTTCAGGATGGTTTTTTGAAAGGGTTTTCAGTTGACCGTGAAGTCCTCTTTTGTATCCTTCTGCTATCTAGTAAGTGGACCTCTCTTTGCTAAATCTACTTTCATACTGTGTATGTCTTTTCCCCTTAACTCACCGTTATTACATGTGGGGGGCTGCTATCATCTTTTGGGGTATTTCCCTAGAGGTAAGCCAGGTCTGTTCCTTCCTCTACCAGGCGTAGTTAGTCCTCCGGCTGGCGCGTGGCATCTAGGAAGTCGTAGGTATGCTCCCTGGCTACTATTAGTTGTGTGGTAGATTTAGCTCACGGTCAGCTCAAGATTCCATCACCCAGAGCTCGTCCGTTATTTTTGTGTTCTGATGTTTCCCTGCCATTGGGAATCATGACAGTATGACCGGCCGATGTTAAAGTTATTGGCAGAAGAAAGGAGAGAAAAAAGAAGTCTGTAGATTTTTCCCCCCCCCCCTATGCTTGCTCCATAGTTGGATCAGTTGTATTTCAGCTCTAATTACAGCCTTTGCCTTTCTCTCCTTCTAATCCTTGAATGGCTCTGATCTCACCTGTTTAAAGATGGACCCTCAGAGTTTGGCTGTAGGTTTAAATAATCTTGCTACCAAGGTTCAAAATTTACAAGATTTTGTTATACATACTCCGATGTCTGAACCTAAAATTCCTACACCAGAGGTGTTTTCCGGAGATAGATCTCGGTTCCTGAATTTCAAATATAATTGTAAATTGTTCCTTTCTCTCAGACCTCACTCCTCTGGAGATCCTGTCCAGCAGGTTAAGATTGTAATCTCTTTGCTGCGAGGTGACCCTCAAAATTGGGCATTTTCATTGACACCAGGGGATCCTGCGGTGCTCAATGTGGATGCGTTTTTTCTGGCTTTAGGGTTGCTTTATGAGGAACCTAATTTGGAGATTCAAGCTGAAAAAGCTTTGATAGCCCTATCTCAAGGGCAAGATGAAGCTGAGATATACTGCTAAAAATTTCGTAGATGGTCTGTGCTTACTCAGTGGAATGAGTGCGCCCTAGCGGCAAATTTCAGAGAGGGCCTTTCTGATGCCGTTAAGGATGTTATGGTCGGGTTCCCTGCGCCCACAGGTCTGAATGAATCCATGACAATGGCTATTCAGATTGATCGGCGTTTGCGGGAGCGCAAACCCGTGCACCATTTGGCGGTATCTTCTGAAGAGACGCCAGAGAAGATGCAATGTGACAGAATTCTGTCCAGAAGCGAGCGGCAGAATTATAGGCGTAAAAATGGGTTGTGCTTCTATTGTGGTGATTCTGCTCATGTTATATCAGCATGCTCTAAACGTACAAGGAAGGTTGACAAGTCTATTTCAATTGGCACTTTACAGTCTAAATTTATTCTGTCTGTAACCTTGATTTGTTCTTTATCAGTTATTACCGTGGATGCCTATGTGGACTCTGGCGCCGCTCTGAGTCTTATGGATTGGTCCTTTGCCAGGCGCTGTGGGTTTGATTTAGAGCCTCTGGAAGTTCCTATACCTCTGAAGGGTATTGATTCTACGCCTTTGGCTTGTAATAAACCACAATTCTGGACGCAAGTGACTATGCGTATGACTCCAGACCATCAGGAGGTGATTCGCTTCCTTGTGTTGTACAATTTGCATGATGTTTTGGTGCTTGGATTACCATGGTTACAATCTCATAACCCAGTCCTTGACTAGAAAACAATGTCTGTGTTAAGCTGGGGATGTCGGGGGGCTCATGGGGACATACCTTTGGTTTCCATTTCGTCATCTATTCCCTCTGAGATTCCGGCATTTTTGTCTGATTATCGTGATATTTTTGAGGAGCCTAAAATTGGTTCACTCCCTCCCCACAGAGATTGTGATTGCGCCATAGATCTGATTCCTGGCAGTAAATTTCCAAAGGGTCGTTTGTTTAACTTATCTGTACCTGAACATGCTGCTATGCGAGAGTATATTAAGGAGTCCCTGGAAAAGGGACATATTCGTCCTTCTTCATCTCCTTTAGGAGCTGGTTTTTTCTTTGTATCTAAAAAGGATGGCTCTCTGAGGCCTTGTATTGATTATCGACTCCTGAATAAAATTACAGTCAAATATCAGTATCCGTTGCCTTTGCTGTCTGATTTGTTTGCTCGCATAAGGGGGGCTAAGTGGTTCTCTAAGATTGATCTTCGTGGGGCGTATAATTTGGTGCGAATTAAGCAGGGGGACGAGTGGAAAACCGCATTTAATACGCCTGAGGGCCATTTTGAGTATTTAGTAATGCCTTTCGGCCTTTCTAATGCACCTTCAGTCTTTCAGTCCTTAATGCATGATATTTTCCGTGAATATTTGGATAAATTTATGATTGTGTATTTGGATGATATTTTGATTTTTTCTGATGACTGGGAGTCTCATGTTCAACAGGTCAGGAGGGTTTTTCAGGTTTTGCGGGAGAATCTGAAGACCCACCTCTTCCGACAAGCCTACAACCTGCAGTAACCACCGATCAACCAACCGCTGCACGATCAGCTCTATCCTCACCTACTGTATTCTCACCCATCCCTTGTAGATTGTGAGCCCTCGCGGGCAGGGTCCTCACTCCTCCTGTACCAGTTATGACTTGTATTGTTCAAGATTATTGTACTTGTTTTTATTATGTATACCCCTCCTCACTTGTAAAGCGCCATGGAATAAATGGCGCTATAACAATAAATAATAATAATAATAATAATAATAATTCTTTGTGTGTAAAGGGTTCAAAGTGTGTTTTTGGGGTTCAAAAGATTTCCTTTTTGTGGTACATTTTTTCCCCTTCTTCTATTGAGATGGACCCTGTCAAGGTTCGGGCTATTTGTGACTGGACGCAGCCTACTTCTCTTAACCCCTTCACCCCCGGAGCTTTTTCCGTTTTTCCATTTTCGTTTTTCGCTACCCTCCTTCCCAGAGCCATAACTTTTTTATTTTTCCGTCAATTTGGCCATGTGAGGGCTTATTTTTTGCGGGACGAGTTGTACTTTTGAACGACATCATTGGTTTTAGCATGTCGTGTACTAGAAAACGGGAAAAAAATTCCAAGTGCTGTGAAATTGCAAAAAAAGTGCAATCCCACACTTGTTTTTTGCTTGCCTATTTTGCTAGGTTCACTAAATGCTAAAACTGACCTGCCATTATGATTCTCCAGGTCACTACGAGTTTATAGACACCTAACATGACTAGGTTATTTTTCACCTAAGTGGTGAAAAAAAATTCCAAACTTTGCAAAAAACAAAACAAAACAAAATTGCGCCATTTTCCGATACTCGTAGCGTCTCCATTTTTCGTGATCTGGGGTCAGGTGAGGGCTTATTTTTTGCGTGCCGAGCTGGCGTTTTTAATGATAGCATTTTGGTGTAGATACGTTCTTTTGATCGCCCGTTATTGCATTTTAATGCAATGTCGTGGCGACCAAAAAAACGTAAATCTGGCGTTTCGAATTTTTTTCTCATTACGCCATATAGCGATCAGGTTAATGCTTTTTTTTTATTGATAGATCGGGCGATTCTGAACGCGGCGATACCAAATATGTGTAGGTTGGTTTTTTTTTTTATTGATTTATTTTGATTGGGGCGAAAGGGGGGTGATTTAAACTTTTATATTTTTTTTATTTTTTTCACATTTTTAAAAACTTTTTTTTTTTACTTTTGCCATGCTTCTATAGCCTCCATGGGAGGCTAGAAGCAGGCACAGCCCGATCGGCTCTGCTATGCAGCACCGATCATAAGATCGCTGCTACACAGCAGAATTGCAGGTGTGCTGTGAGCGCCGACCACAGGGGGGCGCTCACAGCCACCGGCAATCAGTAACCATAGAGGTCTCAAGGACCTCTATGGTTACCTTCCTGACACATCGCCGACCCCCGATCATGTGACGGGGGTCGGCGATGCGCTCATATCCGGCCGCACGGCCGGATGCGGTAGTTAAATGCCGCTGTCTGAGTTTGACAGCGGCATTTAACTAGTTAATAGCGGCGGGTGATCGCGATTTCACCCGCCGCTATTGCGCGCACATGTCAGCTGTAAAAAACAGCTGACATGTCGCGACTTTGATGTGCGCTCACCGCCGGAGCGCACATCAAAGCGGGGGTCCCGACATGTGACGTACTATACCGTCACATGTCGGGAAGGGGTTAAGAGTCTTCAGAAATTCTTGGGCTTTGCTAATTTTTATCGTCGATTTATAACTGGTTTTTCTGGCGTTGCTAAACCTCTGACGGATTTGACCAAAAAGGGTGCTGATGTTGCCAATTGGTCCCCTGCTGCTGTGGAGGCCTTTCGGGAGCTTAAGCGCCGCTTTTTGTCTGCCCCTGTGTTGCGCCAGCCTGATGTTTCTCTTCCCTTTCAGGTTGAGGTCGATGATTCCGAGATCGGAGCGGGGGCGGTTTTGTCGCAGAAAAGTTCCGACTGCTCAGTGATGAGACCTTGTGCGTTCTTTTCTCGAAAATTTTCGGCCGTCGAGCGAAACTATGATGTTGGTAATCGGGAGCTTTTGGCCATGAAGTGGGCATTTGAGGAGTGGCGTCATTGGCTTGAGGGTGCCAGACATCAGGTGGTAGTTTTGACTCACAAGAATCTGATTTATCTAGAGTCTGCCAGGCGCCTGAATCCTAGACAGGCACGATGGTCGTTGTTTTTTTCTCGGTTTAATTTTGTGGTTTCATACTTACCGGGTTCTAAAAATGTTAAGGCAGATGCTCTTTCTAGGAGTTTTGAGCCTGACTCTCCTGGGGATTCTGAACCTGCTGGTGTCCTTAAGGATGGGGTGGTTTTGTCTGCTGTCTCCCCAGATCTGCGACGTGCTTTGCAAGAATTTCAGGCGGATAGACCTGATCGTTGTCCGCCTGGTAGACTGTTTGTTCCTGATGATTGGACCAGTAGATTCATCTCGGAAGTTCATTCTTCTTCGCTGGCAGGTCATCCTGGAGTTTTTGGTACCAGAGATTTGGTGGCTAGATCCTTTTGGTGGCCTTCCCTGTCTCGGGATGTGCGTGTTTTTGTGCAGTCTTGTGATGTGTGTGCTCGGGCCAAGCCTTGTTGTTCTAGGGCTAGTGGGTTATTGTTGCCCTTGCCTGTTCCGAAGAGGCCTTGGATGCACATCTCTATGGACTTTATTTCTGATCTCCCTGTTTCTCAGAAGATGTCTGTCATCTGGGTGGTGTGTGACCGTTTTTCTAAAATGGTTCATTTGGTACCATTGCCTAAGTTGCCTTCCTCATCTGAGTTGGTCCCTCTATTTTTTCAAAATGTGGTTCGCTTGCATGGTATTCCGGAAAACATCGTTTTTGACAGGGGTACCCAGTTCGTGTCTAGATTTTGGCGGGCATTCTGTGCCAGGTTGGGCATTGATTTGTCTTTTTCGTCTGCGTTCCATCCTCAGACTAATGGCCAGACGGAGCGAACTAATCAAACTTTGGAGACTTATTTGAGGTGTTTTGTGTCTGCGGATCAGGATGACTGGGTTGCCTTTTTGCCGTTGGCAGAATTTGCTCTTAATAATCGGGCTAGTTCTGCCACTTTGGTTTCTCCTTTCTTTTGCAATTCAGGGTTTCATCCTCGTTTTTCATCTGGTCAGGTGGAATCTTCGGATTGTCCTGGAGTGGATGCGGTGGTGGATCGGTTGCATCAGATTTGGGGACAAGTGGTGGACAATTTGAAGTTGTCCCAGGAGAGGACTCAGCAGTTTGCTAACCGCCGTCGTCGTGTTGGTCCTCGCCTTCGTGTTGGGGACTTGGTGTGGTTGTCTTCCCGTTTTGTCCCTATGAGGGTTTCTTCTCCTAAGTTTAAGCCTCGGTTCATCGGTCCTTATAGGATTTTGGAGATACTTAACCCTGTGTCCTTTCGTTTGGACCTCCCGGCATCTTTCGCTATCCATAATGTATTCCATCGGTCGTTGTTGCGGAGATATGAGGTACCGGTGGTTTCTTCTGCTGAGCCTCCTGCTCCTGTGCTGGTGGAGGGTGAATTGGAGTACGTTGTAGAAAAGATCTTGGATTCCCGTATTTCCAGACGGAGACTTCAATATCTGGTTAAATGGAAGGGCTATGGTCAGGAAGATAATTCTTGGGTAACTGCCTCGGATGTTCATGCCTCGGATTTGGTTCGTGCCTTTCATAGGGCTCATCCAGATCGCCCTGGCGGTTCTCGTGAGGGTTCGGTGCCCCCTCCTTAAGGGGGGATACTGTTGTGAATCCACTTTTTGGGCTCCCCTGGTGGTTGCTGGTGGTACTGGTGACTTGTGTGTGCTTTGCTGTCTCAGTTCACCTGCTCCCATCAGTGTTTGGGAGTTTCCTATTTAGCCTTGCTCTTCAGTCATTTCCTTGCCGGTCATCATTGTAACCAGAGCCTTCGGTTGCATGTTCCTGCTACTAGTCTGCTGATCAGCTAAGTGGACTTTGTCCTTTTGTTTTGTATCTTTTGTCCAGTTTGCAGTTTTTGTTATTCTCTGTAGCTGGAAGCTCTTGCGGGCTGAAATTGCCACTCCTGTGTCATGAGTTGACACAGGAGTCTTAAAGTAATTTCAGGATGGTTTTTTGAAAGGGTTTTCAGTTGACCGTGAAGTCCTCTTTTGTATCCTTCTGCTATCTAGTAAGTGGACCTCTCTTTGCTAAATCTACTTTCATACTGTGTATGTCTTTTCCCCTTAACTCACCGTTATTACATGTGGGGGGCTGCTATCATCTTTTGGGGTATTTCCCTAGAGGTAAGCCAGGTCTGTTCCTTCCTCTACCAGGCGTAGTTAGTCCTCCGGCTGGCGCGTGGCATCTAGGAAGTCGTAGGTATGCTCCCTGGCTACTATTAGTTGTGTGGTAGATTTAGCTCACGGTCAGCTCAAGATTCCATCACCCAGAGCTCGTCCGTTATTTTTGTGTTCTGATGTTTCCCTGCCATTGGGAATCATGACACGGCTGTTTGTGTCAACACTGTTTATTTGACATGTACATGTATAGAACCTTAAATTATAATGTTTACTTTTTTGGTGAGCGATGCAGCTTTGGACACGCAATGCAGAATGCAAATGTTAACGCATTACCTCTGCAGCGTTTTGTGACACATGCATTAACTTTTTAAATGTTTTTAGGGGCACCAAAAAACAGCGTCGTGCGGTGTCCTCTGCACAATCGCGACGCAGTGCTGAAACGGAGACGCTATAGCGATGTTGATCGCGCGGCATGAGTCAAGGACCTCCTCTGGGCGTGGTTAGGGAAGAGTGATCTCTATTTTCTATATATGTACGTAGATTTGGCGACTAAAAATTTCATTTGGCTCCTAACTTTTCCCGCCAATGATGCCTAGGTATTTGTTGGTAATTCTGGAGCCCTGTACTTTTGTTGTCAACATATTAAGGTTCTTTAATGTTTGTGTAGGGAGAAGGCGCTGGCAACAGCCATCAGCAACAGCAGGCACGCCTTCATCCGCCACCAGCGGCAGCCCACAGCCAGGGATATCACGTATGTTAAACATCATTCATTGCAATTTTATTGGCTTTTCAGTGGCTCTGCAACGTTCAAACAGCCCCATAGCTGTGCCACATAGTGGCTCTGCAACGTTCAAACAGCCCCATAGCTGTGCCACATAGTGGCTCTGCAACGTTCAAACTGTCCCATAGCTGTGCCACATAGTGGCTCTGCAACGTTCAAACTGTCCCATAGCTGTGCCACATAGTGGCTCTGCAACGTTCAAACAGCCCCATAGCTGTGCCACATAGTGGCTCTGCAACGTTCAAACTGTCCCATAGCTGTGCCACATAGTGGCTCTGCAACGTTCAAACAGCCCCATAGCTGTGCCACATAGTGGCTCTGCAACGTTCAAACTGTCCCATAGCTGTGCCACATAGTGGCTCTGCAACGTTCAAACTGTCCCATAGCTGTGCCACATAGTGGCTCTGCAACGTTCAAACTGTCCCATAGCTGTGCCACATAGTGGCTCTGCAACGTTCAAACAGCCCCATAGCTGTGCCACATAGTGGCTCTGCAACGTTCAAACTGTCCCATAGCTGTGCCACATAGTGGCTCTGCAACGTTCAAACTGTCCCATAGCTGTGCCACATAGTGGCTCTGCAACGTTCAAACTGTCCCATAGCTGTGCCACATACTTTTGGGTACCTGCGTACTGACCTCTGCGAATCTCCTTGCGTAGCTCCTGCAGGCGCTCTGGCCTTTTGGACTTGAGATCGCCCCATTTTTTTACAATCTGGGCCTTGCTGCGAGTTATCCCAAACCGCTTCCTGAGGCCCTCAGACACCACACGGACAACTTCCTCCTTGTGCTGGTTGCGGTGCAGCACCAGCCCTGTTGTTTCATACTGCATCCGATCCATTGTTCCAATAAGGAACTTAAGCTCTGGGATGCCCATAGGAGGATCACGGCGACTGGTAGCCATTATCAGGATGTCAGGGAACCAAAACAAGCTAGCGCAGGCACGCCGGAACGCTGTAACGTCATCACGCCGTCATAGACCACGAGCGTACATTACGTGCCGCTCCGGCGTTATATAACCATCCTTGGAATGGCATTTACTATGTGTGTTCCTTCCGTAACGCTCAGCCGTCATAAATGTGACGCTGTCCATAAACGGCAACGCTATTGCGATGCCGATCGTGCGGCAGGACTGCGGAGTCGAGCTCCTCCTCTGGGCGTTGCCGTTCAGGGTCATTTAATCAAAAATGGCGGCGAGATTGCGTTCTGCTCCTCTGGGGCAGCCAGAGCTCCTTTTTTTTGTTCGCAAGATGGATGCCCTGGATTATGAGGGTCTGAAGAGTTGCCCTGCCCACCCAAACATCCACAAGCGGGAAGTGCTTGGCCGCATTAGCAGAATGATGAAGAGGTTTGGCGTCCGCCGCAGTCAGCTTCAGCTGCGTAAAAAGTGGGCTGACCTCCGCTACAAAACGCCACAAATTTTTGATGATTTGCGTGCGGAGGCCAGGCGAGGCAAGTACTAGAATGGGGGGGATTGGGAGATGCACGCTGTCAGGAGGGGGGGGATTGTGAGGGAGGCTAGCGCTCATGGTTGCCAACGTGACCTCAATTGAATTTAAAAAACATGCCCCGTTTTTGTAAAATTTAGTTATTTTCCAAGCAGAATATGCGTTGTCCGTGAGAAACCTTGTCGGGTTCCATAATCTCAACCACCATCTTGCAATTACTTTAGGTGTAGAGAGACAGCGGCGGGAAGTGATACCAGCCATTGCCACCAGTACCCCATCTTCTGACACCACTGGGAGCCCACAGTCTGGGTCATCACGTAAGTTCACAATCATTGATTGCATTTTTTTTAACATCATACGGGACATAACAGGGTAGCTGAAAGATTTGAAGACATTACCGGCGCAGTAATGACCAGGCGGCCTACCACACCTCCACCATCTGTTGCGACCATGCACCCTCGCACCCCTGTGAAGTGTGATATAAATTTTCAGTCTCAGTATATTGTTAGCTTTGATCTGCAGCACTCTACATGTGTTTTTAAAGATTGCGTTTGTTTACTTTATGTGTAGAGAGACAGCGGCGGCAACGTATACCAGCCATAGCCATCAGTCCAACACCTTCCGCCACCAGTGGGAGCCCAGAGCCCGGGACGTCACGTAAGTTAACAATCATTGATTGCAATTTTTTTGTACCTGCATACGTGTCATAACAGGGTTGCGGAAATATTTGAATACATTACAGACGCAGTAATGACCCAGCGGCCTACCACGCCTCCACCATCATTAGAGAGCAGACGGCCTCGCACCCCTACACCACCCTCAACACCTCCCTTCCGCCACTCCTCTTCCCCCCCCGGGTCGGCGGCATTCTCCCCAGAAGCTAACATACGTAAGTGACCAAAACAGCGAGCGCTTCCCAACGGCGTGTTCCACAGTTAACCAGATCTGTTATTATTTCCTTTTCGGTGCTGCAGCAGTGGCCAGATCTCTGGGATGGGAAATTAGCAGCTCTGGTTCTGACAATGAGGAACCGGCGTCCCTTCTCCGTAAGTATCAAGATAATACGAGTGGTTATCTGCGGGATGTCACAAAAGACAACTAAAACTGTAAAATTTAATAAAATAAACATCGCCCTGTGGTGCCAGACCAAATGGAAATTTACAACACACTAAATTTGGTCCTGCCCCAGAGGTCGAGATGTATTTTCAGCGGAATCAACGTTAGTTCTCCAACCTCTTCTATCCACAGAATCGCCCACCGTGAGAGAGCTCATGGCGAGACAATTGCGCCTGGAGCGGACAGCAGCGCTCCTGCAGCAGACAGCAGCCCTCCTCCAGGCTCAAGTAGAGCAGCAGGGCGTGACGCTGCGACACCTGTTGGGCCGTGGAAGGAGATAATTTTTTTTTTTTTTGTTTGGTTATGTAATATTTTGTTGTTAAATAGTTAAATACCAAGAAATTGTTACAAAAAAAACAAAAAATCTTCGCATTCTTTCTTAAATGTTTACCGAGCTATAAGGGTTAACAGCACCATTTTATAGGCATCTCATTTAAAGTAATTTAGAGAGGTTTATATGATTTAAAATACGATTATGTGTGGGTAAACCATTGATTGGGTGTGTGCATGACAGAGCTTGAAATGGAAGGAAATCGCCATTTGACTTTGGAATGCAATGTAGACCGATCGCTGTAACGTACTATCCCGTCAATGGGGATTATCGAGTCACAGGACACCTTGACGGAATAGGACGTCATATGAGTTGCCCACTTTATCTAAACTGAACAACCAAGAATTACGGGAGTAATAAATACAATTTCATTTTATTACACAAAAGACAGTGACCTACTCGCCATATTAAATTGTGGACACGAAAGCATAACCTACAATTTTTGGAGTAAACAGCAAAGCAAAAAGAAATATTTTTTTATACGGCGCGATCCTGCCAGGGTACAGCTCCAGAACCATTAAAGTACTGACAGTATTTTTCGCGACAGTCCCTTGCATCGTCTGCCTGTCTGCCAGATCCAAGTGCTTGAAGAGCTGTTAAATTATCAGGTTGTGTACGCCATTCCCCGGGCACAATATCTCTGGTTCTTGCGTCCACTGCATCAATAAACGAAGGAGGAGAATAGGAGCTCGTATCATGACGTCTCAGGAAATTATGGAGCACACAGCATGCCAAAACCACAAAGTCTATAGACGGCAGCTTCAAGTTGATAGCTGTGTGGAACACTCTAAACCGATTTGCCATAATCCCAAAGGCATTTTCAACCACACGACGGGCCCTCGACAACCGGTAATTAAAGATTCTGCGCTCCGGTGTGAGTGTTCTCTGTGCAAATGGCTTTATCAAATGTGGATGAAGAGGGAAAGCTTCGTCTGCGATGAAAACAAAATTGAGGTTTGCTTTTGTGTCTTCATTTAGTGGCAACTGCAGTTGATTGTTCCTCAAGCTTTCCCCAAATGAAGTGTGTTCAAAAACTCCACCGTCGGAGACTCGACCATTCATGCCAACATCCACATCGACAAACTCATAGTTCGCATTGACAAGGGCCATGAGGATCACACTGAAATATCCTTTGTAGTTGAAAAAAAAGGATCCAGAGTTGGCTGGTTGCGTGATGCGCACATGCTTTCCATCTAATGCACCACCGCAGTTTGGAAACTGCCACAGCTCATCAAAATCGGAAGCAATCCTCTTCCAGTCATCCGCCGTCTTGGGAAACTGCAAGATGAGAAGGAAACATGTACAAATTAGGTCAAATATATTGTTGTGCACATACACTCTCATGTGGACATCCTAGAGTGATTGAGGCGCAGTATGGATTAGTATAACAAAGTCAACAACCCTGAGTATGCAGGCAGCCATTTTATCAGATGGATTCGGTGACTGAGAGGGGGTGCGAAACAATATATCGAAATTATATAATCAATAAAATAACATTGGGAGCAGCAAATAAAAGAAGGGTGGCGCAGGGTTGGAGCAGCACATATCAGAATGGAGCCGCAAAATGGTTGCATCACATGTCAGAATGGAGGCGCAGGATCACAGCAGCACATGTCAGAATGGGGGCGCTGGATGTGAGCAGCACATGATAGGATGTAGAACATATACCAATAGAAATGCGCGCAACCAGGGCGTAGAACGGGTTAAATAGCTAGTATAATATATCGACATAACACAGCTGCCATAAAAATATAGTAGTACCTCCATATAATGCCTTAAGCTGTGCACAATGGCCTCGCATGTCTCCGGAATCACAACGCTCAGGAAAGGTCTGGAAACAGCTGCGGAAAACTGCAAATCCTGAAGAGACCTTCCTGTTGCCAGGAACCGCAGTGTCACTGCCAACCTTTCATCCACGGGCACGGCTGCACGCATCGGCGTATCACGCCTTTGTATGAGTGGCGTAACAGCAGACAGTATTATCTTGAAGGATTCCTCTGACATCCTAAGGGTACTGTCACACAGTACCATTTTGATCGCTACGACGGCACGATCCGTGACGTCGCAGCGATCGTATGATTATCGCTCCAGCGTCGTAGACTGCGGTCACACGTTGCAATCACGGCGCTGGAGCGATGCCGAAGTCCCCGGTAACCATCGGGTAACTAAGCGCAGGGCCGCGCTTAGTAACCCGATGTTTACCGTGGTTACCAGCGTAAACGTGAAAAAAACAAACAGTACATACTTACATTCCGGTGTCTGTCCCCGGCGTTCTGCTTCTCTCCACTGTGTAAGCGCCATAGCCGGCAAGCACAGCGGTGACGTCAGACGTCACCGCTGTGCTCGCTTTCCGGCTGGCAGACGCTCACACAGTGGAGAGAAGCTGAGACGCTGGAGGACAGACACCGGAATGTAAGTATGCACTGTTTGTTTTTTTACGTTTACGCTGGTAACCACGGTAAACATCGGGTTACTAAGCGCGGCCCTGCGCTTAGTTACCCGATGTTTACCCTGGTTACAAGCGAACACATCGCTGGATCGCTGTCACACACAACGATCCAGCGATGTCAGCGGGTGATCAAGCGACGAAAGAAAGTTCCACACGATCTGCTACGACGTACGATTCTCAGCAGGATCCCTGATCGCTGCTGCGTGTCAGACACTGCGATATCGTAACGATATCGCTAGAACGTCACGAATCGTACCGTCGTAGCGATCAAAATGGTACTGTGTGACAGTACCCTAAGGTAGTTTCGGAAATCATGAGGGTTATTATCACGTAACTCTCTTATGAGACCCATGTGTGACAATGTGGATCTTTTCTGCAGCCAGCTCCGGGTCCACATGCGACGTTTTCGTTTAGGACGTCTCTCCTCTTGGAGACGTGCTGCCTCAAATAACAGGGCAGCAGCAACGACTGAACTCTCATCGGAAGTGAGCATACTTCCTAAAAAAGAAAACAAACGTACAATAAATACACGTGCTTACCAAACAATGTTTTGACCATTGATGTAATATCTATATATGTTACTACTGGCATTAAATGGGGCAGTCAACCATCTCGATCTGTAAAAGGATTAATTAATTGGGCCACGCTACAGCTGTGTACCTGAGGTTCTCTGGCCTACCCTACTCTCCATAAAGGAACAATCGACCACGCTCCAGCGTTTATCCCCGTTGAAGCGCAACATCTGCTACGCTGTAGCGTTATACATACCTTTTGCGGTAAAAGTCTGTAGTTATAGTAGTTATAAAAGTCCAGGGAATCCAGCGAATTTAGGAGTTCTGTTTCCAGCACGTGCTACAGAGAGAAATGAATAGAGCGCTCGACAGCTCCGGTTTTATCCGCTGGGAACAATAGTCCTTTGTCGAATGAGCGCACAGTATTGTACCGCCCAATCAGCACACGGGAGGTGGAGAATTTAGCGCTCCTACGTAGCCAGCTCCTCCGCCCTTTACATCGTATACAATATCGTGCACACCTTGTTTACACCATGCGATCATGCCGCCACAGCGGGACACTAGACGACGAAAGAAAGTTTCAAACGATGTGCTACGACGTACGATTCACAGCGGGGTCCCTGATCGCAGGGAGCGTGTCACACACTGCGATATCGTACCTATATCGCTCGAACGTCACAAATCGTGCCGTCGTAGTGATCAAAATTGCACTGTGTGACGGTACCCTTAGGAAAGGGCAACTTGAAAACGCTGTGCTATCTGCTTACAGCCTTCTCCTGCTTTGCTGGCCTCCACCATTTTCATTTTCAGACTGCTAGGCAGATGCTCAGAAGAAGCCATGGCTGCTGTTTTTTTGGCACAAGGTTAGAGAAGGCTGAGTTTTTATAAAGCTGGGAAATTTGTTTTACCTGGCCTTTCCTAACGGTGATAGTGAACAAGCCATAACTCTAACGGGCTAAGTGAGGTCTGAAACATTGGTCAAAGTTATCTCTGAGCATACACATCTCCAAGGGTGCCCAAACATTTGCATAAGCCCAATTTCCTTTTGGTAATTTTTAAAATGTAAAAAATGAGAAAATATATATATTTTTTTCCCTAAAATACAAAGGAAATGTGTCCTTTTTATCTTTAGGCCTTTTGGAGATGACTTCATCTTCAACTTGCTTAACTGTTCACAATAACAGTAATTTTGACCAGGGGTGCCCAAACTTTTACATGCCACTGTATGTGTATATACTGTATCTATCATGTTGGGTCACACTGATTTTTCTGTACGCAGCAGATGAATTTCCAGCTTGTCAAAGGACACCGTGTGTTAAAATTGGATGGCACTCGCATGGTCCGAGTGCAGTGTGACTTTTATATTATCACACCCATTGACTTGCATTGGTGAGTCTCTGACGTGGCAAATTGCAGCCTGCTTTAATTTTATACTCATTTTGATTTCAGCTGAGAAACAAAATCGAAGAGTTGTGACTCATAGATAAACATCAGTTTTGTCTCACAATCCCATGAACGTTTTTATTCTCTTAATACATTGCAATATTATATAGCACTGTAAGCTTACAATTACTCATTTTGCCTTTATTCCCAGTTAATTCTTCTCTTTTCCATTAGCTCTATGATGTCACATGATTAAAATCCTCCTAAGTTCTATGTAGAAACAGGAGCTCAATTTTTCCTGTATGACTCATCAGTCTCTGCAACAACAGTCCCTGGCAGCAGAGAGCAGCAGAGCAGCTGGGTCAGGAGTTGAAAAGGGAAAAGATAAATGAAGGAAAAAAGAACTGATTGGGTAGAAGGGCAAAATGAGCAATTGTAAGTACACTATGCTATGTAATATGATAATTGCTATATACTATGAAGATAAAAACCTAGGAAACCCAGTGTTTGCATTAAAAGGACTGTCTGCACAGGATGACTGTGTAAACAAGGTTCAAGTGCTCAGTCCATTAGGCTAGCTTCACAGTAGCGTTCGGAAGCCTTCTTCCTCTGTGAAGCCCTGCCCACAGCCCCGCCCCTTCATTCAGCTCCGCCTACATCTGCATGCATTCTGCATACCCTATCTTTAACATTGGGTACGCAGGCCATACGGATGCCTCAGCATGCGTCGTTTTGAAGCTGCGCCGACTGCAACAAAATCCTAACATGTTGAGTTTGATGCAGGTCAGTGCAGCGTCAAGACGACGCATGCAGAAGCATCCGTATGGCCTGCGTACCCAATGTTAAAGATAGGGTATGCAGATGTAGGCGGAGCTGAAGGAAGGGGCACTACTGTGGGCGGGGCTTCACGGAGGAAGGCTGCCGGCCGCAGCCTTGCCGAACGCTAGTGTGAAACCTGCCTTACAGTGGGGTCACATGTAAGTGAATCATCCACCTAGCACCATAGTGCTAGATGGAAACAAGCAGGTGGGAAGCTGTATATAAAGGATGCACCCAGCACCTGGGCTTGGTTTGAACAGTCATTTTTGGCAGACAGTCCCTTTATAGGCTACAGTGCTAGCGGACACTTAGGCTACTTTCACACATCAAGTTTTTTGTCGTCAGGCAGGATCCGGCAAATTTTTGAAAAAACGGATGCAACTGATCCGTTTTTTTTTTTTTTTTTAATGAATCTGGAGATAAAGTTTGGTTTCCGGGAGAAAAAGAGAGATAGAAAAAAGTGCATGATTTGTATGGAGAATGCATGAAAAACCGGATTCGGAGGCCGAATTCATCCTTCAACATCTCAGTTTCATACGTTTTTCGCTGGACCGAAAAAATGTTCCTGTGTTTTCTCCCATTCGCCGGAAACAGATTTTTTGACGGATCTGGCCAAAAACGGATGAAACGTGTGGCCATCAGGCGCAATCTGTCGCCAATACGAGAAAAAAAACAGATCTGGTGGAAAAGAAAACGGATGTTTTTTCAAAACTTGTCGGATTGTGCCTGATGGCAAAAACCTGATGTGTGAAAGCAGCCTTAGGCTATGTTCACACTTTGCGGTTTTTGCTGCGGATCCGCAGCGGATTTGAACCCGCAGATGAAAACGCAGGAAAATCCGCAGTGAAAACCGCAGCGGTTTTTGCACTGCGGTTTTTCCAAATCCGCTGCGGAAAAATCCGCAGCAAAATCTGCAAAGTGTGAACAAGCCCTAGAGGGACCCCATGCCCTTCCATGTCCCAAGCCGTACGCTGCGTCCTCACAGCACAGATGCAGGGGAAAGACAAAGCCACTGGAGGAATAGGTGATCTGATCACATCAACCAATAACATTACACTTAGCAGGAGCCTTTAGGAAAGAAAAGCAGCGTGCTGATTGGCTGCGATATGAAAACAAAAGATTCTACCAGAAAAATGGGTCATTTGTAATAACAGTTTATAGAAAAAATATCTGTATCTTCCTTATGATACAGAGCAAACTCCCCTATAGGCCGTGAGGTGAAGCGAAGGACGACCGTCTCCAACACACTCCTACGTGCAGACTTTCTCCTGAGGTGAGCAGTGACGCTCCGGGCCGCCCGCCTCAGGACACCGCTGCTGACGTGTTCGGGGTGTCTACCCAGTGCCTGAAGGACCCCTGTGCTAGGACATCGTGTATTGGATGGAGGGGCGCGGGGTGGTTTATACACAGCCGAGAGTTGCCTATCTCTAAGGGTACGTAGAGCGACCCTCGGAAACAGGCCAGCTTGGTAGCGCCATACATCAGGCAGGCTGTAGACTGATTCGTGACGTCACGAAAGTGGAGGCCCCCGGGATCTGTCAGAGAATCCTGGAGACAGAGTGCAGGTAAGAAGTGGGCAGCAGCCAGGACCCCCGGCAGGGCGCCACTCACCCAGGAGCAGCAGCCTGACCAGGGGGCGAGCCCACTCACTGCCACTAGTGATTACACGGGTGTAGAGGAGTCAGTGAGTGACCTGGGGCGCAGGTGTTGTACAGGGGCTCCGGGATATGCACGCAGGGGGCTACTGAGCTTGTGACAATTACTGTCAGGCTACTGGAGTGGTCTCAGTCCTCGAGTCACCAGTGGCCGCCCTGTAGCGGAGCTCATGTGCCAACCCACTAGTGGCACCATTCAGCCTTGTGCTTTATGGCATCCTAACCTGGGAGGTCCGGCGCCTTCTGTGTGACCCAATACCCTGGGTGTGCCCGCTATATAGGTGACGCTAGGATAGACGGGATCTGCCATGCCGCCTTCTGTGTGACCCAATACCCTGGGTGTGCCCGCTATATAGGTGACGCTAGGATAGACGGGATCTGCCATGCCGCCTTCTGTGTGACCCAATACCCTGGGTGTGCCCGCTATATAGGTGACGCTAGGATAGATGGGATCTGCCATGCTGCCTTCTGTGTGACCCAATACCCTGGGTGTGCCCGCTATATAGGTGACGCTAGGATAGACGTAGACGGGATCTGCCATGCTGCCTTCTGTGTGACCCAATACCCTGGGTATGCCCGCTATATAGGTGACGCTAGGATAGACGGGATCTGCCATGCCGCCTTCTGTGTGACCCAATACCCTGGGTATGCCCGCTATATAGGTGACGCTAGGATAGATGGGATCTGCCATGCTGCCTTCTGTGTGACCCAATACCCTGGGTGTGCCCGCTATATAGGTGACGCTAGGATAGACGTAGACGGGATCTGCCATGCTGCCTTCTGTGTGACCCAATACCCTGGGTGTGCCCGCTATATAGGTGACGCTAGGATAGACGTAGACGGGATCTGCCATGCTGCCTTCTGTGTGACCCAATACCCTGGGTGTGCCCGCTATATAGGTGACGCTAGGATAGACGGGATCTGCCATGCTGCCTTCTGTGTGACCCAATACCCTGGGTGTGCCCGCTATATAGGTGACGCTAGGATAGATGGGATCTGCCATGCCGCCTTCTGTGTGACCCAATACCCTGGGTATGCCCGCTATATAGGTGACGCTAGGATAGACGTAGACGGGATCTGCCATGCTGCCTTCTGTGTGACCCAATACCCTGGGTGTGCCCGCTATATAGGTGACGCTAGGATAGACGGGCTCTGCCATGCTGCCTTCTGTGTGACCCAATACCCTGGGTGTGCCCGCTATATAGGTGACGCTAGGATAGATGGGATCTGCCATGCTGCCTTCTGTGTGACCCAATACCCTGGGTGTGCCCGCTATATAGGTGACGCTAGGATAGACGGGATCTGCCATGCTGCCTTCTGTGTGACCCAATACCCTGGGTGTGCCCGCTATATAGGTGACGCTAGGATAGATGGGATCTGCCATGCTGCCTTCTGTGTGACCCAATACCCTGGGTGTGCCCGCTATATAGGTGACGCTAGGATAGACGTAGACGGGATCTGCCATGCTGCCTTCTGTGTGACCCAATACCCTGGGTATGCCCGCTATATAGGTGACGCTAGGATAGACGGGATCTGCCATGCTGCCTTCTGTGTGACCCAATACCCTGGGTGTGCCTGCTATATAGGTGACGCTAGGATAGATGGGATCTGCCATGCTGCCTTCTGTGTGACCCAATACCCTGGGTGTGCCCGCTATATAGGTGACGCTAGGATAGACGTAGACGGGATCTGCCATGCTGCCTTCTGTGTGACCCAATACCCTGGGCATGCCCGCTATATAGGTGATGCTAGGATAGACGGGATCTGCCATGCTGCCTTCTGTGTGACCCAATACCCTGGGTATGCCCGCTATATAGGTGACGCTAGGATAGACGGGATCTGCCATGCTGCCTTCTGTGTGACCCAATACCCTGGGTGTGCCCGCTATATAGGTGACGCTAGGATAGATGGGATCTGCCATGCTGCCTTCTGTGTGACCCAATACCCTGGGTATGCCCGCTATATAGGTGACGCTAGGATAGACGTAGACGGGATCTGCCATGCTGCCTTCTGTGTGACCCAATACCCTGGGTATGCCCGCTACATAGGTGATGCTAGGATAGATGGGATCTGCCATGCCTCCTTTTGTGTGACCCCCTATACCCTGGGTATGCCCGCTACATAGGTGATGCTAGGATAGACGGGATCTGCCATATGCTGCCTTCTGTGTGACCCAATACCCTGGGCATGCCCGCTATATAGGTGACGCTAGGATAGACGGGATCTGCCATGCTGCCTTCTGTGTGACCCAATACCCTGGGTATGCCCGCTATATAGGTGACGCTAGGATAGACGGGATCTGCCATGCTGCCTTCTGTGTGACCCAATACCCTGGGTATGCCCGCTATATAGGTGACGCTAGGATAGATGGGATCTGCCATGCTGCCTTCTGTGTGACCCAATACCCTGGGTATGCCCGCTATATAGGTGACGCTAGGATAGACGGGATCTGCCATGCTGCCTTCTGTGTGACCCAATACCCTGGTTATGCCCGCTATATAGGTGACACTAGGATAGACGGGATCTGCCATGCCTCCTTCTGTGTGACCCCCTATACCCTGGGTATGCCCGCTACATAGGTGATGCTAGGATAGACGGGATCTGCCATGCTGCCTTCTGTGTGACCCAATACCCTGGGTATGCCCGCTATATAGGTGACGCTAGGATAGACGGGATCTGCCATGCTGCCTTCTGTGTGACCCAATACCCTGGGTGTGCCCGCTATATAGGTGACGCTAGGATAGACGGGATCTGCCATGCTGCCTTCTGTGTGACCCAATACCCTGGGTATGCCCGCTATATAGGTGACGCTAGGACAGACGGGATCTACCATGCTGCCTTCTGTGTAACCCAATACCCTGGGTATGCCCGCTATATAGTTGACACTAGGACAGACGGGATCTGCCATGCTGCCTTCTATGTCACCCCTGTACCCTGGGTATGCCCGCTATATAGGTGACGCTAGGACAGACGAGAACTGCCATGCCGCCTTCTGTGTTCTCAGCTATTCACTCTTTATATTAATATGCTTTGATACTTTTTTGTTCATGGGTCGTTATCACATTTAGTAAGTGGTTTGTTTTTCTGACCTGGTTATTTCTGCAGTAGGAGAGAAGAGGCAGCACTTTAAGCTTGTTCTCCATGGAATATAGGTAATGTCTCCTTAAAGAGGTTGTACCAGCTTTGTATATCCAGGACTCAGAAGAACCAAACTTTTATATGGAAAAAACACATTTCCAGCCACACAGAGAAATCCTTTTATTAAATGTCCCAGTTTATTTTCGATCGGTTACAATTCCAGAGCCCGTATTACCAGATTGGCTTTTCATACACCACTTTATGGAATATTGCCACCAATGTTAGAAAGCATGAGTCTTTACAATTACATTTGTTTCTCCAAAGTGAAGCAGTGACAAGTTTTCGGTAGTGATGAGCGAATGTTCTCTGAGGTGTTATCTGAGCATGCTCGGGTGCTAACCGAGTGTATTCGGCTTGCTCGAAAAATAATTTAGAGTACCTGCGGGTGCATGTATTGTGGCTGTTCGAGAACCTAGAACACATGCAAGTGATCCCTACATGTTGTGATTGTCGAGCATACGCAGGGACTCTAACATATATTCCAGCAAGCCAAAGTCACTCAGTTAGCTCCCGAGCATGCTCAGATAACTTATTTGAGCACGTTTGCTCATCGCTAGTTCTCAGCCCTGCAGCTGTGCTGTCCACCATCATTGTTTCCTCTTGTCGCCCATGCACACATCTGCTGTAGTCCCCGGTCTAAGCTGTTGAGCATGCGCACATTGTCCCAGCCCGCAGGTTCCTTCCATCTGTGCAGTGAGATGGAGCATGCAAGGTGATAATTCTCATCGTGCAGGTCAGCCGCACTTGTCCTGTGTGAAAAGGTCATTCTCGTGGGCGGGGTGGTAATTGTAGTTCTCACAACAATACAATGCATCACGTGTTACAGCCGCAGGACCAGTGACGTAGACCACCTCTCTAAAGAGAATTGTCAGCTTTCCTAACATGTCTATTTGAAAATACCCACATTGCCCATTAAATAACTACAGAGCATTTGTTCTCATAAATTGTTGTTCTGTTCCTGTTATTCTTGGAAAAGTATAAATACATTGACAATTGTTAGTATTTCCCTTGCTAAATGGCTGTGTCCCAACACAGTGTGATAGTGCCAGCAATGACTGGAAAGCAGGAGCATACTCCCAACTAGTAACGGCCAGTGAGCAATCTGCTCCTCAATTCTAGGAGCATCAGCACAAAGCACAGGTAGAAGAAAATTGCTATTTCTTCAGGAATGCATATATTTACAAAAAGAAATGAGAGCTGACCATCCACTCCTATCTTATTTCTTGGCAGTGTATTCTACTTCATTTGACCTCTTTTACCCCTTCATGACCTTGGGATTTTCTGTTTTTGCCCTTTCGTTTTTTCCTCCCCTTCTTCCAAGAGCTGTAACTTTATATATTCCTGTCAATGTAGCCTTTTAAGTGGTGAAAAAAAAATAAATTGCAAAATGTGTAAGGCTAGGTTCAGATTGCGTTAGGGCAATCCGTTTAGCGCTAAGCGCTAGCGGATTGCGCTAACGCAATGTCTTTTAAGGGGTCGCGTTAAACGTCCCTGCTAGCGCAGATCCCCGATCTGCGAGAGCGGGGAACGGACCTCGGGCGCGCCGCGGACGCTGCAAGCAGTGTCCGAGGCGCGCTACAAAAGAACGGCACATCGCTAGCGCGTGCCGAAAATGACACGCGCTAGCAATGCGCTTTAACATTGCTGGCAATGGGAGCGCTAACGGACGCGTTGCATGGCGTTAATTTCGCCGTGCAACGCTGTCCGTTAGCGCTCACACTTAAACGCAATGGGAACCTAGCCTTAGAGAATTTTTTTTGCTTATGTCGCCCTTTTCCTGAGACCCGGATCTGGGGCTGATTAATGGATTATTTTTTAGTGGCTTGAGCTGACGTTTATATTGATACCATTTTGGGGTAGATACGATGTTTTCATCACCTCTTATTGCATTTTATTACAATGTTGCAGCAGCCAAACAAAAAAACAATAATTCTGGCGTTTTGATTTTTTTTCTTATTACGCCATTCACCGATTGGATTAATTGTTTTTATATTGTGATAAATCGGACACTTCTGAATGCAGCGATGCAAAATGTGTATTCTTTATAGATTGGATATATATTTTATTTTCAATGGGACTAAAAATGCATGATTTGACTTTTTTTTTTTTTTTAATGCCAAAACATTTTCTCTGGCCCAGAAAACCAGAATCTGTGAACACCGTGATGTAGGGGCAGTTGCATCTCAGGATCTATATAATCAGAAGTAGATCGTCACTGAAGGACTAGTTGTCTTGTGCCATGTAGTCCTTCTGCTCTGTGTAATCCCACCCCCACCATTGATTGGCAATGCCTATGCAGTGTACACAGAAAGCTGCCAATCTGTGGTGTTTGCAGAGTTATACAGAACTCAGCATTCAGTGAACTGGAAAATTTAGAGCAGAGAAAACAATGATTTTAGCAAAATGACAGGATGCAACTAGAAAAATATTTAGAATTAAGAGTCCTCAGTGGTTGATACCTTTTAATGGCTAACTGAAAAGATGGTAACAAATTGCAAGCTTTCGAGACTACATACGTCTCTTCATCAGGCAAAGACTAAAACAAATTCTGAAGAATCACATATTTATGCACAACATAGTATAGAAAAAAAAAAAAAAAAGGGAGAGGGGGAAAAAAAAACCATGGATAAGCCAGGTGACATGAAGCAGAATTACCATGGGTGATAAACAGTTACGTCCATAAATATTGGGCCAATTCTTAGGTAATCATATAATACTTAAAAAACAATTTAATTATAAATTTCATTAAAAAACCACCAACCTGTGGTTACACCAAAGAAAAAACACACAAAACACACCGTGATAAACTAGTGTGGAGGAGCTGTAATACCCCTATACTCCGTTTACGCTGAGAACTGCCTAGCTGCGGGGGTTGGCGCCCTATGGGATGCGTGTTGGCGCCCCCGCTCAACGTAGGCTGTCCCTGGGGTCCCTGGGATACCCTGATCTACCCGTTGGGCCCCTCTACCCACACAATATTATCCAAAGGTCCTCTATAGACTAAACAGACCATTCCTGTATCTAGGGAATACTATACCCCACACTGTGAATTAAAAACAGACAGAGAACATGAAGAAAAGGCTGTCAGCGGTAATTGCGAGATGGCTGAAGTTAATTTCTCCCCACTGGAGTAATGACAAAAGCGGTTCACTCATAAGTGATTTCAATACGATACCCACGCTTTTCTAGTTAACAGCCATAATGTGGAACCAACCACAAACAAGATCTTATTGCCACATTGCACATAGAGATATAGTATATTGATAAAGATCTTGATACTTATCGCAATGTCAAATCCCGCCCGCCCTATGCCTGTGTAGCCTCAACGCGTTTCGCCTCTCTGGCTCATCAGGAGGCTCGATTAAATGCCATGTGTCTCGATACACATATCGAGACACATGGCATTTAATCGAGCCTCCTGATGAGCCAGAGAGGCGAAACGCGTTGAGGCTACACAGGCATAGGGCGGGCGGGATTTGACATTGCGATAAGTATCAAGATCTTTATCAATATACTATATCTCTATGTGCAATGTGGCAATAAGATCTTGTTTGTGGTTGGTTCCACATTATGGCTGTTAACTAGAAAAGCGTGGGTATCGTATTGAAATCACTTATGAGTGAACCGCTTTTGTCATTACTCCAGTGGGGAGAAATTAACTTCAGCCATCTCGCAATTACCGCTGACAGCCTTTTCTTCATGTTCTCTGTCTGTTTTTAAGGCCGGGGACACACTTAACGTATAAAAAACGGTCCGTTTTTCACGGCCGAGAATCGCACAAATGTTTCAAAAACAGTGATCCGTGTGCAGTGCGAGGATGCGATTTCCTCGCATCAAATGATCCGTGTGACATCCGTATGGCATCCGTATGCCGAGATTTTCTCGCAAGCTTGCAAAACCGACATCTAATGGATTTATGTGCTCAAATGTTCGGGAAAACATATATACAGTATATATATATATATATATGTCATTGAGACACATATATATATATTCTGTATTTATATTTCATTCAGCGCGATATCTGTGAAAAGCCGGTAATTCAATTGCCGGCTTTGCATTTCTCCTTCACAAACCCGACAGGATATGAGACATGGTTTACATACAGTAAACCATCTCATATCCCCTTTTTTTTTGCATATTCCACACTACTAATGTTAGTAGTATGTATGTGCAAAATTTGGCCGCTGTAGCTGCTAAAATAAAGGGTTAAATGGCGGAAAAAATTGGCGTGGGCTCCCGCGCAATTTTCTCCGCCAGAGTGGTAAAGCCAGTGACTGAGGGCAGATATTAATAGCCAGGAGAGGGTCCATGGTTATTGGCCCCCCCGTGGCTAAAAACATCTGCCCCCAGCCACCCCAAAAAAGGCACATCTGGAAGATGCGCCTATTCTGGCACTTGGCCACTCCCTTCCCACTCCCTGTAGCGGTGGGCTATGGGGTAATGAAGGGTTAATGCCACCTTGCTTTTGGAAGGTGACATTAAGCCAGATTAATAATGGAGAGGCGTCAATTATGTCACCTATCCATTATTAATCCAATTGTTTGAAAGGGTTAACAAACACACACACATGATTTAAAAGTATTTTAATGAAATACACAGCGGTTGTTTTAATAATTTATTGCTCTCTCAATCCATTTTCAGACCCTCGCTTGGCAAAACAATAAACACACAATATACATACCTTCTCTGATGTCCTATCACGTCCCACGAGGTAATCCATCTGGAGGGGTTAACTAATATTACAGGCACGAGCTGCGAAAAACCACTCGCTCGTGCCTGTAATCCCCGGGTGCTGAAAGGAAAGCGGTGATCTATACTTACATTCAGTCGCGGTGATGCGCCCCTGCTGGATGTTCTCATGAACTGCAGCCTGGGAACTTTTTCCCACGCTCCAGGTCATATGAGGACATCCACCAGGGGGCGCATCACCACGACTCAATGTAAGTATAGATCACTGCTTTCCTTTCAGCACCCGGGGATTACAGACACGAGCGAGTGGCTTATCGCAGCTCGTGCCTGTAATATTAGTTAACCCCTCCAGATGGATTACCTCGTGGGACGTGATAGGACATCAGAGAGGGTATGTATATTGTGTGTTTATTGTTTTGCCAAGCGAGGGTCTGAAAATGGATTGAGAGAGCAATAAAATATTAAAACAACCGCTATGTTTCTTTCATTAAAATACTTTTAAATCATGTATGTGTGTGTTTTTTAACCCTTTCAAACAATTGGATTAATAATGGATAGGTGTCATAATTGACGCCTCTCCATTATTAATCTGGCTTAATGTCTCCTTCCAATAGCAAGGTGGCATTAACCCTTCATTACCCCATAGCCCACCTCTACAGGGAGTGGGAAGAGAGTGGCCAAGTGCCAGAATAGGCGCATCTTCCAGATGTGCCTTTTCTGGGGTGGCTGGGGGCAGATGTTTTTAGCCACGGGGGGGCCAATAACCATGGACCCTCTCCTGGCTATTAATATCTGCCCTCAGTCACTGGCTTTACCACTCTGGCGGAGAAAATTGCGCGGGAGCCCACGCCAATTTTTTCCGCCATTTAACCCTTTATTTTAGCAGCTACAGCGGCCAAATTTTGCACATACACACTACTAACATTAGTAGTGTGGAATATGCAAAAAAAAAGGGGATATGAGATGGTTTACTGTATGTAAACCATGTCTCATATCCTGTCGGGTTTGTGAAGGAGAAATGCAAAGCCGGCAATTGAATTACCGGCTTTTCTATAGAACACCGCTGCGTATTTCTCGCAATGCACACGCATGGTCCGTGTGTAATCCGATTTTTTCTCGCACCCATTGACTTGCATTGGCGAGTCTCGGCCGAGATACGCTGACAATCGCAGCCTGCTGCGAGTTCCCTCGGATCCGAAATACGGTGGAGAAAATATCGGATGATGGGAGCTGAACCATAGATTAACATTGGGCCGAGTGCTATGCGATTTTTTTATCGCATAGCACTCGTCCGTATTACGGTCTAGTGTGACCCCGGCCTTATTCACAGTGTGGGGTATAGTATTCCCTAGATACAGGAATGGTCTATGTTTAGTCTATAGAGGACCTTTAGATAATATTGTGTGGGTAGAGGGGCCCAACGGGTAGATCAGGGTATCCCAGGGACCCCAGGGACAGCCTACGTTGAGCGGGGGCGCCAACACGCATCCCATAGGGCGCCAACCCCCGCAGCTAGGCAGTTCTCAGCGTAGACGGAGTATAGGGGTATTACAGCTCCTCCACACTAGTTTATCACGGTGTGTTTTGTGTGTTTTTTCTTTGGTGTAACCACAGGTTGGTGGTTTTTTAATGAAATTTATAATTAAATTGTTTTTTAAGTATTATATGATTGATGACTAAATTCTACTTAAAGCATTATTTATTCTAAAATTATAACCAATTCTTAGATAAGGATTGTTTTATTGTCCTGTGATTAGGGTCTGGTTCTGTTGTGATGATCCCACGTGGTCTGATGGGCAAGTTCATTAGTTGATGAAAAAAGACATAAATCCATGCGACACATTCATTCCTGCATTTAGAGTGTCAAAGGTCGTCATCAGTTTATATTCCCAGACTCTCCTGTCTTTCTGCGATTTGAAGTTACCCTTTAATACAAGTAATTTCATGTCCATAATGCTATGATTTGTGAGACAGAAATGTATTGCCACAGGTATATCCATTCTTTTTTCTCTTATTGTATGGCGATGAGAGTTCATAATTTCTGTCTCCCAAATCATAGCATTATGGACATGAAATTACTTGTATTAAAGAGTAACTTCAAATCGCAGAAAGACAGGAGAGTCTGGGAATATAAACTGATGACGACCTTTGACACTCTAAATGCAGGAATGAATGTGTCGCATAGATTTATGTCTTTTTACATCAACTAATGAACTTGCCCATCAGACCATGTGGGATCATCACAACAGAGACCCTAATCACAGGACAATAAAACAATCCTTATCTAAGAATTGGCCCAATATTTATGGACGTAACTGTTTATCACCCATGGTAATTCTGCTTCGTCACCTGGCTTATCCATGTTTTGTTTTTTTCCCCCTCTCCCTTTTTTTTTTTTTCTATACTATGTTGTGCATAAATATGTGATTCTTCAGAATTTGTTTTAGTCTTTGCCTGATGAAGAGACGTATGTAGTCTCGAAAGCTTGCAATTTGTTACCATCTTTTCAGTTAGCCATTAAAAGGTATCAACCACTGAGGACTCTCAATTCTAAATATTTTTCTATCTACTGGCTAACACGGTACCAAGATATATTTCTTTCCTGTATTTAAAAGGGTGCAACTAGTGATGAGCAAGTGTACTCGTTGCTCGGGTTTTCCTGAGCACGTTCGGGTGACCTTCAGTATTTATGACTGCTCTGAGATTACGTTTTCATCGCCTCAGCAGCATGATTTAGAGCTATTAGCTCTCTTGATTACATGTGGGGATTACCTAGCAACCAGGCAACCCCCACATGTACTCAGCCTGGCTAAAATTTGTAAATCATTCAGTTGCCGCAATGAAAACTAAATCTCCGAACACTAACAAATGCTCGGAGGTCACCCGAGCAACGAGTACGCTCGCTCATCACTAGAAGCAACTTGAAACATGACACATCGCTGGAATCAGGGTCTCTGTCCTTACATCATGCTGTTATTCAGATTAGCGAACAAAAACCTGCTCCCTTTATCCTATGTGTCATGATGTGTATGATAGAGGTCGCAAACTTCATATGAACAGAAAATTTTCCAATATTTTTTTTTGTTGTTCCATAGGATTGCAGACATCTCAAATAAAAACTCTGTTATACTCACACTCAGCAGGTCCAGCGCTGCCTCCATTGCTGTGCCATTCTATGCTGATATGCTGCAGAGTTGATGCCATGACTACAGCTCACATGAGCACTGCACCTAATCATTGGGCACGGCCTTTTTGCGCTAAATATCTCTGCGTTACCGCTGAGCCCAATGATTAGCTGCAGTGTTCAGGCGAGCTGTTGTTGTGATATTACTGCTGTAGACTGTCATCAAAGAGTGGAGCAGTAGATGAGGCAGCATTGGACCTGCAGTAAGGTTATTATAGTTAAAATAAAAAAAGTTAAATCTTTTAAAAGGAAATGTCAGCAGGCTTTTTTTTACAATAGTATCTGATAGCAACATAATGTACAGACCGAGAGACTTATTCCAGCAATGTATCACTTACTGCACTGCTTAGTATAGTTTTGATAGAATCCCTGTTTTGTCAGATGTAGCAGAGCTAATTCTTCTCCTATCTCATCCACACCCTTGGCTGGCAGGTTCCTGTGAATTGTCGGCAGACTTCTGACAGGGGTCAGGGTTACACAGATTGGCCTGACTGCTTGGCATGCAAATGGTAGTCCTGTAGTGTTCATCTACTGCTGATAAAATACTGATTGTATTGAAACAACAGTACACAGCTGATAATGCTACTTTCACACTAGCGTCGGTACGGGGCCGTCTCCATGCGTACCGACGCATGTTGTGAAAATAATGAACAACGGGGGCAGCGGATGCAGTTTTTCAACGCATCCCCTGCCCCATTGTAAGGCCCGGGGAGGAGGGGGCGGAGTTCCGGCGGCGCATGCGCGGTTGGAAATGGCGGACACGACGCACAAAAAGACGTCACATGTAACTTTTTTTTGTGCCGACGGTCCGCCAAAACACGACGCATCCGTCGCACGACGGATGCGACGTGTGGCAATGCGTCGCTAATGCAAACCTATGGAGAAAAAAACGCATCCTGCGGGCAACTTTGCAGGATGCGTTTTTTCACCAAAACGACGCATTGCGACGTACGTGACACGACGCTAGTGTGAAAGTAGCCTAAGTAACACATCGCTGGAATCATGCTCATGTGCCCTAAATTATGCTGCTCTTAGATTAAATAGTAAACATGTGCTGACAGATTCCCTCTAAGGGGCTGTACGTGCTGCAAGCAAATATCGATTCATTAATTTATGTCCACACACATTCACAAATATCCTGCCCATATCAAACAGTCTCTATACTGCGCCCCCTCTTCACACTTTTCCTGTTTCTGCATACTTTCCTACATACTGTCCCCCTATCTATACTGTCCCCACTACATTACCCAGTCTCTGAAAGATTCAACTACAATTGACGGGAGGGGACCGGCGTTGTGCTGACTCTCCAAGCTGGCTGTCAGCTCAGCAACCAGTTCGGAGAACGGCCAAAATCACCTCCTGTGGAGGCAACATCTCCGAATGCTACTCAGGTGTTGCTAGGGTCCAGAAATATCTGTGGGGCAGTGTGTTACACTGCGTCACCAGGTCGGCACATCTTACAACATACTGACCTAGTCAGTGACGGTAGTGTTTAGTGCAGGATTCTTACTATCCTGCTGCCTCGGGGAGAATTGAAATGGTGCCTGGCAACAAGTGACACCGTACTGTGAAGGAACAATACGGGGATAATGCGCCTATACAAAAAATACAGCACACGAAGCCACAGAGATGCAGTATACACACTAAATGTATATCCACATGCTCTATATACATACAGTGTGTATATATAATGTGTGTGTATTTGTAAATACACACTCATCGGTGGTCAGAGGTTTCTCATCTCCTGCACTGCCTGCACCATTGCTGTACTTTGGGGCAGAAGTGTGCAAGATGCAGGGCAGTCCAGGGGGAAATGACCTCACTAGCCCCCCATCCTCACTGCTGCTTACGCTGCTATCTGGCTGCCCCTGTTTGAAAAACTCCTACAGGCACCTAGGGTGGAGAATTGAGGAGCCATGAGAGTATGCTCCTCGCAGGGGCACACCCATGATGCCGGTGTGCATGTTCTACTTGATCAATAAAGTTTATGTAATTAAAGCAGTGGCAATTCAGGACCATACTTCTAAGATCCGGGCCCTAGGCCCAAGATCTAAATGTCTAGCGTTGCCGAATGTGGTGAGATGCTAATCTTGCCTCATGTCTGAAGTGACCCAGCTGCGCCCCCCTGCTAACTGCACTTGGGGCACATGCCCAACCTGGCTCTCCCCTTAGTTACGTCCCTGCATCTACTCGTATACAGCTCCCACCTCTGAATGGCTGTTTTAGGTCTGTGGGTGCACTTGAACCAACTGGCACTATTTGAAGGGTTAATACCATGTTTTAGATGGGTAAAAGCTTAGAATGCTTGTAAAAAGAAGCAACTTTACAGTTTGCTTTGTGTAGATTCCTGTGCGCTCTGAGTCATTTTTTATTGTAGTGTTTAGATCTCATTGCCTAGGAGACTGGCTCCATCGTTGACATTTTCATTTATCTGTGTTGATTGCTGCAGCCAATCGCAGCCCCAGTAGTGGTGCGCTGTACACAGCTGAGGCCAGTGATTGGTTGTGGGGAGACGAGAAGTAATCACTGCAACCAAGTAAGGCCGGTTTCACACGTCAGTGGCTCCGGTACGTGAGGTGACAGTTTCCTCCCGTACCGGAGACACTGACACACGTAGACCCATAAAAATCAATGCATCTGTTCAGATGTCATTGATTTTGTGCGGACCGTGTGCGGACCGTGTCTCCGTGTGCCAAACACGGAGACATGTCAGTGTTCGTGGGAGCGCACGTTTTACACGGACCCAATAGAGTCAATGGGTCCGCGTAAAACACGGACCTCACACGGACATTCTCCGTCTGGGGTCCGTGTGCGTGCCGGAGACAGCGCTACAGTAAGCGCTGTCCCCCGCCCCACATGGTGCTGAAGCCGGTATTCATATCTTCCCTGTAGCAGCGTTTGCTATAGAGAAAATATGAAGAATAGTGTTAAAAATAAAGATTTAGGTGTCCGCCGCCCTCCCACCCCCTGTGCGCCCCCCCGCTGGTCAGAAAATACTTATCCGGGTCCCCCGTCGGCTGTCGCTCCTTCCTGGTCTGGCCGCGGCTTCTCTACTGTATGCGGCCGATTACACTCATGAATATGTGGCTCCACCTCCAATAGGGGCGGAGCCGCCTATTCATGACTGTAAATGATCGGGCCCACGTGACCGCATACAGTAGGAGGCGCGGCCAGACCAGGAAGGAGCGACTGCCGACGGGGGATCCGGGTGAGTATTTTCTGACCAGCGGGGGGGGCGCACAGGGGGTGGGGGGGCGGCGGACACATGGATCTTTATTTTAAACACTATTCTTCATATTTTCCCTGCAGCAAACGTTGCTACAGGGAACATATGAATCGCAGCTTCAGCACCATGCAGAGTGGGTACCACACGCTCCGTGTGGTACCCACTCGCCATACGGGCGGCACACGTGTGCCGCAGGTATGGCCTCCGTGAGTTCCCAGGCACACGGACACGGATAACTCCGGTACCGATTTATTCCGGTACCGGAATTATCTGGACGTGTGGGTCAGCCCTAAGGGCTGTCCCACACGTCCAGATAATTCCGGTACCGGAATAAATCGGTACCGGAGTTATCCGTGTCCGTGTGCCTGGGAACTCACGGAGGCCATACCTGCGGCACACGTGTGCCGCCCGTATGGCGAGTGGGTACCACACGGAGCGTGTGGTACCCACTCTGCATGGTGCTGAAGCTGCGATTCATATCATCCCTGCAGCAACGTTTGCTGCAGGGAAAATATGAAGAATAGTGTTTAAAATATAAAGATCCATGTGTCCGCCGCCCCCCCACCCCCTGTGCGCCCCCCCCGCTGGTCAGAAAATACTCACCCGGATCCCCCGTCGGCAGTCGCTCCTTCCTGGTCTGGCCGCGCCTCCTACTGTATGCGGTCACGTGGGGCCGCTCATTTACACTCATGAATAGGCGGCTCCGCCCCTATTGGAGGTGGAGCCACATATTCATGAGTGTAATCGGCCGCATACAGTAGGAGGCGCGGCCAGACCAGGAAGGAGCGACTGCCGACGGGGGACCCGGATAAGTATTTTCTGACCAGCGGGGGGGGCGCACAGGGGGTGGGGGGGCGCACAGGGGGTGGGGGGGCGGCGGACACATGGATCTTTAGTTTAAACACTATCATTCATATTTTCTCTGTAGCAAACGGTGCTACAGGGAACATATGAATGGCGGCTTCAGCACCATGTGGGGGGGACAGCGCTTACTGTAGCGCTGTCTCCGGCACGCCACACGGACCCCAGACGGAGAATGTCCGTGTGAGGTGCGTGTTTTACACGGACCCATTGACTCTATTGGGTCCGTGTAATCCGTGCGCTCCCACGAACACTGACATGTCTCCGTGTTTGGCACACGGAGACACGGTCCGCACACGGTCCGCACAAAATCAATGACATCTGAACAGATGCATTGATTTTTATGGGTCTACGTGTGTCAGTGTCTCCGGTACGGGAGGAAACTGTCACCTCACGTACCGGAGCCACTGACGTGTGAAACCGGCCTAAGGAACAGAGGTGAGGTCAAGAGTAGCAGGCGGTTAAGGCTAATGTTCACATGTTCAGTAATCATCAGAAAAGATCCAGCAGCAATCCATTAACCAAAAAGTTGTACAGACACACATTTTTTTTGACGGGCTAATAAAAACTGAATTCAACTGGATCCATTTTAACAGGATTGCTGCTGGATCCATTCTAATTGTTGATGACGGGATGTGTGAACGTAACCTAAGCATAGTTTCTTTAGGGATTTTGAATACCTTTTTTTAGGGCGCATGCAGACGTATGGATTTTGGTCTGATCACGGCCCACAATGCACAGACTGGCCATGGATCTCCAGACCCAAGAGAGACTGCTTCATTGGGATATATATAAAGCTACCATGCTCTAGTCAGGAGACCCTCGGCTAGTGCTTACATTGTGGGCCGTGATCACATGACATGTGCATGAGCCCTTAATGCTCGGTTAGGTGTGAGTTAACATTTGTAATATTTATTTATTTTCATACTTTCCTTGACATCTTGTATTGCTATTTTCTTTCATTTTAGACATGTATGTCTTGCACTCTCTTCCCGTTCTTTTTGTGTGGAGTACGCTTCTATCGCCTATAACTGGGGACAAGCGGTACAAAAAGGATGATGCAGTACTGCTGTATGTAAATAAAGTGGGGCCATACCATAACCCGCAAGAGACCTATCACTACTATCAGCTGCCAGTGTGTGCCCCCACACAAATCCGCCACAAGAGCTTGACCTTGGGAGAGGTGCTTGATGGCGATCGGATGGCCGAGTCCATGTACAAGATCACATTTCGAGTCAACGTGGAGAGAGGGTCCCTGTGTGAGCTCAAGCTGGACCTGAATCAGGTAGGACTGCACAGCTTATATTCTGGACCTGTAGTAGGTGCTTGTTCCCACCTTTTTATTACGGTGTGTGTGTGTGTGTGTGTGTGTGTGTGTGTGTGTATATATGTATGTATATATATATATATATATATATATATATATATATATATATATATATATATATTATATATTTTGCAAGAATCTTCCAAAAGGACAAACTAAGCAGGACTTGGCTCGTTTACCTGTACTGACAGTGAGCTTTACAAAGACCATAAATGACGATAGCTTTAAGAAGGTGTCTGAGCTTCTGGCTTCATTCATACAGGTGTACAGCGAGGCTACAGATAGGTTCCCATGGATGATATTTCTCTAGTTTTATTTAAAAAAATAAAAAATTGCAGCCAAATAATGACCATTTAAATTAGGTTCTGGTATTTTTAAAGAATGGTTTGACATCAACAGTTATGGTAAATCGTCAAATAGGCAATATTTATCATTCACAGAAGATTAATTTGTGACAAAATACAATAATAATTAAAATGATTTTAAAGTGAATTTGTCACCAGGTGTTTGCCATTTAATCTTGGAGCAGCTGGTTCCAGTGATGTCACTCAGTGGGCTACTTGATGTAGTTTAGATAAAGTTACTGTTTTATCAAAAGATTATCACTAAAGGACTAATGAACCTGCTGCCATGTAGTCCTTCATACTCATGAGCTCAATCCCATCCCAATCACTGAATGCCAGCTTTTTGCCTATGTAGTGTACTCAGTAAGCTGCCAGTCAGTGGTGTGGATGGGTTATACAGAGCTCAGTATTCAGAGAACTGGTAGCAAAAACCTGGTGTCAGATTCCCTTTAAAAACACTGTAGATTACCATTTTTGTTAAATTTGATGTTTTTCTCTCATTTCTGGTGATCTTACATGCTGTAATAGTAGTGTGCGCTTCTGTTAATTACAGGCATGCTCTCCAGCACAACAGTGTAACAATCCTGTATGACTAGTTTGATAGCAATCACAAATGCCGCATGCTAAAAGGGGAGGGGGAAAGTTGATCTTAAGATTGAAACATTGAATTGTTTAAATACCATGGTTAACTAGTGTGTGAACATACCCACTGAGCCACGTGACTATTGGGCAGTGTCGTGGACTGTGCAGGTGTGCTGCAGAGCTGTGTGCATTATTGCTGCTTGTAAAGTCACCCTAAGGGTACGTTCACACAGGACTTTTTTGCTGCGTATTTTTGCTGCGTTTTTTAATGCTAATTTTCAGCTGCTTTTTACAGTACCAGCAAAGCCTATGAGATTTCAGAAATCTCATGCACACACATTGGGTTTTTGTTTGATCAGTATTTTCTGCTTTGCTGCGTTTTTTGGACATAGGGCATGTCACTTCAGCGTTTTTGCTGCGTTTTTGCAGCGTTTTTTCACCCATTGACTTGAATGGGTGATGGAAAAAACGCTGCAAAAACGCATGTAGCATTATTTGCTGCGTTTTTTGTGCAGAAAAATCATGGCCAGCAGGAAGTGATCTCACAGCCAAGAGCTTAGGGGTGTGGTTAGTCAGGTGTGAAGATCCATTGTGAGCCATTGTGAGGTGTGAAGAGCCATTGTGAGGTGTCCTGATTGTGATCTATTGTGAGGGAGTTCCTGGTAGTGAGGTGTGAAGATCCATTGTGAGCCATTGTGAGGTGTCCTGATTGTGATCTATTGTGAGGGAGTTTCCAGTAGTGAGGTGTTAGTCATGTCTTGGTATAGGAGGATGAGCATTAATGTTTCCCAACTAATCATGGAGGTAATATTTTTTTTAATTTGTGATATATCTATCTATCCGATTGTTTGCAATGGTACACTTTGCGATTCTCATGTGCTGTTATGTACATGTTCATGTGTTCTGCATGTGTATGTTTGTATCTTCCTTGTCATGAATGTTGGCTTCATTTCATCTTGCATTTGGTAATTACTTTTTCATTTATTTTTCCAAGGTGGAAGCAATGCCTGTAATTTGGGATGTAGCTTGCCCAAACTACAGTGATCGTCAAAAAAAGGCCGATGCATGGCATGTAATTCGCCGTAAATTGTTCCCCCTCTGGGATGAAGGCGATGCTAAGCTCCACTGGGGTCACTCAACTTTATTATCATGCACAAATAGACAAAAAAACGCACCAAAACCGCACAAAAAACGCATCTGTAAGCAGCTGAAAATTGGCATAAAATACGCAGCATAAATACGCAGCAAAAATACGCAGCAAAAAAGTCCTGTGTGAACTTACCCAAAAACCGCACCAAATACGCACCAAAAAAACGCACCTAAATTAGCATAAAAATATGCAGCAAAAATACGCAGCAAAAAAGTCCTGTGTGAACTTACCCTAAATCTGTACAGTCTTGTATACTCAGGCAGTGATTTAAAGGCGTATTCCCGTCTTGAGCATTTATGGCATCTCCAAAAGATAGTAATTAATTGCAGATCCTACCACTTTACCCCACATTGTTCTTGAGACTGGGGCTATTTATGCACTGCTGTCCGTGGAGGGGTGGGTGTCAGGACTCTAGTCTTGAGCTAGTTATGGGTCTCATTTGAAGAATAAGTTGCTAATCACTGGGATTCTAACTACTGGGTCCCCCAGAGATTCAGAGATCGTGGCTTTGGTGCCCCACCTTGCATGCAGCAGATGTGCACGACCTCCGCTCTATTAATTGTTTACAGGATAGTATGTAGCTAATTGTGGTAGTCTGATAGACAGTAAATGGTCCTGAGGTCAAGCGTTTGTTGCTCCATCCAATTCCAGATTGGGCTGCAGAGCTCTGTTCTCGAGGCTCCTGGAGGTCTCCGCAGTCAGACCCCAGCGATTAGCAAGCTATCACTTATCCTATTGCATAGAAGATAAGCTGCTTTTCTTGGGAAGAACGCTTTAACATCTTCCCAACATATGAGGTACAGTTACATCGTATGCTGGGTCCCTGACTTTGTTGTGGGCTTGCAGGTTCAGCCCCATCTTTCCCGGCGATGATGGCTTTGTTATTAAGCCATCATCTGCCTCTAATAGCTGTAGGAGTTAACTTGTTAAATGCCACTGTCAGTTTGACAGCGTCATTTAATGCACGCAGGCAAGGGAGCACATCATTCTGTTGGTCCCTCAGCGTGTTTGAGGCTTGATCGCAGGACGCCAATGTGTTTCTATGACAGCCGGGATCTGCTAAAGACCTAATCCTGTGAAATGCAGCCTGGAGTGATTTTCGCTATACATAGCAGTACTGTAGAATTGCTGTGTATAGTACAAGCGACCAGATGGTCAAAGGTTCAAGTCCCCAAAGGGTGCCAACAAGTACAGTAGACAGTGAAAAAAAGTTTTTATAAAAGTAAAGTTCAAATCCCCCTCTTTTCCCCCATTAAAAAAAAAAAAAAAAAAAATGACACATTAGGTATTTCTACGTCCGTAAAAGTGCGTTATATCAAATTAATCTGATCAGGAAATGGCATAATGAGACATAAAACAAAACACCAGAATTACCGTATATACTCGAGTATTACGCCGACCTGAGTATAAGCCGACCCCCCCCCCCCCCCCCCTAATTTTGCAACAAAAAACTGGGAAAACATTAACTCGAGTATAAGCCTAGGGTGGAAAATGCAGCAGCTACTGGTGAATTAAAAAAAAATAGATACCAATAAAAGTAAAATTAATTGAGACATCGGTTACATGTTTTTGAATATCCATATTGAATCAGGAGCCACATATAATGCTCCATGCAGTTCTTTATGGCCCAATAGATGCCCCATATACTACTCCATGCAGTTATTTATGGCCCCATAGATGACCCATGTAATGCTCCATGCAGTTATGGCCACATACAGTTATATGAAAAAATTTGGGCACCCCTATTAATCTTAAGCTTAATGTTTTATAAAAATTGTTTTTTTTTGCAACAGCTATTTCAGTTTCATATATCTAATAACTGTTGGACACAGTAATGTTTCTGCCTTGAAATGAGGTTTATTGTACTAACAGAAAATGTGCAATCTGCATTCAAACAAAATTTGACTCGTGCATAAGTATGGGCACCTCACCAGAAAAGTGACATTAATATTTAGTAGATCCTCCTTTTGCAAAAATAACAGCCTCTAGTCGCTTCCTGTAGCTTTTAATGAGTTCCTGGATGAAGGTATTTTTGACCATTCCTCTTCACAAAACAATTCCAGTTCAGTTAAGTTTGATGGTCGCCGAGCATGGACAGCCCTCTTCAAATGATCCCACATATGTTCAATGATATTCAGGTCTGGGACTGGGATGGCCATTCCAGAACAGTGTAATTGTGCCTCTGCATGAATGCCTGAGTAGATTTGGAGCGGTGTTTTGGATCATTGTCTTGCTGAAAGATCCATCCCCTGCGTAACTTCAACTTTGTCACTGATTCATGAACATTATTGTCAAGAATCAGCTGATACTGAGAGGAATCCATGCGTCCCTCAACTTTAACAAGATTCCCGGTGCCGGCATTGGCCACACAGCCCCAAAGCATGATGGAACCTCCACCAAATTTTACTGTGGGTAGCAAGTGTTTTTTCTTGGAATGCTGTGTTTTTTTGCCGCCATGCATAACGCCTTTTTGTATGACCAAACAACTCAATCTTGGTTTCATCAGTCCACAAGACCTTTTTCCAAAAAGAAATTGGCTTCTCCAAATGTGCTTTTGCATACCTCAGCCGACTCTGTTTGTGGTGTGCTTGCAGAAACGGCTTCTTTCGCATCACTCTCCCATACAGCTTCTCCTTGTGCAAAGTGCATTGTATAGATGACCGATGCACAGTGACACCATCTGCAGCAAGTTGATGCTGCAGCTCTCTGGAAGTGGTCTGAGGATTGTCCTTGACTGATCTCACCATTCTTCTTCTCTGCCTTTCTGATGTTTTTCTTGGCCTGCCACTTCTGGCCTTAACAAGAACTGTACCTGTGCTCTTCCATTTCCTTACTATGTTCCTCACAGTGGAAATTGACAGGTTAAATCTCTGAGACAGCTTTTTGTATCCTTCCCCTGAACAACTATGTTGAATAATCTTTGTTTTCAGATCATTTGACAGTTGTTTTGAGGAGGCCATGATGCCACTCTTCAGAGGAGATTCAAACAGGAGAACAACTTGCAAGTGGCCACTTTAAGTAGCTTTTCTCATGATTGCATACACCTGGCTATGAAGTTCAAAGCTCAATGAGGTTACAAAACCACAAAAAGTGCTTTAGTAAGTCAGTAAAAAGTAGGTAGGAGTATTTAAAACAAGAAAATGATAAGGGTGCCCATACTTATGCACCTGTCAAATTTTGTTTGAATGCAGATTGCACATTTTATGTTAGTACAATAAACCTAATTTCAAGGCAGAAACATTACTGTGTCCAACAGTAATTTGATATATGAAACTGAAATAGCTGTTGCAAAAAAAAACAATTTTTATAAAACATTAAGCTTAAGATTAATAGGGGTGCCCAAACTTTTTCATATAACTGTATAATGCTCCATGCAGTTCTTTATGGCCCCATAGATGCCCCATATAATGCTCCATGCAGTTCTTTATGGCCCCATAGATGCCCCATATAATGCCCCATGCAGTTCTTTATGGCCCCATAGATGCCCCATATAGCATTGTGCCACGTGTAAGGCTGCTGCTGCAATAAAAAAAAGACATACTCACCTCTCGTCGCTGCATGCTGCTCCTCAGCGTCCCGTCTCTCTACACTGACTGTTCAGGCAGAGGGCGGCGCGCACACTAATAAGTCATCGCGCCCTCTGACCTGCACAGTCACAGCAAGAGGACGGGAAGACGGAGCGGCGCCCGGCGGATGGAACGCAGACAGGTGAATATGAAATACTCACCTGCTCCTGGTGCTCCTGATGCTGTCCCTGCCTGTCCCATGGTACCGCAGCCTCTTCCTGTAATGAGCGGTCACCGGTACCGCTCATTACAGTAATGAATATGCGGCTCCACCCCTATGGGAGTGGAGGCCATATTCATTACTTTAATGAGTGGTACCACGTGACCGCTGAATAGAGGAAGAGCTGCAGCGCGAGAGACCATGGGACAGCGTTAGGAGCGCTAGGAGCAGGTGAGTATGCGACAGTCCTCTCTCCCCCTCACCCGCAGACCCCGCCGCCGACCATGACTCGAGTATAAGCCGAGAGGGGCACTTTCAGCCCAAAAATTTGGGCTGAAAATCTCGGCTTATACTCGAGTATATACGGTAAGTTTTTTTGGCCCTCTACAACACTGCAGTAGGAGGCGATCAAAACATTGTATCTACCCCAAAATGGTAGAAATAAAAACGACAACTCAGTAAGCAAAAAATAAGCAATCACACAGCCCCATAGATCAAAAATTAAACATGTTACAGGTCTCAAAAAACGTTGGAACAATTTATTTTTAACCCCTTTATGACGTCGCAATTTTCTGTTTCAGCGCTTTTTGTTTTTTTGCACCTTTTCCCATAACTTTTTTTTTTTCCCCCATCAATATAGCCATATGAGGACTTGTTTTTTGTGGGACGAGTTGTACTTTTTGAATGACTTAATTGATTTTACCATGTAGCGTACTAGAAAATGGGGAAAATTGCAAACAAAGTGCAATTCCACAACAGTTTTTTGGTGTTTTTTTTTAATTACCATGTGCACTAAATGATAAAACTGACCTGGCAATATGATTCCCCAGGTCAGTAAGCGTATGCAGATACCAAACATATATAGGCTCTTTTTTATTTAAGTTGTGAAAAAAAAAATTCCAAAATTTGTAAGAAACAAAAAATTTGCTTATGTCATTTTCTGAGACCCTTAACATCTCCATTTTTCAGGATCGGGGGCTGGGTGATGAATTATTTTTGTGGCTGGATCTGACATTTTTTTTGATGGTAGATATGAAGGGGCCATCATTCATAAGGGATTCACAGTGACAGACACAGGGGACTTCTGTGGACCTCCAGCTGTCATGACAACCCATCGGCGCACTGTAGTCAAGTGACAGGGGCGCCAATGCCCCCCTTTGGCACCCCTGTCACTTGACTGTGGGATGCTGATGGGTTGTCATGTGACGCAGCATTTAACCCGCGGCTGTTAGAGGCAGATGACAGCTTATTAGGTCAGCTGTCGTGCGGTGAAAGATGCAGGCTCAGAACCCACATCAAAGGTAGGGACATGACCTTTGACATACCTATACATCAAAGTTTGTAAAGGGATTTAACGCATCCAATTGTGGGACCTATTTTTATTCCAAAATCTATAAATTTAAATGTACTTTGCTCGTGAGAAAACCCCTTTAAAGGGAACCTGTCACCCCCCAGGCGTTTGTAACTAAAAAAGCCACCTTGTGCTGCACTAATGCTGCATTCTGACAAGGTGGCTCTTTTAGTTCTGGTCCCTTAGCATTAGTGTAGCACAAGGTGGCTCTTTTAGTTGCAAACGCCTGGGGGGGTGACAGATTCCCTTTAATGAACATGTATTGCATGTCTGTATGGGTTAGAGCTCATGCAGACGTTCGTGAATCTGGCTGATCACAGACCACAATGCACGGACTGGCCACGGGTCGCCTGACCATGACCGCTTCATAGAAATGTATGAAGCTGCCATGCTCCAGTCGGGACACCCATTGCTAGCCCATGCATTGCTGTCTGTGATCAGACAGATTCACAAATGTCTGCATGAGCTCTAATCCTCTTGTGTAAAAGTATGGCCGGAGACACACTGGTGCGAGATCCGGCCGAGTCTCGCTGGTGAAAAGCAAGCTGTGGCACCGACACTCCGGAGCGGAGCGTGCAGCCGCACAGCAATACATGGAGCCGCACGCTCCGCTCCGGAGTGCCGCTGCCACAGCTTGCTTTTCACCAGCGAGACTCGGCCGGATCTCGCACCAGTGTGTCTCCGGCCTATGAAGAATTTTTTTCTATTGGTATTTTTCTTTTAATAATATGCAACTTGTTTTATTTTAAGGTTAAGGAGCTGCGACAAGCCATTGAGGAGTTATATTACTTTGAGTTTGTTCTGGATGATATACCAATCCGTGGTTTTGTTGGATACATGGAAGAAAGTGGCTTCTTACCACATATTCATAAAATTGGTTTGTGGGCTCACCTGGACTTCAACATAGAGTACAATGATGACCGTATAATTTTTGCCAATGTTAGTGTCCGAGATGTGAAACCGTTTAGTTTGGATGATGTGACTGAGCCGCTCAGCTTGACCCACACTTACAGTGTTCGCTGGTTCCCAACAACTGTGACCTATGAGAGGCGTGGTGACCGCCTTAGAGACTCTAGCTTCTTCCCCAAAAGCTTGGAGATCCATTGGCTTTCCATCATCAATTCCATGGTGCTTGTATTCTTGCTTTTGGGTTTTGTGGTCATTATACTCATGCGTGTTCTTAAGAGTGACCTAGCACGGTACAATTTGGATGAAGAAGGAACAGACGACATGGAACAAGGAGACAATGGATGGAAGATCATCCACACTGATGTTTTTCGTTTCCCTCCTTATCGAAGTCTCCTTTGTGCTGTGCTTGGGGTAGGGTCCCAGTTTCTTGCCCTTGGCACAGGTAATGTTTAAAACTACAAGGCTGATCTTTTTGTTCTTTATCGTTATTTTGTTCCCTTGATTATTAATTGTCCATTCTCTTGTAGGTATCATAGTAATGGTTCTCCTTGGCATGTTTAATGTGCACAGACATGGTGCTATCAATTCTGCAGCAATCTTACTATATGCCCTCACTTGTTGCATCTCTGGATATGTATCTAGTAATTTCTATCGACAAATGGGTGGAGATCGTTGGGTATGGAATATCGTCTTGACTACTAGCCTTTTCTCAGGTATTTAGTGTTTCATATTGCTACCTTTATTACTTATCTTTCTGCTTTTTTATTTCCATGTTATCTAGTTTATAAGTTGTCACTCCATAGATATTTGCTTTATTCATAACTTAAGTAACTTTCTACTTCTCAAAATGACTCCGACCTTTTTATATACACAGCGCCATTTTTCTTCACATGGAGTGTTGTAAATTCAGTTCATTGGGCCAACGGGTCTACACAAGCTCTTCCAGCAACTACAATTCTCCTCCTTCTTACCGTCTGGCTTCTGGTTGGATTTCCCCTTACTGTAATTGGAGGAATTTTTGGCAAAAATAGTGCAGTAAACTTTGAAGCTCCTTGTCGGACTAAAAACATTGCTAGAGAAATTCCTGCTCAACCATGGTACAAGTCTGCTCCAGTCCATATGGCCATTGGTGGATTTCTACCATTCAGGTAAGAGGACTTTTTTTCCGTTTCTGAGCTATCATTCCGGCCTCGCCTCTCTTTAGTCTTCTGCATAGACTGCTGCTCCCTTTGTCATTTTTCTATGCTTTTTACTAATGATTTTTTTCCTTTCTTTACAGCGCCATCTCTGTGGAGCTCTACTACATTTTTGCTACAGTGTGGGGACGAGAGCAGTACACACTGTATGGGATACTGTTCATTGTGTTTGCCATCCTACTAAGTGTTGGTGCATGCATTTCTGTAGCGCTCACATACTTCCAGCTATCAGGTGAAGATTATCGCTGGTGGTGGCGGTCCATTATGAGCACAGGATCCACTGGAGCTTTTATCTTTCTGTACTCTGTTTTCTATTACTGGCGTCGTTCTAATATGTCAGGGGTTGTTCAGACTGTAGAGTTCTTTGGCTACTCTTTCCTTACTGCATATGTCTTCTTTCTTATGCTTGGAACGGTCAGTTTTACAGCATCCCTTCGATTTATTCGCTACATATATGTTAACCTTAAAATGGACTAAGGTATTTATCCAGGGACCTTTTTAATGTGCTTTTAAGTGCTACACATGGAGAAAATGGACCAAGATTGGAAGAGACTATACAAAGAGGGGCCGGAGATCATGTAACTACAGCTAGATGGATGTAATCCAATAACGGACATGGGGAGATGGGAGAGAGATTCACATAGAGAATTATTTAGCACAATGATTGGTGTTTGGTGGCAAGTAAAATCTGGAGCGCAAAAATGTAATCTAGGTCTGCAATCTTTTGTGCAAAGGTACGAATCTGTTACTTTGCTGCCAGTCTTTTCCATTCCTACCACTCTGACTCCTAATGTCTAACTGTAAAGAACACTTCCAATGCCTACCTGAAATCTGCTATCCTGATGTTGCTGCAGATTCTCTTCATACAGCAAGAAGTCTGCGTTTCATAGCCCTGTGTTCCCACAGGCCTGTACAATGTGTCAGGTGGTCAACTGGAATGAATGGCCTGGCTGGTTTACTTGGTCTCCTGGGTTCTAGCTGACCTGTCAGACAGTCTCTCAGTCTCTATTGGACTTCTGTACAAATATATTTATATCTTTTGATTTTTTTCCTTTTTACAAAATAAAAAAATATATATATCAAAAAATGACAATTTTAATTTTAGCTATTGCTAATTTGGTATTCATGTGACTTATTTTTCGTTTCACTAATTTACTAAGCATATTGGCTTTTTTTTTTGAGAAGACTAACTTTCTAGGAGCCCATCTTATGCCATTTTGGTGCAGTTTCACTAGCAGCAAGACAGAAACTGGATGATGATGATGAAGAAAGCCTTTTCCAAAACCTTTCTTTAGCCAAGTTCACACAACCATATTTTTGGTCTGAGTGCTGTCTGTGAAAAAATGGACATCACTGGGGCCAATGTTATGCAATGGGGGCAGTGCAGATGAGTGATTTTTTTTTGTTTGTTTGTTTTTGTTTAGTTTTTTTTTCTTCTACATTGACCAAATCGGAGTGTCAAAATAGAATTATAGCGAACACTAGTTTTCTTCCCAGTGTCGGATAAGTCTCGTTGAACATGGATGACAAGCAAGTAAAAAAAAAATGTGTTTTCTGGATGAAACTATTTTTTAGACGATTTTGTGAACTTGGCCTTTCACAGAAAGTCTTGCTGGATTATAAAAAAGGATTTTGAATTATTGCTTGGCAGTAAATATGCAAATGGGTAATGCACCAAACTTCAAGATGGCAGTGGGCACAAGCCATCTAAATAGACATCTATGAGAAGCACCATGGTCTACTTGTTGTAGTTCACAATTTATTTATTTTTTATTGCAAATTTATCAAGGAGCTTGCTTAACCTTTTTTTTTTTTTTTTTTTTTTTTAGACGAGGTTGTTTTTTTTTCATTTTATTTTTTATTTTTTTAGGTGTATGATATTGATGACCTATCTTGGAGATAGGTGAGGATCTGACACACACACACACACACACACACACACACACACACACACACACACACACACACACACAGTGATCAGCCTTTATTAGCTGCAGCTACGGCCATGTGTGAACGTTCAGCATTGCTCTATTCAATGTGTAGCAGCCATTTCTGGGTACTGTAGATTATCGCTTATTTATGAAAATAGGAACTCCTCTGCAGTTCTCAGCAGCGACCACTAAACTGTAAACCAAGGTGTTCTGTTTATCTCCATTCATGGCTGATGGGCTAGGGTGATGGCAGTCAGACTCCCGCCGATCTGATATTGATGACCTATAGAATTATTTATTATATTAGTAATAAGGGAATCTGTATACATTGCAGATTAATCTCATTTTTTTTTGTGCAGGTTTGTCACAAAACCTGATGTTTGCTGATAAGCAACGTGTGCATGAAACTTTGCTTTTATCTGTGACTTGTAGATTTGGTGCATATTTAAATCTGCAATATGTCAATTCTTTCAGTGTTTTTGCTGCAGATTTCATCCATACTAACATGCTGGGAAAAATCAGCAAAAACACATTTATTTGATGCTGCATTTTTCCTGCCAAGAGATGCAGACATTTCTATACCAAATACTTAATGTGTGCACATACCTTAACCCTGTCAAAAGGAACTGTTGTCTCCATTTCTTCTGAAAAGCAGAACTATATTTTTCCAATGCTAGAGGGTTTGGGTTTTTTTTTTTTTGAATGGCGAAATAATTTTTTTTATTGATACCATTATTATTGCATTTGTTTAGGGAACTAGGGACCAGAGCGTGCGGCTACATGTATTTCTATGCAGCTGAACGCTCTGTTCCCGAGAGCCAGTGGCAGTGTCGGGTAGTGATGCCAGAGATTTGTGGGAGTTTCTTCCATTGCACTCTCAAGTGTGACCCCGGCCTTATATGGCGCCTCTTCCCTTCTGAGCTTTGCACTGTGCCTCCAAAGTAGTATTCCCACACATATTGGGTATCGGCGTTCTCAGGAGAAATTACACTACAAATTGTGTGGTGCAATTTCTCCTGTTACCTTATGAAAATGCAAAATCTGGGGCTAAAATAAAATTTGTTTGAACATTTTTTTTTTTTTTTTTTATTTTCACAGCTCAACGTTATAAACATCTGCGAAGCACCTGAGGGTTCAATGTACTCACCACACATGTAGATCAGTTCCCTGATGGGTCTAGTTTACAAATAATGGTGTCACTTGTGGGAGATTTTCACTGTTTAGGCACATCAGGTGCTTTCCAAATGCAACATGGCGTCCTAATTGTTCCAGGAAATTTTGCATTCAAAAAGTCAAATGGCACTCTTTCCCTTCCAAGCTCTGCCGTGCACCCAAATAGTGGTTTTCCCACATATATGGGTAATCGTCATGCTCAGGAGAAATTGCACCACAAATTTTGGGGTCCATTTTTCCTGTTTCCCTGTGAAAATAAAAATAAAAAATGGGTTTAAAGTACATTTTGATGGGGAAAAAAGTAAAATGTTTTTTTTTTTTTTCCACATTCCAAAAATTCCTGTGAAGCATCTGAAGGGTTAATAAACTTCTTGAATGTGGTTTTGAGCACCATGAGGGTGCAGTTTTTAGAATGATGTCACTTGTGAGTATCTTCTATCATATAGACACCTCAAAGGTTTGATTTTGTTGGAAAAATGAGAAATCGCTGGTCAACTTTTAAACCTTATAACTTCCTAAAAAAAAAAAAATTGGTTAAATTGTGCTGTTGTAAAGTAGACATGTGGAAAATATTATTTAACTATTTTGTGTGACACATTTCTCTGATTTAAGGGCATAAGAATACAAAGTGTGAAAATTGCTAAATTTTCACCAAATTTTCTTTTTTTTTTTCACAAACACAAGTTATATCTAAGAAATTTTACCACTCGAAAGAGGTACAATATGCTATGAAAGATCAATCTCAGATTCAGTGGGATCTGTGGAAGCGTTCCAGAATTATTACCTCCATAAAGCAACACTGGTCAGTATTGTAAAAATTGGCCTGGTCATAAGAGCTGCCACCAGGAATTTCAGGACCCCATACTTGCAACATTTTTGGGGCCCTCTTGAGACTCCACCCTTCGAACCGTCCACAATCCCACTGACCTCTCTTGGAAAAACTCCACTTCTGCACCACATCCTCACCAATCACACATTAACATTTCCCATTACCAGATAACACACAGGTGCGTCTCACAAAATTAGAATATCATCAAAAAGTTAATTTATTTCAGTTTTTCGATGCAAAAAGTGAAACTTATACATTATATAGTCATTATAGAGTGATCTATTGCAAGTGTTTATTTCTGTTAATGTTGATGATTATGGCTTACAGCCAATGAAAACCCAAACGTCATTATCTCAGTAAATTAGAATAATTAACAAACACCTGCAAAGGCTTCTTAAGCATTTAAAAAGGTCCCTTAATCTGTTTCAGTAGGCTCCACAATCATGGGGAAGACTGCTGATTTGACATGTCCAGAAGGCAGTCATTGACACACTCCACAAGGAGGGTAAGCCACAAAAGGTAATTGCTAAAGAAGCTGGCTGTTCATAGAGTGCTTTATCTAAGCATATTAATGGAAAATTGAGTGGAAGGAAAGAGTGTGGTAGAAAAAGGTGCACAAGCAACCGGAATAGCCACAGCTTTGAAAGGATAGTTAAAAAGCCATTCAAATATTTGGGGGGGGATTCACAAGTAGTGGACTGCTGCTGGAGTCATTGCTTCAAGAGCCACCACACACAGACGTATCCAGGACATTGGCTACAAGTGTCACATTCCTTGTGTCAAGCCACTGATGACCAATAGACAACGGCAGAAGCATCTTACCTGGACCAAGGAGAAAACTGGACTGTTGCTCAGTGGTACAAGGTGTTGTTTTCAGATGAAAGTAAATTTTGCATTTCATTTGGAAATCAAAGTCCCAGAGTGTAGGAAGAGTGGACAGGTACACAATCCAAGCTGCTTGAGATCTAGTGTGAAGTGTCCACTATCAGTGATGGTTTGGGAGCCATGTCATCTGCTGGTGTAGGTCCACTGTGTTTTATCAAGACCAAAGTCAGCACAGTCGTCTACCAGGAAATATTTAGAGCACTTCATGCTTCCTTCTGCCAACAAGCTTTTTGGAGATGGAAATTTAATTCTCCAGCAGGACTTGGCACCTGTCCACACTGCCAAAAGTACCAATACCTGGTTTAAAAACAACGGTATCACTTTGCTTGATTGACCAGTAAACTCACCTGACCTTAATCCCATAGAGTATCTATGGGGTATTGACAAGAGGAAGATGAGACACCAGATCCAACAATGCAGACTAGCTGAAGGCTGCTATCAAAGCAACCAGGGCTTCCATAACACCTTAGCAGTGCCACAGGCTTTTTGCCTCCACGCCACGCCACATTAATAATAATAATGATTTTTTTCTATAGCGCCAACATATTCCGCAGCACTTTGTTTTTGAGGGGACTTGTACAGATAATAGACATTACAGCGTCACGATACAGCAGTTATTCCATGGCAGTTAGTCAGGGCAGGAGTCCGGTAACCCACACTCTGCTCTCCCTTCTATCCATGTGCTTTATTCCTATCCTCCTATGTTCCCTTGCAATCCACATTCACCACACCATCCCCCTCCATCACGACTCACGCATCAGCTCTCTCCTTCCCTCTCCCATGTACAGTTCCCATGCACTTCTCACCTTCCTGAAAACCTCAGCCCATCTTGCTCACACACTGCACAAAAAACTTTGTATAATTCTAAAATCTGCTTGCTCTTTATCTTCCTACTCCAACTGATGTCAGGGGACATCTCCCCCAACCTCAACCCCTACCCTACCTCACATCAAAACCTTAATAATCTTACTAATATTATTTGCACTCCTTCATTTCCTTCTTTTAAATGTGCCCTTTGGAATCCACAGTCTGTATGTAACAAGCTTCCCTTCCTACACAATTACTTTCTGGAAACTCTCTTAATCTGTTGGCCCTCACGGAAACCTGGATTCAGGATTCCGACTGTCTGTCCTGCTGCCATTTCCCATGGTGGTTTACAATTCTCACATTCCCCAAGACCCACAAACAGACATGGTGGTGGAGTAGGCATACTCATGTCCCCACAGTGCACTTTCCAGGACGTTCCCAGCTCTATCACTCTCAATCCCTTTTTTTGAGGTCCACACAATCAGGCCCCCAGGCTCACCCACCCACTTCCTGAACCATTTCTCTGCCTGGCTGTCGCACTTCATGTCCTCAGAACTACCAACCCTTATCCTGGGAGACTTCAACATCCCCATTAACAGCCCCTCTTCCACATCTGCATCAAAGCTTCTATTACTAACCACTTCCCTAGGCCTCTCACAGCTCTCAACCTCTGAAACACACACAGACGGTAACACCCTTGACCTGGTCTTTGTCTGGCTCTGTTCAATCTCCTACCTAGATAACTCACCGCTTCCCCTCTCTGACCACAACCTTCTCTCCTTCACGCTCACAATTCCTCGCCCACCCCAGCACACTCCTACCTACCACACATGGGGTGGGCCATTTGGCTATGGCCTCAATCTTGGCTGGTTCTGGTCACTGTTTCCCACTTCCCACCCAATGCCCTAAATACTGAACCTCTGCTTTGCCCACGTGACACTTGTTTGGGTTCAGGGTGATTCCGGCCTTGTGGATCCTGTCCAATACTGTCTCTAGGTGATTTAGATGCCCTTCCCATGTTGCGCTGTAGATGGCGATGTCATCCAGGTAGGCACAAGCATAGTCCTGGAGACCATCCAGAAGCCGGTCAGCCAGCCTCTGGAAGGTCGAACGGGGCATTCTTCATCCCGAATGGCATAACTCGAAACTGGAATAAGCTGAACGGGGTGACAAATGCCGACTTGGAAATAGCGTCAGGACTAAGGGGAATCTGCCAGTAGCCTTTGCGTAGATCGATGGTGGTCAAATACTTTGCCCCCGCCAGCCAGTCTAACAACTCATCCACACGCGGCATGGGATACGCATCCGTCACTGTTTACTCATTGAGCTTACGATAGTCTACACAAAACCATGTAGTCCCATCCTTCTTGGGCGCTAACAATACGGGGGATGCCCAGGGACTATCTGACTCTTCAATGACCCCTAAACGCAACATCTCTTGTATCTCTTGTCGCATCCCTTCTCGTACAGACTCAGGGACACGGAAGTGGGGTTGTCGCAGGGGGGTCTGATCCTGGGTTTCAACCTTGTGTTGTGCCAGGCGAGTGTACCCTGGTTTCCCCAAAAACATCCTGTCGCCTCAACAACGCCTCCACCTGCTGTCTCTCCTGGGGACCTAGGTCTTCACCCAAGTGTACCTGGTCCCATGTTTTGGACTGAGTCCTTTCCCCTAAGACATCAGGCAAGGGAAGTCTGGCTAAATCCTCTGCTTCAGGTGCACAGATGGCCACTACCTCTTCAGGGCACTCCCGGTAGTGCTTCAGCATATTCACGTGGAACATGCGGATAACCCTGGAGTCGTCACAATCGGTGACATTATAGGTAGTGTCGGCTATTTTCCCCACTACCTGGTAGGGCCCCTGCCACGCAGCTTGGAACTTGTCCTGCCTAGTGGGCTCTAATACCAGGACCTTCTGTCCTATTTCCAAGGTGCATTCTCTGGCCCTCCGATAGTACCATACGCGCTGGCGCCGCTGGGCCACCTGCATGTTCCCACGTACAGCCTGGGTCAGCTCCTGTAGGCGGTCCCGGAATTCCAGCACATAGGGTACAATAGGTACCCCTCCTATGATGCCCTCCCCTTCCCAGTGTTCTAGCACTAAGTCTAGGGGTCCCGTTACCCGCCTCCCGTATACCAGTTAGAATGGGGAGAACCCCGTGGATTCTTGGGGCACCTCCCGATAGGCAAACAGGAGATGTGGCAAGAATTTCTCCCAGTCCCTGTAGGTCCTGGTAAAAGTCCCAATGAGTTGTTTTAACGTCCTGTTAAAGCGTTCACACAACTCATTGGTTTGCGGGTGGTACGGGGCGCTTCTAATGGACTTTACACCGCACAGCTTCCACAGTTGGTTGGTCACCTCTGCTGTAAACTGGGTACCCTGGTCCTAGAGATTCTCCTGGGGAAATCCAACCCGTGAGAAAACCTGGAGCAGGACAGCGCCACTGTCTCTGCCAGTATGTTAGGTAACGCAACCGTCTCTGGATACCGTGTGGCATAATCGACCACTGTCAATATATACCTTTTCCCTGACGGATTGGGTTTGGCTAACGGCCCTATCAGATCGACCGCTACTCGGCTAAATGGTTCCTCCACAATGGGGAGGGGGTGTAATTTGGCCTTGCATCGATCTCCCCTCTTGCCAATGCGCTGGCAACTGTCACAGGTCTGGCAGTACTGATGAACATCATAGGTTACCCCCGGCCAAAAGAAGTTTTGTGTCAGACGATGCCTGGTGCGACTGATGCCAAAGTGCCTGGCCAAGGGTATGTCATGAGAGATTCGCAGTAACTCCTGCCTATACTTCTTGGGAACTACCAGCTGTCGTTTTATAGTGGGGCTCGTCCCTGTGTGGTGCTGCTCTGTGATCCAGTAGAGGAGTCCCTGCTTCCATACAAACTGTTCCCCTTCCAGTACCCCTCTCCCCTCCTGTGCCTTCCCACGATATCCCTCCAATGAAGGATCCTCAAGTAACTCCCTCTTAAATTCAGCTGGGGTGGCCCAAGAAATGTGTCTGGCTATGGGAATACGTGTAGGGCTGGGTTGTCTTACCTGGGCCTCCTCTGAGTGTGATTCCGCCTCTGCAGCTCGAGCTTGTCTCCGGGTGGTCACAGGATATGTCTCAGCCAGAGGGGCAACCGAGAAGGCAGACAACATGGGCCCCAAGTCATTTCCCAGCAAGACGTCTGCAGGCAAATCCTCCAAGCCGACCTCAACAAGGCCATCCCCGACTCCCCAGTTCAGGTGAATCCTGGCAGTGGGCAGTCGATGTATGGCTCCCCCTGCTACACGGACTGCCACTGTCCGGTCCGTCTTCTCTTGGTCCCGGACGAGATGAGGCTTCACAAGGGTCAAAGTTGCCCCGGAATCTCTTAGTCCCTGCATACGTTTCCCATTAACCCACACGACCTGTCGATGCTGTTGTCGATTATCTGCCCGGGCTGCCTGCACGGGGTCTACTTCATGCAGCACTTCATCTCTTCCACCCCCTGGTTAGTCGTAGCCCCCAATGCCGGGTTAGCTTCGCCTTGGTAGCAGTGTACAGCGGCCCGGCTGAAGGTAGCTGTTCCCGTCTTTGGCCACTGGGTATGCTGAGTCCGGTTGGGACATTGTCTTTGCAGGTGGTCCAGCTGATGGCAGGTCTGGCATCGCGACTCGGGGACTGTGGTAGGCCGGGTTTTTAGCTGGTCCCCCTACAATCTTCTGTTGTTTGGGGGCCTCTAGGTCCATGGGCGGACCCCTGGTGACCATCTTTGATCCGGACAACTGAGGCCTCCTGGCATCATGATGTTCATCGGCCAGACGTACGGCCTCCTCAAGAGTCGTTGGCCGCCTGTCTTGAAGCCATTCCTGTGTCTCGGGGGTTAGTCCATTAAAGAATCGTTCTAACAAGAAGAGCTGGAGGACGTCCTCCTTAGTGGTTGCTTGGCTCCCTTGTACCCACTGTAGCAGTGACCACCGTAATTTATAGGCCCATTCAGCGTGGGTATCGGTTACGCGTTTTATAAGTCCGCAGAACTTTTGGCGGTATGCCTCTGGTGTCAGCGCATACCGGGCCAAGATCACTTCTTTGATCCGCTCATAGTCCATACAGTCCTCATCAGGTACCGTGCGATAGGTGTCCGCTGCCCGGCCTGTCAGCTTGCTGGCCAGAATCTGAACCCGTTCCTCCGGCTTCACTTGATGAAGGGCACACTGCCGCTCAAAGTCCTGCAGAAAGCCATCAATGTCTTCCTCTGCCTCCCCCAACTGTCGGAAGGCATTATACGGGATCTTTTTGTGGCTTACTGTTGAAGGTACCTGGGTGGAGGCCAGAGCTCCCCCTGCTCACTGACTCTCCTCTCTCCGCTCTGCCATCTTGGTCAGCTCCACTTTGGTCCGCTCTGCCATCTCCATCTTGGCTAGCTCTATCCTGGTCCGCTCGGCCAGCTTTTCCTTCAGATCAGTACGCACATCAGCCATCACCTCTCGTATGATCTCTACTGCAGGGTTTGGGCCATAGAACGCCAGTCTGTTCTTTACCTCCCTCCACGTTCACATTGGGGGGCGCTGCACTGTTGTGTTCCATGATGGCTGCTATCAAATCCGCTTTTGTTTTGTTGCTGGCGATTAACCCTCGGGCTTCCACCAGATCTTTTAATGTAGTCCTCTTTAACTTCTGGTAGTTGTTTTCCATTCATTCCTTTCCTCCTGTAGACGGGGTATTACATCCCACTGTCTGCCACCAGTGTAACGGGGTCTACCGTGCTGCAGTACCTCTTTCAGTACCACCCCGTGTTTCAGGAGGTCCACTCTGCTTTGGCTGGAGCCTAAACTAAGGACGCTGGCTGGAACTGCTTGGTTACATGGGCGCATATAAAAGATCACTGCTTCTCCACGTATTTCCAGTGTGACAACACTTTACTCACAGGACACAGAATATATCACACAGATGTAGAGGGCAGGCCAATTGAAAAGCGTCAGGCCAGACATACATTACAATAGCCGCAGGTGGGCCGGAGCCTGCCGATATTTACTGTGGGAATTACAAAGGTGGGGGGAGGTCAGAAGGGGGATATCTTGTCCCCTCTGCCCAGGGGCGCAGCCTGTGGGCTGATGCATTAGGGACATGCATCTCACATGGAACCTATTATACATACATATATATAACTGCACAACATATTCTGGGTGCTGGGGAGTTCCGTAACACTTTGTATCTCCCCCAACTCATTGTAGATTGTAAGCTCTCATGAGCAGGGTTTAATTATTGTATTGCTAACGTTGTTACTTATGACTGTTGTGTTTTGAAACTGTTCAGCTGTAAAGCGCTGCGGAATATGTTGGCGCTATATAAATAAAGATTATTATTATTATTATTACACCATAACAATGAACACCTAGATCAAAACAGATACCAAGAGGAATGAGGGCCCTGCTCGCAAGCTTACAATCTATGGGGACACGAAAGGTGAATGGTAACAATTGCTTTTGTTGTTTGGACCAGCCATAGTGTAAGAATCGGGGGTTCATGTAATACTGCGTGAACCGGTTATTGGCCTAAGTATGTAACAGTACAGACACAGAGGACTATTAAATGCATTAAGCATGTGAGAACATGATGCGAGGAACCTGTTTATGGTAAAAATTTTGAATGGGCAGCACAGGGATAGTTAGGTTAATGCATTGAGGCGGTAGGTCAGTCTGAACAAATGCTTTTTTAGGGCACGCTTAAAACTGTGGATTAGGGATTAATCGTATTAACCTGGGTAGTGTATTCCAGAGAAGTGGCGCTGCATGTCAAAAGTCTTGGAGACGGGAGTGGGAGGTAGATTGAGATGAGGGAAATGTTAGGGTGGTGCTGAGCCATGGAGTGCTTTGTGGGCGAGTGTAATAAGTTTGTACTAGATTCTGGAGTGGATGGGTAACCAGTGTAATGACTGGCACAAGGTAGAGGCATCGGAATAACGATTGGAGAGGAATATGATCCTGGCTGCAGCATTCAAGACAGATTGGAGAGGGGAGGGTTTGGTAAGAGGGAGACCGATTAGTAGAGAATTACAATAGTCCAGACGCGAATGAATAAGAGACACAAGAAGAGTTTTTGCGGAGTCGAAAGTAAGAAAAGGTTGAATTCTAGAAATGTTTTTGAGTTTCAGATAACAAGAGCGAGCCAGTGATTGGATGTGGGGGGTGAATGAAAGCTCGGGATCAAGTATGACCCTAAGACAGCGGGCATGTTGCTGGGGAGTAACGGTGGAACCACACACGGAAATGGCAATGTCGGGCATAGGTAGGTTAGTAGAGGGAGGAAACACAAGGAGTTCAGTTTTTGACAGGTTCAGTTTCAGATAGAGGGAGGACATGATGTTAGAGACAGCAGTAAGACAATCACTGGTGTTTTCTAAAAAGGCAGGCATGATATCAGGAATAGAGGTGTATAATTGGGTGTTATCAGCATAGAGGTTGTACTAGAACCCAAATCTACTGATTGTTTGTCCCATAGGGGCAGTATACAAAGAGAAGAGGAGGGGGCCTAGAACTGATCCTGGAGGAACTCCAACAGTAAGGGGAAGAGGAGAGGAGGAGGAGCTAGAAAAAGATATAGTGAAAGAGAGGTCAGAGAGATGGGAGGAGAACCAGGAGAGAATGGTGTCCTTGAGGCTGATGGAGCGGAGCATAGTAAGGAGGAGCTGGTGATCCGCAGTGTCGAATTAGCATGGAGTAGTGACCATTAGATTTAGCTGTTAGTAGATCATTAGAGACTTTAGTGAGAGCAGTTTCAGTAGAGTGTAAAGAGCGGAAACTGGATTCTAGAGGGTCGAGAAGAGAGTTATCTGAGAGATAGCAGATTAGACGGGAGTTCCAGGAGTTTACTGCATTGATGCAGTAATTGATGGTCAGGGTTCCTTGTGCAAGTATTGAGCGCATTTGCTGAACATACATTTCAGTAGGCCAGCATTTTGGATTTTAAAATCATTTTTCAAGCTCGTGTTATAAAGTATTCTAATTTACTGGGATAATGACTTGTGTTTTCATTGGCTGTAAGCCATAATCATCAACATTAACAGAAATAAACACTTAAAATAGATCACTCTGTAATGACTCTATATATGAGTTTCACTTTTTGAATTGAAGAACTGAAATAAATTAACTTTTTGATGATGTTCTAATTTTGTGAGAAGCACTTGTACATAGCCAGAGGCTTTTGTTTTTGCCGAAAGTTTTTTTAATCTGCCACCACGACAAGGTAGACTCTTTTGACCGGGCTCTACTCTATTTTAACTTCATAAACATTTGTAAAAATATCCAATACTCTTTTAGGTATATTTTTAGTTATTTTTCAATTCTTAAAATGAGCAATAATATCACATACAAAGGACAAATATCATTGCACCATGACCAGATCACATATTACCACCACATAGTGACCGAATACTACAATACTGATCATTAATTTAAAAAAACAGACCATAAGTGCCATTATACACAGGAGCTCTGTATATAGCATATAGTGTCAGTGTACAGGTAATGCAATGATCACCAGTGACATTATACACACGAGCGCTGTATATAGTGTACAGGTAATACAGTGATCACCAGTGACATTGTACACAGTAGCTCTGCATATAGTGTCAGTGCACAGGTAATACAGGGATCACCAGCGACATTGGACACAGGAGCTCTGCATTTAGTGTCTGTGTACAGGTAATACCGTGATCACTGGTGACATTGTACACAGGAGTTCTGTATATAGTGTCAGTGTACAGGTAATACAATGATCATCAGCATACCTCCCAACTTCTGAAGAAGGGAAAGAGGGACAAAGGTGGCTGCACACGCAGTGCGTTGTGGCAAAGTTTAGGCCATGCCCCTGATCACACCCATTTCACAACTAGTCTCACCCATAGCCACGCCCCAACCACACTCATTTAGCAGATCACACTTTCATAAACAATAATTATAAACAGAAAGAAATTTTTTTACAAGTAATTAATTAAAGTACAAGCTACGCCCCCACACTCAGTTTCTATTCTGTGCCCTCTCACTTTTCTCCCCCCGTACTGTCTCCTCACACTGTTCCCCTCCCTCTGTACATATACCCTGCACACTATATATAAAACTACTACTCCCAGCATGCTAGGTCAGTTATCTGTGGTAAAGCTACTACTCCCAGCCTGCTGTGCTTGTAATCCATGATAAAACTACTACTCCCAGCATGCAGTGTCAGTAATGTGATAAATCTACTACTCCTAGCATCCTGTGTCAGTGATACATGATAAAACTATTACTCCCAGCATGGTAAAAACTACTGAGTAGTAGTTTTATGGATTACAAGCACAGCATGCTGGGAGTAGTACTTTTACCACAGATTAATGACACTGCATGCTGGGAGTAGTAGTTTTACCACAGATTACTGACGCTGCATACAGTGCTAGTAATCTGTGGTAAAATAACACTGATGTTTACACCATGTGACCCCGGACACGCCCGCAAACCTCACTTCAGGTTGTAAGCCACTTCATTTCAGAAGGGAGTGCGTCAGGATTGGCTCTGGTAACTACACAGCACCCCCGGTAACAGAGACAGACGCCACAGGATGGGCAGACCGGGCACCGTGTGAGGAGAATGAAGACTGCTCATCAGTGACTCCAAGCCCATGCAGCTTCAGGATGCGGCAGAAATAGGTGAGTGACGTTACTAGAGGGGGCAGGGTTCAGGTTCCTGACTAGATAAGTTCTGACTTATCGCAGTCATGAGACCCACGTGTCCGTGCGCTGCTTCTGTAGTTTCTCCTGAGGCTGGTACAACCTCAGTGCAGTGCGTGAAAAGTAAGGTCCCAGCCGGGACAGAGTCTCAAAATCGGGACTGTCCTGCTGGATGGTTGGGAGGTCTGCCAGAGTTCTGCACAGTATCATCATCATCACATCTGTTGGGACCTGGGCCCTGTGCAGTCATCACATTGGACAGGACCTGGGCTCTGTGCATTCATCATCACATCTCTTGGGACCTGGAGCTCTGTGCAATTATCATCACCACATCTGTTGGGAGCTGGGTTCTGTGCAGTCATCATCATTACATTGGACAGGACCTGGGTTTTGTGCAGTCATCATCATCATCATCATCATCATGACATTGGACAGGACCTGGGCTCTGTGGAGTCATCATCATCGCATTGGACAGGACCTGGGCTCTGTGCAGTCATCATCATCACATTAGACAGGACCTGGGCTCTGCAACTGTGCAATAACCATCATCACGATCACATTGGACATGGCCTGGGCTCTGTGCAATAACCATCATCACAATCACATTGGACAGAAACTGGGTTCTGTGCCGTCATCATCACATTGGACAGGACCTATATTCTGTGACTGTCACCCCTAAGCATGCCTCTGTACATGATTACGTGGCACAGCCTTTGTAATGACGGGTCCAGACACAGATGCAATCATACACCTATCCCCATCTGCTGCATTGCTGGGACCAGTAGTGTCCTGCACATCACATAACTGCTCCTCCTGCATAATGTCAAGGACACTGCACCTCGGCATGAGCATGCTGAGCTCTGCTCAGTGTGACCCCCATATAACGGGCTGCCCAGTGATGTGCGGGAGCCGATGCTCGCTGCTGTCAGCACTGAGCCCCTAACATAACAGTGCGCAGAGCCGCCCCGCTGGCTCCTCACCTGTCTGTGCGCTGCAAAGACTCCCAACCCCTCAGATGAGGGGCTGCGGTGAGTCTCTGGGAGGGCGAGGATGGAGTGCATGGATGCATGAAGAGGGGGGTGTGGCAGATGATTCTCTGCAGTGCGGGAAAAAGTAACATCCCGGCCCAGACAGCGGGACAGAGTCTCAAAATCGGGACTGTCCCGCTGGATCCAGGACGGTAGGGAGGTATGCTCTTACTATTAATGGGATCCCACTCCACACTCAGCAAGTATCTACAATGCGGACTATATACCCGAAGCATCACACATGTCGCCGCTCTGACCAGTGTACACCCAGTACTTCTGTTATATACAGTCTGCTCCACACACCTTGTGCACATGGCTCCGCTCCGTACACCTCGTACACACGCGGCTTCCCTCCGTACACTTCGTACACACGTGGTTCCGCTCGGTACACCTGATACACATGCGGCTCTGCTCTGTACACACGCTGCTCCGCTCCGTACACCTTGTTCACATGTGGCTCTGCTCTGTACACATGCGGTTTCGCTCTATACACATGCGGCTCTGTTCAGTACATCCTCTACACACGTGGCTCTGCTCTGTACACCTCGTACACACGCGGCTCTGCTCCATACACCCCATACACATGTGGCTCTGCTCCATACACCCTGTACACACGTAGCTCCGCTCCGTTCACCCCATACACACGAGGCTCCACTCCATCCACACTATGCTGTGCCTGCAAAAGAGGAGACAATTGTTTCTTCTCATGGTCCTGTATGCTGCATTCTGGCTGCTGTCTGAGTCCTCGTGTGTGCCTGCTTCTTCACTGCTGTGACTGACTGTCATGATATGTAGGTACACTGCGACTCAGAGAGTAGCCACAATGGAGCACACAGGAACTGCTGCTTCTGGAGGTCACTGCTCTTCTTGCTTTGGCTGCAGAAATGACCTCAGTCCAGGAGTAAGTAAGCAGGACCATGAGCTGAGTTCTCTGAACGAGGAGAAGAGGGGGAGACAGAGAGGGCATGTCTTGATACAAGAGGGGGCGTGTCTGCTGCTTCTCACTAGTACAGTTCAGGAAAGGAAGATCCGGACCGGGACAGCGGGACAGAGTGTCAAAATCGGGATTGTCCCGCTGGATTCGGGATGGTTGGGAGGTATGTCACCAGTAACATTATACACATGCGCACTGTACATAGTGTACAGGTGATCACCAGTGACAATGTATACAGGAGCTCTGTCTATAGTGTCAGTTGTGATAAAGCTCCTCACTCAGCTGGACACAGAGGTATCTCTAGAACATTGTCTCTTTAAGAAAGTGCTTGGTTTATTGTAGCAGCATAAACCAAGCTTAAAAGTAAACACAGCCCTCCGGGCAAAACAGCGGGATCAGACCGCTAACACACAGCAATGTGCATGGTTTAGTTAGGGCCACAACTCCCTGGAGTCCTATCTCTCCAGGAACCACTGAACACTGGAAGCTCTGTGCCAGTCAGCCATTTAAGCCCTTACCTTCTGACTCCTTCAGCATGTGACTGATCACATGATTCTGACATCACACAGGTCCTGGCAGTTTTTCAGGAGAAGATAAGTGGACATTCTCCTTCCCGCTCTATGAATGTACACTAAAACCAGCCCATTATATAATTTTATATATCCCGTCCCAACACGCAGTGCTGGAGGAAACTAATCTGGTTTCACATCACTCACTCGATCATGCGCAGTGAAGACACAGTAGCGCAGAGCCCGGGTCGTGATAGAGATCCTGTAAAAAGGCTCAAGTTACCTGTCATCCAGGTATTGTTCTACCTAAAGGGGGACAGAGAGAAAATGTGAGGACCTTGTGTGAGGCCTAAGGCAGCAAGGGACTACAACACCACAGCGCTAGTAGGAAGGCTTCCAACCACGTTCGGATCCTTCAAACGGAACCTGAAAACCCACCTCTTCAGGAAAGCTTACAGCCTGCACTGAACCTGCTACCTCCTCACCACTACCAAAGCTACCGCCTCACCAACACCGGAGCTCCTGCAACCCTCAACCTATTGTCTCCATCCCCACCATCCTGTAGAATGTAAGCCCGCAAGGGCAGGATACTCGCCCCTCTGTATCAGTCTGTCATTGTTAGTTTGCTTACTGTAAGTGATATCTGTAATTTGTATGTACCCCCTTCTCATGTACAGCACCATGGAATCAATGGTGCTATACAAATAATAATAATAATAATAACCCCACTTGGTAAGGGAGATTCCAGATTCACTTCCAAGCCGGCCGGACCACACCTGCACCCGTGATCTGGTACCCTGGACTGTGTCTGCCTGAACCTTCAGTAAAAAGGTAAAGAGACTGCAAGCCTGTGTCCTTCGTTTCTTTCTACACCACTTGCCACCTGTCCTTACTACAGCGGGAGCCCTGGCGTCGGTCATCACTGACCGAGAACCACAGGTGGCGTCACGAACAAACTTTATTCACAAAATCCGTTTTAAGACATTCCGTTTTACTTGGGCGCCCAGGGCCATGGATCGGGTCGCCAACGCCATGACACATCCCCTTTATGTACCGGACCCGGTACCGAGTACCCCACGGCCCTGGCGGGCATTCCAGTACCATTGCCCTTAAACTGAATGATTTGTGTCAAACGTTTGGGATATCCTTCCACAAGCTTCTCACAATAGTTGGTCGGAATTTGGGTCCATTCCTCCTTACAAAACTGGTGTAACTGATCCAAGTATCTAAGTCGCCTTGCTCGCACCTGCCTTTTCAGATTTACCATAAATTTTCAATAGCATTGATATCAGGGCTTTGTGATGGCCACGCCTAAACATTGACTTTGTTATCCTTAAGCCACTTTGTTACCATTTTGGCACTATGGTTCGTTCGGGTTATTGTCCACGTGGAAGACCCATTTCCGCCCAAGCTTTAAGTTTCTGGCTGATGTCTTGAGATGTTGCTTCAGTATTGCCATATAATCTTCTTTTCTCTATTTTGTGAAGTGCACCAGTCCATCCTGCAGCAAAACAACCCCACAACATGATGCTGCGAACCTTGTGTTTCACAGTTGGGATGGTATTCTTAGGCTTCCAAGCTTCTCCCTTTTTCCTTCAAACGTAATGATGGTCATTATGCCCAAAAAGTTCAATTTTCGTTTCACCAGACTAACAAGACATGTCTCCAAAAATTAAAGTCTTTGTTCCAATGTGGATTTGCAAACATTAATCTATTTTTTTTGTTTCTTTTGCAGTAATGACTTCTTCCTGGCAGAATGGTCTTTCAGCCCATTTTGATACAGTACTCGTTTCACTGTGGATATTGACAAAATCTTACCAGCTTCCGCCATCATCTTCACAAGTCCTTTTACCTTTGTCCTTGGGTTGATATGCACATATCGGACCAACACACGTTCATCTCTGGGACAGAGAACCCATCTTCCTGAGCGGTATGATGGCTGGACATTCCCATCTTGTTTGTACTTGCATATGATGGTTTGTACAGGTGAAAGAGGCATCTTGAAATTGTACCCAAGGATGAGCTAGACTTGTGCAAGTCCACAATTCTCTTCCTGATATCTTGGATGATTTCTTGAGACTTTCCCATGATGCTACACAAGGAGGCAGTGTATTTCAGGTGTGCATTTAAATACATCCACAGGTGTGCCTCTAACTAACTTACTTCATCACACCTGCTGTGCAGAGCAGTGAAGACAGAGCTTAGTGATCGGTGAGCACACGGTGGCCATACTACTACATGGATGACTATGGGCTGTGTATTATACTATGTAAAGGACTATGGGCTGTGCATTATATTATATCAAGGATATGGGCTGCGTATTATACTAATATGAAGGAATATGGACTATGCATTATATATGGAGGTACGTTATACTATGTGGCTGACTATGGGCTGTGGTATATACTGTGTGGAGGACTATGGGCTATGCATTATATGAAGGACTGTGTATTATACTATTATGAAGGTGCATTATACCATATGGAGGACTGAAATGGTGCATTATATATGAAGGACTATGAAGAGTGCATTATATTATATGGAGAACTATGGGGTTCATTATCTAATATGCAGTACTAGGGAGTGCATTATACTATATGGAGGGCTATGGACTGTGCAGTATACTATATGGAGGACTATGGGCTGTACATTATACTATATGAAGGGCTATGGGCTGTGCATTATGCTATATGGAGAGCTGTTGGCTGTGCATTATACTATAGGAAGGACTATGGGCTGTGCATTATATATTAAGGATATGGGCTGTATATTATACTAATATGGAGGATTATTGACTGTGCAATATATATGGAGGTGCATTATACTATATGGAGTAATATTTGGGTGCATTAAATATGGAGGACTATGAAGGGTGCATTATATTATATGGAGGACTATGGGGGATGCATTATACTATATGAGAGACATTGTGGGACCCATTATAGTATATGGAAGACTATGTGGGGGCAATTATAATATTTAGAGGGGTATGTTGAGGCAATTATACTATTTGGAGGGCTATGAGGGGGCCATTATAATTATTGAAGGGCTGCTTGAGTGCCATTATACTGTATGAAAGCAATTATACAATGTAAAGGATTATGTGGGGTCCATCATACTGTGAGGAGGGCTGTGTGGAGGCTATTATGCTGTTTGGAGAACTAATGGGAGCCTTTATACAGTGCAGACACGAGTACTGTATGTAGACCATACTGCATGGAGGGCTGTGTGGGGATCACAGTTGGGGATTATACTGTGTTGGGGTCACTATACTTTGCTGGCGTAGTTGAGGGGGTACTGTGGGGTCATTATACTGTTTGTGTGGAGAGTGCTTTGGAGGAATTCACTCTGAAAATATCATACAGTGTTTGTCAGCATACTATATAGGTGCAATGAAAGGGAATCCAGGGGCTTCAAAAGGAGGAGAATTACTTTGAAAGGGCTGAAAAGTTTTGATATATGCTCTTAGTGACCCAGCCGAATATTAATTATTATTATTTTTTTTGGGGGGGATGGGCTCAATTAGACCTGCTGCTATAGGGCCCCTTGACTTATATGTACGCGCCTGGTCATGAGTCTCTCAGCAAAACAATTACCCCAAACATACTTCAAGAAGCATGTAGATATGGATGGAAACCAAAGCGCAGGAGAGGTCTGAAGTGGCCAGCAATGAGTCCGGATCTAAATCCCATTGAACACCTGTGGATACATCTTAGAAATTGCTGTTGGGAAAATGCACCCTTCAAATATGACAGACCTGGATCAGTTTGCAAAAGAAGAGTAGTCCAAAATTCCAGTTGAGAGCTGTAAGAAGCTTGTTGATGGTTATAGGAAGCGATTGATTGCAGATATTTATTCCAAAGGGTGTGCAACCAAATATTAAGTTGCAGGTGCCAACAATTTTATCCAGCCCGTTTTGGGGCTTTTGTGTGAAATTATGACTAATTTGCCTTTTTTACGCAGGTTTTTTGTGTTGTTCCAATACACACAAATTAAATAAATATGTGTATAACAAAACATGTGTAAGGCCTCGCTCGCACTTGCGTATAAATACGCCGAGTGCTATGAGATAGAAAAATCACATTGCACTCGCACCAATGTTATTCAATGTGGAAGTGTTCATCTGGGAGTTTTTCCTCGGGCTGAGGAAAAAATAGCAGTATGCTGAGATTTCACTCCGAAATCGAATGTGTGTTGGAAAAAAAGCAGGCAATTTTTTTCATTTCTGACCACTGTCACTTTATGAGGCCATAACTCTAAAACGCTTCAACGGATCCCGGTGATTCTGAAATTGTTTTCTCGTTACATATTGTACTTTATGATACTGGTAAGATATGACTTGCGTTTATTTGTGAAAAAACTGAAATTTGGCAAGAATTTAGAAAAGCATTAAGCTACTTACGGGTAGCGGCATTTCTCGGAGGCCCATGACAGCACGACGAGAGAGGGGATCCGCCCATTAGGAACAGGAAACCTACAGATGTCAAGGTGAAAATGTATTTTCTTATATACTTTTTATACTTTTATATATCTTTATACTCTTTTTGAACTGCTATACTCTTATACTGTGAAACAATAAGTTTTCCCCTGCTAATGCAAATGTAATTGTATTTAAAGATGGCCACCAGTGTTCAGTTTTGTTTCACCCTAGCGTCCGAAGGGACAAGATTCATTTCTTTAGAAACGAAACTGAAGGAATGTGAAGAAGAGGAGGAATCCACCAGGAGACGTTCGACGAATCGAAAGGACTGAGCACTAGACGTATACTGCTTAAACCCCACCTATTGCATTCCCTTTTTAGTACTGTGTATTGGAAAATAAAAGTTAGTTGCTGCTCGGCTCCTCACTGAGGTGAACGCAAGAGCATCAGCAAAGATTGAATCAGCTACGTGTCTGAATCATTTCTTTTTCCGGTACCAGATGTTCTGCGCTCACATTACAATTTGGAATGACTGGTGAATGAGGATATATTGTCGTTTACGACCCCGACAATTTGGCAGCCCAACGGGGGGCGTGGACAGCGATCCGAGACTCTCTGGACCCATGCCTGGATGTCTGTGGATGATACCCGTAGTGGCTGACCTCGAGGACTGATCACCCTCCTCACACGGTAAGTGGCGATCATATACACTGTATGTGTCACACTTGCTAGTGTCTCAGCCGTTATTGGTTTGTCTGTGGTCTCCTTGGGTCTGGAGAGCGTCCGGTCGAGTGGTGAGATCGAATGTGATCCTGTGCCACGCTCTGAACCAGCAACTGAGAGACGTCGCATCCTGTGCGATCTCTGTACACCACACCTTCTCCACCAGTCATTGTACTCCATTCAACCATCCTACCCATGACTATTGTCTAGTAGTGAAGTGGACTGAAAAATTGAGCCAGTTGTAGATTGTGGGGCAGCTTAGAGAAAGGGATAGGAGACGCAGCCTCTGTGATATTGTGCTGACAGGTAACTAAGGCGTTCCGTGAGGGGACCACCTGTCCAGACAGGTAACTAAGGCATTCCGAGAGGGGACCACCTGTCTAGTTAGGTAACTTAAGACGTTCCGTGAGGGGACCACCTATATTTTTGTGGAGGGGTCTCATTAGGAGGCTGCCTCCCAACGGTTGGAATATCGTGGCAGGATAGTCTGTAATCACTGTTGTTCAGGTTAGGGACAGGAAACATTGAGCGTGAGGCTCTTTTCCTAGTACGTCGAACGTGAGGCTCCGTACTGTAGAACACAGTGTTGAAGATCGCTGCCAGTGGTTTTTACTGCAGGAAACCATAGTATTCTGTGAGTCATGTTGCGTCTCTTAAAGCAGAAGAAGTCCGTGCCCCACAAGTTAGATGAGGATGCTGTGGAAGTCAGGGCAATAGTTGAGTCACGGGAGGGCAAGAAGGCAGTCAAGAATGTTGAGAGATTGTATAAGCATGTAGGATTGCCCTCGTCAGGGAGACTACAGCCGGCTATGTGGAATAACCTCATAGAGAACAAACGAGGCATGTTGAAAGATAAAGGATTGTTAGAACAAGCACAAGCTCATCTGCGAGTTGCGCGAGGCTTGAAGAATGAAGGATGGAAAAAAGTCGATGGGGAGGGAGGATCAGACAATGCGGAGCCCATGTTTGGTTATAAAATGCCTTTGAACTGTGATCTTACAGATTGTAAAATGGCCGCCGTGCCACTGGTGATGAAAATGCAGTCCCAACCACCACCTTATAATGGCGATGGGCCAAACTCTCCAGAAGCGTGGGTGTGTCCTGTTTGTGGCGTGCAGAATCCAACCTGGGTGGAAACCTGCCGTGTGTGTGGGGCGGGTCGTCCTCGGGGTTCCGCCCAGACCATGGACGGAAGTGGGGCATGCCACACTTCCTCCAGCGGCCATCTTGGTGCACCCGGAACTTCCCCCGGAAGTGGGGCATGCCACGCCTCCACCGGCAGCCATCTTGGTGCACCTGGAATTCCTCCCCAGCCACTATGTCCGCTGGTAACACTTTCCGGCGAGTACTATCAGGGACCACCACTTCCTGAGAAACCTCCAGCACCGACTGATGCTGCCTCCACCTCCAATGTTCCCGTATCCACTTCAGTCTCGGGGTCTAGTCTCCCAGTGCAACCCACTGTGATATTTGTAAACACGCCAGGTCAGGGTCCCTTTACCCTCGAAGCTCTGACCGGCAGTGCAGCTTTCCAGTCCGTAATACGTAAGAGACGCCAAGCTATCGGAGATGATGAAGAATCAGAAGACCTGGACAACCAGGCCGCTACAATTCCCCCTGCCCTGCCAATGCTATTAGGTCCATTCGAATCCCCCCGGCCTGGAAGGAGCCCACTACCTACCCCTCTCAACAAATCCTCTAAGCTGCCCCATGACCCCGAAATCTGGTTCCCCTGTCATTCACGTTATTACATCACACCTCAGGGCTCCCAGGTTCTCTTCTCAGTGGGTTATGGGGACATACTTACCCACCAGGTGGGAGCCATAGTGAACCCAGCTAATTCTACCCTGTCACATAGAGGTGGTTTGGCCCAACAGATAGCTAAAAAGGGGGGCCCAGCCATAGCCCAAGAGTGTCAGGCCTACCTTGCCAATTATGGCCCCTTGCATCCAGGAGATGCTATGACCACCCAGGGAGGGAATTTGCCCTGTGATATAGTGCTACACACTGCAGGCCCTATATACGACAACAGGACACCCGAACACTGCCGTACAATGTTGCAGACTGCCCTGCAGACAGTGGTCATCCTTGCAGGACGTCTAGGGAGAGATACACTTCCTCGTAGAACTTTGGCTGTACCATTGATATCTTCAGGACTCTTTGGATACCCACTGGGCCCCTGTATGAAGGAACATGTTGAAGTCATCAAGAATTGCCTCCAATCAACCCCAAATCTAGACTTACAAGAAGTCAGAATCGTCTGTTACCACGAGTCTGGATTAGAGGGCATCATGCCCTTGGTAGCTGAATACATGGTGCCACTGATGCATACGGGTATAAAACCTCTGGATGGGATAACACCCACAGCACCCCCAACTGCCCCGGAGGGCGAGGTAGTGACACATGATGAAGAAGAAGAAGAACTGAAGCTGAAGTACAAACCCTTCACTCCGGTACAGATTGATGCTATTGTCAGCAAGTTATGTGACCCAGACAAATTTCTCATGCAGTATGTGAGGAGACTGGAGCAGATTAGGAGCATCTATGGGGCTACATGGTCTGATCTATCAGGTATTACCTCAATCAGAGCCTCCGAATACTTTCTCCCCACTATCATGAAGGAATTGGACCCCACTAAAGCAGGACCTCTCAACAAGTTCAAGTCTGGAAAGGAGTTTATTGCTCAACTCACAAAGTGGGCCCAGGATCGTCTCTGTGACGAAGCAGGATCAATACAGGATATACGACAAGAATCTGGAGAAGCTGTGGAGAAATATGCTGCCAGACTAACTATGCAGTTTGAAGATTTGGGTTATTCAACTCATGTGAAGACGCAGGCAGCCTTGTTGGTCCGTGCTTTTATTGATGGTCTGGAAGATCCACTGAAGGATAAGGTCATGAAGCTTCGTCCCGAATTACCTGATGGTCCCCTAAAACAGGCCCTTACTGTTGTGAAGAGTTATCAGAAATTGCTTCAAAGGGAAGAAAAAGAAGCAGCAAAAGAAGCGGAGAAAGAAGCAGAGAAGGAAGCACAGAAGGACAAAGGCAAGAAGAAACCAGCCATGTATATGGCAGAAGCCTCAGAAGTACCTGTTATGGTGTATCAGGCTCAGGATCGGTACAGACACCCATCTACAGGACCAAGAAGGTCCCAAAGCCGACACTACAGGGACAGACCAGATCGTGATGACAAGGGAGACCTCTATGTTGGGAGTGTGGCAGTCTTAATCATATGAGAAGTGATTGTCCCCACAGGGGGCACCCTCAGAGACCTCTTCCTCCTCCACACTCATGAAGTTCAGGCCAACCGGTGCCCACTTTTCCCGCCACCTGTACTTCTTCATCTTGCGGTACAGTGACCCTGGAAGTGGACAGCCAACCTCTCAAGTTCTTAGTGGACACTGGGGCGGCCACCTCTGTTATTTCTTCATCTCAGCTGCCTCCTACAATTTCCCTGTCTTCAGATTTCCTCACGTGTATTGGAGTTGAAGGCCAACAAACCTCATCACCACTCACTGTTCCTGTCTCAGCTGGCCCTTTCTCTGGTGTCTGAAACCTGCCCTGTCAACCTTCTAGGAGCTGACCTCCTTCAAAGGCTTCATGCTACCATCACCTTCGGTGATCAAGGGATGGAACTGCAGTTACAGGACCCTGCCTCACAACAAGGCGCTGAAGATCGTTGTGTCCTTAAAGCCTTCCCTCTGATGATGATGACTCTGCAAACGACACCTTCCCCGGATTTGCCCAATTTACCTACCGCTCTGTGGTCAACTGGACCTGAAGATGTGGGTCTGCTCAAAGTGCCTCCAGTAAAAGTACACCTCAAACCTGGGCATCCGTACCCCAGACTACCTCAGTATCCACTTAAGGCTGCCCAAGAGCAAAGCCTTGGAGTTCAGATTACCTCCCTCCTGCGTTCTGGAGTGCTAATCAGATGTGTTTCACCCTGCAACACGCCCCTGTTTCCGGTAAAGAAGAAGACAGCTCCTGGAGACCCTCCGAGATACAGACTTGTACAGGACCTCAGAGCAGTCAATTCAGCTACCATCTTGGAAACTCCTGTGGTACCCAACCCAAACACCTTGCTTTCCCAAGTGCCTACTTCAGCAACACTCTTCACCGTTATTGACCTGGCTAATGCTTTCTTCAGTGTCCCGCTTCATGAAGACTCACAGTTCTTATTTGCCTTCACGTTTCAAGGATCTCAGTTGACCTGGACCAGGACACCACAGGGTGCCCAGAACTCCCCTAACCAGTTCACTCATGCTATGAAGATGACCCTGGATCCGTGGGTGTTACAGAATCTTCATGTCACACTTCTCCAGTATGTTGATGACCTACTCCTCTGTGGAACTGAAGAGAATCTGTTTGCTGCTTCTGAGTCCTTACTCCTCTTCCTCCACTCTGCTAACTGCAAAGTCTCAAAGGCCAAGGTCCAGTGGTGCAAAGAGAAAGTTGTCTTCCTCGGACACTGCATCTCTCAAGGCTCGAGACACCTCACCGAGGACAGAAAACATGCCATCGAGGACATCCCTTATCCGAAGACGTACTCTGCTATGCAGTCTTTCCTAGGACTCATTACCTACTGCAGACAGTGGATTCCAGATGCTTTAAGACTCATGCAACCCTTGTATGACTGTCTTAAAACTGGAGGACCAGATTGGGAACATGCTGAAAATCCGTATATCTATGCTCAGCAAAAGGACTGTTTTGAGGCTCTCAAGGAAGCTGTTGTCAGTGCCCCTGCTCTGGGTCTTCCTGACTACACTCAGCCGTTCCACCTCTTTGTTTCAGAGTCTGAAGGATATGCCTCTGGTGTGCTAGCACAGAAACATGTTGATCGTTTCCGTCCTCTGGCCTACTACTCAGCCAGACTAGACCCTGTTGCCAGAACTGCTCCATCCTGTCTCAAGGCTGTACATGCGGCCCATGTTCTCCTGGACAAGTCTGCTGACATAGCCCTTGGTCATGACTTGGTCATTCAAGCTGGACATGATCTCTCTGCCGTCCTTCAACAAACATCTCCTAAGCATCTGACGAGCCAAAGACATCTCAGGCTTCAGTGCTCTCTACTTCTGCCTTCCAACATCACTTTCCAGAAATGTACTACTATCAACCCAGCCACTTTGCTTCCACATTCTAGGGGGGAGTTACCTGAATGGTATAAGGATTTACCAGACTGGAGATCACCTGGTGACCCACATGACTGTGTAAAAGCACTGGAACAAGAAATTTCTGCACCACAGAATGTGGTAACTCAGGAACTTCTCAACCCTAATTTGCAACTATGGACTGATGGATCCCAATTTGCAGACTCTTATGGCAAGTTCCACACTGGATATGCTGTCACCACTGACACAGAAGTCCTTCTGGCTGAAGCTCTACCACCTCACCTGTCAGCTCAGGAAGCCGAACTTGTGGCCCTACAACAAGCATGTTATCTAGCAGAAGGGAAAACGGCCAATGTCTACACTGACTCAAGATATGGCTATGGAATCTGTCACGATTTTGGATTCCTGTGGAAGTCCCGAGGGTTCATTACGGCTACAGGAACCCCTGTTAAACATGCACTAAGGATTAAAGCCCTGATGAAGGCACTGGAGCTCCCCGCACAGATTGCGGTGATCAAGGTCAAAGCTCATGGGAAAGTCAACTCGAAGGAAACTAGAGGAAACCATTTAGCAGATCAAGCTGCCAAAGCTGCTGCCATAAAGAATGTCTCAGCAAAGTGGGAAGAAGAAGAAACAGCACCAGAAAAACCCTGTTGGGAAGACACTGCTACACCCGTGATGCCTGTGCCTACCAGAGCACAAACAAAGGAACAAGCAACCAAGGAAGCTACCCAAGCCGAAGAAGAACGAGACTTTGAGAAGTCTGAAGCCCGAAGAAAGAAGAAGAAGTTGATAGGAGACATGGAAATGGAATACCCTGCCACCGGATCTGGCTGGAAGCCAGCTCGACCACCTGAAGAAAGATTGTGGGAAGAACAAAAGTTGACCTCTAGAGAAGAAAAGAAACAGTGGGAAGCTGCAGGAGCCATTCATGGGAATCGTAGTTCTGCTGGACAATATCAATTTTCTAGACTCTATAAGGTGGATGGGAAACCCTGTCTACCCAAAAGAATGTATCCAGCCGTTGCAGCATGGGCTCATGGATCAACTCATCGAGGAAAGAACCAAGCACTAGCCTGTATCAAGAAGCTCTACTGGGCCCCAGGAATCTCTACCACTGTCACAGCTTACTCAAGAGCCTGCCCAGTCTGTGCCATCTGTAACCCAACAGCCACCACCAAGGTTCCACTTCAGCATCTTGCCAAACCAGATTACCCTTGGCAGAGAATCCAGGTTGATCATATTCAAATGCCCAAGTCAGGAAAGTATGAGTACGTCCTAGTGGCTGTGGATATGTTCTCAGGATGGCCTGAAGCCTACCCAGTGACCAATATGACTGCCAAAACTACAGCTAAGAAGCTCATCACTGAAATTTCGTGCAGATTTGGAATACCCGAAGTCGTTGAATCAGATCAAGGCCCAGCCTTCACTGCCAATGTCTACGAGGAATTGTGGCACATGTTAGGGACAGATTTGGGTCTGCACACCCCTTATCACCCCTCCAGTTCAGCCAAAGTTGAGAGAATGAACTCCACAATTAAGACACAATTGCTTAAAATGAGCCAGGACCACCCACTTCCATGGCCAGATTTGCTCCCCGTGGTCCTATACCATATCAGACACACCCCACAGGGAAAACACGGCTTGACTCCCTTTGAGATTCTTTTTGGTGCTCCACCTAAAATAGGAGATATTAGGCCTCAAGAGTTGTCTGAGACAAATGATAAAGTTGTACAATTTGTGATTGCATTGTCTAAGGAACTGTCTAACACCCACTCTACAGTTTCTGCTTCTCTTCCAGAATCCACAGGTGACGTGGTCCATGACTTTGTGCCAGGAGACCTGGTGTATGTGAAAAAGTTTGTGCGCAGAGATTGTCTCCAGCCAAGATTTGAAGGACCCCACACGGTGATCCTGGTCACCCCCACTGCAGTAAAACTTGAAGGAAAGAGCACCTGGATTCACGCTTCACACTGCAAAAGAGACCGAACCAGTGTTTAGTCACAGAAGTGACTGAAGGGAAATGTTGCTGGTTTTGACCTTGGGACTGGGGGCCATCCTCGCCCCTACCTCTTCGGCCCCTATTGTAAATAAGAATTCTGGCCCCACTATTCTCTGGGTAAATCTGACAGCCCCGGTGAATATCTGGCGATTTGATTTCTGTGATGTAGTCAAGTGCCTTGAGACTGAACGGATAGTAGAGGGAACTATCCAGTTTTATATGTGTGTTACCAGACCATACAACAATAATTGTCATTATTGGACAGATGCTGCCTGGAGTACAGGGAAAGATTGGGGATATAAACCTAGCGAAGCTATGTTCCCTAAGGATGGGACGGGTAGGAGTCTTCGTGAGAGAATGCATCTAACAGCCCTTCTGCAACCACTTAGGGGCTGTAAATGGGGTAGAAGTTGTCACCCCCTCCTCCTGAATCTTGAAAACCCCCAATCTGCTGATCTGCAGACGTTCGTATTGGGAAGGAATTATAATTATGTATTTAGTGCTGGACCCCATGCGTATTTAGGCCATATACAGCTCCAGGATATTAGCTCTAGACCAACCAAGGCCCCTGTTACCAGTACACCTAAAACAGGCCCAGGTGAGCGTTTGCAAAATGTAGTTAATGAAGTGATACCCATTCCAGGTCTCAGTTGGCAAGAGGTTTTCTCCATAGAAACACAAACAGCCCCAAGAAAAAACCTATGGTTAGAATGGGTGAGATACAATGTCCAGAATATCTCTGTAGGATGTATTGCTTGTGCTGCTGCGAATACACACCTATACACACATGCATTGCTTTTTCCTGATGACAACACTACTGTCTGTGTTATGAATCTGTTGAAAGGTTTGAAGCCTACTGATTGCCCAGACTACGTCCCACTAATTCATGAGAGACCCAAACTAAAGGTCCCAGGAGAAGTAATCGTATTAGCTGACAATTATACCTGCTATAATTTTCATAATACTACAGGTACACCAGTAGGGATCTTCGAGACAGGTTTCTGCGAGGAGAACAGCACTCTAGATACTGACTTGCTAATCAAACATACACATTATATGTACGACATTTATTGGTTATGTGGGGATGGTAAGCTCCGTCCTAGGTTGCCTAATGCCTGGATAGGCCAATGCACCCTTGTTAAACTAGCCATGCAGTTCAAGATTTTACCTTGGGATCCAAAGATACCCGATGAACCTACCAGAAAGAGGAGAAGTCTCGATCAGCTCCATATGAGTTATGAAGAAGATCCACTAGTATATATTGATGCCATTGGAGTGCCAAGGGGGGTGCCTGACCAGTTTAAAGCCCAGAACCAGATCTATGCCGGCTTTGCTTCTATAATCCCACAGGTGCAGATTAATAAAAATGTTGAATGGATCAATTACATATATTACAGTGAACAAAGGTTTGTTAATTTTAGCCAAGATGCCTTTCAGGGTATAGTTGAAGAATTGGGCCCTAACACTAGAATGACTCTTCAAAACCGACTAGCCCTTGATATGATTTTAGCTGAGAAAGGAGGAGTTTGTGGGATGGTAGGAGAAGAATGTTGTACCTATATCCCTCAGAACTCTGGAGTGAATGGAAAAACTATGATAGCCCTTAAAAAGATAACTGGGTTAGCAGCAGAATTGAAAACTAATGCCGGAGTAGACACATCTTTCTTTTCCAGTTGGTTGGGTGGACTCAAGGGATTCTTTCAACAAGCCTGTCTGGTACTGATTGCCCTCCTTGTAATTGGATCGATAATTCTCTGTTGTGTTATTCCCTTGTACAAAAAGGTTATTGCCAAAGCAACTCCGACTGGCACCTTCCTCAGTCAAGAAGTAGACCCACCAGAGTACGATGGTACTGATCCAGGGGAGATCCCTAAGTACATTCCTCTTAAGAGAGTAGACAAAACCCCCCATTCTCAGATGATGCTAAGAGATTTAGTTTAGGGACAGTGGGAGAACTCCATGTGAGGTTAGTGAAGGGTTCAGATGCCTGGAGGCCTCTCGCTAGGGGAGAGTTTCTGAGGTGTCTGGATGAAGAAATCCACCTCCCCTTTTCCCATCACATGGACAGTCTCGAAGGATCCTTCTTTAAGGGAAAAACTTAGTGTTTAGGGGGGATTGTCAAGGTGAAAATGTATTTTCTTATATACTTTTTATACTTTTATATATCTTTATACTCTTTTTGAACTGCTATACTCTTATACTGTGAAACAATAAGTTTTCCCCTGCTAATGCAAATGTAATTGTATTTAAAGATGGCCACCAGTGTTCAGTTTCGTTTCACCCTAGCGTCCGAAGGGACAAGATTCATTTCTTTAGAAACGAAACTGAAGGAATGTGAAGAAGAGGAGGAATCCACCAGGAGACGTTCGACGAATCGAAAGGACTGAGCACTAGACGTATACTGCTTAAACCCCACCTATTGCATTCCCTTTTTAGTACTGTGTATTGGAAAATAAAAGTTAGTTGCTGCTCGGCTCCTCACTGAGGTGAACGCAAGAGCATCAGCAAAGATTGAATCAGCTACGTGTCTGAATCATTTCTTTTTCCGGTACCAGATGTTCTGCGCTCACATTACAATTTGGAATGACTGGTGAATGAGGATATATTGTCGTTTACGACCCCGACACAGATACAAAAGGGCGGCACCTCTCCCCTGCATCAGTTGTATTTCAGAGCCTTGAGAGGACTACCGCGGTTAGTGGCACACAAAAATATACTTTATATACAATTTATATACAAAATTTTAGCCAATATATTGGAACTGGGTATCATACGTGAGATATATACAATATAGGAAGTGCAACCCCCACGTGAAATAGGGAGGGAACTAAGGGTGCTGTCATTGGCCTCCGAGAAATGCCGCTACCCGTAAGTAGCTTAATGCTTTACTCGGACTCCCATGACAGCACGACGAGAGAATTACAGAGATGTAACACTACCTTAGGGAGGGACTATAGCTTGCAGCACCCTTAACCCGAAGGTGAGATCAGAGGAGGCCCCTAAATCCAACCTATAGTGTTTAAAGAAGGTGGACGGGGATGACCATGTGGCCGCCTTACATATCTGGTCGATTGATACTCCAGATTTTTCCGCCCAGGATGTGGCCATGGCTCTGGTGGAATGCGCCCTCAGATTCTGCGGAGTCGGACCCCCACCTGCAGTATAAGCCAAAGAGATAGCCTCCCTAATCCACTTCGCTAGTGTGTACTTTGATACCCTGAGTCCCTTTCTAGGATTTTGGAAAGATAAAAATAACGCATTATCTTTCTTCCATGTATCGGTAACAGAGATGTATTCTAACAGGCATCTCCTAACGTCTAGCGTATGGAGTAGTTCTTCCTTAGGGTTGGAGGGGTTAGGAAGGAAAGATGGTAACACTATCTCCTGTGACCTGTGAAACCGAGATGATACTTTTGGTAAATAGGCCGGGTCCGGTCTGAGGACTACCCTATCTGGCAGAAACTCTGTATAAGGGGAAATTCTGGAAAGAGCTTGTATGTCTCCTACCCTACGGGCAGATGTTATCGCTACCAGAAATGCTGTCTTAAGGGATAAGGCCTTAATTGAAGCTGATTGTAATGGTTCAAACGGCTCTCTAGTCAATGCTGACAGGACTAGATTAAGATCCCAAGGCATAGATCTATCCTTATGTATGGGTCTAGCCCTACTAGAAGCTTTAATGAACCTTGAGATCCAATAATTATTGGCGATGTTACAGGAAAACAAGGCCCCTAGGGCCGAGACTTGTACCTTTAGGGTACTAGTGGATAGATCTAGCTCTAAGCCCCTTTGCAGGAATTCTAAGATCTGTTTTATAGGTATTCCCTCTTCTAAATTAAAATCAGAAGAGGCCAGGAATTTCCGCCAGGTTCTAGCGTAGATTGTTGTCGTAATCTGCTTTCTACTTTTCATAAGGGTTTCAATCAAATTTGGGGAGTCAGGCCCTTCTGGGCCAGAATGGGGCAATCAAAATAACTCTTGCCCGATCCTCTCTTATCTTCCTGATTACCAGAGGTATCAGGGCCAGCGGGGGGAACGCATAAGCCAGCCGAAAGTCCCAACTGATCAGAAAGGCGTCTACCGCCAGAGGATTCTCCCTGGGATTTAGGGAACAGAATTTTATTGTCTTTCGATTGTCCCTGGTGGCAAATAAATCCACCTCTGGATGTCCCCATCTGTGGGCAATCTGGTTGAACACGAGACCGTTTAGAGACCACTCCCCTTGTCTCAGGGTGTTGCGGCTTAGAAAGTCCGCTTTCACATTTTCTTTTCCTCTTATATGCAGTGCGGTTAAAGATAGAAAATGGTTTTCCGCAGTCTGGAATAGACGATCTGTCACTCTCATTAGTGATTCGGAATGAGTTCCACCCTGGTGATTTATGTACGCGACCGCCACCTGGTTGTCCGAGAGGATCTTGACGTGGTGACCCTGCAGATATATGAGTAATTTTTTAACTGAAAGTTCAATTGCCATTAACTCTTTTTGGTTGGAGGAGGCTGATGTTAGGGGGTCCCATAGACCCTGAACTATCATGTCATCCATGTGTGCTCCCCAACCTGAAGGGCTAGCGTCTGTTGTTACAATACGTGTCGCCTGTGTCACCCAGGGAACTCCTGCCGATAAATTGTCATTGATTAGCCACCATCTAAGAGATGTCAGTGCTTCTGGACCCAAAGTAATCTGACTTTGCAAGGACCCCTGTAAGATTCTATCATTAACCAGTACCTCGGATTGTAAAGGTCTGGTGTGAAATTGGGCCCAACGGACAGCGGGAATGCACGAGGTTAGAGATCCTAACAGTGACATAGCTTGTCTAAGTGTCATGGATGGATTATCAGTTGCTCTAGACACCTGTTGTTGGATGTGTAACAACTTGTCGGGCGGAAGACAACACAGTTGGGTTTCTGAATTTAACAACAGTCCTAAGAATCTCTGTATTTTCTGGGGCTGTAATCGGGATTTTTCATAATTCACAATCCACCCCAGATGCTCAAGTTTGGTTGTGGTTACCTTTAGCTGAGAGAGGCAATGGTCTGCCGAACTCCCAACTATAAGGAAATCATCCAAATAGGGGACACTCAAGATGTCAGACTCTCGTAAGTGCGCCATGACTTCGGCCACTAACTTGGTAAACACCCTAGGAGCCGCTGATAAGCCAAAGGGAAGAGCTCTAAACTGGAAATGACGAATTTGTCCCCCCATTGACACAGCTACCCTCAGGAATCTCTGGAAGTCTTCATGTATTGGGACATGATAGTATGCGTCCTTTAAATCTACAACTACCATGAAGCAGTGTTTAAACAACATTTTTATTGCTGAACCAATTGATTCCATTTTGAACGATTCATTGGTCAGAAATTTATTAAGGCCTTTGAGATTTATGATCGTTCTAAATGATCCGTCTGGCTTCTTGATCAGAAAAAGAGGAGAGTAAAATCCCCTTCCTCTTTCTGATACTGGGATTTCAATCAAAACATTCTTGGAGCATAAGTTCGTGACTTCTGCTTCCAAGGCTGCTTGCTCAAGGGGGGAGGAACGTAAAGGGGTTAATTTAAATTTATCTCGAGGCCAGTGATCGAAGTCAAGTCTTAAGGCCCCGTCTCACATAGCGAGATCGCTAGCGAGATCGCTGCTGAGTCACAAGTTTTGTGACGCAACAGCGACCTCCATAGCGATCTCGCTATGTGTGACACGTACCAGCGATCAGGCCCCTGCTGCGAGATCGCTGGTCGTGTCGGAATGGCCTGGACCTTTTTTTGGTCGCTGAGGCCCCGCTGACATCGCTGAATCGGTGTGTGTGACACCGATCCAGCGATGTCTTCACTGGTAACCAGGGTAAACATCCGGTTACTAAGCGCAGGGCCGCGCTTAGTAACCCGATGTTTACCCTGGTTACCAGCGTAAATGTAAAAAAAAACAAACAATACATACTCGCCTTTCGGTGTCCAGGTCCCTTGCCGTCTGCTTCCTGCTCTGACTGAGATCCGGCCGTACAGTGAGAAGTGAGAGCACAGCAGTGACGTCACCGCTGCGCTCTGCTCTCGCTGTACGGCCGGATCTCAGTCAGAGCAGGAAGCAGACGGCAAGGGACCTGGACACCGAAAGGCGAGTATGTACTGTTTGTTTTTTTTTACATTTACGCTGGTAACCAGGGTAAACATCGGGTTACTAAGCGCGGCCCTGCGCTTAGTAACCCGATGTTTACCCTGGTTACCCGGGTGCTGCAGGGGGACTTCGGCATCGTTGAAGACAGTTTCAACGATGCCGAAGTCGTTCCCCTGATCGTTGGTCGCTGGGGAGAGCGGTCTGTGTGACAGCTCCCCAGCGACCACACAGCGACTTACCAACGATCACGGCCAGGTCGTATCGCTGGTCGTGATCGTTGGTAAATCGCTTAGTGAGACGGGGCCTTTAGACTTTTGCTATAATGCCTCAGACCCATTTACTGTTCGTAATGTCAAACCAAGCTGAGGAGAATGCTGACAGTCTACCCCCCACAGGGATTGCTAGTCATTGGTCCGTTTTTTTCTGTTCTTTCGAGGAACGGCGAAACATATAGCCCGTACCTCTTCCGCGTCTATCCTCCCATCTAAGAGACTGAAGAAAACAACCGCACTCAATTTGTATATTTGCATCATGAATGTGAAGAGTCTTTTAATAGGAACACCACAGTGATACAGAGAGTAGCTGAGGTAACGTTTCGACCTTATAGGCCTTTGTCAAACCTCACTGAAAAAATGCAGAAAGACATAATATTAGAAATCATGTATAACCAAGCAAAATTGTACATGTATAGTTACAATATACTGAATAAACATCACGATCAGATATATACAAGATTTACAAAAAAAACAGCCAAAATATCTACAAAAATTCTACAGAGATGTACAAAAATGTACAAAAATGTCTTACAAAACTTGCCCTAAAACAGAGTATCAAGGATCGTGATGTACCGCTGTGGAACAAGGAGGTGAGGGCAAAAGAGGTGGACGATAAATGTCAATCTTATATCAGGCATATGACCAATATGATACAATATGATACTGTACCCATATGTGAAACAGTACATGGAGCGATAAATAATAGTAAACACTAATAGCATGCAAAGTGTATGACAAAACTGACCTTCAAGAAGAAAAGAAGAGTGAGTGAACGTCCAGAGGGACACATAGGCTCCTGAGAAGGTGAAGAGAGGAAATATAAATAAATAAATAAAGAAAGAAATACCAAAGCAAAACGCAGCACCACAGCTGTTCCAGCCAGGGGGAGTCAGGGAAGGGGCAGGGAGAGATTGTAAAGCAACATTACAACGTACCACTTGTAGGAGAATAGCATAGAACAGATCCGGAACGGCACGGATAGGGAATGGAGTCCCTGTAAGAACTAAGAGTAAGGGGCTGGTTGGTAAAAGTAGTACTAAAGTGGGTACGTGTGTACATGACAGTATGAGGCATACCTGGTGGGTCCTATGTCAGGAGGAGCAGCAGCGGTGGTGTGGCCCGTGTGTGGTGGCCATGATTAAAATACACCCGGGACCGGAAATGAGAAGGGGCGGGAAGGAAGCTGGCGTCAGCGTGGTGTGTGGGGGGAACGAGGTGGAACGCACAGGAGCGCTGGCGCAAAGGAGCGCTCCTGTAACGTATCGGGCTGAAAGAAAACGCTTACCGCGCGTGCGCACTGTGGACCGCACAAGGAGCGCAGGCGTACAGAGGCGCTCCTGTGACGTGCAGGGCGCCGGTGTAAAGAGAAAGCGCTTACCGCGCGTGCGCTCTGTAGCCAGGCAGAAGCCTGGAGACAGGAAGGGGGGGCGGAGTATGTATGAGCACACTGCGCGTGCGCACAGCGGCAGTGGCCCGGCAGAAAGACAGGGGCGAAGTATATGAAAAGAAAGAGCGGCGCCTGCGCAGTGTGAGTTGAAGCTGCAATGGTAACGGAGGTGCAGCTATATTGGAGCCGAGGGGGCCGTATAGTGTAGGGAAAACAGGGGGGGTCTGATAAGGGGAAGAAGGGGAGATGAAGATAAAAAACGACAAAGAGGATGATGAGGGAATGAAGGGAAAAAAGATGAAAAATAAAGAAAAATAAATAAATAAAGAGAAATAAAGAAACGTAAAAGAATTTTGGAAAAAATGTGCCAAAAAATACAAAAATAAAAATAAAAATAAAAATAAATGAAAGTAAATGAAAATAAAAATAAATACAAATGATGAAAATAAGGAGTGGAAAAGAACAACGGAAATGAAGTTAAAACCTGAAAAATAATGTTGAAAAAATGCCACAATGTAAAAATGCCACAATGTAAAGAATGATCGAAATGTTCTCCAGCAAATACAAGAGAAGCAAACAGAATGAAAATGATAATGGTAATAAAAAGGAAGAAAAAAAATGAGGAAAAAATAAAGAAAAAAAGAAAAAATAATACAATAAAAATAAAAATTATATAAAAATATTGAAAATTGATGAAAATAAGTAAAAAAATTGAAAATCAAGATAAAGGATAAGGATAAAATTAAAAATAAAATCATGAAAAAGGAAGAAAATAAATGAAAATTGTAAAAATGAAAATAAAAATAAAATTAAATAAAAATAATGATAAAAATAATGATAAAAATAAAATAAAAAATAATAAAAAATAAAAATAAAAACTGGTCTGGGTACTTACGAATTAGCATAACGGTATTCAGGCTACCTGTAAGTAGGAGGATAGGTTAGTGAACTGGAAATAAAGAAGGTCAGCATGCTTACACCTACATAAGGGAAGGAAAGCGTAATTATGGCTGGAAACATACAATCAAATGGAAACAATATGGTATGCAATAACATATGGCTGAGCAGGAGATCACGTGGCCACCTAAGGAAAAATATTAATCAAACCAAATCAAGTTCCCTATTGAGACCTTTCGGCGTGAGTGTCTGCAAGGTAAAAATCCAATAGGATTCACGTTGGCGTAATAATTTTATGTGATTCCCACCTCGTCTAGGGCGCTCGACTTGTTAGAGCACTTGGAAGCGTAATTGGGACACTGAGTGGTTGGCCGCTACAAAATGGTATGGAAGGGGGAGCCAGGTTTTCTTACACCTAATGGTGGACTTGTGGCTAAATATACGTTCGCGGATATGTTGCGTTGTCTCACCCACGTAGAGAAGCCCACATGGGCATTTCACGGCGTAGACCACGTTATTGGATTCACAAGTGAAGAATCCCCTAATTGGGATCAATTTGCCGGAGTGGGGATGGGTGATAGTGCTAGATTTGATCACATTGGAGCAACAAGCGCAATTGAGACAAGGGTATGTGCCCCGCCTTTCAGTGCCCAAAAAGGTTTGACGTGGTAACTTGGTGGAACTGGCGAGGTCTGCTTTAACCACTCGGTCCCTGATATTGTTTGGTCTACGTTTACACATGAGAGGCGGTGTCTGGAAGGCTTCTATGTGTGGGTATGCGTTATGCAGAAGAGACCAGTGTTTGCGAATGGTGTTGTAGACAATGGGCATGGCCGGATGATGGGTGTGAACAAAGGGCACCCGTTCCGGTTTGGTTGTTGATGTGGGGTTAGGAGATGGACTAAGAGCCAGCGTCCTCTCTCTGGCAAGTAAATTGCTGGGGTATTGTCTTGCTATGAATTTCCGCGACATGTCATCAAGACGCATGGTCAGTAGTTCAGGATTAGAGACAATTCGTGACACCCGTTTAAATTGCGACCGGGGCAGGCTATTCTTAGTAGAAACCGGATGACAACTGTGATAGTGCAAAAGACTGTTGGTATCGGTGGGTTTGGAGAAGAGGTCAGTGCTGAGGCCTCCATCTGGGTTTCTAATGACAAGGGTGTCCAGAAAAGAGATTTGGGATGTACTGAAGTTCAGTGTGAATTGGAGCTCAGTACGAACAGAATTGAGATGATCAGTGAAGGCGATGAGAGAATCCTGTGGGCCTGTCCATAGACAAAACACATCATCTATGTAGCGAAGCCAACAGAGATTGTAGGACTGGAACAGAGAATTATTGTAGACGTAGTTTTGTTCAAAAGCATCCATATAGGTGTTGGCGTATGCTGGGGCTACGTTGGCACCCATAGCAGTGCCCTGGGTTTGGAGGTAAAACTGATCGCCAAAAAGAAAAAAATTATTGTAAAGGACCAGAGACAGAAGATCAAGACATAGCTGTTTGAAGTGGTGTGAAAATGAAGATTGCTCAAGGAGGTCCCCAACTGCTACTAAACCTAGATCATGCCTAATAGAGGTATAGAGGCTTTTGACGTCAAACGTGACGAGGAGACATTCGGACGGGGTAATGGCAAATTCTTTTAGGATTTGGAGGAAGTGACCGGTATCGAGAATGAAGGATCTCATTTTTTTAGTGAGGGGAGTAAGGATTTTCTCCAAATAGATGGAGATGGGGGCCAGTATGGAATCGGTTGAAGCGACTATGGGTCGACCAGGTGGGTTGAGGAGTGATTTATGAATTTTTGGTAATGTATAAATGACTGGAGTAACCGGATGTGGATTGGTGAGGAAAAGACAGGTTTTGGAATCCAGGATTTTGAGGGTTTGGTATTTGTGAAGAATCTTGGTAATTTGGGATCTTATATTAGGGGTAGGATCAGATGAGATTTTCCGGTATGTAGTAGTGTCGGATAATTGCCTCAGTATTTCAGCCAAATAGTCGGCTGTATTCTGAACGACAATAGCTCCACCCTTATCGGCCGGCTTAATGGTGATATTCTTATTAGTCCTAAGTGACTCGATGGCTTGTTTTTCAACGGGGGAGGTGTTACTATGTGTGGGAAAATTTCCCAAACTATGTTGCTCTAATATAGCATCGATTCCTTTCTGAGTTAGATCAATGTAGGCCTCAGTAGCATGGTTAGTACGTGGAGGATTGAAGCTACTGGTGGTACGCAGCCCTAGGTTCACAATACTAAGTTCAGGGATAGGATCCACCACAGCCGTGGGGGTCCTATTCCTATCAAAGTCCTGAGATAGTCCGAAGTGTGTCTTGAGGCAAAGGTTACGGTAAAACCGTTGTAAGTCCTGGGTCATTTTGAATTTGTCCCATGATGGAGTGGGACAGAAGGATAAACCTTTCTGTAGGACTGACAGTTCAGAGGGACTCAGGGTATAGGAGGAGATGTTGATGACTGTGTTGGGGGCCTTACCTGCGACCTCGTAGTCATACGTTCTCGATTTCCTTGCGGCCCTCCTTGTCGGTCGCCTCCGGGTCGTGTGTTGGGTCTCGAGTTGGGACGTCCGAATAAAAAATGATTCTGTGAACCGCTTGTGGAACTGTCGCTGTCTGAACTGTAGGGCCCATAATGCCGAGGTCCACTGTTGCCTCGCCTGGTGTATGGGGATGTAGAGTCGTTCCATCTGTAGACTCGACCCGAGGCGTAGTCCTCTGAATCACGTTGAAACTTAGACCTCTTTTTATCCTGTAGGTACTTACGATGTTCGTCAATGGATTTGTCGGTTTTGACCTTAAGGGAGTTCCAATCAGTAGCTGTTAGAGTAGTTGACAATTGCTCTTCAATGGCCGTAAGCTTTTTCTCAGATTCCACGATAGCTGTTTGGAGAAAATCGATGGTCAATAAGATAATATCAAGTGAACAATTATTCAAAATCTTTTGAAACTTTTCACAAAAGTCAGGTTTGTCAGAGAAAAGCGTAGGTCTTAGGTGGCTCCTGAGACCACGCGGAATCCTGCTGAGTCTATAGTATTCGGCTAGTGTGACAGAATGTAGATCGAACGAAGTCAGCCTCCTCCGCTCACGCTCATAATCCTTGGTGCGAAGTTCCTGAACCGGAGTCTTCAGGAATTCTCCTGAGCTGGTAACTTTACCCAGTATTCTTGTGGCAGCAGTATCATCAAAGGCAAAGGTATCGGTAGACATTGAGGGCTCAGGTGCAGTCGTCAACAGAGATGCTCAATGTAGAAGAAATGACGTGCACTCTGAATTAAATGAAGAAGGTGCTGGTTGAACTTGGAGAGATCCAGACCATTCAGAGATTGAAGAAAACAACCGCACTCAATTTGTATATTTGCATCATGAATGTGAAGAGTCTTTTAATAGGAACACCACAGTGATACAGAGAGTAGCTGAGGTAACGTTTCGACCTTATAGGCCTTTGTCAAACCTCACTGAAAAAATGCAGAAAGACATAATATTAGAAATCATGTATAACCAAGCAAAATTGTACATGTATAGTTACAATATACTGAATAAACATCACGATCAGATATATACAATATATACAAGAGTTACAAAAAAACAACCAAAATATCTACAAAAATTCTACAGAGATGTACAAAAATGTACAAAAATGTCTTACAAAACTTGCCCTAAAACAGAGTATCAAGGATCGTGATGTACCGCTGTGGAACAAGGAGGCGAGGGCAAAAGAGGTGGACGATAAATGTCAATCTTATATCAGGCATATGACCAATATGATACAATATGATACTGTACCCATATGTGAAACAGTACATGGAGCGATAAATAATAGTAAACACTAATAGCATGCAAAGTGTATGACAAAACTGACCTTCAAGAAGAAAAGAAGAGTGAGCGAACGTCCAGAGGGACACATAGGCTCCTGAGAAGGTGAAGAGAGGAAATATAAATAAATAAAGAAAGAAATACCAAAGCAAAACGCAGCACCACAGCTGTTCCAGCCAGGGGGAGTCAGGGAAGGGGCAGGGAGAGATTGTAAAGCAACATTACAACGTACCACTTGTAGGAGAATAGCATAGAACAGATCCGGAACGGCACGGATAGGGAATGGAGTCCCTGTAAGAACTAAGAGTAAGGGGCTGGTTGGTAAAAGTAGTACTAAAGTGGGTACGTGTGTACATGACAGTATGAGGCATACCTGGTGGGTCCTATGTCAGGAGGAGCAGCAGCGGTGGTGTGGCCCGTGTGTGGTGGCCATGATTAAAATACACCCGGGACCGGAAATGAGAAGGGGCGGGAAGGAAGCTGGCGTCAGCGTGGTGTGTGGGGGGAACGAGGTGGAACGCACAGGAGCGCTGGCGCAAAGGAGCGCTCCTGTAACGTATCGGGCCGAAAGAAAACGCTTAACGCGCGTGCGCACTGTGGACCGCACAAGGAGCGCAGGCGTACAGAGGCGCTCCTGTGACGTGTAGGGCGCCAGTGTAAAGAGAAAGCGCTTACCGCGCGTGCGCTCTGTAGCCAGGCAGAAGCCTGGAGACAGGAAGGGGGGGCGGAGTATGTATGAGCACACTGCGCGTGCGCACAGCGGCAGTGGCCCGGCAGAAAGACAGGGGCGAAGTATATGAAAAGAAAGAGCGGCGCCTGCGCAGTGTGAGTTGAAGCTGCAATGGTAACGGAGGTGCAGCTATATTGGAGCCGAGGGGGCAGTATAGTGTAGGGAAAACAGGGGGGGTCTGATAAGGGGAAGAAGGGGAGATGAAGATAAAAAACGACAAAGAGGATGATGAGGGAATGAAGGGAAAAAAGATGAAAAATAAAGAAAAATAAATAAATAAAGAGAAATGAAGAAACGTAAAAGAATTTTGGAAAAAATGTGCCAAAAAAATACAAAAATAAAAATAAAAATAAATGAAAGTAAATGAAAATAAAAATAAATACAAATGATGAAAATAAGGAGTGGAAAAGAACAACGGAAATGAAGTTAAAACCTGAAAAATAATGTTGAAAAAATGCCACAATGTAAAAATGCCACAATGTAAAGAATGATCGAAATGTTCTCCAGCAAATACAAGAGAAGCAAACAGAATGAAAATGATAATGGTAATAAAAAGGAAGAAAAAAAATGAGGAAAAAATAAAGAAAAAACGAAAAAATAATACAATAAAAAATAAAAATAAAAATTATATAAAAATATTGAAAATTTATGAAAATAAGTAAAAAAATTGAAAATCAAGATAAAGGATAAGGATAAAATTAAAAATAAAATCATGAAAAAGGAAGAAAATAAATGAAAATTGTAAAAATGAAAATAAAAATAAAATAAAATAAAAATAATGATAAAAATAATGATAAAAATACCCAGGGAACTCCTGACGATAAATTGTCATTGATTAGCCACCATCTAAGAGATGTCAGTGCTTCTGGACCCAAAGTAATCTGACTTTGCAAGGACCCCTGTAAGATTCTATCATTAACCAGTACCTCGGATTGTAAAGGTCTGGTGTGAAATTGGGCCCAACGGACAGCGGGAATGCACGAGGTTAGAGATCCTAACAGTGACATAGCTTGTCTAAGTGTCATGGATGGATTATCAGTTGCTCTAGACACCTGTTGTTGGATGTGTAACAACTTGTCGGGCGGAAGACAACACAGTTGGGTTTCTGAATTTAACAACAGTCCTAAGAATCTCTGTATTTTCTGGGGCTGTAATCGGGATTTTTCATAATTCACAATCCACCCCAGATGCTCAAGTTTGGTTGTGGTTACCTTTAGCTGAGAGAGGCAATGGTCTGCCGAACTCCCAACTATAAGGAAATCATCCAAATAGGGGACACTCAAGATGTCAGACTCTCGTAAGTGCGCCATGACTTCGGCCACTAACTTGGTAAACACCCTAGGAGCCGCTGATAAGCCAAAGGGAAGAGCTCTAAACTGGAAATGACGAATTTGTCCCCCCATTGACACAGCTACCCTCAGGAATCTCTGGAAGTCTTCATGTATTGGGACATGATAGTATGCGTCCTTTAAATCTACAACTACCATGAAGCAGTGTTTAAACAACATTTTTATTGCTGAACCAATTGATTCCATTTTGAACGATTCATTGGTCAGAAATTTATTAAGGCCTTTGAGATTTATGATCGTTCTAAATGATCCGTCTGGCTTCTTGATCAGAAAAAGAGGAGAGTAAAATCCCCTTCCTCTTTCTGATACTGGGATTTCAATCAAAACATTATTGGAGCATAAGTTCGTGACTTCTGCTTCCAAGGCTGCTTGCTCAAGGGGGGAGGAACGTAAAGGGGTCAATGTAAATTTATCTCGAGGCCAGTGATCGAAGTCAAGTCTTAGACCTTTTGCTATAATGCCTCAGACCCATTTACTGTTCGTAATGTCAAACCAAGCTGAGGAGAATGCTGACAGTCTACCCCCCAAAGGGATTGCTAGTCATTGGTCCGTTTTTTTCTGTTCTTTCGAGGAACGGCGAAACATATAGCCCGTACCTCTTCCGCGTCTATCCTCCCATCTAAAACTCTCTCTACAGGGTGAGGATCCGCGTTTTTTTCCCGCGACCAAATCTCCTCTTATTGAAGGGCCGGCGGTAGGATGCTGAAGACGGATTAGGAAATTTCTTCTTATCATCCCCCGCCTTTTCCAGCAACTCATCCAGAGTTGGTCCAAAGAGATATTCTCCTTTACACGGGATGGCGCAGAGCTTAGTTCTGGATTGAATGTCGCCTGACCAGCACTTCAACCATAAAGCCCTACGAGCCGCGTTGGAGAGTCCTGCCGCTCTAGCCGCCATCCTGACCGAGTCCACAGATGCGTCTGACAGAAAGGCCACAGCATTCTGCATTGTTGGTAAAGCCTTCAGAATGGAATCTCTGGAAGCGCCGTCCTTGAGCTGGGACTCTAACTGATCAAGCCAGACCATTAAAGATCTGGCTGTACACGTCGCGGCAACTGCTGGTCTTAGAGATCCCGCCGCCGTCTCCCAGGTTCCTTTAAGGAAAGTATCTGCCTTTCTGTCCTTGAGGGTCCCCATATCCTCAAATGGCAATGAGGCTTTCTTTGACGCTTTTGCCACCGCCGCATCCAGCTTAGGGGCTTTATCCCATGTTTCCACAACCGGATCATCAAAAGGGTACCTGCGTTTCAATGCTGGCGGTAAGGAACCCTTTTTCTCGGGTTTCTTCCATTCTCGGAGAATCAAGTCTTGGTTCTTTTCGTTCACCGGAAAAGATCTATGTTTTTTACGATCCAATCCGCTGAACATCATATCCTGTTTTGAGGGCTGCGGCTTGGGCTCTTCTATACCCATTGTGCCTCTAACAGACTTGACGACTTTGTCAATTCTATCCAGGGGTAGACAGAATCGTCCAGACTCCTCATCTGAAGAAGAGGAGGAAGGACTTGAGTGATAGGCACCCTCTTCTCTTTCTTCCTCCGAAGAATTAGAGTCCAGGGGGGTCCTATGTTTTGAACCTCCCGCTTGGGATAGGGACCGTAGGGATTCCCTTACTTCCAAACGGATCATTTCCTTCAGGTTAGCCGCACTCACAGATTCTTCCGCTACCTAGGGAGGACAATATAGGTGATAACTACTATCTGACCTAATGTCACTTCCACCCAACCACTCCTGTAGACCTCACCGTCTGTTGTATACAGGGGGCACATAATTTTTTGGGACAAGAATCAGGTAAGGGGACCCCACAGAGGGCACATTCCTTATGCTTTGACTTGTCCGTGCTTTTCTTCCCCTAGAATGATAAAGTATAAGGGGCCTGCGTCACAGAGTGAACTTTCACGTAGATCACTTACACGTGCGCCAAAGTAAGTACCGGAATACGAGGGGGTTCTTTCCTAGCCGAAGCTCTGGATCCTTTTGCGGATGAGCTTCTTCGACTGGACTGGTCGCTTCTGTCCTTGTCCTTCTGACGCACCTCATCCAGCAGCTGCTGCTGCTGCTGCTGCTCACCACCACTCTCCATGACGACTTGCGACCAAAAGCAGGGCTCTGCAGTCGTCACCTGCTTAAATCCCCCTTGGATCCGGTCAGCAGATAGGCCAGCGCTACCCTATTGGCTCAGGATACAGCAGGGAGGCCAGGAAACCTTGTGTGAAAAGCCGGCATTCAGGATGCGATGGGCGCCGCCATCTTGGATTGACTGCGCATGCGCAGACACCCGGCGACCCGGAAGCAGCTACTAACTCCGCCCCCTCACGTCACCGCACCCGGAAATGCTCCAGCACACGCTGAGAGCGGTGCAGGACGCTGGGGACGGACCGCAGCGCTCCGGGTGTTCACCCACACAGTCCTGAAGCCGGCACCCCATATTCGCCGCACCGCTGCACCACCAATGGGATATACTTACCGGCGCTGACGCTGATGGAGGCAGGAAAATCCTCCGGACTCCGCTCCCTGCTGCGAACGCCACCGCGTGCAGTCCAGCCAGGACCACCGTGGCGTCTCCAGGGTTCTCCGCACCGGCCGAGGTAGGAGACCCCCCCGCTACCAGATTCGGTCCGGCCGGCCTGGGCTCCTTAAGATCAATCTGTAGGCACCCGTCCCTATAGGAACAGGAAACCAACTGATGCAGGGGAGAGGTGCCGCCCTTTTGTATCTGTAGGTTTCCTGTTCCTAATGGGCGGATCCCCTCTCTCGTCGTGCTGTCATGGGAGTCCGAGTAAATTTAGCATTTTTTTACTTTGAATTTTTATGCCCTTAAATCAGAGAGATATGTCACACAAAATAGTTGATAAATAACATTTTCCACATGTCTTCTTTATATCAGCACAATTTTGGAACCAACATTTTTTTTTGTTAGGAAGATATAAGGGTATGTTTCCACGGTCAGGAAACGCTGCTTGTTTGACGCTGCGCAGAGCTGCAGCGTCAAACAAGCAGCTTCCAGATGTTCCAGCATAGTGGAGGGGATTTTATGAAATCCCGTCTCCACTATGCGTGGAAACCCGCACGCGGCGGCCCTGCGACTACAGACATGCTGCGCGTCTTTTCAGATCGCAGCATGTCCGTACACCTTGCGGGGATGCAGCGTCCCCGCAAGGCATATCACAGGGCCCTATGGGACAGAGCGATCATCCCTGATGTGAAGAGTTAACACATCCGGCATGATCGCGTCCCAGAAAGGGGGCGGGGCTTAGCGCCGAGCGGCTTCGCCGCTGCGGCGAGACCGCCGGCCATCCTGAACGTGGAGACATAGCCTAAGGGTATGTGTCCACGTTCAGGATTGCATCAGGATTTGGTCAGGATTTTCCATCAGTATTTGTAAGCCAAAACCAGGAGTGGAACAATTAGAGGAAAAGTATAACAGAAACATATACACCACTTCTGCATTTATCACCCACTCCTGGTTGTGGCTTACAAATACTGACATAAAATCCTGACCAAATCCTGATGCAATCCTGAACGTGGACACATACCCTTAGGGTTAGGGTATGTGTCCACGTTCAGGTTTGCTTCAGGCTTTGGTCAGGATTTTATGCAGGTAAAATCCTGACCAAAAATGCACCTGAGGTCACTGGCAGGTCACCTGTGGTGTTCCTGAGTGTTTTGCTCATTGCAGCAACATGCTGCGTTCTGAAAAAACGCACCGCATGTGCGTTTTTGTGGGAATTCCGCATGCGTTTTTTAATGCAAAGTGGAGACGGGATTTCATTAAATCCCCTCCACTATGCTGTAACATCTGGACGCTGCGTTTTTGACGTTTCCTGAACGTTTCCTGAACGTGGACACATACCCTTAAAAGTTGACCAGTGATTTTTCATTTTTTCAATAAAATTTGCAAAACCATTTTTTTAGGGACCACCTCACGTTTGAAGTCGCTTTGAAAGGTCTATATGACAGAAAATACCCAAAAGTGAAACCATTATAACAACTGCACCCCTCAAAGTACTCAAAACCACATTCAAGAAGTTTATTAACCCTGCTGCTGTGAAGCACCTGAAGCAATGTGGAAGGAAAAAATTAACATTTAACTTTTTAGTCACAAAAATGATCTTTCAGCAACAATTTTTTATTTTCACAAGGGTAAAATGAGAAAATGGACCACAAAAGATGTTGCGCAATTTCTCCTGAGTATGGTGAAGTCCCATATGTAGGGGAAAACCACTATTTTGGCGCACGGCAGGGTTTGGAAGAGAAGAAGAGCCTTTTAACTTTTTGAACGCAAAATTGTCTGAAATTGAGAGCGGACACCAATACCCCATATGTGGGGGAAAACCACTGTTTGGGCACACATTGGGGCTCGGAATGGAAGGAGTGACGTTTTGTATTGCAGACATTGATGGAATGGTCTGCGGGCATCATGTTGCGTTTGCAGAGCCCCTGATGTGCCTAAGCAGTGGAAATCCCCCACAAGTGACCCCATTTTGGAAACTACACCCCTGAAGGAATTTATCTAGTGGTATAGTCTTATAGTAATGATTATAATGCTTTTGGTTGTACTGGTGTATGGATTTATAATGTGGTGTTATGTGTAAGTTGTGCGGGGTACATCAGATTATAAAAGTGTGTTGTGTCAACAGGGTATAAACTAATTTTATTAATTTGTGGAAGTGTAGTTCGCTTTGAAGCAATCCTTAATGCAAAGGCCAGGTTTCTCAGGCCAGGTTTCACAATGATAACTTGTGTCCTTTAGGATTCCCCTCTTGGAGCATACTCTGCACCATTTTTGTGATCGTCCTGTCCTCGCTGTTTGGGGAACCTGTCCTGGGAAATGTTGACCTGGGACAATACGGGCATTATCAGTTTCAGAAACACTGGGACCTTCACCTCCTGAGTGCCAAATATTAGGGCCTTGATGACTTCCTCCTGAAACTGAAGGAAGGTCCCCGTATTGCCTGCAGATTGGAACAGCACAAAAGCATTGTACAGTGCCATCTGTACAATGTGCATGGCCCATTTTTTGTACCATACTTTGGCTATTCACATGGCACTGTATGGTATGAGGACTTGATCTGAAAGAGCCACACCCCCGTGTACCGATTGTAATCCAAGACACAATCTGTCTTTGGGACTGGTGTCGAACAGTGATAATGGAGCTGTTGTCATGGTGTATGGTGGTCAAGATAAGGACATCCATTTTGTTCTTATACTTGACCACCAGCATGCATGCTGTCGCTGCATTGGGCTCTGCTTTTGCCTTTTATCAGCATTTGCCCAATTAGGGGCTTAGGGAGTCCTCGCTGATTTTTTCACACGGTGCCACATGCAACTGTAACTCTGGAAGAGAGGATCTTGAATAATGGGATGCTGGTGTAAAAGTTATCAATGTAGAGGTGATAATAACCCTTACCCAGCAGTAGGTGCAGCAATTCCCACACAATTTTTCCTCTCACCCCCAGGATGGGGGGCATTCAGGGGGGTTAATCTGGGCATCCGAACCCTCGTAGACCCTAAATCTGTGGGTGTACCCTGAGGTACTCTCGCACAGTTTGTACAGTTTTGTTAAGTACCTGGCCCTCTTACTGGGAAGGTATTGTCGGAAATTTAGCTTCCCTTTGAAATGAACCAGAGATTCATCAATAGCGATTTCCCACTGGGGTATGTACGCCTCAGCAAATTTTCTAATGAAGTGTTCAACCACTGGGGGATGACACTGTGCATTATCATTATAATGCAAAAAGTTTTGGATTGCTTCAAAATTTGTGCTTGTCATTGCCATGCGGAATACCGGTGTACTGTAGAGAACATCAGTACTCCAGTATTGCCGAAGATCTTTTTTTTTTTTTTTATTATGTCCATATGCAGCACAATTCCCAAATACGGTATGTCATTATCTCTGCTGCCTTTAGGGGGTCCATCTGGCCTATGATGACGTGGGATTTCAGTCAAAAATTGTTGGGCATACAGGTCTGTCTGGGCCACCATAAGATTTATTATTTCATCACTGAAAAAGAATTTGAAGAAGTCAATTTCAGTGAGGCCAGTGGTGTCAAACCGGATTCCTGAGGTGCCAATGAAATCCGGAATGACGGGCTGATAATTTTTTGGGGGTGCAATCAACTCAACTCAACTCGGCTTTATTGGTGGGACCAAAATACATTGTGTTGCCAAAGGAAGGAAAGTAAATGTGACAGGGGAGGGGATCTGGGATTATAGGAATGGGGTGTTGGGAGCACAATTTGTGGGCCACAATTTGGGGGTTTTAAGTTCCTCTCAGCTTATGACATATGGTGACGTATTAGGCGGCGATCTCCACTGTTGATTCCTCTTTCCCCAGTAGGTCGAGCACTGCCATATAACATCGCGAGAAGAGTAACTCACTGATGATTTTATTGACTCCATTTTGAATTTGGGGATTTTCAAGAACCTGTTCAAATTTCTCAGGTTAATTATAACCCTGTAAGAACTGTCTGGTTTCTTTATCAGGAATAGGGGAGAATAAAACCCTTTCCCCCACTCCTTCAGAGGAACTTCTAGTAGAACGTTCTTGCGCAATAGGGTCACGATCTCTGACTCTAACGCCCACTGTTATAGTGAAGATGCTCGTGGGGATGTCATCACAAATTCCTCTGGAGGATGTGCTAAGAATTCCAGCTCTAGTGCTGATTTTGCAATATTGAGACCCAGGGGCTGGAGTAAATCCTTTCCCAGGGTGGAAGGAAGGGAGAGATCCTCCCCCCACCTGGGAAAGGGAGACACTTGGGGGATCTTCTGCTCTCCAGGGAGGGACCACTGAACAGGAATCCTTTAGATCTTTTGGATCTGTCGTCCAATCTCTCTTGCTCTCTGAATGCCCACCTCCGGAAATTTTTCTTTCTCTGAAAGGGTTGCCTAAAGGAAGAAAAGGGAGCTTGTGGAAACCCCTTCTTCTTGTCACTCGCCGTTTTTAGGATATCATGCAGTGCTGCGCCAAATAGAAAACCTCCTTCATATGGTAGAGCGCACAACTTTTCTTTTGCCTGAACATCCCTTGGCCAGCACTTCAACCAGACGGCTCTGTGACCGGAGTTGGATAAGGCCGCAGCCCTGGCTGCCAATCTGGCAGAGTCTATAAACATAAGGATGAAAGACCTCGGGGAGATCAAAACATCCAACACCGCGGAGACACCATCACGTGTTTCTCAACGCAGTGATCCACAACACTGCCCCCATCCCTAAAGGGAAATATGCAAATGCATGTAGAAAAGCCGCGGAGACACCATCACGTGTTTCTCAACACAAGCAATGAATAGCCAGGTCTTTCACCGGGAAGGAACAACCACGGGAAGGGCTGCATCCAATAAAGGAAAACCACCTATGCCAAAACATGGTATCCATACACAGACAGCTGTTTCGGAGTATTTGCCCCTCATCAGTGTGGAGTAGGAAACTGGCTATTAGGAGCAGTGCCTAGTGAAAAGACTATAAACATAAGGGTGAATGACCTCGGGGAGATCAAAACATCCAACACCGCGGAGACACCATCACGTGTTTCTCAACTGCGTCACCATCACCGGGAGCAAAGATGGAGTCTCGAGGAGTGTCATCCTTCAGTTGGTCCTCTAACTTGCCCAACCAAACTATCAGAAATCTGGCCATGCATGTCGCTGCTATGGCTGGTCTTAATGCCCCTGCAGATGACTCCCATGTACATTTCAGGAACGATCTTCCTATCCAAAGGATCCTTCAATAACCCTGATCCTCAAGGGGTAGAGAGGACTTCCTTGAGGTCTTGGAAATCGTCACATCTAATTTGGAGGCCTTGTTCCAGGATGTTGTTGCTTCTTCATCAAAGGGGTATTTTCTCTTAAAGGTAGATGGAAGAGGGCCCTTCTTCTCCGGGTTTTCCCACTCCTTACTGATGAGGTCCTGAAGCAACTCATTAATGGGAAAGGTTTTTACGCCTCTTTTGATCCAGGGTCAGAAACATTATGTTATGGACCGATTTCTTAGCCTTCTGATAGACAAACCCCATCGAGGACCTTCCTGCTTTACAAGGTTGTCTACCTTCCATAGTGGAAAGCAAAGGTCTGTCCCTGAGTCACTCTCTGATGAAGAGGAATCTGACTTAGGCTACTTTCACACTAGCGTCGGTACGGGCCCGTCACAGTGCGTCGGGCCGACGTACCAACGCATGCTGTGAAATTTCTGCAAGACGTGGGCAGCGGATGCAGTTTTACAACGCATCCGCTGCCCATTCTGCAGTCCGGGGAGGAGTTAGGAGGGGGCGGAGTTTCGGCCACGCATGCGTGGTCGAAAATGGCGGAGGCAACGCACAAAAAAACATTACATGTAACTTTTTTTGTGCCGACGGTCCGCCAAAACACGACACATCCGTCGCACGACGGATGCGACGTGTGGCAATCCATCGCAATGCGTCGCTAATGCAAGTGTATGGAGAAAAAACGCATCCTGCGGGCAACTTTGCAGGATGCATTTTTTCTCCAAAACAACGCATTGCGACGGCTGTCACGCAACGCTAGTGTGAAAGTAGCCTTAGTGTCCTGCAAAACCCCCTCGTCTGAGTCTGAAGACAATACCGGAGATCTTTTACGGCCTCGGGACGTTTCTCCTGAGTGACATAGGTCTTTAAGGAAATTCTGCACTTCTGTTTTAGGACTTTAGGCTATCAGAGAAGTTAGGGGACTCCTCCAAAACCGTTTCCTCAATACAGGCCTGACATAACTTTTTTGGCCATGCTTTAGCTAACCCCTGGCCACATAGAGGACAGGATCTATTTGATTTTGTGGAGCACATTCTAGGGACATCCTTCAGACATAGAGAAAGAAGGGAGAAAGAGAGAGAAAGAGAACACCTTACTAACAGGTTGAAGTTTCTCGTAGATCACTCACCACTCAAAGGAGGGGACCGGAACTGGAGGCAGAATGACATCCGAAATCACTGCAATGGAGTAAAGATAAGTGAATTTGTTCGGCTCCCTCCTTATTCGGCAAGCTCTAGCGCTTACCGAATAAGCTGCAGAGAGAACCGCGCTACCTGGATCACTCCTGCTGATCAGCTGTCCGGCGCCGCGGCCAACAAACAGGCTCTCCATGCATGTGTTGCGACAGTGAAGCAGCCGCAACACATGCAGTGTAAGGCCATGTGGCCTCTCTCTGTAATGCTTGAAAAGGTGAGGGCCATGTCAAGTACCCTGCTGAGGACCTACAAAGCAGCTGTCAGCCCATGCCCTTGTGGCCCAGCACACACATGGTTGAACATGAACCTGGTAATTGACATGATCCATCTACTTATATCTTTTGTACTACCACTGTTTGTATTTTAATATCTGACCATTGTATCTGTATAACCATTGTGTAAATAGTGTATTGTCTAGTGAGCCTTAAGACGCTTAAGGGTACTGTCACACAGTGCCATTTTCATCGCTACGACGGTACGATTCGTGACGTTCTAGCGATATCGTTACGATATCGCAGTGTCTGACACGCAGCAGCGATCAGGGACCCTGCTGAGAATCGTACGTCGTAGCAGATCGTTTGGAACTTTCTTTCGTCGCTTGATCACCCGCTGTCATCGCTGGATCGTTGTGTGTGACACCGATCCAGCGATGTGTTCGCTTGTAACCAGGGTAAACATCGGGTAACTAAGCGCAGGGCCGCGCTTAGTAACCCGATGTTTACCCTGGTTACCAGCGTAAACGTAAAAAAAACAAACAGTACATACTCACATTCCGGTGTCTGTCCTCCGGCGTCTCAGCTTCTCTGCACTGTGAGCGCCGGCCAGCCAGAAAGCGAGCACAGCGGTGACGTCACCGCTGTGCTTTCCGGCTATGGTGCTTACACAGTGGAGAGAAGCAGAACGCCGGGGGACAGACACCGGAATGTAAGTATGTACTGTTTGTTTTTTTTACGTTTACGCTGGTAACCAGGGTAAACATCGGGTTACTAAGCGCGGCCCTGCGCTTAGTAACCCGATGTTTACCCTGGTTACCCGGGGACTTCGGCATCGCTCCAGCGCCGTGATTGCAACGTGTGACCGCAGTCTACGACGCTGGAGCGATAATCATACGACGCTGCGACGTCTCGGATCGTGCCGTCGTAGCGATCAAAATTGCACTGTGTGACAGTACCCTAAGTATATGATTTAACCTTGGGCTGCTCCATGAATCTACACGTCCGTATTCTCGGCTTAACTCACCAAGCTACCGTGGCTGGTTTCTGGCCCGATATAATCCTGTTAATGGACTGGGCTCATATATAATGAGGAACTGATAGCAGTCCTACCAGGCTGACCAGGCGCTGTTTCACATGTGCTAATGAAAGGGGCCTATCAGAGTCATGACCTAGTGTGGTGCCATGTCAGTGACTGTGGGGCCACATCCTCTCACTCCTCTGTGTTGACAGAGGGGGTGTCTGTGGAAAACTGTAACTAGCTGACCCAGGGGGTGCGGGCGGAATGTCATGTTGGTGAGAGCGGAGGTTACAGCATTACATGATCCTTCTGACGTAATAGTGATATCATCAGGCAGGGTGGCGAGGTGCGGTTTCATTAAGTCTTTGCAAAACTTGATGCATTTACCAATAAACGTATAAAAAATGCTCATAAATGTGCTCCAGTATCTAGAGATGAGCGGATCAATTTGCGGACTCCGGGGCCAGCGTCCAGGTAAGTGGTCCTGGCGGGTAGACTGGAGGCCTGCGAATGTCTTACCTTCTAGCGTTCCTGGCGCAGCATCATCTGTACAACACACCAATGACATCATGCCAGCCCTGGCTAATCAAAAGCCACGTTAGGGGTGCCGTAAGGTAAGGGATTCGTAGACCTCCTATCTAGCCTCCATGTACCACTGCCCTGGACTTGGCCCAGAATCCTAAGAATCGATCCGCTCATCTCTATAGTAACCATAGAAACATCTAAAGAGCTAAAAACACTTAAGCAAACTTTGTGCAAATCAAAATTTGTGTCAGCCTCAAAACTTTTCATCACAACAGCAAGTGGCTGCAGTTTTCTCAAGAGTGGCAATATGTAATGTGGGTGAGCATAACTGGAGTAATATTTGTAGCCAGGCACATGCCACATGTGACTCTTAATTCAGTCGGGGAATTTCATTCTTGCTTACCCCTCATTATGACTTGAAATGAAATGCCATTCTCAATGAATCAGTGAATAGGTGTGTATATGTCATTTACTATAATGGAGAGGGGGAGAGAGAAAGAGGGGGAAGAAAGAGGGAAGAAACGAGCGAGGGTAAAAGAGACTGGGAGATAAAGAGGGGGAGAAAAAGAGGGGGAAAGGTGAAGAAGGGGGGGAGAGAGAGAGGCAGGGCGAGAGAGAAGGAGAGAGAGAAAGAGGAGGGGAAAGGGGGGAATCAAGTGAGGGAAAGAGGCTGGGAGATTAAGAGGTTGAGAAAAAAAAGAGGGGGAAAGGGGGAGAGAGAAGGGGAGATAGAGAGGGGGAGAGAAAAGGACAGCTTTCTTCAGGCAGGGCCGTGGGGTCAGACAGGGATGCAAACTGAATCCAACCCTATTCAACATCTACATAAATGGACTGACTACAGATCTGGAACCCTTCTCCGGCCCAGGCCTCAGTGTGCACAATCAAGAGGTGAAGTTCTTGCTGTACGCAGATGACCTCCTGCTACTCTCCCCAACTGAGAGAGGCCAAGATTGTTTCCACTGCCCGGACACGGCTGTGTCTACAGCATACACTGCGCCACCAATGATCCCCTGGCATGCTATCAGGATAACGGCCCCCTGTGAACATATTGCAGACACTGGATTGCCAGCCTTAACTGATATCTAAAGTCACTCCAATAAAGGACATATTGCACCTCACACAGTGACACCACTTATCTGATGACCCTTGACACTCCACATGAAGGGCGTCTGTATGATAAAGGCCGTTTTCTGGCCGAAACGTCTTCTAGCCTGTCGCCTCACTAATAAACATTCCCTTGAAGCATATTTCTTCCATTGTATGTGTGCAGTGATTCTATATTGAACTAAGATTGTTTCCAGCACGGCCAGGCTTTCAGTACCACGCGCTGCAATCAACCAAAAGAAGCCCAAAGGAATGGTTATTTCGGAAAAGGGAACCAGAACCGAACCCCCACCCCGCCCTCACAGTATTACAAATACTCCGCAGTGAGGGCCTCACACTTCCAGAAACTCTGCACTCACATCCCGGACCCCCATCCATGGATGAGGAGAGGAAACTAGAGGAATCAACGGTGGAGATCACCGCCCAATATGTCACCACATGTCCTAAGCTGAGAGGCCTATTACTGCCCAAACTGTGTCCCCCAACATCCCATCCCCACAACCCCCTACCCGCTCACATGTATTGTTCTTGCTTTGGTAACACTTTGTATTTTGGTCTCACCAATAAAGCCTATATGAATTTGAGGGGAAGAAAAAGAAGGGTGAAGAAAGGGGGAGAGAGAAGGGAAGAGAAAGAGTGAGGGGGAGAAAGAGAAAGTGAAGAGGAGGGAGAGTGGGGAAGAGAGAGAGACGGGAATAGAGTGGGAGAAAGAGAGAGAAAGATGAGAAGGAAGGGAGAGAGAAAGAAAGAGGGAAAGAGACCCAGCGACAACACACTTTTTTTTCTGTAGCATTGAATCCAGTGACCTCCTCCTCCCTGTGAAGGAACGGCGCGCTCTTCTCCTCCCAGCAGCAGGTGGCGCTATGCTCGGTCCTCGCTCTGCCTGTCACCCACGTGGAGGAGACAGTTAGTGGCAGTTCCCGGTTGCTGGCTTTGGCAGGACCGATACTCCGGTCTGGTAAAAGAAGCCGTTAGGTATCATGGCGCACATACTAGAGGCCACACTGACTAATCTTCTGCGGCCGGACAACGCTATCATCCAGCAGGTAGGATCCGTCCTAGGATGGTGGCAGAGGATGGGATGACAGGACTGCACCAGGGATGCTGAACATGGCGGGACACTACGTCTGACAGGACTGTGGGCGGCTCTTCACCTCACAGCTGGTACTGTCACCCATGTCTGCAGGCTCCACCACCTCACCTCACACTTCTGGCTTTGGCACTGGGAGACAGGACAGGCAGGGCACAGGAGTGTTTGGCGCCGTCCCTGCTGAGGTACAGTGAGTGAGCACTGTGGTGCCTCCTGGCTGCCATGGTGAGGCTGCTGAGGAAGCCAGGCTGTTGTGCTTCTTCCTATGGGGCTGGCCTGGTGGGGTCCGGGCAGCACGTAGTGGCCCATAGTTCTGGCATCTGTGGCTAGATAGGGCTCTTCAGTCTTTCTACATTAGATGTTTGTCAGGAGCCACCAAACCCTGTATGGGCATTTAGTGGCAGGTGTCGGCCATTGTAAAAACAAAAAACACTGCACGTTATCCGTTACAGAGGTTGTCCCCCTTCCAGAAAAGTTTTTCCTATAAGTTGTTAGTAGTTGAAAACCAAACTGTTTTACTCACCCACCTGATGTCACCTCAGCAGCCAGTCAGAAACCTCAGCTGCTCTACTGATGTAGACAGAGTTTTTCCAGCTCCAAAGTTCAGGTCCTCATCCATCACTTTGGACTAAAGTACAGTTGATCATGAACTTCCACGTGTCTGCTCATCCCTGCTGCCACGTGAATATGAGATTGCACTTTCTTTTATACTGAAAATAACACGTACCAGTCTAGTGAATCGAAAATCCCCGGTTCATTCATACCTATGCACACATGAAAAATGTGTGGGTTTCACGTGAATATGTGAGTTTGATCCGGAAACTGAATATAAAATGTCAAGTTTCCATTTTTTTTCTTTATTGTGGATGATCGGTTTGGAAAAATGGCCGAGAACTAGACTATAGTTTATAATATAAGTGATTTAGGCTTTTAAAAGGTTTCCTAGGTGCAGCTAATTTTAGATAAAAGCAAACTGCTTTGTTCATGGTCCCCGAGTCCAGCAATATACCTTGGACATAGCCAAAAATGAAACCCTGAACAGAGCCCTCGTACATTTCTAATATACACTGCTCAAAAAAATGGAACACTTAAACAACAGAATATAACTCCAAGTAAATCAAACTTCTGTGACATCAAACTGTCCATTTAGGAAGCAACACTGATTGACAATCAATTTCACATGCTGTTGTGCAAATGGAATAGACAACAAATGAAAGTTATTACTGTGGCAAGAAGGTTTGCTGTGTCTGTCAGCGTAGTGTCCAGAGGCTGGAGGCGCTACCAGGAGACGTGGAGGGGGCCATAGGAGGGCAACAACCCAGCAGCAGGGCCGCTACCTCAGCCTTTGTGCAAGGAGGAACAGGAGGAGCACTGCCAGAGCCCTGCAAAATGACCTCCAGCAGGCCACAAATGTGCATGTGTCTGCACCAACGGTTAGAAACCAACTCCATGAGGATGGTCTGAGTGCCCGACGTCCATAGATGGGGGCTGTGCTCACAGCCCAACACCGCGCAGGACGATTGGTATTTGCCATAGAACACCAGAATTAACAAATTCACCACTGGCGCCCTGTGCTCTTCACAGATGAAAGCAGGTTCACACTGAGCACATGTGACAGAGTCTGGAGACACTGTGGAGAGCAATCTGCCTGCAACATCCTTCAGCATTACCGGTTTGGCAGTGGGTCAGTAATGGTGTTGGGTGGTATTTCTTTGGAGGGCCGCCCAGCTCTGCATGTGCTCACCAGAAGTAGCCTGACTGCCATTAGGTACCGAGATGAGATCCTCAGCCCCCTTGTGAGACGATATGCTGGGGCGGTTGGCCCAGGGTTCCTCGTAATGCAGGACAATGCCAGACCTCATGTGGCTGGAGTGTGTCAGCAGTTCCTGCAAGATGAAGGTATTGAAGCTATGGACTGGCCCGCCCGTTCCCTAGACCTGAATCCGATTTGAACACATCTGGGACATCATGTCTCGCACCATCCACCAACGTCACGTTGCACCACAGACTGGCGGATACTTTAGTCCAGGACTGGGAAGAGATCCTTCAGGAGACCATCCTCCACCTCATCAGGAGCATGCCCAGGCGATGTAGGGAGGTCATACAGGCACGTGGAGGCCACACACACTACTGAGCATCATTTCCTTGTCTTGACGCATTTCCACTGAAGTTGGATCAGCCTGCAATTTGATTTTCCACTTTGATTTTGAACATCATTCCAAATCCAGACCTCCATGGGATATTCATTTTGATTTACATTGATCATTTTTAGGTTTTATTGTTCTCAACACATTCCACTATGTAATGAATATAGATTTGCAAATGAAATATTTCATTCAGTGATATCTAGGATGTGGGATTTTAGTGTTCCCTTTATTTTTTTGAGCAGTGTGTAACAAAGTGTCTAGTCTGTTTAAGGGATGGCTATGTAATGTATAGGTCGCATTCAGATGTCTTTTTTGTCATACAATTTTCATTCATTTTTGGTCTGTTTTTTACTGATTCGTGGTTTCTTTTTTTTTTTTCCCCTAAAACTTCCACCCATTAAACAGTAAAAAACAAAACAAGGATGACACATGGATTTTTTTGGCAGGCCCTTTCACTTTAATAGGGGAGTTTGATCTGCACATTGAATAAAAATGGTCATGTTTCCATTTTTTTTATTGTGCATTATCAGTTTGCAAAAATGACCATGACTGTGCCTCTAGACTACAACTTACAATATAAGTGAATTAGGCTGTTTTACAGATGTTTTCTAGATCCCTAGGTGCAGCATATTTTAAATGAATGTAAATTCTCCTTTACTCACCCTCCCTGGGTCCAGCTTTTAGTGTGCATCACTGCTCCCAGTGTCTGTTATTGTCTGCAGCATTGATGTCATGTCGACAGTGCTGCAGCCAGTTAGTGAGCTCAGTGTCTCTGCCCAAATTGACAGCACAAGCCACTGAGCTTACTGACTTTCTGCAGTGCTGACGTTGTGACATCAGCACTGCAGAGATCAGGGGCATCGGCAGAGACTCAGGGACCCAGGGAGGGCTAGTAAAGCACATTTTGTTTGATTTTTAAATAAACTGCACCTGAGGACACTGGAAACTCCCTTTAATTAGCTATGCTCTGGATAACACTGGAGTGTAGCGCTTCATCTTACACTATTGTTAGATGTGGAAAAAGTGGAGTTTCTTCCTTTTCTAGAACAGTGCAAATTTTGGCTTACAAATTTTTCCTCCACTTTTTCAGGCCACTGCTCAGCTAAAAGAAGCTGTCAAAGATCCATTGATTATTCCAGCATTGTGTGATGTACTGCGAAGTGCTCAAGACCCACAGGTAACAATCAACTACAAGGACCACCTCTTACCTGATGACATCCTCGGCTCCTCTTCTGATTAGGCCTGGCAGGATGTCACGTGTGTCACACTGCAACAGTAACGTTTTGCCAGGAAAGCTAATCAATAGAGGAGCCGCAGATGTCAGGTAGTGCGAGGCAGACCAGCGGCCACAGATTACTGACGTGGCCGATGGGCCAAGTCCTGCAAATTGATTTGCATCATCTCTACTGTGTAGCCTTACACTGTTTAAGAATAAGAAAGTATTTATAAATTGTCCCCGTTGAGATAACTGCAAATCTGAAATTTAGTTATAGTCTCTAAATCTCTATTCTCACTCCATTAGGTGCTACGCTTTCCAGCTAAATGATGAAACCTGTTGTGCCCGACTTTCTTAAAGGGAACCTGTCAGCAGGATTGTGCTCGGTAACGTACAGACACTGTCAGGTCGGCACCGTTATACTGATTAAAATGATTCCATGGTTGATGAAATCCGTCTTGTGGTTGTTGTGTAATCTTCAGTTTCAGTTTGAGTTAATGATATGCTCGTGGTCCGGGGCGGCCTGTTGGGGGAGTGTTTATGTGATGCCCTGCTTAGGTATTCACCAGTATGGCTTCTGACAGTTCACTTGTCCCTCAGTGACCGGCCCCCTGCTTTACATAATGAATATTACATATACATATTGAAAAAAAAATCCCGTTTAGACAGGCGGTGGCTCCAGCCTTGCAGCATGATCGCATATGTAATGTGTATGTAATTTCTTTCATGTTATCCTTAAATTCATAAGAAAAAAAAAATCCGTTTGAAAATGAAGGTGATCCAATAGCTGGTACTGCTCAGGTGCTGGCGGCGCCAATTTGCTAGAGAGAAAAAAATAAATTCCTCCTCCAAGATGGCGATCGCCGATGGCTGCTACTTAATAGGTGCCGGCGGCCCTTTTTTGGAAGAGGGAATTTTTTTTTTCTCTAGCAAGATGGCGCCAACGGTGCCTGTGCAGTGGCCACGAAGCACGAGAATCTCATTAACTCAAAACTGAAAATAAAGATTAAACAACAACCACAAGACGGATTTCAACAACCAAGGTATCATTGTAATCAGTATAACGGCGCCGACCTGACACTGTCTGTAGGTGACTCAACACAATCCTGCTGACAGGTTCCCTTTAATGGACTTCAGTGGGCGCCCTTTAAGATTTGCCATGCCACAGATATAGCAGAAAATTGTGGCTGCCAGTAAATGATAAATTCCAATGCTAAAGAGAATGTAGCTTAAAGGGAAACAGTCATCATAATGTAGTATGTTAAAATAAAGGTTTGACCGTAATGGCGCTTTTATACTGATTTAATATATACCTGTATGATGAAATCCGCATCCTGTCTCCTCTTTAATTTGTTAGATGTTTTGGTGCAATTTCCTCTTCATACGTGGGGCGGGACTGTGGGTAGGGTTTTTGGCTCGGCCGCTGCCCATCTTGTGTTTGTACGAGCATCCTTTTTAAAAGTTTGCGCTAGCACCATCCCCTGCCGCTAGTGGCTCATGCACGCACTCAACTCCCAGTGGTCTTCAGCAAAATGGCGCTGGTGGCGGCAAATGTGCAGATTCAGACCTCAGCTCAGTGACGAGCCAAGATCTCATTCTGCCCCGATGCCCGAAGAGGATATTGCACCAAAACATCCAACGTGAGTACGCCCGAGGTCAGATCCCCTGCTTTGATGCGGGCTCCAACGGTGAGCCCACATCAAAGCCGCGACATGTCAGCTGTTTTGAACAGCTGACATGTGCGCGCAATAGCGGCGAGTGGAATTGCGATCCACTCGCCGCTATTAACTAGTTAAATGCCGCTGTCAAACGCTGACAGCGGCATTTAACTACCGCTTCCGGCCGCGCGGCCTGGAAATGCGCTCATTGCCGACCCCCTCACATGATTGGGGGTCAGCAATGCGTCGGCATAGTAACCAGAGGTCCTTGAGACCTCTATGGTTGCTGATGCTGGCTTGCTGTGAGCGCCACACTGGTCGGCGTTCATAGCAAGCCTGTAATTCAGCTACATAGCATCGATCTGAGGATCGCTCCTACGTAGCAGAGCCGATCAGGCTATGCCAGCTTCTAGCCTCCCATGGAGGCTATTGAAGCATGGCAAAAGTAAAAAAAAAAAAAAAAAAAAAAAATGAAATAAATAAAAAAAATATAAATCGCCCCCCTTTCGCCCCATTCAAAATAAAGCAATAAAAATAAAATCAAATATACACATATTTGGTATCGTCGCGTTCAGAATTGCCCGATCTATCAATAAAAAAAGATTAACCTGATCGCTAAACAGTGTAGCGAGAAAAAAATTAGAAACGCCAAAATTACTAACTTTTTTTTGGTCACCGCTACATTGCATTAAAATGCAATAACGGGCGATAAAAAGAACGTATCTGCACCAAAATGGTATAATTAAAAACGCCAGCTCAGCACACAAAAAATAAGCCCTCACCCAACCCCAGATCACGAAAAATGGAGACGCTACGGTTATCGGAAAATTGCGCAATTTTTTTTTTAGCAAAGTTTGGAATTTTTTTTCACCACTTAGATAAAAAATAACCTAGACATGTTTGGTGTCTATGAACTCGTAATGACTTGGAGAATCATAATGGCAGGTAAGTTTTAGCATTTCGTGAACCTAGCAAAAAAGCCAATCAAAAAACAAGTGTGGGATTGCATTTTTTTTGCAATTTCACCGCACTTGGAATTTTTTTCCCATTTTCTAGTAAACGACATGGTAAAACCAATGGTGTCGTTCAAAAGCACAACTCGTCTCGCAAAAAATAAGCCCTCACATGGCCATATTGACGTAAAAATAAAAAAGTTATGGCTCTGGGAAGGAGGGGAGCGAAAAATGAACACAAAAAAACGGAAAATCCCAAGGTTATGAAGGGGTTAAACAAGAACCAGGATGCAGATTTCTTTCCTACAGGCATCTATTAAATCTGTATAAAGTGCCATTGTGGCCATACCTTTATTTTAACACAATACATTTTACTGACAAGTTCCCTTTAAGAAAAAAGTCTATTATAGTAATTCTAACTATTTTCGTTGTTTTACCAAAATATTATGTTATTCAGTTGATAATTTAGTTGTTGTAAATAATTTCATTATTTTTTTTGTTCCAATTATGCAAGCACTCTTGTGGCTTAGTACTTGGCGTCTGCAATTCTTGTAGTTTTATTCTACTCCAAAATATACTGATAAATTATCTAGGGTTGTAACTTGTTGGAATCTTTGTTGCTGAGATTATCTCCAAATGCAACAAAACGCAGTGGCTGTGCTTCTGTTATGTGAAAATTTCATCTAAACATTTTGATATGAATAAGAGGTCATAAAAATGTATGCTTGCTCAGCCTGCATGTGTGCCTTTGTGGGTGGTATTGTATTGTGAGACTTGCTGGACATGGGCAGGTTTTACATTTCTTGCAACAACATGGTGTGGACAAGACGGCCTGTTTCCCCACAAATACTGACATGAGTCTTTAAATTGATGGAGTCTATTCTGGGACATTCAGATTTCTGCAAATAAAGCATAAAGGGAGTTTCAGACTTGTTCAAATAAATTAAACCATAATAATGATTTTACATACCGTACTTTTTTTTTCCCGCAAAAAATTTACTTTTAAATGAATGTTTTCATGTACCCTTTAGTAGGTAACATGTTTTTTTCTTAGGTAGAGCATTGGTAAATTATTTCTAAAAAAAAAATTGCTTAATGGAAAGATTTGCTTATATTTGCAATGTATTATTATTCTGAAAAAAAAAATGATATTGAATGCAGCTTCACAATATTGTTAATTTTGTAAATTTGATGCAGATTCGTCAATTTGCAGCAGTTTTATTACGTAGACGTTTTCTCAAAAGATGGAAGGCTATGCCTCTAGGTCATCAAGAAAGGTGAGTAGAAAGGAGTCGATCTATTGATCTGTTCTATTTCTTGTCAATTGTAACTTTGTATGAGTTCACACTTATATGGATATAAAAAAAATAAATAAAATGTCAAGTCACACTCGATTTGTGTATAAAAGTATTCACTTTAGTGCATCAAAGTATCCGCCATCTTGTTACACTGCCAGAAACCTGTCCTAGGATGTTAGTAAGACAGGTGCTTGTGAGTATGTGCAGTAGGGGCTCCATCGCTGTGACCTGGGGATAACCTATACCAAGTACTATTAATATGTCGCTCAGTAATCAGAAAGGCAGGGCGGACAGCGGTGTGAGCAGCCTCTTTCTTGAGGGAGTGTTATAAAATAAATTACCATTACGTACAGCGGTAGCCATAAGTGATGATGTCCCATCCATCTTTCACCTGTCCCTTGCAGCCAATGGCTGATCATCATCACACATTTACATCTTCGGCATATGAATGCTGAAGCCTATGAATTAGTGCTGTTGTCACATAAATGTTGGATGAGGCCCCAACAAATACAGTACCTGGAGCTGCAGGGGATTGGTGGAGTGAGCAATGCTTATTTCTTTTTTTTATAACAGGCTTATTTTGAAAATTATTGCAGTAAATCCCTTTAACATGAACAGCTTCATTAAAATAAGTGTCAGAAGCCAGTAAAGTGTTTAGTTACTGTGCTAGCTTCATTTTATTCCTCTCCTTTAAAGTGCATTTGTCACCAGATGTATAACACCTAATCTGAGAGCACAAAATGCAGAGACAGAGACCCTATTTCAGCGATGTGTCACTTAGCTGTTTACTGTAGTTTTGATAAAATCACTGTTTTACAAGCAGGAGATTATTACTAGAGAACTAAATAACTCTGCTTCCATGTAGTTATTAATATAGCGTATATACTCGAGTATAAGCCAATCCGAGTATAAGCCGACCCCCCTAATTTTGCAACAAAAAACTGGGAAAACTTATTGACTCAAGTATAAGCCTAGGGTGGAAAATGCAGCAGCTATCGGTAAATGTCAAAAATAAAAATAGATACCAATAAAAGTAAAATTAATTGAGACATCAGTAGGTTGTGTTTTTGAATATCCATATTGAATCAGGAGCCCCATATAATGCTCCATACTGTTCATTATGGCCCCATAAGATGCTCCATACACAATAGGCCCCATATAATGCTCCATTCAGTTAATTATGGCCCCATAAGATGCTCCATACAAAATAGGCCCCATATAATGCTCCATACAGTTCATTATGGCCCCATAAGATGCTCCATATACAAATATGCCCCATGTAATGCTCCATGCAGTTCTTTATGGCCCCATAAGATGCCCCATATAATGCTCCATTCAGTTCTTTATGGCCCCATATAATGTTCCATGCAGTTCTTTATGGCTCCATAAATGCCCCATATAATGCTCCATGCAATTCTTTATGGCCCCATAGATGCTCCATATAATGCTCCATGCAGTTCTTTATGGCCCCATAGATGCCCCATATAATGCTCCATGCAGTTATGGCCCCATAGATGCCCCATATAATGCTCCATGCAGTTATGGCCCCATAGATGCCCCATATAATGATCCATGCAGTTCTTTATGGCCCAATATAATGCTCCATGCAGTTCTTTATGGCCCCATAGATGCCCCATATAATGCTCCATGCAGTTATGGCCCCATATAATGCTCCATGCAGTTATGGCCCCATAGATGCCCCATATAATGCTCCATGCAGTTCTTTATGGCCCCATAGATGCTCCATATAATGCTCCATGCAGTTATGGCCCCATAGATGCTCCATATAATGCTCCATGCAGTTCTTTATGGCCCCATAGATGCCCCATATAATGCCCCGTATAATGCTCCATGCAGTTATGGACCCATAAATGCCCCATATAATGCTCCATGCAGTTCTTTATGGCCCCATACAATGCTCCATGCAGTTATGGCCCCATAGATGCCCCATATAATGCTCCATGCAGTTATGGCCCCATATAATGCTCCATGCAGTTCTTTATGGCCCCATAGACAATCCATATAGCATTGTGCCACATGTAATGCTGCTGCTGCACTAAAAAAAAAAAAAAATGACATACTCACCTGTCGTTGCTGCCCGCTGCTCCTCAGTGTCCAGTCTCTCCGCACTGACTGTTCAGGCAGAGGGCGGCGCGCACACTAATACGTCATCGCGCCCTCTGACCTGAACAGTCACTGCAGAGGGCGCGGAAGACAAGGCGGCGGTGGAACTCGGAAAGGTGAATATGACATACTCACCTGCTCCCGGCGCTCCTGGCGCGGTCCCTGCATGTCCCACGTCTCCGGGAGCGGCAGCTTCTTCCTGTAGTGAGCGGTCACATGGTACCGCTCATTACAGTAATGAATATGCGGCTCCACCCCTATGGGAGTGGAGTCCATATTCATAACTTTCATGAGCGGTACCAGTGACCGCTGAACAGGGGAAGAAGCTGCCGTGCCCGAAGACCGTGGGACATGCAGGCACCGCGCCAGGAGCGCTGGGAGCAGGTGAGTATTTGACAGGCGTCGCTCCCCCTCACCCGCTGACCCTCCCGCCTTCCATGACTCGAGTATAATCCGAGAGGTGCACTTTCAGCCCATTTTTTTGGGCTGAAAATCTCGGCTTATACTTGAGTATATACGGTAAGTGAGCTCTGTATAACCCTGCCACCACCACTGATTGACAGCTTTCTATGTATACTGTGCATATGCAGGAAGCTGACAATCGGTGGTGGGATTATACACAGCTCGGCATTCAAAAAACTTCTACATGCAGCCCATTAAGTGAAAGATTGCTGGAATCCAGGTCTCTGTTTCCACATACCTTATGATGTTCTCAGATGGGGTAGCAAAAATCTGTTTACTGATTCCCTTCGAAGTGTCAGCTGGAATGCCTACTCTGCACCAGCTAGAGTCACCATGTCTAGCCAGGGTTTCCTGTTGCAGGATTTGTCTGAGGTATTTCAAAGTGATAGCCATCCTGTTCCTGCCAAAAGATGATTGGATATTGCAGTGCATCATAGGACCTGTGAGTTTCTGCCACCCATTGCAAACCATTGTTCCTTTTCTGAAGCACAATGTCAGGGCTGTGAAACTCATTACCCACAATCAAAATAGCTACCTCATGAAATGTGGGGGCATTGAAATGCCGCTGATGCTCACCTTGTGGTGTTCTGTCAGCTCTGATTACAACTTTGTAATGATCACTTGGCATGCATTCAAGTGCAGTCTTGAAAAGTTGAACATATGGATTGTTTAAGTGAAGGAACTGCTGCAAAATAGTGACAATATCAAGGCGAGTGTTTTGAATTAAAGAGCATCTCTGCTGAGCCTCTACTTCTACATTACCCATGAAGTAGAGTTGAAGAAATTGAGGTTCTATTCCTTGTAATGGAAGCAGTGAGCCAAATGAGCTCATTCTATCTATATCTATCTATCTATCTATCTATCTATCTATCTATCTATCTATCTATCTATCTATCTATCTATCTATCTATATCTCATCTCTGTAAGTACAGTAGTCGCTGTTCCTGGCAGTACAGCATTTTGCATGTATGCTAATAATGATGGTTTCTCTTATTAGAACATTGGTATTACTAATAAAGCAGGAACATGCCTGTGCTGCTTTAAAAAATAGTCTTGTGTATTTTCTGTCTCTTAAGGTATTGTAAAATGGCTGTTTGTCTCTTTCTTCAGTGTGAAGACCCTCTTGCTTGAAACCATTTCAAAAGAATCAGAGTAAGTGAAAAAAAAATATTGGTGGTAGGCTGCATTCACGCATTCACACATTCAGTATTTGTAAGCCAAAACCAGGAGTGGGTAAAATTGCAGAAGTGGTGACATGTTTCTATTATACATTTCCTCTTGATTGCACCACTCTTGATTTTGGCTTACAAATACTGAATGTATGAACATGACCTTAATCTGTTAAAAAAAAAAAAAAAAAAGAAAGAAGATCTGTTACTACATACAGATGTTTTATTTTGGGATGAAAGGCAGGTAGTGTTTTAGAAATGGAACAGTGCACAAAGAGCCATGTGAATTGTTAAAAAACCAAAGGGACCAAAGACTCTTCTATTTCCGTGATCTGTGAGGTGCAGCGGTCAGACCCCCACCAATCACATATAGGTACAATTTTGTATAAATATTACCGGATTACTTGTGCACTCACAGCCCTTACCACTTTTTTCTTCTATCATTCAAAAACACTTCCAGTTCATAGAGTAAACCGCAACGAGTAACTTTTTTCCAACATTTAGGTTACAGCCTTCAATATTGTCCAATGCTGTAATAATGTACCGGATACATTTTTTTAAGATCTGAAATCTCCCAGCTTTTCTTGTATAGAAGCGTGTTCTTGTAATTTGCTTTTTTTTTTTTTTTGGGAAATGTTGTTACGTCACCGCTGCGCTCTGCTCTCACTGTACGGCACTCAGAGCAGGAAGCAGACGGCAAGGGACCTGACGGACATCAGAAGGCGAGTATGTACTGTTTGTTATTTTTTACATTTACGCTGGTAACCACGGTAAACATCGGGTTACTAAGCGCGGCCCTGCGCTTAGTAACCCGATGTTTACCATGGTTACCCGGGTGCTGCAGGGGGACTTCGGCATCGTTGAAGACAGTTTCAACGATGCCGAAGTCGTTCCCCTGATCATTGGTCGCTGGAGAGAGCTGTCTGTGTGACAGCTCCCCAGCGACCACACAACGACTTACCAACGATCACGGCCAGGTCATATCGCTGGTCGTGATCGTTGGTAAATCGCTATGTGAGACGGGGCCTTTAGAGAAATGCCGGTCAACCATTTGATGTTTGTTTGGGGGCTCCCAGATCAACTGTTGGAGGAGGGGTGGTGGGTTGGGTGAAGGAACTAAAGAAGAATAGTCTGGTTGGATTTCAACATCCCATCCTTTTGCTGTTCTGTGGATAAGGCACTGCCAGAGATGTTTAAAAACCGTTTACTCCCACCTCCTCATTGACCACACTTGAATGTATAAGGCTATGTGCACACGTTGTGGATTTGTTGCGGATCCGCGGCTTTTTCTGAGCGGAATTGCACCAAATCCGCAAAGGATTGCTCAAGCAAGGTTAATCATTGGGAATCCAGAATTGGTGTGCACATGCTGCTGAAAATTCCATCCTGTTCGCAGCGTTTTATTTTCTGCAGCATGTCAATTCTTTTTGTGGATCTGCAGCTTTTCTGCACACATTGACTTAGGCTAGGTTCACATCGTGTTAGGTGCCATCCATTTAACGGATCCGTTAGTAAGCGGCACTAGGGCAATGTAACGGATCTTTTAACACACCTGTTGCCATCCATTATCGTAACGCATCCTAACGCATGTCAAAATTGGCATGCGTTAGCGATGATGCATTACGAACGCCATCTACCGCATTTCCCCTATGCCTCATCCGGGGGACACAGGACCATGGGTGTTATGCTGCTGCCACTAGGAGGACACTAATACAGAAAGAATTGCTCCTCCCCTGCAGTATACACCCTCCTGCTGGCTCCAAGTGAACCAGTTCTTGTTTAGTGTCTGTAGGATGCACTTGGGTCTGCTTTCGGACCCCACCGTTTTTTTTAAATTTTTATTCTATTTTTCCCTTAACGGAGCGAATGGGGCGACGGATCCTTTCTAGGTTCCAATCTCCCCCGAACCGTCAACAGGCAAGAACGTGGAGCGTCCCTCCCCATACCCTTTCCTGCACCGTTGGATGCCAGCCCTGAGCTCACTTTACGGGCGACGGTTCCTTCACGTTCCGATCTCCCCACTCCATAGCAGGCGACCACATGGAGTAGCCCTCTATTTACCTCTCCTGGAGTCAGGTGCATAGCCGGACATGATGTTTATGGCGTCCGTGCAGCTCCCCACTGCATCACCACTGTTATAGCGGATAATGGAAGGCAGCAGAAGCTCTCCACCCCCTCCCTGACTATGGCGACGGTGGATTGAGCACCGGCCCACCGCATCTGCCATGAGTACACCTGCGGGGCCGAGGCACTGGGGGGTCCTGGTCCCTGGGATAAGGGAGGTCCGCAGATACCTTAAAGCCCAGGTCCGTGGGTCACGTCGGTCTGCACAAATATCGGTCGCGGTGCTGCAGGCCGCAACCGCAAGCTTAAAATTTAGCCCCCGGCTTTTCTCTCTTCCAGGCCGGAACGTTGGCTCCGCCCACCGGCAGTTACCGCCACCCACTCTCTCTGGCGCTTCTCGTTCTGCGAGAAGCGCCTTCTCTTCCTGATCTCGGCGGCCATCTTTGGACACCCACAGGGCTGCAGCGCTGCTCCAGTGTTTTGAATCACAGCTTCAGGGATTAGCGATTTCTGTGAACACATTGCGGACCTCCCCCGGGGACTCAAGACACAGGACCTGGGTAAGCTGCGGAAACATAGCTTAACCCTTCCCCTGCTAGTAAGCGCTCTCCTCAAGGCTACACTATGTCGCAATCAAAGCTTAACAAAAAGTCTGGGAAAACCCACACTGTGTTTTTTTGCTGCTTTTACCTCTTGTAAGGTATCTCTACCCTGGGGTCACAATACTGCGTTATGCTCAGCTTGTGAACCGGTGACTGCTCAGGAACCACCTGTTACTGATACCGAACCCAGTGAGCCTAGTCCCCCTGAGTGGGCTACCTCCCTTACCCGGTCTATGGCATCCCTGGCCAAAGCGTTACTCGTTCCGAGACCCTTCCTCTAACCAGGGCACTCTTACGGACAACGCTTCCGATGATCAGAACCCCTTGTACACTAGGGGTCGTACCTTACCTAGGAGCTCTCGCTCTTCCAGGAAAAAGACTCATGCCTTGTCCCCAGACCATCACCGGGAATCAGGTTCTGAGATTTCCATTTCTCGCTCCCCCTCTTTTGGGGCTAGTAGAGAACCTGTCTCAGAGGACGATTCTGACGCGTTCCTAGATCAGGAATTTCAACACGATCAGGAGACTCTCGACTCTCTCATTGTCAGTAAACAAGGCCCTGAAACTAGATAAGGAACTTTATCTAAAACGGATCATGATATACACAAGAAAGTGATACCGTGCTTAGGGATTAAATGCTAGGTGGTGCTGGGCTGCATGTGACCAGTGATTGAGCACCGCAAGGATAGAAGCAATCACAGAAACAATCTGCTTGCTTCTATCCTTACGGTGCTCAATCACTGGTCACATGCAGCCCAGCACCACCTAGCATTTAACCCCTAAGCGCGGTATCACTTTCTTGTGTATATCATTATCCTTATCTACATACAGGATAGGCACAGATCCTGTTTCAGATTCCAGCAGCTAGGGGTTATTTATATCCTCTACCCCCTCCTGAGTCAGGCACTTAAGGTACCGTTCCACTAAACGACTTACCAACGATCACGACCAGCGATACTACCTGGCCGTGATCGTTGGTAAGTCGTTGTGTGGTCGCTGGGGAGCTGTCACACAGACAGCTCTCTCCAGCGACCAACGATCAGGGGAACGACTTCGGCATCATTGAAACTGTCTTCAACGAATCCGAAGTCCCCCTGCAGCACCCGGGTAACCAGGGTAAACATTGGGTTACTAAGTGCAGGGCCGCGCTTAGTAACCCGATATTTACCCTGGTTATCATTGTAAAAGTAAAAAAAAACCAAAACACTACATACTCACATTCTGATGTCTGTCACGTCCCCCGCCGGCGTCCACAGGGTTAAAACTGCTTTCGGCAAGAGCGCTGCTAATATGCACGCGCTGCTGCCGAGAGCTTCCCTGCACTGAATGTGTCAGCGCCGGCAGTAACAGCGGTGACGTCACCGCTGTGCTCTGCTTTACGGCCGGCGCTGACAGTCAGTGCAGGGAAGCTCTCGGCAGCAGCGCGTGCATTAGCATCGCTCCTGCCGAAAGCATTTTTAACCCTGTGGACGCCGGGGGACGTGACAGACATCAGAATGTGAGTATGTACTGTTTTTTTTTTTTAACTTTTACAATGGTAACCAGGGTAAATATCGGCGGCCCTGCGCTTAGTAACCCGATATTTACCCTGGTTACAAGTGAACACATCCCTGGATCGGCGTCACACACGCCGATCCAGCGATGACAGCGGGTGATCAGCGACCAAAAAAAGGTCCTGATCATTCCCATCGACCAACGATCTCCCAGCAGGGGCCTGATCGTTGGTCGCTGTCACACATAACGAGATCGTTAGCAGGATCGTTGCTACGTCACCAAAAGCGTGACGTTGCAACGATATCGTTTAACATTATCGTTATGTGTGACTTAGCCTTTATCCACATTGAGGCGAGCGCCAGTGTGTTTTATCTTTTTTATTTAAAACGGATCATGCTGTGTCCTTTAAGAGGACCAAGCGGGCTCACAGAGTGTTCGCCAATCATCCCGAATTTAAGGAAATCTTTGATTCTCATAGGATCCGTCCAGATAGACGCTTCACAGGGCAAAAGCCCATTGAGTCAAAATATCCCTTTGCTCCTGATCTAAGAAAGGATTGGTCACAGTCTCCTCGGTAGATCCTCCAGTATCGCGCCTAGCTACTAAATCTATTTTATCCTCTTCAGAGGGCGCCTCGATTAAAAACCCCACCGATCGTCGGATCGACAATATGGGTCTTTCAGCTATTGAAGGCCCAGCAGCCGCACTCTTTCCATCTTTTGCCACTACGTGGGTGGCTAAGGCTATAACCCATTGGGCTGAGGTCTTTTCTTCAGCTGTTCTGGATACCAATCTCCCCCCCCCCCCCCCCCCGAGGTAGCAGACCTTGCTACTCAGATAGCCAGAGCTGGGGATTTTCTAGTGACCGTGTCTCTGGATGCCGCTGACTGCGCTTCTCAAGCAGCAGCAAACGCCATCACCATTCGGAGGTCATTATGGCTCAGGGACTGGCGTGCGGATTCTGCTTCCAAAAAGTCATTGCCTTCTTTACCATATCAGAGCGGTCGCCTTCTTGGCGACAAAAACTCGATCAATTAATTTCCAACGCCACTGGAGGGAAGAGTAAATTTCTCCCACAACAGAGGCCCTTTCGGAACCAGCAACAGCAGGCTCGGTCCCGATTTTTTAATTTTTTTTTTTCGTTGCAACTCTAATTGGTCCTCTACTTCCACATCTTCCAGACCCAGCTGGGCACATCGTAGGGATAGAGGTCCCCAAACCTCTTACAAACCTTCCCCTTCATGGAGAGGCAGGCCTAGGCAGTCGGGATCCAGGGGGTCCAGACCGGGCAGATCTCCCACACAATGACTCCCTGTGGTATCCGGAGGACACCCTCAAAGTAGGCGGCCGCCTGCTTTCCTTCAGCGACGCATGGCTCTCGGTCGTTCACGACGAACGGGTCCGCGACCTAGTGCCCTCCGGATACAAGATAGAATTCTCCTCTCTTCCACAGGGCAAAGGCATCAGAGCTCTTCCAAGCCATAAGCTCTCTAAAAGAAGACGGGGTTATTATCCCAGTCCCTCAAAGCGAAAGGTTTCAAGGTTTTTATTCAAACCTGTTCATTGTTCCAAAGAAGGACGGTACATTGCGGCCCATACTGGACCTAAAACTGCTGAACAAGTTCGTCAGGGTACGATGGTTCCGAATGGAATCGCTTCGTTCTGTCATCGCCTCCATGGAAAAAGGCGAGTTCCTGGCGTCTATAGACATCCAGGACGTGTACCTCCACATTCCAATTTTCCCTTCTCACCAAAGGCCCCTCTTTCCGCGCCTGCAAGGAGGCTGTGAACATCACAATAGATTCTCTTTCTCGCCTGGGTTGGAAGATAAACTTCAAAAAATCTTCCCCAGTACTGGCTCAGTGATTTTCCTTTCTAGGAATGATACTGGACTCGTCCCAGAGTTGGGTGCTTCTTTCCCCGGAAAAGATCTCAGCCTTACAGCGGGAAGCTCAGAAGCTCTCTCAACCTCGCACTCTCTCTGCTCTTCAGTATGAGAGTCCTTGGCAGGATGGTAGCAGCCATGGAGGTGGTTCCATTTGCCCAATTACACCTCCTTCCCTTACAGCATGCCCTCCTGGTTGTTTGGGACAGGAACCTGTTCTCCCTCGACCGTCGGCTCTTTCTTCCCCAGCGAGTCAGACAGTCTCTCAGGTGGTGGACATTGAAGTCCTCCCTCAATCAAGGAAGTCTTTTCTTCCAGTACATTGGCTAGTTGTGACAACAGATGCCAGTCTTCTACGCTGGGGAGCGGTGTTCCTACATCACACTGCGCAGGGCCGCTGGTCACTTCAGGAATCACGCCTTCCGATCAACATCTTAGAAATTCGGGCAATCAGGTTAGCTCTTCTCCAATTCCATCCCTTCCTGGCGGGTCGTCCCATCAGGATTCAGTCCGACAATGCCACTGCAGTGGCATGCATCAACCGACAGGGGGGAACCCGCAGCTTGGTAGCCATGAGCGAGGTAGGCTACATTCTCCGTTGGGCCGAGGAAAAACGCTCATTGATTTCTGCGGTTCACATCCCGGGAGTGGACAGTTGGGAGGCAGACTTCTTCAGTCGTCAATGCCTCAACTCCAGGGAGTGGTCTCACCATCCAGAGATCTTCCACCAGATTTGCTGCCGTTGAGGAACTCCGGACGTGGACCTGATGGCATCACGGCTAAATTCCAAAGTTCCCGACTTCATAGCTCGGTCCCACGATCCAGCAGCCATGGGGGCAGATGCACTCGTACTCCTGTGGCATCATTTTTGCCTTCCATACATATTTCTCCTGCTCTCCTCACTGCCGAGAGTCATCAAGAAGATCAGAGCGGAGGGAGTACCAGTAATCCTGATTGCGCAAGATTGGCCGCGCCGGGCTTGGTACGCGGAACTAGTTCAACTAGTCGCCGATGTTCCCTGGCGATTACCGAATCGCGCAGACCTGCTATCACAGGGCCCCATTTACCACCAGAACTCCGTGGCCCTGTGTTTGACAGCATTGGCGTTGAGTCCTGGGTTCTAACCCAGGCAGGTTTCTCTCCGGAAGTCATCTCTACCATGATCAGTGTTAGAAAGCCTACGTCCATGCGCATTTATCATAGCACTTGGAAAACCTTCTTTTCCTGGTGCAACGACCGGGGACGTTCTCTTGAATTTTCCATTTCTTCCATCCTTGAATTTTTACAAACGGGTCTGGACTTAGGTCTCGCCCTTAGTTCTCTCAAGGGGCAGATTTCAGCCCTGTCCGTTCTGTTCCAACGCAGGATTGCCAACAGATTCCAAGTGAAGACGTTTATTCAGGTAGTCTCCCATAGGGTGCCGCCCTATAAGATGCCGTTGGAACCATGGGACCTTAATCTGGTCCTCGGAGTCTTGCAAGAAGCTCCTTTCGAACCGCTACAGGAGGTTTCCCTGTCCTTTCTTTCATGGAAGGTTGCCTTCCTGGTTGCGGTCACGTCCATTAGACGAGTCGCAGAGCAGGCGGCTTTGTTTTGTCAAGTTCCGTTCCTGAATTTTCATCAGGATAAGGTGGTTTTGAGAAAATCCCCTTTCTTTTTGCCAAAAGTTGTCTCATCCTTCCATCTCAATCAAGAGATTGTCTTACCGTTACTCTGTCCGGCACCAGTACATCGCATCGAGAAGGCCCTCCACACACTGGATTTAGTGAGAGCTCTCAAGAGATACGTCTCGCGGACGGCGTCTTTCCGCAAGTCAGATGTCCTGTTTGTGCTCCCGGAAGGGCCAAGGAAGGGGTTTCCCGCTTCCAAGGCAACAATAGCCAAATTGATTCGTTCAGCTATTCAAGAGTCCTACAGAGTCAGAGGTCATCCTGTCCCAGCAGGGATTAAGGCTCATTCTACTCGATCAGTGGGTGTGTCTTGGGCCATCTGGCACCAAGCTTCGGCAGCAAATGTTTGCAGAGCTTCGACCTGGTCCAGTCTGCATACGTTTACAAAACATTACCATATTCATTCTCAGGCCTCGGCAGATGCGACCGTCGGCAGACAAATTTTGCAGGCGGCTGTGCCGCATCTGTAACCTGTAGGTACAAGGAGCAATTACAGTTGATCATTCCCCACCCAGGGACTGCTTTAGGACGTCCCATGGTCCTGTGTCCCCCAATGAGGCATTGGAGAAACAGGGATTTTTGTGTACTTACCGTAAAATCCTTTTCTCCGAGCCAATCATTGGGGGACACAGCACCCACCCTGTTAGCCTAACGGCTTTGGGTTTCTGTGTTGGTTTGGTTTTGACATAGTTCATCCTGGTTAAATGTTAAGCTCCTACTGCTTTGTTACCGAACAGGTTCACTTGGAGCCAGCAGGAGGGTGTATACTGCAGGGGAGGAGCTATTCTTTCTGTATTACTTAGTGTCCTCCTAGTGGCAGCAGCATAACACCCATGGTCCTGTGTCCCCCAATGATTGGCTCGGAGAAAAGGATTTTATGGTGAGTACACAAAAATCCCTGTTTTCGGGTATGTTAGGTTTAACGCAATTTAGAGCAATTACAGTTGATCATTCCCCACCCAGGGACTGCTTTAGGACGTCCCATGGTCCTGTGTCCCCCAATGAGGCATTGGAGAAACAGGGATTTTTGTGTACTTACCGTAAAATCCTTTTCTCCGAGCCAATCATTGGGGGACACAGCACCCGCCCTGTTAGCCTAACGGCTTTGGGTTTCTGTGTTGGTTTGGTTTTGACATAGTTCATCCTGGTTAAATGTTAAGCTCCTACTGCTTTGTTACCGAACAGGTTCACTTGGAGCCAGCAGGAGGGTGTATACTGCAGGGGAGGAGCTATTCTTTCTGTATTACTTAGTGTCCTCCTAGTGGCAGCAGCATAACACCCATGGTCCTGTGTCCCCCAATGATTGGCTCGGAGAAAAGGATTTTATGGTGAGTACACAATAATCCCTGTTTTCGGGTATGTTAGGTTTAACGCACAGCGAACGGATGCATTCGCTGTGCATAGACATCTATTACTAACGCATACCAACGCAATGCTACCATATGTTAGCGCAATCGTAGAAAAAAGGTGAATTTGGGTGTCAGCGTTAGCGCATCCGTTTAACGGATACGTTAAACGGATGGCACTAAGGTGATTTGAACCGCTTGAGTCAGTCAAATATGCAGGCAAACCACAGGTGTAAAAAGGTTTGCGGATTTGCTGTGGATTTGCGTGCCAAAAACGCTGCAGAAAGAAAAGAGAAATAGTGTGTGGGCGGAGAATATATGCGTGTCTGTGTGTGTACCCAGGCGTCGTCTGATGGGACTACTACTCCCATCCGGCTATGTCTGCTGTCACATATAACAGTGACATCATGAGCCAATGATGGGAGAGTAGTCCCATCATCCGGCACCTGTGTTCAATTGTAAAAAAAATAAAAACATTTACATATTCACATACACTTACTCCCCGACACCCGCGTCTCCTTCAAGCAATCAAAAATAATAAACCAACATATACTCCCAGTCCACCGTAATCCATTTAATGAGTGTCCCACAATGATCTCACGTGTAGAACAGTCACATCGGGAGATGTGACCTCTCTACCCGGCCTCTGGCGATACACTGACAGGAGGTAATTACACTGTATCACTGAGTTGCTGCGAGAATTTACTGGAGTTCATCAGCTGATCAGCTCCGGTGCTCTCACTTGCGGTACCACTGCGTGAGAAAATTCTCATGCCGCGGTGCCGTAAGTGAGAGCACTGGAGCTGATGAACTCTGGTGAACTCACGGCAGCGCAGTGATACACTGCAGGAGCGATTACCTCCTGTCAGTGTATTGTCGGAGGCCAGGTAGAGTGGTCACATCGCCCAATGTGACTATTCTACACGTGAGATCGTCGTGGGACACTCGGTAATGGACTACGTTGGACAGGGAGTATTATATGTTGGTTTTTTTTTTTTTTTGTTGTTGCAGGAGACGAGGGCGTCGGAGATTAGGCATTTAGTAAGTATGGTAAATTGAGATTCAATAAAGGAGTCTGTGTGATTATTTCAAATAAAGGACTTTATTCTGGCTGTGTCTTTATTTACCATGTAGCTATAGGGTTAGTAATGGATAGGTGCCTTATAGATGACTCTCCATTACTAACCTGTGGGCTTGATGTCACCTGACAATACAAAGGTGATATCAACCCCACAAATATGAACCCCACTTGCCACTGCTACAGGGCAAGTGGGAAGAGCAAGGCTAAGTGCCAGAATCGGCGCTTCTATAAGGTGCGCCATTTCTGGGACGGCTGAGAGCTGATATTTGTAGCCTGGGTGAGTGCCAATTTCCAGCCCCTTCCCAGGCTATTAATATCAGCCCGCAGCTGTCTGCCTAGCCTTTGCTGGTTCAATTTTATAGGGGGATCCCATATCAATTTTTTTCTGGGTTTCCTCTGTAAACTAGCCAGTAAAGGCTAAGCAAACAGCTGTGAGCTGATAATAATAGCCTGGGATCCTTTATGGCTATTGGCTCCTTCCCAGAATATTAACATCTGCCGTCAGCCATTGGCTTTCCCTCTGCTGGTTATTAAAATTATGCAGGAGCCCATGCAATTTTGTTTTTTACATTTTTTTGAAAAATTAACAGATATTGCATTTCATTCAGATTTCGTAGGTGCTTTTTTGTTACAGCATATGTAGGTTAATTATGTGGGGGTATGTTCCCACGGTCAGTAAACGGTGCGAGTTGGACTCTGCATACATCCGCAGCGGCCAGATGTTACAGCATAGTGGATGGGATTTCAAGAAATCCCATCTCCACTATGCGTGCACGGACCCCTCTGGCTTCCCTGCAGAGACAGACATGTGGTGCATCTCTCCAGACCGCAGCATGTTTATTTATCTTGCGGAGACGCTCAGTCTCCGCAAGATAAATATCGCCAGTCCAATGTACTGGGACGCGGTGATTCTGCACGGTTCATTGAACAAATGGAGAATCACCTGCGTTCAAAAGCCGGCACCGCTTTGGATGGAGTGGATATGTGCTGCGTCCAAAGCGCTGACAATTACTGACCGTGGGGACATACCCTTAATGATCCTACATAGGCTGGTGTGTGTATGTGTGTCTCTTTAATATTAATGAGGGTATCTGGCTGAAGAGGATGAACAAGGAAATTACATCACAATTCTTTTTTTTTCTTTCTTTTTTTTAGTAATATATCTTTATTTACCTCTATGGATTTACAAAAACGCATGAAAATCCACATAAAAACTTAATGAATTCTCAACTGCGTTTTCTGCCAAGAGAGGCAGAAACCGTGCAGAATTTTACACAAGCAAATGTGCAACATGCGCACATAGCCTAAAGGTGAACACACACTTAAAGGGCCACTGTCACCGCCCTCCAGCCGTTATAAACTAAAAGAGCCACCTTGTGCAGCAGTAATGCTGCATTCTAACAAGGTGGCTCTTTTAGTTTTTGGTTCAAGTATTCCCAAAATAAAGCGCTTTGAAACTTAGCCAAAATACCTGTCTTTAGCCTGGGAGGCGGGTCCTCACTCCCCAGCTTGAACCGCTACTCTGCCGTCACTCCAATCTTCAGTGGCTTTCGGCGCCACCCCCTCCGCGCTTTTTTCTCTGCGCTGTGTTTAAGCTCTGGCCGTGTGACGTCCCAGCCAGGCTTGCAGACTGCGCCTGTGCGGGCATTGCGGCCACCCACCTTGGGAATCCCCGCCCCCCAGTGTGTTCTGCATTATGCACAGTGCGGGGCTAGGATTCCTGGGCATGCGCACTGCGTGTGTCAGCCTGTCACCCAGGTCCCCCGCCTTACAGCGTCTGTATACTGTATTCAGCTGATCGTGCCTCCTCATACAGTATACAGTACAGTACAGTATACAGACGCTGTAAGGCGGGGGACCTGGGTGACAGGCTGACACACGCAGTGCGCATGCCCAGGAATCCTAGCCCCGCACTGTGCATAATGCATAACACACTACGGGGCTGGGATTCCCAAGGTGGGTGGCTGCAATGCCCGCACAGGCGCAGTCTGCAAGCCTGGCTGGGACGTCACACGGCCAGAGCTTAAGCACAGCGCAGGCGCCGGTTTTGAAGAGAAAAAAGCGTGGAGGGGGTGGCGCCGAAAGCCCCTGAAGCTTTGAGTGACGGCAGAGTAGCGGTTGAAGCTGGGGAGTGAGGTCCCGCCTCCCTGGCTAAAGACAGGTATTTTGGCTAAGTTTCAAAGCGCTTTATTTTGGGAATACTTGGACCAAAAACTAAAAGAGCCGCCTTGTTAGAATGCAGCATTACTGCTGCACAAGGTGGCTCTTTTAGTTTATAACGGCTGGAGGGCGGTGACAGTGGCCCTTAAAAAAATTTTTTTTTTTTCTTGCCCATTCTTTGCCATTGTTTAAAGAAAATCTTAGTAATTTGTATACAAATATCCCCCCGGCCCCCTCTTCCCAAAAAAATAAAACTGCTTTGGATTAAGACATCACAATTTGTCTTTTTACAAATATGTTGGTATTGAGTAGTAAGATTTTTTCATTGTCCTGTGTAATGCACAGAAATATGTAATCTGTTCGCTTGTTGTTGTCTTGTAATGATGTATAGCTATTGCTATCCTGAGTTGTTATTGCTTTCTTTACAGGAAGTAGGATGCATTATAATCGAGGATAAATTTAGGGTTGGGATTAAAATGTATCAAATTGCCTTTTTTTTTCCATAACTTACCGTATTCATGGATTTAGGCACAAAGTTCGCTATGCAATCGCCCAGCTCTCTGCCGTTATCTTGAGAAATGAGAAGTTGGAGCGTTGGCCACAGTTCATCCAGTTTGTGCTGCAGGCATCTCGCAGTAACATACCAGAGCAGAGACAGGTATGGATTTAAACACTTTTTGGTATTGCACTGTGATTTCTCTTGCATGATATATTTCTTTAAATATTTGCTACACCCTTGGCCACCTAATAGGCACGGATAACTATTTCCTAGTGAGGAAGTAAAACATGTAAAAACTGCATTTATTTACAGTTACCACTTGCTATTCTTGAAGGGGTATTTCCATCTCTAAAATCCTATCTCAATATGTAGTAGGTATAATAATATAAAAATAAAAATACATCCAATTAGAAATGTATAGTTTTTCTGATTCGCTATGTCTTTCTCCATGTGCAGGACCTTAGGTATCCATGGTTACGACCACTAGCAACTAGCTAACTAACTATCAATAGATCAGTGATCAGTAGATCTACATTTGCAATCAGAGATATTTGCTAATATTATTACTACTACATCCATTACATATTGGGAAAGGATCTTGGTTATGGGAATACCCATTTAACCACTTAATGACCGCCAATACACCTTTTAAACTCCTTCCCGAACTATGACGCAGCGTATGCGTCATGAAAGTCGGTGCCAGTCCGACCTGTGACGCTGCGTATGCGTCATGGTGAGATCGTGTTCCTGCGGGTCGGGTGAAAGGGTTAACTGAAATTTCACCCGACCCGCAGGAACAGGGGTGCTTGTATTTGAGCCCAGGGGGAGGTGGCTTTGCCCCCCCCCCCTCCATGGCTATGATCTCTTTGGTGACCACTTTGTCACCACCCCCCAGATCTGATTGGAGCTAGCATCCATGTGACGCTATCTCTTCACTCAGATGTGGAGGGGCAGAGTAAACCATGGCTGCCTCGCTGTCCAGCTTCATGCCTTCCGTGGAAGCTGATCAGCGAGTTGCCTGCTTGCTGCCCTGCCACATACTCTCCACGATCGCCGCCGCCAGGCACTCCCCTCACCTATTGCTCCCTTCCCCCTGTCCCGGTGATCACCCCCTTATCACCCCCACCCCCCGCTACTGCTGGCTCCATCTGCTGCTGCATCTCCTCAGCCCCCCCGCGCCTGACAGCCCCCCGGTGATCGCCCCCTGCCCCCCTGGTTGCCCCCCTGCACCCCTGATCTCCCCCCTGCCCCGCTGATCTTCCCCCAGTCTCCCCCCTGCCCCGCTGATCTTCCCCCCCCTGCCCCAGCTTTGCCATTAGGGTTAGAGTTGGGCTAAAGTTAGGGTTGGGGCTAAAATTAGGGTTGGGGCTAAAGTTAGGGTTGGGATTAGGGTTAGGCGTGTGTTAGGGTTTGGTTTGTGGTTATGGTTGGGATTAGGGTTAGGGGTGTGTTGGGGTTATGGTTGGAGTTAGAATTGGGGGTTTCCACTGTTTAGGCACATCAGGGGCTCTCCAAACGTGACATGACGCCCGCGGACCATTCGATCAAAGTCTGCATTCCAAAACGTCACTACTTCTCTTCCGAGCACTGACTTGTGCCCAAACAGTGGTTCCCCCCACATATGGGGTACCAGCGTACTCGGGACAAACTGGTCAACAACTTTTGGGGTCCGATTTCTCCTGTTACCCTTGTGAAAATAAAAAATTGCGGGCTGAAAAAAAATCATTTTTTAAGAAAAAGATTTTTTATTTTCACGGCTTTGTGTTATAAACTTCTGTGAAGCACTGGGGGGTAAAGAGTGCTCACCACACATCTAGATAAGTTCGATGGGGGCCTAGTTTCCATAATGGGGTCACTTGTGGGGGGTTTCCACTGTTTAGGCACATCAGGGGCTCTGCAAATTTAACATGACACCCGCAGACCATTCCATCAGTCTTCATTTCAAAACGTCACTACTTCCCTTCCAAGCCCTGGCATGTGCCCAAACAGTGGTTCCCCCCACATATGGGGTACCAGCGTACTCGGGACAAACTGGTCAACAACTTTTGGGGTCCGATTTCTCCTGTTACCCTTGTGAAAATAAAAAATTGCGGGCTGAAAAAAATCATTTTTTAAGAAAAAGATTTTTTTTCACGGCTTTGTGTTATAAACTTCTGTGAAGCACTGGGGGGTAAAGAGTGCTCACCACACATCTAGATAAGTTCGATGGGGGCCTAGTTTCCATAATGGGGTCACTTGTGGGGGGTTTCCACTGTTTAGGCACATCAGGGGCTCTGCAAATTTAACATGACACCCGCAGACCATTCCATCAGTCTTCATTTCAAAACGTCACTACTTCCCTTCCAAGCCCTGGCATGTGCCCAAACAGTGGTTCCCCACCACATATGGGGTACCAGCGTACTCAGGATAAACTGGGCAACAACTTTTGGGGTCCAATTTCTCCTGCTAACCTTTTGAAAATAAAAAAATAATTTTTGAGGGAAAAAAAATATTTTTTATTTTCACGGCTCTGCGTTCTAAACTTCTGTGAAGCACTTGGGTGTAAAAAGTGCTCACCACACATCTAGATAAGTTCCTTGGGGGGGGGGGGTCTGGTTTCCAAAATGGGGTCACTTGTGGGGAAGCTCCAATGTTTAGGCACACAGGGGCTCTCCGAACGCGACATGGTGTCCGCTAACGATTGGAGCTAATTTTCCATTCAAAAAGTCAAATGGCGCTTCCCTTCCAAGATCTGCTGTGCCCCCAAACAGTGGTTTACCCCCACATATGAGTTATCGGTGTACTCAGGAGAAATTGCCCAACAAATTACAAGTTTTAGGATCCATTTTATCCTGTTGCCCATGTGGAAATGAAAAAAAATTGAGGCTAAAAGAATTTTTGTGAAAAAATAAATAAATACTTTTTCGACATGGTGTCCGCTAACGATTGGAGCTAATTTTTCATTCAAAAAGTCAAAACGGAGCTCCTTCCCTTCCGAGCCCTGCCGTGTGCCCAAACAGTGGTTCCCCCCCACATATGGGATTTCAGCGTACTCCGCACAAATTAGACAACAACTTTTGGGGTCCACTTTTTCCTTTTACCCTTGGGGAAAAAAAAAAAATTGTTGCTAAAAGATCATTTTTGTGACTAAAAAGTTAAATGTTCATTCTTTCCTTCCATGTTGCTTCTGCTGCTGTGAAACTTCTTGAATGTGGTTTTGAGGACCTTGAGGGGTGCAGTTTTTAGAATGGTGTAACTTTTGGGTATTTTCAGTCATATAGACCCCTCAAACTGACTTCAAATGTGAGGTGGTCCCTAAAAAATGGTTTTGTAAATTTTGTTGTAAAAATGAGAACTCGTTGGTCAACTTTTAACCCTTATAACTTCCTAACAAAAAAAAAAATGTTGTTTCCAAAATTGTGCTGATGTAAAGTAGACATGTAGGAAATGCTATTTATTAATTATTTTGTGTCACATAACTCTCTGGTTTAACAGAATAAAAATTCAGAATTTGAAAATTGCTAAATTTTCAAAATTTTCACCAAATTTCCAATTTTTTCACAAATAAACGCAAAAATTATCGACCTAAATTTACCACTAACATGAAGCACAATATGTCACGAAAAACAATCTCAGAATCGCTAGATTCGTTCCTGAGTTATTACCTCATAAAGGGACACTATTAAGGTCAAAATAGGCTTGGTCATGAAGGGGTTAATGGCAGCAGTAAAGGGTATTTATTCCTCAGCGCCGCTTTTTAATGCGCTGAGAAATAAGGTTATAGCGCCCCCCTAGCGTCAGAAATTCTCGGTGGTCATAGAGCATGTTTCGGGTCGGTTTTTACCAACCCCAGTGTTGCGATCACCGTTATTCACAGAGTGATGGCGACCGAAAAAGAAAGTAAGTAAGATCTCCTATTTTTCGCTTCTGATATGATCTAGCACTTCAGAAGAGAGAGAAATGGGGTCCCCCGAGACTCCCCACCCCATATCTCTGGTGTCCTTGAACCCTCCTGCATCCCCTCACCGTCAGCGTCTTCTTCCGGAAGAAAATGGCGGGTGCATGCGCAGTGCGCCCGCCGAAATCTGCCGGCTGGCAACCAGCAACAATAGGACATTTTTCCTATTGGTTCATTTTGATCACTGTGATGACGCTGTGGTTAGGGTTGGAGCTAGAGTTAGGGTTGGAGTTAGAATTTGTGGGGTTCCACTGTTTAGGTATATCAGGGGCGTCTCCAAATGAGACATGGTACCCACCATTGTTTCCAGTTTTGCGTTCAAAAAGTCAAACAGTGCTTCCTCCCTTCTGAGCCCTGCCATGCGCCCAAGCAGTGGCTTTTCCCCCACGTACAGGGTATCGTCGTACTCAGGAGAAATTGCACAACAAATTTTGTTGTCCATTTTCTCCCGATACCCTTGTGAAAAAAAAAAAATAAATTGGTTCCAAAGTAATTTTTTTGTGAAAAAGTAAAATGTTCATTTTTTCCTTCCACAGTGCTTTAGTTCACGTGAAGCACCTGAAGGGTTAATAAACTTCTTGAATGTGGTTTTGCGCACCTTGAGGGGTGCAGTTTTTACAATGGTGTAAGTGTAAGCACAACACCCACTTGTGAGCTTCGGACCCTCATACCATCTTAATGCAGTCTGTTTCTGACAGTTTGAGCAGACACATGGATGTTAGTCGCTTGCTAGAGGTTATTTTGTAGGGCTCTGGCACTACGCCTTCTGTTCCTAATTTCACAAAGGAGTGGGTAGTGGTCCTGCTGCTGAGTGGGCACCTATGGCACCAACTACGACTCCTGGTGTACTGGCCTGTCTCCTGGTATCTGCTCCATGCTCTGGACAATGTGCTGAAAGACACAGCTACCCTTTTGCCACAGCTTACATTGATGTGCCATCCTGGATGAGCTGCACTACCTGAGCAGCTTCTGTGGGTTGTAGACAGCACCTATTGCTACTGCACAGTACGTCTAGGGGTGAGAGCAATGACAAAATGCAAAACTGACTAAAAAAGATGAGAACAGGGAAATGGTCTGTGGTCACCACCTGAAAAACCAGTTCTTTATAGGGGTTGTCTTGCTAATTGCCAATCACTTCTACCTGTTGTCTGTTCCATTTGCACAACAGCTGGAGAAATTGATTTAGTGTTGCTTCATAACTGGACATGTTGATTTCATAGAAGTGTGATGGACTTGGAGTTACATTGTGTTATTTGTGTTCCCTTTATTTTTTTGAGCAGTGTAGTTAGGTCAAGAAATATTTGGGCAGTGACCGAATCTGTGATTTGGCCTCTGCGTGTCTCTTTATTTAAAATGAAACAACTGTGATGCAATTAAAGTGTAGACTTTCAGGTTTAATTAAAGGGGTTGGACAAAAATATCCTGTAAAACATTTGGGAAGTGCAACTATTTTTTTTTTTTTTTAAGAAAACCTCTTCATTTCAGGGGCTTAGAACTAGTTAGACAGTTAGCCTGAAATAAACTGTCGATTTTAGTACTTTGTAGAGAATCCTTTGCAGAGAGTGACTACCTGGAGTCGCATGGATGTCAACAAACGCTGAGTTTCCTTCTTTGTGGATCATTGTCAATTTGTGCGGTGAAGCGCCGTCCAATAAACCTTGCTGCATTTTGATGTATATCAGCAGAAAATATAGCCCGGCACACTTCAGCATTAATCCAGCTACTTTTGTCTTCAGTCACATCATTAAAGGGAATCTGTCACCCCCCCCCCCCCCCCCAGGCGTTTGTAACTAAAAGAGCCACCTTGTGCAGCACTAATGCTGCATTCTGACAAGGTGGCTCTTTTAGCTCTTGTTCCTGCCACTGCTGAAAGAATCGTTTATCAAATTTGTCCCTCATGCCTTGAAATCGTCCGGGGAGCAGGTCTTTCCCCCCTAACACAGATGTACCACAGCCGTCACTCAGGGCCTCTGCGCGCCGGGCGCCGCCTTCTCTTCCTTCATTAGCGTCCCCGGCGCTGTAAGTTTTTTTTCGGGCATGCGTAGTTGCGCTGCCCTTCAAACTTACAGGCAGCTTCTAGTCTCCTATTAAAGCATGCCAAAAGTAAAAAAAAAAAAAAAAAAAAAAAGATTTTAAAAATATAAAAAAAATAATATAAAAGTTCAATCCCAACCCCATTTATATGGCAAGAAATCCCACTTATTAAACCGGACAGGGCACACATGTGAAGTGAAAACCATTCCCGGTGACTACCTCTTGAAGCTCATCAAGAGAATGCCAAGAGTGTGCAAAGCAGTCATCAAAGCAAAAGGTGGCTACTTTGAAGAACCTTGAATATAAGACCTAATTTCAGTTGTTTCACACTTTTTTGTTAAGTATATAATTCCACATGTGTTAATTCATAGTTTTGATGCCCTCAGTGTGAATTTACGATTTTCATAGTCATGAAAATACAGAAAAATGTTTAAATGAGGTGTGTCCAAACTTTTGGTCTGTACCGTATGTGTGTGTGTGTGTGTGTGTGTGTGTGTATATATATATATATATATATATATATATATATATATATATATATATATATATATATATATATATATATATATATATATATATATATATATATATATATATATATATATATATATATATACCGGTAGAGATGTGTGTGTGTCCAAAAGACTGAATGGCAGACCATTCGGAATAGAAAACTGAAAGGAAACCACAGGACATAGAAGACATGTTTGGTATCTATGAACTCGTAATGACCTGGAGAATCATAATGGCAGGTCAGTTTTATCATTTAGTGAACCTAGTAAAAAAGCCAAATAAAAAACATGTGTGGGATTGCACTTTTGTTTGCAATTTCACCGCACTTGGAATTTGGTGCCCGTTTTCTAGTACACGGCATGGTAAAAACAATGGGGTCGTTCAAAAGTACAACTCGTCCCGCAAAAAATATCCCTCACAGGGCCATATTGACGGAACAATAAATAAGTTATGGCTCTGGGAAGAAGATGAGCGAAGAACTAAAACACAAAACCGAAAAAAGTTCTGGGGATTAAAAATTGCTTCATGGCGGTATTAGATCTGAAAGATGCTTGCTACCATTTGCCTATACAGGCAAAACATCAGGAGTTCCTCAGTTGCAGTAGTCCTGGGGGCTACAGTTAGACACTTCCAGTTCAGAGCTCTCCCGTTTGGTCTCGCTATTGCCCCTCGGGTCTTAACCAAGGTGGTCGCAGAGATCATGGCCCATCTATTAGAAAAAGATGTCTTAACTGTCCACTCTCTGTATGATTTTCTAATAGTTGGACGGTTGGACTGGCTGTTAAACCTTAGGCAGTCACATTTAGAGTCCCTATGGGTACAGGAATTCCTGGGGCTTTTGCTGGACTCTGAGGTACATGAGTGTCTGCTACCTGACATTAAAATATAGGGCTTTCAAGTCCAGATGTTGAGAGCCTTGAAGAGTCCCTCCATGTCCCTTCGAAGTGCGATGTCCCTTCTAGGTTCACGGACGTCCTCTATTCCAGAAGTCCTGTGGGCCCAATCCCATACTAGAGCCTTGCAGTGGGATGTTTTGCTTAATGACTTTCTTTGGGGGATACCTAGAAGGAAAGATATCTCTATTCCTGTCGTCAGTGTAAATGCTTTCTTGGTGGCTGGATATTGCTACTTTGTCCAGGGAGATTCTCTGAGTGATTTATATATTCCTGGTGGTCACCACGTACGCAAAAAAAGGGTTGGGGGGCCTACTTTGGCGATACTGGGAATTTTGAGTTGGAAGGAGATAGCTGGTTCATCTAACCTAGAGGAGTTAAGTTGAGTCAGCAATAAGAAGGCTTCTTATGTTCCAGCAGGGTCATCATGTCAGGATCCTCTCCGACAATCGGGTGACAGTGGCCTACGTCAACCACCAAGGGGAGACGCTATCCATACCTTAAATGGAAGTGGCGGATCACGTATTCCGTTTAGCAGAAACACATCTCCTGTCATTAACAGCTCTTCACATAGGAGGGAGAGAAAAACATCAATGTGCACTTTCTAAACCTCAGTCAGCTCAGGCAGGGAGAGTGGGAACTAAACCATGTAATCTTCGACCAGATTGTACAAATGTGGGGTCATCAGGATATACCTCTTTGCCACCGGGAGGAACAGGAAAGTGGAGCAGTTCTGTTCTCACAACCCCAGAGAAGGTCCACAGGGGAGTCTTCCTTGTTCGATGGAATTTCAGCCTGGCATATGCCTTCCCTTCAATAGCCCTGATTCCATTGGTAATAAGAAAGATCAGAGAGGACAAGGAAAGGCAAGGTTTATCTTAATCGCCACCTTTTGGCCCAGAAGGCCGTGGTTTTCTTGGCTGAAGACTTATGTCGATCACCGATCCATGGGTACTTCCGGAGCTTCCAGATCTCCTCTTAGGGGCCAGTCTTCCATCCTCGAGTATCCAGCCTCCATCTGACGGCATGGCATTTGATAAGGCGCTATTGATAGAGGTTTTTCTTCCAATCTGGTAGCCACTTTACTTCAGAGTAGGAAAGTTTCCACGACCAGAATATATGCCAGAACATGGAGGAAATTCCCGTATCAAAAATTTAGGGGGAGACCACAGTAGGTCGGGTTCTGGCGTTCCTGCAAAAGGGCCTTGATCTGGGCTTATCTACTAGCACCCTCAAGGTCCAGGCAACAGCTCTGTAGGCCCTGTTTAGTTGTGATCTGGCAGGGAATTAATAGGTATCTGGCTTTATCAAGGCATCATCTAGATCCATGCCCATCCTTAAAGGAAAGAGAGTACCGTGGGACTTTAAACCTAGTTTTGACAGCCATGACAATCATCTTTTGGGCCCATCAAGCTAGCCCCAATAAAGGTTCCTTCCCTTAAGACTGCCCTTCTTGTTGCTTTAACATCTGCCTGAAAAGTCAATGATATTCAGGCACTTTCCAGAGTTCCACCATACTCAGTTTATGGAAGACAGTTCTCTTAAAACCAGATGCATCCTACCTACCAACGATAGCTTCTAGGTTTTATAGGATATAGGAGATAGTTCTTCCCTCCTTCTATGCTGACCCAAATAATCAGAAAGAAGAGAAACTCCATACGCTGGTTGTTAGGAGGTGTCTATTATAATACTTGTCTGCCTGTCATTCCAGAGATCCAGGAAAAGACTTTAAAGCTTCAAAATGCACATTAGCTAGGTCGTTCAGGGAGGTCATTTCCTTAGCTTAGACATCAAGTGGTAGGGTAGTGCCACCTCACTCCACACGGGCTGTGGCAGCCTCCTGGGCAGAGAGATCGGAGGTCTCGATCAAACAGATATGTTAGGCAGCTACATGGTCGTCTTCCACTTTCTATAAGCACTATAGACTGGATATAGATTCCTCTTCCGACCCTTCTTTTGGAAGAAGGATGCTTTAGGCTGTGGTCTCTCCCTGATTTCTTACCTCACCTTAATTCTCTTGTGGTGCTGTCTTGGGGCATCAAATAAAGTCTTTTACTTACCTGGAACAGGATTTTTCGGAGCCAATGACAGCACCCTTACATTCCCTCCCTTCACGTGTGGGTGAGCACTTCTTTCACTAATATAAAGCCACATTTAAAATTTGATGGATGTTCGGATTAGGTTGTATTTTTCCAATTAACAATGGGAAGTTCTCTCGTGCTCCTGTAATTCAACTGATGCGGGGGAGAGGTTCCCGCCTTTTATGTCTGTAGGTTTTCTGTCCTTGAAGGGCGGATCCCCCCTCTCTCCTAGTGCTGTCATGGGCTCCGAAAAATCTCTTTACTGGTAAGTAACAAAGACTTTTCCAAAACTGGGCTGGCTTCTTTAGATATTTTTTTTGCAAAGTCTAAGCTGGCCTTTCTATTTTTAAGGCTGATTAATGGTTTGCTACCCTCTATATTTGCTCTCATTAAGTCTTTTCTTTATGGTAGAGATAGGCTTCTTTCACACTTGCGTCGTGTGATGTCCGTCGCAATGCCTCGTTTTGGGGAAAAAACGGATCCTGCCAATGTGCCCGCAGGATGCGTTTTTTTGCCCATAGACTTGTATTGCCGACGGATTGCGACGTATGGCCATACGTCACGTCCGTCGTGCACTGGATGCGCCGTGTTTTGGCGGACTGTCGGCACGAGAAAACGTTCAAGGGAACGTTTTTTCGTACGTCGTGTCTGCCATTTCCTACCGCGCATGCGCGGCCGGAACTTCGCCCCCTCCTCCCCGGACTTTAGAATGGGCAGTGGTTGGGTTGAAAAACTGCATCCGCTGCCCACGTCGTGCCAAATTTTCACAACTTACGTCGCGCCGACCCTTAGCGACGGACCCGTATCGACGCAAGTGTGAAAGAAGCCTTATAGTTAAACACCTACTACCTAGAGAGTGTTCTACACTTGGTTGGATGTTGTGAAGGGTTTTTTCTTCATCATGGAAAGGATTCTATGATCATCCACCACTGTTCTCTTCCACGGGCGTCCTCATGTTTTGAGTTCCCAAGCTTATCAGTGTGATTTTTTTTTTTTTGAGAAAATTCCAAACTGTTGATTAGGCCACGTCCAAGTATTTTTGCTGTATTTCTAATTTCTTTTTTTTTCAGCCTAATAATGGTCTATTTCTCTTCTATTGAGAGCTCCTTTGTCTGTACATTGTGGGTTCACAGCAACCGTTTTTAAAGAGAGGTAGCTGCATATTAAAGAGCTGTAATTCCTAAACCCTTAGTGCAATTAGGATTGGAATACCCTCAAATTAAGGCCATGTTCACACGTTCAGCATTTGGTCAGTATTTTCTATCAGTATTTGTAAGCGAAAACAAGGAGTGGGTGGAAAATGCAGAAGTGGTGCATGTGTTTCTATGATACTTTTCCTGATTGTTACACTCCTCATTTTGGCTTACAAACACTGATGTGAAATACTGAACTTGTGAATGCGGTATAAAGCTGAGAGTCTGCACTTTAACCCCATAATGACCGCCGATACTCATTAAACCTGCGGACGTTAAAGGGCGTTATTCCCTCATTGCTGTTTTTAAAACGATGTTCAGGAATAAGGCTGTAGAGCCCCTTAGAATTGGAAAATCTCTGGGGTTGCTGAGACCCTGGAGAATGTGATCAGGGCCGGGTTCACCGATCACGTGATGGCTGTTATTCAGTGAATATCGATCACAAAAATAAAACTGCCTGCTTGCACAATGATTTCTCTCTCTTCTGACATGATATATATGTCACATGAGAGAGAAATAATGTCCCCTTAACCCCCCCCCCTCAGTACGTAAGCCATCCCTCGGTCCCTCCTGCTCCATCCCTCGGCCCTACGTGTCATCTTCCTGGGGAAAAAAATGGCGGGCACATGTGCAGTGTACCCACCAAGGTCTGCCGGCTGGTAGCCGACAACAATAGGGAATTTTTCCTATTGGTTCATTTTGATCATTGTGATAGGGTCTATCACAGTGATCAAAAGAAACACAAAATAGTAAATCAAATCCCCTTTTGTCACCCCCTTAGTTAAAATATATTTTATAACTTTTATCTTTCAATTTTTTTTCCATTCCTTGCTGTTGGCGTTAGGCTTAAGGTTGGGGGTTAGTGTTGTGTTAGGGTTATACTAGGGTTGGGTTTTTTCAAAAGTGTAAATAATGTGTATATCTATATATATATATATATATTTTGGGTGTCTTAACAGCCGCGAAACATGCAGGGTGGGGACTTTAGCATGTCACTCGAGCACCCGCGATACTATGTGCATACCCGAGCATCCTAGGCAATCTGGAATAGCAAGCAGTTGCGCTCAACACTAATGATGACGTATTCAATATGACAACCTAATGTTATCAAATTCTGTGTTGTACCTGAAAATGCACTATACACCTAGATAAAGTCCTTGAGGAGGGATGTGGTTTCCAAAATGAGGTCATTTGTGGGGGATTTCCACAGTTTGGGACATCAGGAGCTCTCCAAACGCGACATGACGTCCACTCTTGATTCAAGCAAATTCTACGTTCAAAAAATAAAATGGCGCTCCTTTTCTTCCAAGCTTTGCTGTGCGCCCAAGCAGTGGGTTTCCCCCACTTATGAGGTATCTGTGTACTCAGGAGAAAGTGCACAACAAATTTTGCTATCCATTTTCTCTTGATACCCTTGTGAAAATAAAAAAAAATGTTTAAAGTACATTTTTTGTGGAAAAAAAGTAAAATGTTAATTTTTCCTTCCACATTGCTTCAGTTTCTGAGAAGCACCTGAACTGTTAATAAACTTCTTGAATGTGGTTTTGAGTACCTTGAGGAGTGCAGTTTTGAAAATGGTGTTTCTTTTGAGTATTTTCTGTCATATAGGCCAGTCATAGTCACTTCACTTGTGATGTGGTCCCTAAAAAGAATAGTTTTGTAAATTTTGTTGGAAAAATGAGAAATCGCTGGTCAACTTTTAACTGTTATAACATCCTAACAAAAAAAATGTGTAAAACATTATGCTGATGTAAGGTAGACATGTGGGAATTGTTATTTATTGACTATTTTGTGTGACGAGTCTGGTTTAGTGGCACAGAAATTAGAACGTTGAAAAGCGAAAAATTTTGACCAAATTTCATTTTTCGTTTCGACAAATAAACACAAGTCATATCAAATATATTTTATCACTATCATGAAGTACAATATGTCAGGAAAAAATATTCTCAGAATCACTAGGATCCGTTGAATCGTTCCCGAGTTATTGCCTCATAAAGTGACACTAGTCAGCATTGTAAAATTTGGCTTGGTAATTGAGGTCAAAATTGGCTCGGTCACTAACGGGTTAAGCCCATATTAAATATATAATTGTGTCTTGAATATGTTTTGTAAACAGCTAAAATGCCCAAATGTCTGTCACTGTTCAAGTATTTCTGGTCCTAACTTTGTGTGTGTCTGTATGTACCGTTTTTTTGTATGCACCGTATATACAGTTGTGTGAAAAAGTGTTTTCCCCCTTTTGATTTCCTAATCTTTTGCATGTTTATCACACTTAAATGTTTCAGATCGCCAAACAAATTGAAATATTAGACAAAGATAACACAAGTAAACACAAAATGAAGCTTTTAAATTATGTCTTTATTATTAAGCGAAAAAAACATCCAAATATACAGGGCCCTGTGTGAAAAAGTGATTGCCCCCTATACCTAATAACTGGTTGGACCACCCATAGCAGCATCAACTGCAATCAAGTGTTTGTGATAACTGGCAATGAATCTTTTACAACGCTCTGGAGGAATTTTGGCCCACTTTGCAGAATTGTTGTAATTCAGCCACATTGATAAACCGGATTAAGGTCGTGACTTCAATTAGGCCACAAAAAAGTCTTAATTTTGTTTCTCTTAAAGGTACCGTTACACTAAACGACTTACCAACGATCACGACCAGCGATGCGATCGTTGGTAAGTCGTTGTGTGGTCGCTGGGGAGCTGTCACACAGACAGCTCTCTCCAGCGACCAACGATCAGGGGAACGACTTCGGCATCGTTGAAACTGTCTTCAACGATGCCGAAGTCCCCCTGCAGCACCCGGGTAACCAGGGTAAACATCGGGTTACTAAGTGCAGGGCCGCGCATAGTAACCCGATATTTACCCTGGTTACCATTGTAAAAGTAAAAAAAAAAAACACTACATACTCACCTTCTGATGTCTGTCACGTCCCCCGGCGTCCACAGGGTTACGCGCTGCTGCCGAGAGCTTCCTGCACTGACTGAATGTGTCAGCGCCGGCAGCAGCGGTGACGTCACCGCTGTGCTCTGCTTTACGGCCGGCCGGCGCTGACACATTCAGTGCAGGGAAGCCGCCGGCGGGGGACGTGACAGACATCAGAAGGTGAGTATGTAGTGTTTTTTTTTTACTTTTACAATGGTAACCAGGGTAAATATCGGGTTACTAAGCGCGGCCCTGCGCTTAGTAACCCGATATTTACCCTGGTTACAAGTGAACACATCGCTGGATCGGTGTCACACACACCGATCCAGCGATGACAGCGAGTGATCAGCGACGAAATAAAGTTCTGGACTTCTAGCTCCGACCAGCGATATCACAGCGGGATCCAGATCGCTGCTGCGTGTCAAACACAACGAGATCGCTATCCAGGACGCTGCAACGTCACGGATCGTCGTCGTTCACGCTGCAAAGTCGCTTAGTGTGAAGGTACCTTAAGCCATTCGGAGATGGACTTGGTGTGTTTTGGATGATTGTCCTGCTGCATAACACAAGTGTGCTTTAGCTTGAGGTCATGAACAGATGGCAGGATATTCTGCTTGAGAATTTTTTGGTAGACAGCAGAATTTATGGTTCAATTTGCCACAGCAAGTCTAGTCCTGCAGTTGGAAATCAGCCCCAGACCATCGCATTACTACCACCATATTTTACTGTTGGTATCATGCTCCTTTTCTGAAATGCTGTGTTACGTCTACATCAGATGTAATGGGATGTACACCTTCCAAATAGTTCCACTTTTGTCTCGTCAGTCCACGGAGTGTTCTCCCAAAAGTCTTGGGCATCATCAAAGTGAGACCATATGTGCATAATGGCTCTTACTGTCTTTTGCTGGAGTCCCAAAGCTTTAGAAATGGCTTTGTAACCTTTTCCAGACTGATAGATGTCAATTACTTTGTTTCTCATTTGTTCCAGAATTTCTTTGGATCGTGGCATTATGTCTAGCTTTAGAAGACCATTTGGTCTATTTCACTTTGTCAGTCAGGTCCTATTTAAGTGATGTCTTGATTGATTACAGGTGTGGCAGTAATGAGCCTGGGTATGGCTAGGGAAATTGAACTTGGCTTCCCAAAGATGTGATAAACCACATTTAACTTATGTTTTAAGGCTGGGGGGGGCACAATCACTTTTTGACATCGGGGCCCTTCTGGGTTTGGTTCTCTATTCCTCTTAATAATAGGACGTTCATCTAAAAACTGCACTTTGTACTTACTTTTGTTAACTTTTCGTGTAATATTTACATTTTGTTTGAGATATATATATAATATAATCTCTACTATATAATTGTCTAAGGGGTACTTCCATCTGTCTGTCCTGGATATTCATTGGTCGCGGCCTCTGTCTGTCATAGAAATCCAAGTCGCTGATTGGTCGCGGCAAAACAGCCACGACCAATCAGCGACGGCCACAGTCCGATTAGTCCCTCCCTACTCCCCTGCAGTCAGTGCCCGGCGCCCGCTCCATACTCCCCGCAGTCACCGCTCACACAGGGTTAATGCCAGCAGTAACGGACCGCGTTATGCCGCGGGTAACTCACTCCGTTACCGCCGCTATTAACCCTGTGTGACCAAGTTTTTACTATTGATGCTGCCTATGCAGCGTCAATAGTAAAAACATCTAATGTTAAAAATAATAAAAAAAATTAAAAATCATTATATACTCACCTTCCGCCGCCTTTCCCGCTCCTCGCGACGCTCCGGTGACCGCTCCATGCAAGCGGCCGGTTCCGGTGGCAAGGATGGTATGCGAGAAGGACCTGCCATGACGTCACGGTCATGTGACTGCGACGTCATCACAGGTCCTGCGCTCATACCAACCCTGGGACCGGAAGCTGCCGCGTGCACCGCACACAGGCGACAGCACTACAACGGGCCCTCGGAAGTATATGTTTATTTTTTATTTTTTAACCCCTTTCTGACATTGGACGCACTATTCCGTCCATGTGGGGTGGGCCCTACTTCCCAAGGACAGAATAGTACGTCCAGCGCGATCAGCCGCGCTCACAGGGGGAGCACGGCCGATCGCGGCCCGGTGTCAGCTGACTATCGCAGCTGACATCCAGCACTATGTGCCAGGAGCGGTCACGGACCGCCCCCGGCACATTATTCCCCGGCACACTGCGATCAAACATGATCGCAGTGTTCCGGCGGTATAGGGAAGCATCGCGCAGGGAGGGGGCTCCCTGCGTGCTTCCCTGAGACCCCCGGAGCAACGCGATGTGATCGCGTTGCTCCGAGGGTCTCTTACCGCCTCCTCCTTGCAGCAGGCCCGGATCCAAAATGGCCGCGGCATCCGGGTCCTGCAGGGAGGTGGCTTCACAGCGCCTGCTCAGAGCAGGCGCCGGGAACCCTGGATCTGTGCACGTCAGATCGCTGATCTGACACAGTGCACAGCAAAGTGTCAGATCAGCGATCTTACACTATAACATGATGCCCCCCCGGGGAAATGTTATAGTGTAAAAAAAAATAAAAATATTCACATGTGTTAAAAAAAAAAAAATATATATATATATATATATATATATATATATATATATATATATATATATATATATATATAATATATATTGTTCCTATAAATACATTTCTTTATATAAAAAGAAAACAAAACAAAAAAAAAGTACATATTTAGTATCGCCGCGTCCGTAACGACCCAACCTATAAAACTGACCCACTAGTTAACCCCTTCAGTGAACACGGTAAAAAAAAAAAAAAAAGAGCCAAAAAACAACGCTTTATTATCATACTGCCAAACATAAAGTGGAATAACACGCGATCAAAAAGACTGATATAAATAACCATGGTACCGCTGAAAACGTCATCTTGTCCCGCAAAAAACGAGCCGCCATACAGCATCATCAAAGAAAAAGTAAAAAAGTTATAGTCCTCAGAATAAAGCGATGCAAAAAAAATTTTTTTTCTATAAAATAGTTTTTATTGTATAAAAGCGCCAAAACATAAAAATATAAATGAGGTATCGCTGTAATCGTACTGACCCGAAGAATAAAACTGCTTTATCCATTTAACCAAACGCTGAACGGTATAAACGCCTCCCCCAAAAGAAATTCATGAATAGCTGGTTTTTAGTCATCCTGCCTCATAAAAATCGGAATAAAAAGCGATCAAAAAATGTCATGTGCCCAAAAATGGTACCAATGAAGACATCAACTCGTCTTTCAAAAAACAAGACCTCGCATGACTCTGTGGACCAAAATATGGAAAAATTATAGCTCTCAAAATGTGGTAACGCAAAAAATATTTTTTGCAATAAAAAGCATCTTTCAGTGAGTGACGGCTGCCAATCATAAAAATCCGCTAAAAAACCCGCTATAAAAGTAAATCAAACCCCCTTAGTTAGCGAAAAACTAAAAAATTAATAAAATGTATTTATTTCCATTTTTCCATTAGGGTTAGGGCTAGGGTTAGGGCAAGTGTTAGGGCTAGGGTTAGGGTTGGGGTTAGGGTTAAGACTACAGTTAGGGTTGGGTCTAAAGTTAGGGTTAGGGTTTGGATTACATTTACGGTTGGGATTAGGGTTAGGGGTGTGTCAGGGTTAGGGGTGTGGTTAGGGTTACCGTTGGGATTAGGGTTAGGGATGTGTTTGGATTAGGGTTTCAGTTATAATTGGGGGGTTTCCATTGTTTAGGCACATCAGGGGATCTCCAAACGCGACATGGCGTCCGATCTCAATTCCAGCCAATTCTGAGTTGAAAAAGTAAAACAGTGCTCCTTCTCTTCCGAGCTCTCCCGTGCGCCCAAACAGGGGTTTACCCCAACATATGGGGTATCAACTTACTCAGGATTCATTGGACAACAACTTTTGGGGTCCAATTTCTCCTGTTACCCTTGGGAAAATACAAAACTGGGGGCTAAAAAATAATTTTTGTGGAAAAAAAAGATTTTTTATTTTCATGGCTCTGCGTTATAAACTGTAGTGAAACACTTGGGGCTTCAAAGTTCTCACAACACATCTAGATAAGTTCCTTGGGGGGTCTAGTTTCCAATATGGGGTCACTTGTGGGGGTTTCTACTGTTTAGGTACATTAGGGGCTCTGCAAACGCAATGTGACGCCTGCAGACAAATCCATCTAAGTCTGCATTCCAAATGACGCTCCTTCCCTTCCGAGCTCTGCCATGCACTCTAACGGTGGTTCCCCCCCACATATGGGGTATCAGCGTACTCAGGACAAGTTGGACAAGAACTTTTGGGGTCTAATTTCAACTGTTACCCTTGGAAAAATACAAAACTGGGGGCTAAAAAATAATTTTTGTGGAAAAAAAAAGGATTTTTTATTTTCACGTCTCTGCGTTATAAACTGTAGTGAAACACTTGGGGGTTCAAAGCTCTGACAACACATCTAGATAAGTTCCTTAGGGGGTCTACTTTCCAAAATGGTGTCACTTGTGTGGGGTTTCAATGTTTAGGCACATCAGTGGCTCTTCAAACGCAACATGGCATCCCATCTCAATTCCAGTCAATTTTGAATTGAAAAGTCAAACCGGCGCTCCTTCCCTTCCGAGCTCTCCCATGCGCCCAAACTGTGGTTTACCCCCACATATGGGGTATCAGCGTACTCAGGACAAATTGTACAACAACTTTTGGGGTCCAATTTCTTCTCTTACCCTTGGGAAAATAAAAAATTGGGGGCGAAAAATCATTTTTGTGAAAAAATATGATTTTATATTTTTACTGCTCTGCATTATAAACTTCTGTGAATCATTTAATGGGTCAAAGTGCTCACCACACATCTAGATAAGTTCCTTAGGGGGTCTACTTTCCAAAATGGTGTCACTTTTGGGGGCGTTTCAATGTTTAGGCACACCAGGGGCTCTCCAAACGCAACATGGCGTCCCATCTCAATTCCAGTCAATTTTGCATTGAAAAGTCAAATGGCGCTCCTTCGCTTCCGAGCTCTGCCATGCGCCCAAACAGTGGTTTACCCCCACATATGGGGTATCGGCGTACTCAGGAGAAAATGGACCCCAAAAGTTGTACAATTTGTCCTGTTACCCTTGGTAAAATAAAACAAATTGGAGCTGAAGTACATTTTTTGTGAAAAAAAGTTAAATGTTCATTTTTATTTAAACATTCCAAAAATTCCTGTGAAACACCTGAAGGGTTAATAAACTTCTTGAATGTGGTTTTGAGCACCTTGAGGGGTGCAGTTTTTAGAATGGTGTCACACTTGGTTATTTTCTATCATATAAACCCCTCAAAATGACTTCAAATGAGATGTGGTCCCTAAAAAAGAAATTGTGTTGTAAAAATGAGAATTTGCTGGTCAAAAACTCCCTAACAAAAAAAAAAATTGGTTCCAAAATTGTGCTGATGTAAAGTAGACATGTGGGAAATGTTACTTATTAAGTATTTTGTGTGACATATCTCTGTGATTTAATTGCATAAAAATTCAAAGTTGGAAAATTGCGAAAAATTTTCAAAATTTTCACCAAATTTCTGTTTTTTTCACAAATAAACGCAGGTAATATCAAAGAAATTTTACCACTATCATGAAGTACAATATGTCACGAGAAAACAGTGTCAGAATCACCGGGATCCGTTGAAGCGTTCCAGAGTTATAACCTCCATAAAGGGACAGTGGTCAGAATTGTAAAAATTGGCCTGGTCATTAACGTTCAAACCACCCTTGGGGGTAAAAGGGTTAACCTGTGACATACGTGGCTGGGCAATATAGTACGTGACTGGCCAATATACTGCGTGGCTGGGCAATATACTACGTGGCTGTGTGCTGTATACTACGTGGCTGGGCAATATACTACGTGGCTGGGCAATATACTACGTGGCTGGGCAATATACTACGTGGCTGGGCAATATACTACGTGGCTGGGCAATATACTACGTGGCTGGGCAATATACTACGTGGCTGGGCAATATACTACGTGGCTGGGCAATATACTACGTGGCTGGGCAATATACTACGTGGTTGGGCAATATACTACGTGGTTGGGCAATATACTACGTGGGCTCTGCAATATACTACGTGGACATGCATATTCTAGAATACCCGATGCGTTAGAACCAGGCCACCATCTAGTGTGTGTATATATATATGTGTGTGTGTGTATATATAGATAGATAGATAGATAGATAGATAGAGATATAGATATATATAGATATATATAGATAGATATATAATATTTTTTTTTACTTACTTATTTTTTATTTCATATATATATAATGTTTCTTTCTTCTTTTTTTTTTTAACTTCTTTTTTTTTTTATTTCAGGTCGGTCTCTTGGTTCTTCGCTGTGCCTTAGATCTCAGTGCTGTAATCTTCCGCCCCCACTTCCCAGACCTAATCCAACTTTTTAACCAAACTATTGCTGTTCTTCAGAATGGACCCTTACTGTTTTATACTATTCAGTGTGTCACAAGTATTGTGCCTGAGCTGGTTGGTAATGAAACTGTAAGTACTGTGCAGCTCCAAACCTCTTGCTTCACTTGCAATGATATGCCTTTAGTCATGCTTTAACAGTTTTAATTACTTTTGTTTTTTTTTTAGAACATACTGAGAAGTTTGATGCCAAAGTTAGTAATAGCGATTAAAGAGTTGATAAGGATTAATCAGGTACTGCTTAATTTTTTTTATTACTTTATTAAATGGCACTTTAAATGGCATGTTAAGCAGCAGACCATTGATAGTCTAGCAGATAATGATTAAGTGCAACTTTTTAAAACTTTTCTCTTTCTATCAATCAAATATGATGTCCTACTTGGTGACTGTCAGCCTTTTCTCTATACGTTTTCATGTAAGAGGTAGCAGTCACGGAGTTAGACGGCTCATGTAACTTTTAAGCATAGAAAGTGCTTATATATAGAATGGCTCATGTGTTTTAAAGAGAAGGTGCCATCAAAATTTTTTTTTTCCCAGCAATTGAAAAAATGTAAAGAATTAATGTTCACATGTTCTTAAAAAGCATTATCATTTGTTTATAATTTAGTAAAATATGAAAAATAATTTGAAAAGGTTTGGCATTTCCACTTTTAAACACTAGGGGGAGCAGCTGCTGAAATTTGACAAAAACCTAGTGTACAGCTAGCTCACATTACAGCACTGCAGTAATTATGGGCGGAGTCTGCTGACGTGTGTGATGTCTCCTCTCCTCCCCTTCTGGGTGTTTGCTAAGGGATAAGTGAGGATGATATTCAGGAACCCAGTGAGCAGCCATTTTGTTGGTGATTGCAAAGTTATACTGACAAGTAGACAGTCGCCGAGGAAGGCAGGCAGCAAGGATTCTGGGAGATATATGGTGGAGGGAGCAGGGTGACAGCAGCGCAGAGTATTTCAGGAGAGCAGTGTGCTGATGTATGGGGGGCACCCTGTTTGGTGAGCAGAGCAGCCAGGGATTGTACATGGAGCGCTGTCTTTTATACACATGGATGGACCGTCTCCTCAGAAATCCAGGAAACATTTCTGCTGATTGATGGCCTGTTCTGATCCAGACTTTGCATGCAAAGACCCCATTCCCCTCCTCAGATCCCATCTTCTCCATCCTGACCTGGCGATGTGTGAAAGCGATACGACAGGTGTAGTCCGGGTGATGCTGGGGGGAAATGTAGCCATATAGTAATGATAAAAATGAGACCCCTCTCTTCAGCTGCCTCACCAGCCCTCCCCTGACTGCAACTAACTGGAGGTCATGCTGCCCCCTCTGTTACCCCAGACCTGTGTGCAGGTGCTCAGCCAGAACCACCCTAGAATGGGTCCCCTTTGTGAAGATAATACTGCCATAGTGTTCTCACATAATGCCACCATATAGATCACACAGTGCCACCATATAGATCACACATAATACCGCCATAGTGTTCTCACATAATACCGCCATATAGATCACACACAATGCCGCCTCATACATCTCACATAATACCGCCATATAGATCTCACATATCACCACATACGTCTCAGATAATACCGCCATATAGATCACACATACCACCACATACGTCTCAGATAATACCGCCACATACGTCTCACATAATACCGCCACATAGATTACACACAATACCACCATATAATTTTCACATAATACCCCCACATATATTACACATAATCCCACAATCTAGTTCTCATATACCATTGTATAGCTTTTACATCATTCCACAATACTGATCAAAGTAATACCGCCATATAGATCACATAATACAGTCATAGATCACACATAATGCCATAATACAGCATGACCGCAGCAGCTCCTGTTATTGCACGCACTGAGCTGTGTGTGCAATGGGGAAAGACATGCAGGGGGGAGAGGATTAGATACACGGCTCAATAGACAGTATCACAGTATAGGATTAGATACATGGGAAGCAGACAGTATCACACAGGAGAGAATTAGATACATGAGCCAGCAGTCAGTATCACAAGGGGATAGGATTAGATACACAGCTCAGCAGTCAGTATCACATGGGATAGGATTAGATACACGGCTCAGCAGTCAGTATCACACAGGAGAGAATTAGATACACGGGCCAGCAGTCAGTATCATACGGGATAGGATTAGATACACAACTCAGCAGACAGTATCACACAGGAGAGGATTGGATACACAGCTTAGCAGACAGTATCACACGGGATAGGATTAGATACACGGCTCAGCAGTCAGTATCACACAGGAGAGAATTAGATACACGGGCCAGCAGTCAGTATCACATTGGATAGGATTAGATACACAGCTCAGCACAGTATCACACAGGAGAGGATTAGATACACAGCTCAGCAGACAGTATCACACAGGAGAGAATTAGATACACGGCCGGCAGACAGTATCATACAGCAGAGGATTACATACATGGTTCAGCAGTCAGTATCACACAAGATAGTAATAGATGCACCACGGTCTGTTGTCCTTGATCAGTGGCTGCAGTGAGAGGCAGAGCGGGAGCAGCACAGAGAGACTCTTCCTCTCCCTCTGCAGCTCGTGATAAGAGGACATCAGACCGCAGCACTTCAGCCTCTCTAGGGATTCTAGAGATTACAGGCAGCATAGAAGAAGACAGGGAACGGCTGCTGACAGTGTGAAGGGGAGACAGATGGAGCTGCCCCTCCGACAGCACAGCTCTCAAGTCACAGTGGAGCTCACTGGTACACTGGTACACTGCACTGTGGGCTGAAGAAAGATGGCGCCGATCTCCTGCCTCTGCTGTGATGTGGAGACAGCCCAGGGGGCGTGGCCAGATCACAGCAGGGAGCAGATCAATGATAGGTATGCGGTCGGCATCCGACCGCAGACTCCTATGCCCAGGGCTGCCGTATTTGTAGAGTGTAAGTGTCGTGCAGCTACACTTACACTCCTGCAAAGCAAAATGGCAGCGCCCAGTGGCTGCAAAAATAATTAATAATAAAAAAGATATTAAAGTTAAAAAAAGTAATTTTGTATTAAAAATAATTGTTTATATAAACAATAATTTTTAATACAAAAACAAAATTGCGGCACCTTCCCTTTAAAGAAGATAACATAGCTGGAAAATTATTTTACTACATATTGTATGGTGGCTTATTTACTCCATAGCGCAAGCTTAGGTATAGAGGAATAAAATACTTGTTATGCATAATATTTACCCCAAAACTATAAGACAAAGTTTTGGAGGGATAAAGTGTCTTAAAGTCCAAAAAATACTGTATGCACTATGTATATCAATCTGTTGTGTCTCCTGATCTGTAGCATGAGCCCTACAAATAGAAGTTTTTTAGCCTAATGAGTTTAGTTTCAAATTGAAGTAGAACTAGAATATCTCATTAACAGCATTGGGACATGGGATGCCATGTACCCTCAATGCATTCAAGGAGAAAGGGATTTTACAGTAATTAAAAATATCCCCCCCCCCTCCAAGACTGAGGCTTCATTTAGACTGCCGATTTTGTTATATAAGTGTTATCTGTGGTTTGCACGGTTGACACTCGTACCTGTGATGGTCTGTGGGGCCTTTCACATATCCATGATTTTTCATGGTGCAAGGGTCGGATCAAAGTCTGCAATGCAAGCCTATAGATCCATGAAAAATCTGCCTACACTCGGATGACATCCAATTTTTCACGGACTATCAGAAAGCCGCATGTGAAAAAACACAGGGCAAGGGACAACATAAGAGACTGACTGTTCTATTATGGAGGGCCAAACTAATAGGCTGAAATTCTGTGTGATATTAATATATTAATTAGAATTATTTTATATTGATATTGTATCATTTAATATTCAGCAGAATTAAAGGGGTATTCCAATCTCAGAGATCCTATTCCAATATGTAGTTGGTATAATTATAATATTAGCAAATACCTCCAATTAGAAAAGTAGTATAATTCTTGTGATAAGCAATGTCACTTACATATGCAGGGCATTGCAGTAGCTTAGGTATCCATGGTTACGACCACTAACAACTAACTAGAATTCTACTACATATCTAATTTTAAATATTTGATATTATTATTACAGCTACTACATACTGGGATAGAGTCTCTGAGATGGAAACACTGCTTTATACCGTATGAGCCCGCACACAGCCCCCCTATATAACGTCTGAGCCCCCACATAGCCTCCTATAATACAGTATGAGCCCCCACATTGCCTCCTATATATAGTATGAGCCCCCATATAGCCTCCTAAATACAGTATGAGTCCCGGCGCGGCCTCCTATATAAGGTATGAGTTCTTGCTCGGCCTCCCTGTATACAGGTTGAGCCCCCACGTGGCCTCCTATGAACATACAAAAATCCCCCACATATGGAAAAAAAAAACCCACCGCATACTCACCTAGCTCCCGTTTGTCATACTCTCTGCTCCTGTCTTCAGTTCACTGACTCTGCAGTGTAATGCTGACGCAATGAAATTACATCATCTCGCCAGTTATCTCACATTCTGATTGGTGTAAGAAGTTGCTTGTGACCACGTCCTCCACCAATGTATTCACCTCTGTCTGCATCCAGAGCTGCTGCAAACCTAAGCTACTGCAATTCCCTGTACATGGGGTAAGCGACATAGCGAGTCAGAAGAACTATACTACATTTCTACTTGTAGATATTTGCTAACATTATTATTACTACACCTACTACTTATTGGGATAGGATCTTGGAGTTGGGAATACTCTTTTAACAATATAATGTCCGCTCCTTTCTCACCATTGAAACAACAAAAACTCTCACTGTTGCCCTCATCCCCTCTCGCCTCTGTTAATTGGCCTCTCCCTCACTCGACTTCCCCTCTCCAGTCCATCTTTAATGCAGTAGCCAGGGTCATCTATCTGGCTAATCGGTACTCGGACGCATCCGCTCTTAGCCAGTCGTTGTGCCCATTCATTACAGGATCCAATTTAAATTGCTTGTTCTCACCCACAAAGCTCTCCACAGTGCGGCACCCCTCTACATCTTCTCCCTCATTTTTGTTTATTGGCCTACTCGCTCGTTACTCTTCGCAAGCGAGTTTCGACTAACATCCACACTAATCCATACCTCTCACTCCCGGCTCCAAGACTTTTACAGAGTTGCGTCAATACTCTGGAATGTTCTACCCCAAGAAATTAGGCCTAACCACAACTTATACAGTTTTAGGCGCTTCCTAAAAACATATCTTTTTAGAGCGGCCTATCTAAAGCACCAAAAATAATGTCTGGTGACTACTTCATGGAGCCTTTATCTATCCCCCATTCCCTCAAGATGGTTGTACCTTCATTGTAAATAAGCCCTTGTACTTTGTGTCACCCCCATCTCATTGTACATTGTAAGATCTTACGAGCAGGGTCGTCATTATTTTGCTTTAATTATTGTATGGTCTTTAACGTTGTTACTTATGACTTGTATATGAACTGTTGAGTTGTAAAGCACTGTAGAATATGTTGGGGCTATATATATGAAGATTATTATTTTTACTAGATGGTGGCCCGATTCTAACGCATCTGGTATTCTAGAATATGTATGTATGTATGTATGTATATAGCAGCCACATAGTATATAGCACAGGCCACGTAGTATATAGCAGACAAATACTACGTGGCCTGTGCTATATACTATGTGGCTGCTATATATACAGGTCCTTCTCAAAAAATTAGCATATAGTGTTAAATTTCATTATTTACCATAATGTAATGATTACAATTAAACTTTCATATATTATAGATTCATTATCCACCAACTGCAATTTGTCAGGTCTTTTATTGTTTTAATACTGATGATTTTGGCCTACAACGCCTGATAACCCAAAAAACCTGTCTCAATAAATTAGCATATCAAGAAAAGGTTCTCTAAACGACCTATTACCCTAATCTTCTGAATCAACTAATTAACTCTAAACACATGCAAAAGATACCTGAGGCTTTTAAAAACTCCCTGCCTGGTTCATTACTCAAAACCCCCATCATGGGTAAGACTAGCGACCTGACAGATGTCAAGAAGGCCATCATTGACACCCTCAAGCAAGAGGGTAAAGGCCCCGTCTCACTTAGCGACGCTAAAGCGATCCCGACAACGATACGACCTGTCAGGGATCGTTGCTGCGTCGCTATGTGGTCGCTGGTGAGATGTCAAACAGTGAGATCTTACTAACGATCGCAGCTGCGATCTCACTGTTTGACATCTCACCAGCGACCTGTAGTGACCTGTACAACGATCTCACATGGGAGCTATTATGACGATTCAGTGTCTGAGTCGTCAACGAGGTCGTTGGTAAGGTGTCAAACACAGCGATGTGTGCTACCCAGTGGGACCTCAACGATCAAAAAAAGGTCCAGGCCATTCCGACACGACCAGCGATCTCACAGCAGGGGCCTGGTCGCTGCTACGTGTCACACAAAGCGAGATCGCTACGGAGGTCGCTGTTGCGTCACGAAACTTGTGACTCAGCAGCGATCTCGCTAGCGATCTCGCTTAGTGAGACGGGGGCTTTAGACCCAGAAAGAAATTTCTCAACAAATAGGCTGTTCCCAGAGTGCTGTATCAAGGCACCTCAATGGTAAGTCTGTTGGAAGGAAACAATGTGGCAGAAAACGCTGTACAACGAGAAGAGGTGACCGGACCCTGAGGAAGATTGTGGAGAAGGACCGATTCCAGACCTTGGGGAACCTGAGGAAGCAGTGGACTGAGTCTGGTGTGGAAACATCCAGAGCCACCGTGCACAGGCGTGTGCAGGAAATGGGCTACAGGTGCCGCATTCCCCAGGTAAAGCCACTTTTGAACCATAAACAGCGGCAGAAGCGCCTGACCTGGGCTACAGAGAAGCAGCACTGGACTGTTGCTAAGTGGTCCCAAGTACTATTTTCTGATGAAAGCAAATTTTGCATGTCATTCGGAAATCAAGGTGCCAGAGTCTGGAGGAAGACTGGGGAGAAGGAAATGCCAAAATGCCTGAAGTCCAGTGTCAAGTACCCAGTCAGTGATGGTGTGGGGTGCCATGTCAGCTGCTGGTGTTGGTCCACTGTGTTTCATCAAGGGCAGGGTCAATGCAGCTAGCTATCAGGAGATTTTGGAGCACTTCATGCTTCCTGGCACCTGCTCACAGTGCCAAAACCACTGGTAAATGGTTTACTGACCATGGTATTACTGTGCTCAATTGGCCTGCCAACTCTCCTGACCTGAACCCCATAGAGAATCTGTGGGATATTGTGAAGAGAAAGTTGAGAGACGCAAGACCCAACACTCTGGATGAGCTTAAGGCCGCTATTGAAGCATCCTGGGCCTCCATAACATCTCAGCAGTGTCACAGGCTGATTGCCTCCATGCCACGCCGCATTGAAGCAGTCATTTCTGCCAAAGGATTCCCGACCAAGTATTGAGTGCATAACTGAACATTATTATTTGATGGTTTTTTTGTTTGTTATTAAAAAACACTTTTATTTGATTGGACGGTTGAAATATGCTAATTTATTGACACAGGTTTTTTGGGTTATCAGGAGTTGTAGGCCAAAATCATCAGTATTAAAACAATAAAAGACCTGACAAATTTCAGTTGGTGGATATTGAATCTATAATATATGAAAGTTTAATTGTAATCATTACATTATGGTAAATAATGAAATTTAACACTATATGCTAATTTTTTGAGAAGGACCTGTATATATACATACATACATATTGTAGAATACCCGATGCGTTAATACAGGCCACACAATATATAACAGTGGCCACGCAGTATATAACACAGCCCAAATAGTGTATAACACAGCCCACGCAGTATATAGCAGCCACGCAGTATATAACACAGGCGACGTAGTATATAACACAGGCCATGCAGTATATAACAGTGGCCACATAATATATCGCACAGGCCACGCAGTACATAACACAGCTCACACAGAATCTAACACTGGCCACATAGTATATAGCAGCCACGTGGTATATAATGCAGCCCATGCGGTATATAACACTGCCCACGCGGTATATAATACTGCCCAGTAGTATATAACACTGGCCATTTAGTATATAGCAGCCACATGGTATATAACACTGCCCACGCGGTATATAACACTGTCCACGTAGTATATAACACTGTCCACGTAGTATATAACACTGCCCACGCAGTATTAAACGCAGCCCACGCGGTATATAACACTGTCCACGTAGTATATAACACTGCCCACGTAGTATATAGCAGCCCACGCGGTATATATCACTGCCCACGCGCTATATAACACTGCCCACGCGCTATATAACACTGCCCACGTAGTATATAGCAGTGTGGGCACATATCCGTGTTAAAAATAATTAAAACAAAAAATAGTTATATACTCACCCCCTGGGATCCAGCGAAGCTGTCCCTATGCACGTGGCTGCCGCCATCTTCCGTTCACAGGATGCATTGCGAAATTACCCAGATGACTTAGCGGTCTCGTGAGACCGCTAAGTCTTCTTGGTAATTTCGCAAAGCATCTCTGGTAACAGAAGATGGCGGCAGCCGCGAGCGCATCGTCGGACTACGGAGGGTGAGAATAGCAGGTTTTTTGTTTTTTTTTAAATTATTTTTAACATTAGATCTTTTTACTATTGACGCTGCATAGGCAGCAGCAGCATCAATAGTAAAAAGTTGGGGACACACAGGGTTAATAGCAGCGGTAACGTTACCCGCGGTATAGCACGGTACGTTACCGCTGGCATTAACCCTGTGTGAGCGGTGTGTGGAGGGGAGTATACGGGCGCTGACTGCGGGGAGTATGGAGCGGGCGCCGGGCACTGACTGCAGGGTAGTAGGGAGGGACTAATCTGACTGTGCCCGTCGCTGATTGGTCACAGCAGCCATGACAGGCAGCTGGCGAGACCAATCAGCGACACGGGATTTCCGTGACGGAAGTTGCAGACAGAAAGACGGAAGTACCCCTTAGACAAATATATATATATATATATATATATATATATATATATATATATATATATATATATATATATATATATGAAAAAAAAATGCCAGACACAAAATCAAATACATTTTATTGCAATAAAGATAAATTCACATTAGCAATTTTTTATAAAGTGTCAAAGGAATATAAGGCACTAGATGGTGGCCCGATTCTAACGCATCAGGTATTCTAGAATATGTGTGTATGTATGTACGTCGCGCTTAGCACAGCCACGTAGTATATAGCACAGCCACGTAGTATATAGCACAGCCACGTAGTATATAGCACAGCCACGTAGTATATAGCACAGCCACGTAGTATATAGCACAGCCACGTAGTATATAGCACAGCCACGTAGTATATAGCACAGCCACGTAGTATATAGCACAGCCACGTAGTATATAGCACAGCCACGTAGTATATAGCACAGCCACGTAGTATATAGCACAGCCACGTAGTATATAGCACAGCCACGTAGTATATAGCACAGCCCACGTAATATACAGCACAGCCCATGCAGTATATAACACAGGCCACGTAGTATATAGCAGCCAGGCAGTATATAACACAGCCCACGTAATATATAGCACAGCCCACGTAGTATATAACACTGCCCACGCAGTATATAACACTGCCCACGCAGTATATAACACTGCCCACGCAGTATATAACACTGCCCACGCAGTATATAACACAGCCCACGCAGTATATAACACAGCCCACGCAGTATATAACATAGCCCACGCAGTATATAACACAGCCCACGCAGTATATAACACAGCCCACGCAGTATATAACACAGCCCACGCAGTATATAACACAGCCCACGCAGTATATAACACAGCCCACGCAGTATATAACACAGCCCACGCAGTATATAACACAGCCCACGCAGTATATAACACAGCCCACGCAGTATATAACACAGCCCACGCAGTATATAACACAGCCCACGCAGTATATAACACAGCCCACGCAGTATATAGCACAGCCCACGCAGTATATAGCAAAGTGGGCACCATATCCCTGTTAAAAAAAAAAAAAAAAATTAAAATAAAAAAGTTATATACTCACCCTCTGGCGTCCACTGAAGCTGTCCCGATGCGCGCTATGCTGCCGCCAGCTTCCGTTCCCAGAGATGCATTGCGAAATTACCCAGATGACTTTGCGGTCGTTCATCTCTGGGAACAGAAGCTGGCGGCCGCAACTCGTGCATCGGTGGACGTCGGAAGCACAGGCAGCATCAATAGTAAAAGGTTGGTCCGGATGGGGCGACACACTGGCACTGACTGGAGGAGAGTAGGGGCCAATTCGTGGCCGGACTAAGCCTGTCAATGATTGGTCGCGGCCGGCAGGACGGTGACGCGGGATTTCCGATAGACAGACAGACAGACAGACAGATGTACCCCTTAGACGATTATATAGATAGACTAGATGGTGGCCCGATTCTAACGCATCGGGTATTCTAGAATATGCATGTCCACGTAGTATATTGCACAGCCCACGTAGTATATTGCCCATCCACGTAGTAGATTGCCCATCCACGTAGTAGATTGCCCATCCACGTAGTAGATTGCCCATCCACGTAGTAGATTGCCCATCCACGTAGTAGATTGCCCATCCACGTAGTAGATTGCCCATCCACGTAGTAGATTGCCCATCCACGTAGTAGATTGCCCATCCACGTAGTAGATTGCCCATCCACGTAGTAGATTGCCCAGCTACGTAGTATATTGCCCAGCTACGTAGTATATTGCCCAGCTACGTAGTATATTGCCCAGTTACGTAGTATATTGCCCAGTGACATAGTATATTGACCAGTGACATAGTATACAGCACAGAGCCACGTAGTATATTGCACAGCGACGTAGTATACAGCACAGAGCCACATAGTATATTGCCCAGTTACTTAGTATATTGCCCAGTGATGTAGTATACAGCACAGAGCCACGTAGTATATTGCACAGCGACGTAGTATACAGCACAGAGCCACGTAGTATATTGCCCAGCCACGTAGTATATTGCCCAGCCACGTAGTATATTGGCCAGTCACGTAGTATATTGCCCAGTGACGTAGTATACAGCCCAGAGCCACGTAGTATATTGCCCAGTGACGTAGTATACAGCACAGCCACGTAGTATATTGCACAGCGACGTAGTATACAGCACAGAGCCACGTAGTATATTGCCCAGCCACATAGTATATTGCCCAGCCACATAGTATATTGGCCAGTCACGTAGTATATTGCCCAGTTACGTAGTATATTGCCCAGCCACGTATGTCACAGGTTAAAAAATAAACAATAAACATATACTCACCTTCCGAGGGCCCCTTGTAGTTCTGTCGACTGTGTGTTGTGCACGCGGCAGCTTCCGGTCCCAGGGTGTGATGACTTCGCGGTCACATGACCGTGACGTCATGGCAGGTCCTTCTCGCATACCTTCCTTGCCACTGGAACCTGCTGCTTGCTTGGAGCAGTCACCAGAGTGTCGCGAGGAGCGGGGGAAAGGCTGCGGAAGGTGAGTATACAATGATTTTTTATTTTTTTTTCAATTATTTTTAACATTAGATGTTTTTACTATTGACGCTGCATAGGCAGCATCAATAGTAAAAACTTGGTCACACAGGGTTAATAGCGGCGGTAACGGAGTGAGTTACCCGCGGCATAACGCGGTCCGTTACCGCTGGCATTAAGCCTGTGTGAGCGGTGACTGCGGGGAGTATGGAGCGGGCGCCGGGCACTGACTGCAGGGGAGTAGGGAGGAACTAATCGGACTGTGGCCGTCGCTGATTGGTCGCGACAGCCATGACAGGCAGCTGGCGAGACCAATCAGCGACTTGGATTCCATGACAGACCCAAGGCCGCGACCAATGAATATCTGTTACAGACAGACAGACGGAAGTGACCCTTAAACAATTATATAGTAGATAAGGAAATACATTTTGGGTGGGTGGATAAAGTCTTGAGGTTTTAAATCAATAGCCGACATAGATAATGCCTGTGTTCATGTGTAGTGTAATCTAATAGTAAAAGTAACCGTATTGCATAGACAGCTGCACATACACATAGGTATTAACCAGTACTAGAAACGATGGGTACATCATAAGCTTTAAGAAGAATAGAAAATCATCAAGAGGTGAAAATAGAAAAACTAGCTATAGTTACAAAAATCGTATATGTACACGCACCCAGGTAAAAACGAATCCAATAATCATTTTGCCGAGGCATCATTTGGTTAAAAAAAAAATACCATAAGGAATACAGCCTTCCCAAAACCTGTCTGATAACAAATGTACTCCTAGCAGGATACAGCAGGCCCCCACTAATAAAGGCAGAGGCAGCACAAGTGCAAACTACTGATATAAACAGCCACCCACACACCTACCAGATTATGGAGGGGTTGGCTGTCTAGTAGAAAAAATTGCACACAAATAGGGCTTGTGTAGAACGCCAGTCAGACAGGTATGTGCAGTGCAAAGTGTCCGCCTTACAGCCTATTGATGCCCACAGTATTATCAGGGGGGCTGTCCAGCACTATATATATGTATATGTGTGTATATATATATATATATACAGGTCCTTCTCAAAAAATTAGCATATAGTGTTAAATTTCATTATTTACCATAATGTAATGATTACAATTAAACTTTCATATATTATAGATTCATTATCCACCAACTGAAATTTGTCAGGTCTTTTATTGTTTTAATACTGATGATTTTGGCATACAACTCCTGATAACCCAAAAAACCTGTCTCAATAAATTAGCATATTTCACCCGTCCAATCAAATAAAAGTGTTTTTTAATAACAAACAAAAAAACCATCAAATAATAATGGTCAGTTATGCACTCAATACTTGGTCGGGAATCCTTTGGCAGAAATGACTGCTTCAATGCGGCGTGGCATGGAGGCAATCAGCCTGTGACACTGCTGAGATGTTATGGAGGCCCAGGATGCTTCAATAGCGGCCTTAAGCTCATCCAGAGTGTTGGGTCTTGCGTCTCTCAACTTTCTCTTCACAATATCCCACAGATTCTCTATGGGGTTCAGGTCAGGAGAGTTGGCAGGCCAATTGAGCACAGTAATACCATGGTCAGTAAACCATTTACCAGTGGTTTTGGCACTGTGAGCAGGTGCCAGGTCGTGCTGAAAAATGAAATCTTCATCTCCATAAAGCATTTCAGCCGATGAAGGCATGAAGTGCTCCAAAATCTCCTGATAGCTAGCTGCATTGACCATGCCCTTGATGAAACACAGTGGACCAACACCAGCAGCTGACATGGCACCCCACACCATCACTGACTGTGGGTACTTGACACTGGACTTCAGGCATTTTGGCATTTCCTTCTCCCCAGTCTTCCTCCAGACTCTGGCACCTTGATTTCCGAATGACATGCAAAATTTGCTTTCATCAGAAAAAAGTACTTGGGACCACTTAGCAACAGTCCAGTGCTGCTTCTCTGTAGCCCATTTCCTGCACACGCCTGTGCACGGTGGCTCTGGATGTTTCCACACCAGACTCAGTCCACTGCTTCCTCAGGTTCCCCAAGGTCTGGAATCGGTCCTTCTCCACAATCTTACTCAGGGTCCGGTCACCTCTTCTCGTTGTACAGCGTTTTCTGCCACATTTTTTCCTTCCAACAGACTTACCATTGAGGTGCCTTGATACAGCACTCTGGGAACAGCCTATTTGTTGAGAAATTTCTTTCTGGGTCTTACCCTCTTGCTTGAGGGTGTCAATGATGGCCTTCTTGACATCTGTCAGGTCGCTAGTCTTACCCATGATGGGGGTTTTGAGTAATGAACCAGGCAGGGAGTTTTTAAAAGCCTCAGGTATCTTTTGCATGTGTTTAGAGTTAATTAGTTGATTCAGAAGATTAGGGTAATAGGTCGTTTAGAGAACCTTTTCTTGGTATGCTAATTTATTGAGACAGGTTTTTTGGGTTATCAGGAGTTGTATGCCAAAATCATCAGTATTAAAACAATAAAAGACCTGACAAATTTCAGTTGGTGGATAATGAATCTATAATATATGAAAGTTTAATTGTAATCATTACATTATGGTAAATAATGAAATTTAACACTATATGCTAATTTTTTGAGAAGGACCTGTATATGTGTGTGTGTGTGTGTATGTATGTGTGTGTGTGTGTGTGTGTATGTATGTCCGGGATTGCCATCTGCACCGTCGCAGCTACAGCCACAAAATTTTGCACAGTCACACGTCTGAACCCCGAGAGCGTCATAGGCTATGTTGTGAGGCGAAATTTTAACCCCGCGCGTTCCAATTCACCAAACAATTTTGCTCCTATCTACATAATGGGGAAAAAGTAAAAGGAAAAGTGTTGGAGGAAAATTGACAGCTGCCAGATGTGAACAAGGGGGACTTAAAGAGTGAGAGCGATGGCGCCAAAGAGTATATACCGTACAGTTGCTAAGGTGGGGCCCCGACATGGGATACTCACTATACACAGGGATGTGAACACACACACAAAATGCGCCACACACTACCACGTGCTTGAACACATATACCACCCTCAGCACACATTTCACCACACATACACCAACCACGCCACATAAAAGTCGAAACACAAAAGTCGCCGCTCAAAACTCGCCACGCGCAAAACTCGCCACATGCAAAACTAGGCTCGCGCAAAACTCTCCACACTAGCAAAACTCACCTCATGGAAAACTCGCCACATGGAAAAATTGCCACATGCACAAAAGTTGTAACACATGCAAAAGTTGCCTCACACAAAACTTGCACATACTCAAAACGCACCACACATAAAACTCGCCATGCGCAAAACTTGCTGCACACAACTTGCTACACTAACCTGTCACATGCAACTCAACACACAAAAAATTGCTACACGCATGTCGCCACACAAACCTCATCTCACAAAAGTCGCTACATGTATGTCGCCACACGCAACTCAACACACACAACTTGACACATGAAACTCGCCCTAAAACACACACAAGTCTGGTATTATCCTTCAAAAATAAAAATCTGATTAATAAGCAGACAAACTACAAGAGCAACAACTGTACCATATAGGAAATACGGCAGCTGTCAGTCACATGACCAGTCTATTATGTGTATGTGTGAGCGAATATATACTGCCAGGGGGGAGGGCTTCCTGTTGGCTGGGGATTTATCAGGCTGCCAATTTAGCTTAGAAATACTGAGGTAAAAATACTGAGCAAATAACGTGTGAACGAGGTCTAAAACAGGAGGAGATGACACACAGGTATATACTATATACAGGGGAGATGACACACAGGTATATACTATATACAGGGGAGATGACACACAGGTATATACTATATACAGGAGGAGATGACACTCTGGTATATACTATATACAGGGGAGATGACATACAGGTACATACTATATACAGGGAAGATGACACAGGTATATACTATATACGGGGAGATGACACACAGGTATATACTATATACAGAGGAGATGACATACAGGTACATACTATATACAGGGGAGATGACACACAGATATATACTATATGCAGGAGGAGATGACACACAGATATATACTATATACAGGAGGAGATGACACAGGTATATACTATATACAGGGGAGATGACACACGTATATACTATATACAGGAGGAGATGACACACAGGTATATACTATATACAGGAGGAGATGTCATACAGGTATATACTATATACAGGAGATGACATACAGGTGTATACTATATATAAGGGAGATGACAAACATGTATATACTGAGGGGAAAATGAGGTGTGCGGTGAAAATGAGGGGTGTGAGGTGAAAATGAAAAGGTGTGAGTGCAAAATGAGAGGAGTGAGGGGAAAATAGTGGAGTGATCGGAAAATGACAGATGTGAGGTCGAAATGACAAGTGTTAGGGGGGAATGAGAGGAGTGAGGGGGAAAATGAGAGATGTGAAGGGGAAAATGAGAGGCGTGATGGGAAAATAAGAGAAGCGAGGTGCTATAACTAACCACAGATATTTACTATTCCCAGGCAACGCCGGGCTCTTCAGCTAGTGTATGTGTGTGTATATATATATATATATATATCTCACACACACACACACACACACACACACACACACACACACACACCCTACAGAGACAGAGACAGACGCCCTAATACACCAAGCCATCAAAAAGAGGCCTAGCTGCATCCTGTAATAAGTGCGAAAAAATGTATGCATATGATAAATACGTTAAATGAGGTATTAGTTAAATGGAACCTGTCACCCCCCATATCAAAGGTGAACTAAGCCCACCAGCATCAGGGGCTTATCTACAGTATTCTGGAATGCTGTAGATAAGCCCCCGATGTATCCTGAAAGATGAGAAAGAGAGGTTAGATTATACTCACCCAGGGGCGGTCCCGGTCCAATGGGTGTCACGGTCCGGTCCGGGGCCTCCCATCTTCTCACGATGATGTCCTCTTATCTTCACGCTGCGGCTCCAGCGCAGGCGTACTGCAGTGCGCTGGCGCCGGGAAAGGTCAGAGAGGCCCGGCGCCTGCGCACTGCAGTACTTTGCTCTGCCCTCAACAGGGCAGACAAAGTACGCCGGAGCCGCAACGTGACTATAAGAAGAGGACGTCATCGCAAGAAGATGGGAGGCCCCGGACCGGACCGCGACGCCCATCGGACCGGACCGCAGCGAGGGCCGCCCCTGGGTGAGTATAATCTAACCTCTTTTTCTCATCTTTCAGGATACATCGGGGGCTTATCTACAGCAGTACAGAATGCTGTAGATAAGCCCCTGATGCCGGTGGGCTTAGCTCATCTTTGTTTTTTCGGGGTGACAGGTTCCCTTTAATATTTTGACCAAAATAGATAAGCTCACAACCCAAAGTCAAGAGTCCTCATGCTTGCGAGTCCTAACACTAACTTCAAAAGCGGCTATCATAGAAAAATTCAAAAAAACACATACCATAAGGATACAGCCTTCCCAAAACCTGTCTTGATGACAAATGCAGTCCTAGCAGGATTGAAAGCAAAAAAAAGCACAGTAAAACCAAAAACACTCTGTTGGAAAAAAAAATCACAGTGGACAGCAAGTGCTAGTAAAAAGATGGAAAAAACAGAGCAGTCCTATCTAATGTATGTAATCCCTATCTGATGTATTTAAAACATGGTCATATGTCTTGTGGACACAAGAAAACAATTATGTAAAACCAGAACACACGAGCTGCGCGCAAAGTGAACATACATTAGTTAGGACTGCTCTGATATATATACCTTGACGTTTGGTGGAGCGGCTTAATATACATTTTTTGCAAAAAACGTATCAACCAAATACCCTGTTTTTTCCATCTTTTTACTAGCACTTGCTGTCCACTTTGATTTTTTTTTTTGCAACAGAGTGTTTTTGGTTTTGCTGTGCTTTTTTTTGTTTTCAAGTCTCTTGGTGGTGTGAACATGTCTCTACGGGCTTGTTCACTGTGCGTGCAGCTCATGTGTTCTGGTTTTACTCCTAGCAGGATGCGGCAGGCCCCCACTAATAAGAAGGGGGAGAAGCCAGCACTGCTTATGGTCAGAACGCAATACATAAAGTGCACATGCACATACTAAATTCTAACTGTATTTCAAATATGAGACATTTAGCAAACAGTTGATCAATTCTTTGAGCTACCCAGCCACTTCACGGCATTCTCATAATGGGGCAGTCCTACTCTACGTATTTTATTTACGTTGTGCCATTACGGCCTCCTAAATGTATTTAAGAGTATAAAAAGAAAGACCACATTACATGCAAACTGTAACTGGAGCATTTCAGAATCACTCCCTTGGTGCCAGGAAGGGCAAGCGCAGGTAAAGGCTCCCCCACTAATAAAGGGAGGGGCAAGCTACTGATAAAAACAGCAAGTAAATACAAAACCCAGCACTCAACTTTGTGGTGAAAGGAAATGGATAATTTATTGTATCCGAAGCAAAACGTTTCGGTCACACAAAGGACCTTCGTCAGTAACTGAAAAGTACATATATCAAAACAGTTCATATAATCAAGGTAACAAAATCATAAGTAACCAATAAACAAAGTATATACAAAACATACACATAGACCACCGTACATGTACATGGCAATAAGAGTATTTCTACAGTGCGCGTTTGATAGCGGAGAGTCATAAATATATAGTGGCACAGTGAGTAAGAAAAAGGGAATGGAAGGGTACGTACCATATACTGGGATAGAAGATAGGTGCTAGTGATTGTACACGCTGCCTATAAGATAGAAGTCATGGCAAGACCGGTAAGATCCGGGAGTATGGGGATATAATGGACACAAGAGGTATTACAATACAAGCCTACCGACAATGTCCAGAATACAGCGCTCGTTCAATGGCGAGAGAGTGTCCTTATGCAGCCTGAAGGAGATAGGGCAGTGTTGTAGGTACCAGCATATGGATACGATACCGAGAGCGTGTAAAGTATCTAAAATGATTTACCTTGCAGATGGCTGATTACGCGGTGTCCACCGCTGTATCGGTGAGGAGTTTAGGAGATTGGGCCATCTTTTAAATGCCAAAGGGCGGGAAAATATGCTGATGACCGCAGCGCAATGTGTGCTGTCTCGCGTCACCGCCCTGTGTCACAGCGGAAGTGACGCGCTGTGATGGACAGTGCAGGGCATGAATGTACTATGTTCCACCATAGGGTGGTGTGGGAGGGAGGGACGGAGACCGGATATGACGTACCGGAAGTGGGGCACCGGGCGTCAAAGGAAGAGGTCCCGTCGCCATGTTGGATGAGGCAGGCTGCTCTGCGCATGACCGCTGGGTATTGGGATATAGTGGAGACTCCACAGGATGATATAGGGTGAGGGAGCTAGGACCTGATATGACGCACCGGAAGTGGGGCGCCGGGCGTCAGTGTGGATAGATCCGTCGCCATGATGGGAGAGGCATGCTGTGATGTTTATGTCCGCTGACATATTGAATTAGAAAAATGCAGACAGGGACATGTAGGCTTAGGGTGCAGTGTGTGGACACTAGGGGCAGATAATTACTTGCCCTATGGGAGGTGGGAGCGCTAGCACGCGCCATGATAGGGAAAGAGGGGGAGAGGAAGAGAAAAAACCCAATAAGTACCTGAGCCCTTAATACACTAATGATAGATGGTATTTAGAGGGAAAAGAATTACATTGTAATGTCGGTACGTGACGACAAGTGACCGGCTGTAAAGTAAAATAAAATAAAAGAAAAGACAGGGGACAATAAAAGTGGACGTGACTAATCCAGAGCACAGTGATAGCAGGTGGACAAGATGGTGCTCGTGATCCGTAGTGTCAATAAATCAATACAGACGACTCTAAAAAAAAAAAACAGAGAAAAGCAAATTAGTAATGATACATAGCAACAACTGTTAAACAAACGCCATGAGTTCATAATCACGGTTTAAACCTTGAGGCTGTGTGCACACGTAGCAGATTTTTTGCGTGTTTTTCCGCTATAAAAACGCTATAAAACCGCGAAAAAAACGCTAACATGAAGCATCCTATGTAACAGAAGGCAATCCGCATTTTTTGTGCACATGCTGCATTTTTTTCCTGAGCGGAATCGCAATCCAGAAAAAAACGCAGCATATTCATTAAAATTGCGGAATCGCGGCGATTCTGCACACATAGGAGTGCATTGATCTGCTTACTTCCCGCACGGGGCTGTGCACACCATGCGAGAAGTAAGCAGATCAAGTGCGGTTGGTACCCAGGGTGTAGGAGAGGAGACTCTCCTCCACGGACTGGGCACCATATAAGTGGTAAAAAAAAAAGAATTAAAATAAAAAATAGCGATATACTCACCCTCTGGCGGCCCGACCTCCTCAACGGCTTCTGTGGTGTGTGTGAAGGACCTGCGATGACGTCACGGTCACATGACCGCTACGTCAATGGAAGGTCCTGAACACACAGCATTAGGAACGGACGCCGCTGAGGTGAGTATAACCTTTTTTTTGAATTTTTTTTTTATTATTTTTAACATTCTACCTTTTACTATAGATGCTGCATAGGCTGCATCTATAGTAAAAAGTTGGTCACACTGTTTTCCAAGCGATGCTACAGATCGCTTGGGAAACGCTAGCATTCTGCAAGCTAATTATGCTTGCAAAACGCTAGTTTTCTGCGGGTATATGCATGCAAATTCTGCATGCGATATACCCGCGGCAGGAGGCGCAGAATTGCCGCGGAAATTTCCGCGGCAATTCTGCAACGTGTGAACTTAGCCTCAGGAGTCAAAGTTTCTAAAGTGTGAATCCAGAACGCCTCCTTTTTGTGTAGTAAAGCGACTGTCACCACCCCTCCTAGGAGGTGGTACACTATCAATGACCTGGTATCGCAATTGAGAGACTGAGTGGCCTGATGAATGGAAATGGTGTGGGATTGGCAGGAGTAGATTCTTACATCGGATTGTAGATTTATGTTTTGAAATCCTATCTCTCACTGACTGTGTGGTCTCACCCACGTATAATAGTCTGCATGGGCACTTGATCAGGTACACAACGTAAGCGGACTCACATGTAAAGAACTGATTAATCTTAAAAGTCTTGCCTGATCTAGGATGTTGGAAGGTATTGCCCTTAAGCACATTGTGACACTGTGCACAATGGAGGCACGGAAACGTGCCAGTCTTGGGGCGTGATAGGAAGATTTGCCTTCGTTTATCTGCTGACCCGATATCAGCTTTGACTAAATTGTCCCTCAGATTAGGTGGCCTTCTGAAGCATGGTAAAAATGGTGACCTGAATTCAGGTATATCCGGATGAGCTGTGGACAAAAGATGCCAGTGTCGTCTGATAGCCTTGTGGAGGATAAAAGAGAAGGGATGGTACGAGTGCACGAAGGGAATGCGTTTACCCTGATCTCTGACGGAGGACCTAGGTGGAGGATCCCTGGATTGTGCTAGGACCGTTGGTGGATAACCCCTCTCGATGAATTTAGTGGTCATATTTTGGAGTCGTTCATCACATAAGGTACTATCTGGTACTATACGTTTCACTCGCTGAAACTGTGAGATTGGTATGGAGCGTTTGGTGGATGGTGGGTGAAAGCTATGGTAATGTAGCAAGCTATTTCTGTCTGTGGGTTTAGAGAAGAGGTCTGTAGTCAAAAAACCTGCTGGGTCTTTAAGTACCATGGTGTCCAGGAAATTAATAGAATGTAGGTCATGGCTATTCGTGAACTTGATGCTTGGCCAAGCCCCGTTGAGAAACTGGAAGAACTCCTGCAAGGACTCCAATGTGCCACCCCAGATGCAAAAAATATCATCTCTGAAACGTTTCCATAGGAAGACATTTTGAATAAACAGAGGATATTTATAGATGATTGAAGTTTCAAATTCTGTCATGTATGTATTTGCATACGGGGGTGCCACATTGGAGCCCATTGCGGTGCACCGCCTCTGTAAGTAGAAGGTATCCTGAAAAAGGAAGAAGTTATTGTACAGAACAATAGTCAATAATTCCACACATAGGTGGATCTGATTGGTAGTAAGGCCTGCAGTGGTGAGGGAATGGTGCACCGCGTTGATGCCATTGAGATGGGGGATGGACGTGTACAAGTCCTTGACGTCTAACGTAACCAAAAGGGTGTTAGTGGGTACCCTATGTAGCTCCCTGATATACTGTAGGAACTCCCCTGTATCCAGGATGAAGGAGGGTGATTTCTGGGTGATGGGTGTCAAATTTTTTTCGAGGTATATCGAGAGTGGGGAAAGGATTGAGTCTGTAGAGGCAACAATTGGCCTACCCGGTGGATTAGACAGATCTTTATGTACCTTGGGCAGGGTATAAAACACTGGTGTAATGGGATTGTTTTTTCTAAGAAACTCACTAGTTTTGGTGCCTATGATCCCTAAATTAGAGTATTTGGTTGTTTATTCCGCTGTGACACAGGGCGGTGACGCGACACAGCACACATTGCGCTGCGGTCATCAGCATATTTTCCCGCCCTTTGGCATTTAAAAGATGGCCCATTCTCCTAAACTCCTCACTGATACAGCGGTGGACACCGCGTAATCAGCAATCTGCAAGGTAAATCATTTTAGATACTTTACACTCTCTCGGTATCGTATCCATATGCTGGTACCTACAACACTGCCCTATCTCCTTCAGGCTGCATAAGGACACTCTCTCGCCATTGAACGAGCGCTGTATTCTGGACATTGTCGGTAGGCTTGTATTGTAATACCTCTTGTGTCCATTATATCCCCATACTCCCGGATCTTACCGGTCTTGCCATGACTTCTATCTTATAGGCAGCGTGTACAATCACTAGCACCTATCTTCTATCCCAGTATATGGTACGTACCCTTCCATTCCCTTTTTGTTACTCACTGTGCCACTATATATTTATGACTCTCCGCTATCAAACGCGCACTGTAGAAATACTCTTATTGCCATGTACATGTACGGTGGTCTATGTGTATGTTTTGTATATACTTTGTTTATTGGTTACTTATGATTTTGTTACCTTGATTATATGAACTGTTTTGATATATGTACTTTTCAGTTACTGACGAAGGTCCTTTGTGTGACCGAAACGTTTTGCTTCGGATACAATAAATTATCCATTTCCTTTCACCACAAAGTTGAGTGCTGGGTTTTGTATTTACTTGGTATAACGGTTTGGGAACCTACCCATGCACCTTCTTAGGTTGTGCACACGTTGATCTGTCATCACTGATAAAAACAGCCACTCACTCACCTACCAGATTATGGTGGGGTTGGTTGCATAGTAGAAAAAATTGCACACATATAGGCTTGCGCAGAACACCAGTCACACAGGTATGTGCGGTGCAAAGTGTCTAGCGTACAGCCTCTTGATGATGCACCCCTGATAATACTATGGTCGTCATCAATAGGCTGTAATCCGGACACTTTGCACTGCACATACCTGTGTGACTGGCGTTCTACGCAAGTACTATTTGTGTGCTATTTTTTCTACTAGACAGCCAACCCCTCCATAATCTGGAAGGTGTGTAGGTGGCTGTTTTTATCAGCAGTTTGCACCTTTGCTGCCCCTGGCTTTGTTAGTGAGGTCCTGCTAGGAGTGCATTTGTCATCAGACAGGTTTTGGGAAGGCTGTATCCTTATGGTATATATATATATATATATATATATTTTTTTTTTACATTTTTCTATGTTAGCCGCTTTTGAGATCAGTATTAGGACTCGCAAGCATGAGGACCCTTGATGTTGGGTTTCGAGCTTATCTATTTTGTTCAAAATATTAACCAATACCTCATTTAATGTATTTATCATATGCATTAATTATTTTGCGCTTTTTATCATTTTTTGCAGGATGCAGCGAGGCCTCTTTTTGATGGCTTGGTGTATTAGGGCATCTGTCTCTGTGGGGAATTTTTATATGCAAATAGCCTCTTCTGAGAGAAAGAGGACTTGAACTCTATAGCGCCACCTGTTGGTAGTGGCGATTAGTGTTGAGCATTCCGATACTGCAAGTATCGGGTATCGGCCGATACTTGCTGTATCGGAATTCCGATACCGAGATCCGATATTTTTGTGATATCGGGTATCGGTATCGAAACAACATTAATGTAAAAATGTGTAAAAGAGAGAATTAAAATAAAAAATATTGCTATACTCACCTCTCCGACGCAGCCTGCACCTTACCGAGGGAAGCGGCAGCGTTCTTTGTTTAAAATTCGCGCTTTTCTTTCCTTTACGTGAGTCCCGGCTTGTGATTGGTTGCGTGCCGCCCATGTGACCAGGACGCAACCAATCACAGCAAGCCGTGACGTAAATTCAGGTCCTTCAGGATTTTAAAATTACGTTCCGGCGTTGTGATTGGTTGCGTCGCAGTCACATGGGAGACGCAACCAATCACAGCAAGCCGTGACGTAATTTCAGGTCCTCAAGGATTTTAAAATTACGTCCCGGCTTTGTGATTGGTCCGCGTCCCGGCAACATGGCCGCCATTAACCAATCACAAGCCGTGACGTCACGGGAGGCTGGACACGCGCGCTTTTTAAAATGGGCGCGTGTCCAGCCTCCCGTGACGTCCCGGCTTGTGATTGGTTGCGCCGCGGTCAACCAATCACAAGCCGGGAGGCTGGACACGCGCCCATTTTAAAATTTTAAAATGCGCGCGTGTCCAGCCTCCCGGCTTGTGATTGGTTGACCGCGGCGCAACCAATCACAAGCCGGGACGTCACGGGAGGCTGGACACGCGCCCATTTTAAAAAGCGCGCGTGTCCAGCCTCCCGTGACGTCACGGCTTGCTGTGATTGGTCCGCGTCCCGGCAACATGGCCGCCCTGACCAATCACAAGCCGGGACTTCACGTAACCAAGTAAAAGCGCGAATTTTAAACAAACAACGCTGCCGGTTCCCTCGCTGAGGTCCAGGCTGCGTCGGACAGGTGAGTATAGCGATATTTTTTATTTTAATTCTTTCTTTTACACATTTATATGGATCCCAGGGCCTGAAGGAGAGTTTCCTCTCCTTCAGACCCTGGGAACCATCAGGAATACCGTCCGATACTTGAGTCCCATTGACTTGTATTGGTATCGGGTATCGGTATCGGATTGGATCCGATACTTTGCCGGTATCGGCCGATACTTTCCGATACCGATACTTTCAAGTATCGGACGGTATCGCTCAACACTAGTGGCGATCCTACAAGTCACAATCAACCCTTTAACGAGACTTGCAATATAACTTAGGATAAAAGCCAAATCAGAATCTCAATTTGCAGACACTGTGTTTCGGGCTATTGGCCCTTGTCAGTGCAAAGTATGAGATCTGATTTGGCTAGGTGAGCGGCTGTGGACAGGGGTCTAAGGGTTAAGGCTTCTACTTGTGGAGAGTGACATACCAGCTCTGGCTTGTGCAATGCTCCTCTGGGAAATTTTATATGGAAATTGCTTCTTCAGAGAGAAAGAGGACTTGAACTCGTCTCTGTGGGTTGCATATATATAGTGCTTTGCAGCCCGCCTGATAATACTATGGGTGTCATCAATAGGCTGTAAGCTGGACACTTTGCACTGCACATACCTGTGTGACTGGCGTTCTACACAAGCCCTATTTGTGTGCAATTTTTTCTACTAAGCAGCTAACCCCTCCATAATCTGTTAGGTGTGTGGGTGGCTGTTTTTATCAGTAGCTGGCACCTGTGCTGCCCCTGGCATTGTTTGGTTCACCCTGATTTACAAAGTCTTTCTGACCATCTACTTACTATCCCAATCAGAGTATACAAATACATACAAATGTACAAATTACACCTGTGGCAAATGATGGTAACATAAATGATATTAATCCCTTTACGTCCGATGTCTGACATAGCACATAATGAGCTGGTGTCAGTTCCCACCCTATGATTTGCTGTTTGTCATGACTTTGAAGTGTCACATAGTGTAAACATGCAGTGACAATTCAGTGCCAACAGCTGACAGTGACAGCTGAGAGGCATAGGAAGAGGTGCAGGGAACCATGCAGTCGGTCCCTGCACCAACATCGCTGTGATCGGTCAGTTAATCTGACTGACTGATCACAGCATGATCGTGCAGCAGATGCAGAAATATCAGCACTTCCTGTCCGATCCGTGCAGGAGCTCAGTGATGCCAGTGGCTGAGCTCCTGCACTAAACATCCAAGAGTGGTGCCAGCTCTGGCCCTAGCTGTTACCCCCCTAAATGCTGCAATCAAGCATGATCGCAACATTCAGGAGGCAGGCAGAGGGACGGGAGAGGGATGGGAGCTGCCACTGCCTTCTGATCGTTACCATGGTACCCCCGCAGTAGTCATGATGATCCCCAAGCTACAGAAAGCTTCTAAGACCATGTTCACAGCATGGTCTCAGAAGCTTTCAGTATAGGTATAATGCACTGTAATGCTGGTGTATTGCAATACATTATACCTGCAATCAAAGGAAAAAAGTGAAAATCCCATAGAGGGATGGAAAAAAAATGTAAAAAAAAAAAATATATATTACAAAATAATAACAAAAAATTACACTAATAAATACAATTTTTATGTAAAAGAAATTAAACAAAAAATGTACACCTATTTAGTATCGCCACGTCCTGAACAACCCGATCTAGAAGTGTCGCACTAGTTAAACCCTTCAGTGAACGCCATAAAAAAATGCAAGGAAAAGGTAGCAAATTATTATTAGCAGACCGCTGTAAAAATAAATGTCATAAAACTCGATCAAAAAGACGAATCTAAATAAAAATGGTATCTCTGAAAACGTCATCTTGTCACGCAAAAAACAAGCTGCCATACAACTCCATCAACGGAAAGATCAGTTATAGCTCAGAATAAAGCAGTGCAAACATTTTTTTTTCCTATAAAAGTTTTTATTGTGTAAAAATGTCAAAATATAAATAAATATATAAATGTGGTATCGCTGTAGTTGTACTGACCCGAAGAATAAAGCTGCTTCATCAATTTAACCACACGGTGAATGGCATATAACTCCCCCCCCCCCCCCCCCCCCAAAAAAAAAAAAAAAAAAATCCTGAATTGCTGGCTTTTGTTCATTCTGCCTCCAAAAGATCGGTAGAGAAAGCGATCAAAAAATGCCATGTGACCGAAAATAGTAACAATAAAAACGTCAACTCATCCAGCATAAAGCAAGCCCCCATATGACTGTTGGCCGAAATATGGAAAAATTATATCTCAAAATATGGTGATGCAAAAACTAGTTTTTGCAATAAAAATAATCTTTTAGTGTGTGACAGCAGCCAAACAGAAAAACTCGATATAAGTCTGGCATCGCTGTAATCGCACGGACCCCACGAATAGTTGTCTAATCACTTATATCGTATGAGGAACGGTATAAACCAATTTCTTCACATGCTGTTGATTTGTTCATTCTGCCTCCCAAAGATTGCAGTAAGGCTCTGCTCACATCTATCCTATGCCCTACACCAGGCTTTCAGTTTTATTCCATGAAATATGTGATTCACACTTAACCCCGGGCGGAAGATTCCCTATAATGAGGTAGATGGAGGCAGTGTGGATGTTGTCTCACCTGTGATTCGGCAGTGTCCGTCTTTTTAGGCGTGCATAAAAATGCAGTCGGCCACAGTTTTGTGCATTTTTGAAAAGTAGGACACAGCTGAACAGAGGTCAGACAGTCCACTGTAACTCTTCTGCCTCAGTATAGTGACTGCATCTGTCGGGAGTTTCATCTGAATCACATCACTCATAGATTTACATGGAAACCCCAAAGTAAGCGCTTAGCATAGAGCCCAGGATAAATGTGATCCCAAATGTTATGTAAAATGTTCCCGATGAAAGCTTCAACTCAATTCACAATAAAAGCAAGTCCCCACTTACTTGAACGGAAATATAGGGTGCTTCCTCCTTTCTGGTAGCAGAAAGGCTCTGGAGAAGCAAATTGGCTCCTCGCCGCCCCCCCCCCAAGAAAAGAAAGAAACTCTGGTAATACTACACTCCCAAATCCAAATGCCCCAGTTTGCATAAACCAACTTTAGCGTGCACATCTTTGGCAGGGGTATAATTTCTAAAATGAGGTCACTTGAGGGGGATTCTGCTCTTCTTGCACTTAGGGACTCTGTTCATGGAGTCCGCAAACTATTTTAAGAAAATCTGCCCTCTAGGAGGCAAATGGCGCTCCTTCCTTAGTCTCACCGTACGACTAAGCAGGAGTATTTCTACATTCAGCAGAAATTGTGGGACAAATTTTGGTGTAATTTTTACCCATTTCACTTTGTGAAAATGTAAAATCTTGGGCTAAAACAAAATTTCTCTAGTAACCCTCCACGACAGCACACCGGAGGATTTGCCCCTTTCCTTATAGGGACAGGAAGCATCAAAGAGGTTAAATAACCCCTCCCACATCCTCCCCCTCAGTGTTCTTTCCTGTCCCTACTAGGGATGAAGGGGTCATCCACAGTGTACTGTGTCGGCAACAGTCACCAGTGGGGAAATAGATACAAGCCGGCCAGCAGGGGAGCAGATTTGCCTCTCCTCCCCAAGCGTTGCTCCTGTCTCCGTACAGAACTTGGGACCCCCCTCCAGTCTGCACCTTTGGGTAAGGTCTGTGGGGGATTCTTCGGCTGGAGGCCGGCTTCAGCATACCAGCAGGATTCTTGCGTTCCACACTGGAATGCATAAACAATACAGCGCAGATGGTGTTGGCAGGCCCCTCCCCCCCACACCTGGACATCGGAGGGAGGAGGTCCTCTAATCAAAGAACAGGTGCTGGAAGTCCGGTCGCCCATATAAGAGCCCTGGACAAGGATGACATCTAAAGTAGGACCACTGTGTGGTAACAGCATGGAGATGTCAGGTTCCTCTCGCGTCTGCGAATCCCAGCGCCCTCCCGGTCCCAGTAAGTACTCTGGCACTGGGTGTCCATTTCTTGTGTGCAGGTTTAGAGCTACATTATTCCTTCTCCCCTTGTAGGAGGACAAGGAACCTGCACCAGGAAGCAAGTCCAAGGCTTCACGGAGATTTATAGTCTGTACACAAAAGTTGGCCTCTTTGCATAAGAAGACATTATGTAAAGAATGCACTGAGAAAGTCATCAGGGAAGAGCAACCATCCTTGATGGAAGATATTAAGGGCCTAATCCAACAGGAGATTAAAACCTCCCTGGCTGCTTTTTCCCAGCCTGCACCCACTCCCAGTGTCCCTCCGGAAGCTAAAAGGAGGAAGCTTAATCTAGATGAGGAAGGGAATGATGATTCTCAGGATGAAACGTCGATCCTAGATGATCCTCTGGAAGAAGGCAAATTAATCTTGAAACCAGAGGTCTCCCAACAGGAGAGAGATTATTTCTCCTCAGGTGATATAGAGGAACTCCTCACTGCAGTAAGGAGGTCAATTCAGGAAGAGAAGACTGCCCAGACGATACAGGAAGAGATATTTGTGGGTCTCTGTTCCAGGAAGAAGCAGATGTTTTCCATTCATAAAAGCATCCGGGACCTGGTGCTAGAGAAGTGGGAATCCCCAGAAAAGAGGCTAGCCATTCCAGTTGAGATAGACAGGTTCCCTGTGGACAACGAAATGGCATCATTCTGCTCAGAGATTTCAAAGGTCGACATCCCGATTGCACGGGTAGCTAAAAAAAGCACACTACCATTTGAGGATGCCTCACAGTTGAAGGATCCTCTGGAACGCAAGATGGATGGGCTAATGAGGAAATCATGGGAAACCTCAGCATCTTTATTAAATACCAACGCCATATCTACCTGTGTGGCCCAATCGATGTACCATTGGCTGGGGCAGCTGGAGGAACACCTGTCCACAGATACTCCCAGAGAGGACATCCGAACTTCTCTACCTCTCTTCCAAAAGGCAACATACCGTAGTTCCTAGCAGATGCTTCTGCAGAATCTGTAAAAATGGCAGCAAGATCGTCACGGTTATCAAACTCTGTGAGACGAGCACTCTGGCTAAGATCCTGGAGTGGGGACATGACTTCAAAAATGAAGTTGTGTTCTATCCCCTTCAAAGGGAAATACATTTTTGGTCCTGCCCTCGACGAGCTGTTAGAGAAGTCTTCAGATAAAATGAAGACTTTATAGTCTTCAGAGAGGGAATGGCACTAGGTGCGCATGAATCACAGCACGAAAACTTTCAATCACATCACTCCATATGGGTGCAGTCAGCGTGGAGCAACTGGGTTTATGGTGCTCAGCTATACTCAAGTGTTGCAATGCGACATTTCACAAAGTTAGTTTTTAGAAAATAGCGGCACTCACCAGTTTGCTGATCCAAAGTGTTTAATCCATGTGCAGATTAATACAAACACATCTTGGAAAGTGCGGAGGGTACGGGGAGTGCAGAGGGACAACGGCCGTTTCGTGCGATTAGCACTCCTACGGGTCCAGGTGTGATAAAATGATGTCATTTCCTTTTATACAGTTTACATCAGTGATAGAAAAACAACAAATTACTGACATTTTTAGGAAATCTTAAATACGAATCGTATCCAAATGTGTTTCACATATATCAGTAACTATTTTATCTTATGCTTACTGTACGAAATTTATAAAAATACGGCCATATCCAGTTTATCATTTAGGCCTAACGGACCTTGAGCATTGGTACTTATAATCCATTTCTCCTCCTCTCTAAAAAGGAGCCTATTATGGTTACCTCCTTGAGGGGGAAATTTAACTAATTCCAAGCCAGCGAAGTACATTAATTCGGGGTTGCTGTTGTGCTCTTCTTGCATATGCTTAATAAGACGCATGCAACCCTTGCCTGTAGTTATGGAATTATAGTGCTCTCTAAATCTGGTGGCCAAAGGACGTATTGTCTTTCCAATATAAAAATAATTACATGGACAAAAAATCACATAGACCACATATTTACTCTTACATGTGATAAAATCTTGTGTTCTATGAGAAATTCCTCCTATTTTTAATGGATTATCCAATTTGTGCAAGTGGCAGAATCTACAATTTTTACATTTAAAGTTACCTTTTGGTAAATCCTTTGATAACCAATTATTATGTACTGGCAGTAGCCTATTATGCACTAATAGAGCACCAAGATTTTTAGTGCGTTTGTACGCAAATTGTGGATCAAGTGTCGTGACTTTTACTAAATCTCTGTCATTTTGCAGAATGTGCCAATTTTTTCTCACTGCTATATGAACCGCTCTGTCCATTGGGCTATGTTTAAATGTGAAATTAAACCTACGCAGAGTTTTATCATCCAGCATCTGGTTTTTTTACTGTTCGTTTTTTGAGTAATTCAGACTGTGACAATTTATCAGCCCTATTCTCTGCTCTATCTAAAACTTCAGTAGGATATCCCCTATTTCTGAACCGTTGTTTGAGTTCAACAATTTGCTCTTTATACCTTTTATCACTATTCTTTATTTTCCTCAACCTTACCATTTGACTATAAGGGATTGCGTTTCTTGTATGGGGCGGATGAGCACTTTCATAATGCAACACATTATTTGTCGCAGTGGGCTTTCTAAATACACTAGTCTGAATTTCCCCTTCTATCACATCAATTTTCACGTCTAGAAATTCCAAGGAGTTTTTACCAAAACACGCGGTGAAACATATGTTTTCGTCATTGTTCATATTCAAATGCGATACAAAGTTATTAGTCACATTCTGTTCCGTCCCATATGGTGAAAATATCATCTGCGAATCGCAAATATGTGCGAATAAATTTTAGATATGGGTTATTTATATTTGTAATATGTTTTTCTTCAAATGCCGCAAGAAATAAATTTGCGAAGACGCAAGCTATCGGTGTGCCCATCGCGGTGCCCGTTTTTTGTGCGTACCATTTGTCTAAAAATTTAAATGTATTATGGGACAGAACGAATGTGAGACTTTCTATAATGAAGGAAATAAACATGTCGTCTTTTCCAGTGTTTTTTAAGATTTTTTTCTATTGCTTCAATTCCCTTTGACTGAGGAATTCTTGTGTAGAGATTCACTACGTCTATAGATACAAGTGAGAAGCTACTCTGCCAATCCACATTTCTCAGAGCACGCAAAAAATCACCGCTATCTTTGACAAAGGCAGGAATTTTTTTCAACAGCGGTTTCAGTAACCAGTCCAAGAATTGAGAGAGGCGTTCTGTCAAAGAATTCTGACCCGAGATTATTGGGCATCCAGGGGGTCTTTCTGCACTCTTGTGTATCTTGGGGATACTATACCAGTGAGGAATGTTAGGGCACTCAGGTAGAAGTTTTTCTGCCCTTGTTTTTCTCAAAACACCTTTTTCTACATATTTATTGAGTAATACCCTTAATTTTTCTATGTTTATGCGTAGGGTTGCCATCAAGTAATTGGTATGTTTCTACATCACTTAATTGTCCATTTGTATCACAATTAATTTCTTTTCTAGTTTTTTCAGAAAAGTGGAATTCTGTTCTTCAGTTATTCTTGACGTTAATTCTCTCTTTGCTTTTTCTAGTTGTTCACATAAAGTGGTATATTCCTTTTCGTTCTGTTTTATGACCAACTTTAGGAGGCTTAGGGAACATTGTAAATGGATTTGCTCCCAAGCTTGCTGGAAACTGGGATCATTATTAAATTGTGAGATCTCTTTGTAAACTCGAAGTCCTCTTGGGACCCGATTACATTCTACATATGACTTCAGAGATTTTATTGTCCAAAATAATTTAATTTCCTTTTCGGCTAAGGTTCCGATCTTCATCTCAAGGATCTTTGTGCCGATTAATTCCAATTCGTCACGTATATTACAGTTAGCAAAAAACTCACCCGCACTCTCTCTTCCCGCTAATAAACTGGATGCTGCACCATGACAAGGAGCCATATCTGTAATGTCCTCACTTTGGGACTCCATGATTTTGTTCAACATGCTGCTCAGCTTCCTGTGCTCTATTCCTGGATATATGTCAAAGGTACGTCGTTATAGTCTTCAGAGAGGGAATGGCACTAGGTGCGTATGAATCACAGCACGAAAACTTTCAATCACATCACTCCATATGGGTGCAGTCAGCGTGGAGCAACTGGGTTTATGGTGCTCAGCTATACTCAAGTGTTGCAATGCGACATTTCACAAAGTTAGTTTTTAGAAAATAGCGGCACTCACCAGTTTGCTGATCCAAAGTGTTTAATCCATGTGCAGATTAATACAAACACATCTTGGAAAGTAGAAGTGCTAATCGCACGAAACGGCCGTCGTCCCTCTGCACTCCCCGTACCCTCCGCACTTTCCAAGATGTGTTTGTATTAATCTGCACATGGATTAAACACTTTGGATCAGCAAACTGGTGAGTGCCGCTATTTTCTAAAAACTAACTTTGTGAAATGTCAAAATGAAGACTTTACCAGAACCGAGGAATGCTAGGATAAAGGCCCTTTTGCCCCCAACAAGAGCTTACACCTCAGTACAAGGGGAAAGGCAAAACAGGTCGCTGGAGCTACCCGAAAGGGGGACAAGGCAGAAATCTTTTTCTTCCCCACTCCCAGAGACAAAATAAGTCATGCCAACACAGTAGGAGGTCGCATCTCAAACTTCCTTCCACAGTGGCACAATATTTGTTTATTTGTTCAGACCAATGGACTCTAACATCAGTCAGGAAAGGAATAAAGATAGATTGCCTCATATCCTCCAAAAACAATAAAGACAACACGACTCTCCTCTCCAGAGCTACAGTCCACCTTTATAGCAGGAGTGAAGGACCTATTATCTACAAAGGTAGTCTCCATAGTCCCGGAAAGGGAAAGAAACAGGGGACATTATTCAAACCTGTTCCTCATAAAAAAAACCAAAAGGGTCCCATCGGGTTATAATCAATCTGAAACGTCTGAATCGTTACATACCAAACAGAAGATTCAAGATGGAATCTGTCGGGTCAACAGTACCCCTGATTGGGCATGATTTTGTCATGGCAACAATAGACCTACAGGATGCATATTGCCACATCCTGATCCATCCAACTTATTGGAAATACTTAAGATTCTCAACTGCCCAGGAGGAGCACACAGTCCATCAGTTTAATGTTCTCCCATTCGGTCTTTCCTCGGCCCCACGGATCTTCACAAAAATTGTCAGAGGTCATAGCATACATCAGAGGTCAGCACATATGCATATTTCCATACCTCGACAATTTCTTGTTGGTGGCTCTGTCAGTACCCAGGCTACAGGAACATCTACAGATGGTGATCTTGGTAGCACCATTCTGGCCCAAAAGAATGTTTCGATACCCTTGCCAACTTCAGAATAGAGGGACCTGTAGAGCTACCCCCAGTCAGAAGCCTCCTCCACCAGGCGCCAATCTTCAATCCGAGTCCCAAGAGGTTACATCTGAATGCCTGGCTTCTGAGTTCTCAATCCTGAAGACCATAATGTTTTCAGAATGGGTTATTAGGACACTACAGAAAGGCAGTAACAAACTCTATATTCCAGAAGATATGGAAGACCTTTTATCTCATGGAGTGCACTTGAACAACCTAACCCGCACCAGCTGAACTTAGCACAGATCCTGGATTTTCTGCAGGAAGGGCTAGAGAAGGGTCTCAGACCTAGCACCGTCAAAGTCCAGGTGGCGGCTCTAAGCTCTACTTTTGACCAGACGTTAGCCGACCACCAATGGATTAGAAGGTTTATGACAACAGGATCTCCAAAACATCCAAGAGCTGCAAATTTACTGTCATCCTGAGACCTCAATGTTGTCTTGAAGGGACTCACACTACCACCTTTTGAGCCCTTGTTATCCATAGATGTAGACAGACTCTCCTGGAAAGCAGCCTTCCTAGTAGCAATAACTACAGCTAGGAGAATGGGTGATTTACAAGCTTTCTCGATCAACGAATCCTACATGAAGATCTTACAGGACCGACTTATTCTGCGACTGGATCCGTCATTTCTTCCCAAGGTGGTCTCAGAATTTCACAAGTCTCGGGAGATAATTCTTCCCTCCTTCTATAAAGAGCTGGGAAATAAGGAAGAACAGTTCCACACTTTGGACGTTCGGAGAATGGTACTCCATTATCTTCAGGGGACGGAAAAAAATAGGAAGGACAGAGGACAGAATAAGCGGAAGAAGACTTCCAGATTCACGATCGCCACCTGGATCAAGATGGCAATCTCTGAAGCATATCATGTCTAGGGCCTTCCACCACCAGAGAAATTTACGGATCACTCTACCAGAGAAATATCTGTCTCCTGAGCCGAGAAAGCCAGTGCTTCCATCGAGCAGATATGCAGAGCTGCTTACCTGGTCCTCGGTCCATATTTTCTCCAAGCATTACAGGCTAGACCTGATGGCAGAATAGGACTTGGCCTTCGGGAGAAAAGTCCTCTGAGCTATAGTCCCTCCCTAAACAATACTCTTGGGCACTGCTCCGGTGTACTGTCATGGGGGGTTACTAGAGAAAATAGAATTAGACTTACTGGTAATTCGGTTTCTAGTAACCCACCACGACAGCACGGGTAAATCCCTCCCTTTTGCTTAATTTTTCATTCTTCTTAGACAAAGACAATAAAATATAATTTGAAGCATTCCTTCTCCTGTGGTCCTTTATAATAACACCAAGGAGGAGGATGTGGGAGGGGTTATTTCACCTATTTGGTATTTCTTGTCCCTATGAGGAAACTGGTAACATCCTCTGGTGTGCTGTCGTGGTGGGTTACTAGAACATGAATTACCGGTAAGTCTTAATTCTATTTTTTGTGGTAAAAATTTAATTATTTTTCTTCACTGCTCAATGGTATAGAATTCTGTGACACACCTGTGGTGTCAATTTGATCACTGCACCCATAGATGAAGTCAGTGAGAGGTTTAGTTTGTAAAATGTGGTCACTTATGGGGGATTCTGCTGTTATGGCACCTCAAGGGTTCTCCCAGTGGGTCATGCCAACCTGAAATCATATTAGTAAAATCTGCAAAATAATATGGCGCTCCTCCCTTTTGAGGTTTGCACTATGCCTCAAAAGTAGTATTGGCGAATTCAGGAGAAATTGCACAACAAATTGAGAGGTCCATTTTTTTTTTAAATTTGGGGCTAAAACAACATTTTAATGGAAAAAAAATGTAATTATTCTTCAGCATCCAATGTGATATACATTTCTGTGTGGCACATTTGGTGTCAATATGATGACTGCACCCGTAGATGAAGTCATTGAGAGGTTTAGTTTGTAAAATGTGGTCACTTATGGGGGGTTTCTGCTGTTCTGGCACCTCAGGGGCTCTGCCAATGTGACATGGCTCCCTCAAACCATTCCATCAAAATCTGAACTCCAATATGACGCTTCTTCCCTTCTGAGCTTTTGCACTGTGCCTCAAAAGTAGTTTTCCCCCATACATGGGGTATTGACACACTCGGGAGAAATTTGGGGTCCATTTTCCACTGTTGCCTGTGTGAAAATAAAAATTTTGGTGCTGAAAGATTAATTTTGTAGAAATATTGTTTTTTTTTTTGTTTTTTTTGGCCGTACGTTAAAAACTTTTGTGAAGCACCTGGGGTGCTCACCACACATCTAGATAAGTTCCTTGAGGGGTCTGGTTCCCCAAATTGTCACGTGTGCGTAGTTTCCACTGTTTATGCACATCAGTGGCCCTCCAAACGTGACATGGTGTCCACTCTTGATTGCAGCCAATTTTGTGTTCAAAAAGTCTAACGGTGCTCCTTCTCTTTCGAGCCCTGTCGTGCACACATGCATGCATATAGGGTTTTGGTGTATTCAGAAGAAATTGCACAGCAAATATTGGTGTCCATTTTCTCCTGATACCCTTGTGGAAAAAAAAAAAGGGACTTAACCCCTTCATCACCTTGGATTTTTCATTTTTGAGCTTGTTTTTTGCTCCCCTTCTTCCCAGAGCTCTAACTTTTTTATTTTTCCATCAATATGGCCGTGTGAGGGCTTGTTTTTTGCAGGACACATTGTGATTTTGAACATCACCATTGGTTTTGCCATATAGTGTACTGGAAAACGGAAACAAAATTCAAATTGCGGTGAAATTGCAAAAAATGGCAATTCCACAATTGTGTTTTTTTCTTTTTTTTTCACTGTGTATTTACTAAATGTCAAAACTGACCTGCCATTATTATTCTCCGGGTCATTACAAATTCATAACTATCAAACATGTATAGGTTCTTTTTTATTGACGTTGACGTTTTTATTGATACCATTTTGGTGTCGATACGATCTTTTCATCGCCCTCTATTGCATTTTAATGCAATGTTGCTGCAACCAAAAAAAATGTAATTCTGGCATTCTGATTTTTTTTTCTCATTACACCTTTACCGATCAGATTCATTCTTTTTATATATAGATAGATTGGGCGTTTCTGAACGTGCCGAAACCAAATGTGTATTTTTTTTTCAATTTTGAATGGGGGGTAATTTTAAACTTTTTTATATTTTTTACCCCTTCAATACGCAGCCCTTTTTCGTTTTTGCGTTTTCGTTTCTCGCTCCCCTCCTTCCCAGAGCCATAACTTTTTAATTTTTCTGTCAGTATGGCCATATGAGGGCTTATATTTTGCGGGACGAGTTGTACTTTTGAACGACACCATTGGTTTTACTATGTCTTGTACTAGAAAGCGGGGAAAAAATTCCAAGTGTGGTGAAATTGCAAAAAAAAGTGCAATCCCACACTGGTTTTTTGTTTGGCTTTTTTGCTAGGTTCACTAAATGCTAAAACTGACTTGCCATTGTGATTCTCCATGTCATTCCGAGTTCATAGACACCAAATATGTCTAGGTTATTTTTTATCTAAGTGGTGAAAAAAAAATTCCAAAGTTTGCTAAAACAAAAAACAATTTCGCCATTTTCCAGGATCTCTGATTGGGTGATGGCTTATTTTTTGCGTGCCGAGCTGACGTTTTTAATGATACCACTTTTGTGCAGATACGTTCTTTTGATCGCCCGTTATTGTATTTTAATGCAATGTCGCAGCGACCAAAAAAATGTAATTCTGGCGCTTTGAAACTTATTCTCGCTACGCCATTTAGCGATCAGGTTAATCCTCTTTTTTAATTGGTAGATCGGCCGATTCTGAACGCGGCGATACCAAATATGTGTAGGTTTATTTTTTTTTTTTTTTGAATGGGGCGAAAGGGGGGTGTTTTAAAAAGTATGAAAAAAATAAAATAAAAGTTTAAAACTTTTTTTTTTTTTTTTTACTTTTCCCATGCTTCAATAGCCTCCATGGGAAGCTAGAATCTGGCATAACAGGATCTGCTCAGCTACATAGGAGCGATCATCAGATCGCTCCTATGCAGCTGAATGACAGGCTAGCTATGATCGCCGACCACAGGGTGGCGCTCACAACAAGCAGGCATCAACAACCATAGAGGTCTCAAGGAGACCTCTGGTTGTTATGCCGACACAACGCTGACCCCCGATCACATGACGGGGTCGGCGATGCACGCATTTCCGGCCCGATGTCCGGAAGCGGTAGTTAAATGCCGCTGTCAGCGTTTGACAGCGGCATTTAAGTAGTTAATAGTTCCACCTGCCGCTATTTCGCGCACATGTCAGCTGTACAAAAGGGCTGACATGTCGCGACTTTGATGTGGGCTCAGCGCCGGAGCCCACATCAAAGGGGGAGACATGACATGCGCCGTACTAGTACGGCGCATGTCGTGAAGGGGTTAAAATAATTTTTTGTTTACTTTTCACATCAAATGGGAGATTAGAAACTGCAACATCCAATCGCCTGTGCCACACACAGGAGGGCTGTAATGGAAAAGTTGCGGCTCATCGCCGGATCCCGGAGCAAACGAGTAGGTGACCTTAGACGTAACCTATACGTCATAGGTCGTAAAGGGGATACGTAAATTTTTTGGGAAATAGTTGTTAAATGTTTTATTTTTCTCCTTCGCCTCATTGGGGGACACAGACCATGGGTGTATGCTGCTGCCACCAGGAGGCTGACACTAAGTATTACAAAGAAAGTTAGCTCCTCCCCTGCAGTATACACCCCTCTGCTGGCTCCCAGGAGGCACACGGACGGGTCTGCTATTCAGACCCAAAGAACTCTTTTTTTCCGTTTTTTACTTTTTACTACGGTCGAATGGGGCGACGGATTCTTTCATGTTCCGATCTCCTCGAACCATCAACAGGCGAGCACGGGAGTTTTACCTCTCCGTATCCTCTCCTGCGACGTGGGAAGCCACTGCCTGAGCTGATTCTAGGGGCGACGGGCCCCTTCGAGGGCACCGATCTCCCCCCTCCCTTATCAGACGAGCACTGGAGTTTTACCTTCAGTATCCTCTTCTGCAGCCAGGCCTATTGCCGGACATTCAGCCCTGTCCACCAGGTTTTACCCTCGGCTGTACAGAGGCACCTTCCAGCGTGGCGTCCGAGCAGCCCCCACTGCATCACCACTGAAAAAGCGGATGATGGAAGGAGGCAGACGGTTCCTCTCCACCCCTCTTCTGCAGGGATGGTGGATGGAGGCTCCCCAACCCTGCATCGGCCTATCTACCCGGGCACAGCTCCTACCTGCAGCATCTGCCATGGTCCCCCTCCATATTGGGGTAAGTGCTCCGTGAGATTTGGGTGTTCCGACGGTCAGAGGAGGGCTCCATAGCGACTGGGTCCCCACAGAGCTTCGCGGCACTTTTCCCCTCAGTCTGCGGGTGCACGCCGGCCGAAGCCATAACTTTAGTCCCCGGCTTCGGCCCTGTTTAGGCCGCAGCCCGGGAGGCCCCGCCCACCGCTTGCTCCCTTCTAGCGGCTCCGCCCCCCTATTCAGGCGCTTCTCGTTCCAGACGAGATCTCGGCGGCCATCTTCCTCCTCCTCCTTTGCGGTCACTATTTCTTCTGGAGGGGGCCGCCTTCTTCTGGAGGGGGCCGCGGCCGGCGGTTTTTCAGCGCTGAAGTCAGCGCTATTCCAGTCGGGGGACTCAGAACCTGAGTGAGGTGAATCGGCCTTCCCCCCCCCCCCCGGCACGCATCCCGGCAGCATTAAGGGACTAGCTTTCCCTGTTTTTTTATATACTTAAGGCTGCAATTTTCTGGTGCTCCTGCACACTACAGAATGTATAGTACAGTATGCAGGCTTGCAAACGGAGAGCTGTGAGTTCCCAGCAACGAAGCTCTCATGACTCCTTCCCTGGTGACTCCTTCCCTGGTGACTCATTCCCTGGTGACTCATTCCCTGGTGACTCATTCCCTGGTGACTCATTCCCTGGTGACTCATTCCCTGGTATTTGCTACTCTGCCTCGGTAGTCGCTGGGCCCATAGGTGCATCCCCAGCTTTCCATGCCTTTTTATTAAACCCAGGACCAGCATTCCCTGGTCTTAAGGGTCCCCTAGTTTTAAAAGGGTCACATCCCCAGCATTCTCTGCTCTGCCAGAAGCCGGTCTCTTTTTCCTTAGTACTTAATCAGGCCAGTATGCCCTGGTCTTAAAGGCACAGGGCCAGTAGGCACTGGTCTTAAAGGCACATGGCAAGTGTGCCCTCGTCTTAAAGACACATGACCAGCATCCCTGGTCTTAAAGGAGCATGACCAGCCTTTTTTTGTTCTTAAAGGCACATTACCAGCTTTGCTGGTCTTTAAGGCACTTGTTCCTACATTCCTCTCATGACCAGTATTCCTGGTCTTAAAGGCACGTGACCAGCATGCCCTGGTCTTATAGACTCGTGACCAGTATTCCCTGGTCTTAAAGACACGTGTCCAGTATACCCTGGTCTTAAAAGCACATGACCAGTATGCCCTGGTCTTAAACGCTATAATCAGTATGCCCCGGTCTTATAGGCACATGACTAGTACGTCCTGGTTTTTCAAGGCCATGACCAGTATGCCCTGGTCTTAAGGGCACGTGACCAGTATCCCCTGGTCTTAAACGCAATAACCAGTATGCCCTGGTCTTAAAGGCACATAACTAGTACGTCCTGGTTTTCAAGGCACATGACCAGTATGCCCTGGTCTTAAAGGCACGTGACCAGTATCCCCTGGTCTTAAACGCAATATCCAGTATGCCCTGGTCTTAAAGGCACATGTCTAGTACGTCCTGGTTTTCTAGGCACATGACCAGTATGCCCTGGTCTTAAAGGCTCATGTCCAGTACGCCCTGGCTTTTAAAGGCACACGACCAGTATGCCCAGGTCTTTAAGGCACGTGACCATTATGCCCTGGACTTAAAGGCTCAGGACCAGTACGCCCTGGTCTTAAACGCAAGTGACCAGCATACCCTGGTTTTAAGGGCACATGACAATTATCTCCTGGATTTCAGCATGCCCTGCTTTTAAAGGCACATGAACAGTATTTCATCTTACAAAAGGCACAAGACCAGTATTCCCTGGACTTAAAGGCTCATGGCCAGTAACCCCTAGCCTTAAAAGCGCATGACCAGTATTTACTGGTCTTAAGGGCACATCATCTATCCTAAGCTGGTCACCCTAACTGAGCTCTGGAGCACTCACATGCTCCCTCTCCTACAATGGGAGCCGTCGGCTAGCAGGGGCCGCAAGTATTCTAGAAAAACGTACAGGTTCTAGAAAATCTCCATCAACATTTGACGGTGATGCACTGGAAGACCTCTAAGTAGGATACCATACCTGGTCGGAATTTTATGGGCGACGGGTCCCTTTAAGGGCTCCGATTTCCCCCCACACCTTCAACAGACGAGCACACGGAGTGTCGCCTCCATGTATCTTCTTCTGCATCCAGGTCTATCGCCACAACCTGCCCTGTCCACTCGGAAACCTCAATTCTGGGGATGTACTGAGGCACACATTTGTGGCGTCCCAACAAGGAGGTTTTTTTCCCCCCTTTGTATCAGATGCAAGAAAGTGGACGATTCCTCTCCACTTCCCTGTTAAGAGATGGTGGATCGAGGTTTTTTATTTTTTTATTTATTTTTATTTTTTTCCTTATTTTCTTCTCTGCACGATGGCAGAGACCTGCTGGTTACAGTCCCGCATTCTGTCACTTGACAGACTCGCCGGGCAGAATTTCTTGCGGTATTCCTACCAGTATCCTGGCCGGTGTATCATCAATTAAGATTCCACAGACGGTCGGATAGCAGGTCTAGTTAGTTCCGTCCTGTGGTTTCGGGTTTAGCGCTCTACCCTTCCTTAGCCGCCACATGGGTTGCTTGACCAAAGGGAGAGAATGAAAGTCTCCGGGTCCCAGACCTTATCTACTTCGTTCCACAGTATAGCTGGCCAATCAAATCTTCTGAGCGGGAGACTAGCAAGGGATCATATCTCTTCTTCAAGCTCAACCAGCAGTGGAAGCATTGGCCAGGACAGTCTAGATCTAAGGGATCTTGGTTCCAAAATGGAGGGAATGAAAAGTATCTCCATTTCTGGACCCCAAACTTCTAACAACCTTTGACAGGGCCCTCTCTTTTTTCGGATGGAGTTCCTCCGCTCAGCCACTACTTCAACAGAGAAACGTGGTTGTTTTCTGGCATCCATCGTCATCCGGGATTCTTCCCTCACATACCTATTTCTCCTCTCTACTATAATCTCTTCGCCTTTCCATTCGCGAACAGTATTTTCACGACCTGGCCCTTCTGCCTGGCTACCACACCAGAGTGGTCGCAAGGGTCATGACGGTTGTCATGCGCTTCCTGCACCTTAGAAACATGGTCGTCCTGCCCTACTCGGTCGACTCTCTAGCCGCTCTACAAGGACTACGCTAAGTCGTCTATATCACTTGCAATACCCTCTCTCTTGGGCTAGCAGCTAAACTTAGACAAGTTTTTTCCTCATTCCCAGCCCAGCAGATCCTCTTTGACGATGATCCTGCACAAGAAGGATGGTAATTCTCTCTCTCGAGTCAAGGTCGTGGCCCTTCAACACGGAGCTTGTGCACTTGATCACTCATTCCCTCGGTTCATTCAATTAGCTAGGAGGGTTCCGAGCAATAAGATGAAAACGGAAGTAGTTTTCTTTTGCTCCGCTCGTTTTCAGCAAGTCAATCAGGCTTTCAAAAGGTAGTTTCTAAGCTCCTTCCTCATCCAGAGCCTTCTTCTGGTCCAATGGTTATTAGGGATACCAATGCCCGTCTTCTTCTCCCGATCATTTCTCTGGGGATCTGAACAGTACGGCCAATCCCACAGCAGGTCCACTGCCCTTAGGCGGGTCAACCATCCGTCTTCAATTTGGATAATGCCACGGCTGTGCCATACGTCAATCATCTCGCAGGTACCCACAGTCAAGCGCCATGGCCGAGGTACCTCGCACTCTCTGATGGGCCGAGATCTATCATTCGGTGATCTCAACAGTACATGTCCCTGGAGTAGAACACTGGGCGGCTGACATATTCAGCCGTCAGGGTTTTCTCCTCAAGTGAGTGGGAACTTCACTCGGAAGTCTTCCTTCACATCTGCCTTCACTGGAGTACTCCAGATGTAGGTCGGATGGCGTCCAAGGTGAACGCCTATGTACTCCAGTTCATGGTTTGGCTGCAAGATCCAAGTCCATCGCAGTGCATACTCCGTTTCTTCCACGGTACCAATTTCCATAACTCCTCTTCCACTACGTCTGAGACCTTTTTGGAAGCGGAAAAGGCCCCCAGTGATCCTGGGAGACCGGCACTGACCATATCAGGTTTTCTCGCTTGCGGTACTAGTATTTCTCCGTCTTATTTCGTCAAAATTGGAAATATGGACCTTCTCGCAGGGAGTCTCCACCTGTAGTTCTTCCCTACCGCGTACCGTTAGATCTGGGGGACCTTAATGGTCCTGGGGATCTTACAGTACACTCCTTTTTCGATCCAGAAAGACTTTACGATAAGGGAACGTCACTCCCCTTTCTTCTATGCGTTCTTGTCATCCTGATGAGTCTTCAGAGCTTCCCACTCTGTTCCTTTCAGTCTTTTTTCCTTATTACCATCTATGCATCGTTGCCCTCAAGCCATCCCATTCCCTTGTTGCCAAGGTGGTTTTGTATTCCCACTGTTGCAGGGGCATCGTCCTCTCATCTTTCGGCTCCAGTCCACACAACGGAATGGGTTCTCCATAATCTGGAAGAAGTGAGTGCTCCAAGTGGGTACGTATCGAGGACGGCGTCCTTCCAAAGGTTGGACACTTTGCTTGGGCTTCTCGATGGTAAGTAGGCTTCCCGATGGTCACAGGAAGGGTTTAGCCTGGTGGATTCTTTTCACCATCCAGGAGTCCTTCCGTGCTAGATGTCAGCCTATCTCCCTGTCTCAGGTCCGCATGCATTCTTGAAGCACTATAATTCACACACTTCCTCAGATGTGAGTCTGGGCAGGCGGACTTTGCAGGCCGCCTTGGCGCACTTGTTAGTAGCGGTTACACGGCCTGATCTGATGTTGTCCCCACCCAGGGACTGCTTTGGGACGTCCCATGGTCTGTGTCCCCCAATGAGGCGAAGGAGAAATAGGGATTTTTGTGTACTTACCGTAAAATCCTTTTCTCCGAGCCATTCATTGGGGGACACAGCTCCCTCCCTATTATTAGTTGTATTTGTTTTTATCATTTGATATGTTATACTCTCATATATAATGTGACATGCTATACGCTTATATGTTATTGATCTCCTACTGCTTTTGCACCGAACTGGTTAGCTGGGAGCCAGCAGAGGGGTGTATACTGCAGGGGAGGAGCTAACTTTCTTTGTAATACTTAGTGTCAGCCTCCTGGTGGCAGCAGCATACACCCATGGTCTGTGTCCCCCAATGAATGGCTCGGAGAAAAGGATTTTACGGTAAGTACACAAAAATCCCTATTTTTCCTTCCTCATTGCTTCAGTTGCACCTCAAGGGTTAATAAACTTCTTGTGGTTTTGACCGCGTTAAGGGGTGCAGTTTTTAGAATGGTGTCACTTTTAAGTATTTTCTGGCATTTTGACCCCTCAGTCATTTGAAATGTGAGATGGTCCCTAAAAAAAAAATGGTTTTGTAAATTCTGTTGGAAAAATGAGAAATCTTATAGCTTCCTAATAAAAAAATCGATTTAACAAAATTGTGCTGATGCAAAGTAGACATGTGAGAAATGTTATCTTTTAACTGATTTGTGTGACATAACTGGTTTAATGGCATACGAATTCAGAGTTTGAAAATTGTGAAATTTTCCAAATTTTTGCCAAATACCTGACTTCTTTCACAAATAAATGCAATTCATATCAAACAAATTTTCCACGATCATCAAGTACAATATGTCACGAAAAAAGTCTCAGAATCCGTGGGATCCATTGAAGTGTTCCAGAGTTACCACATAAAAATGGCAGTGGTCAGATTTAAACAATGAGGCACAGTTATTAAAGGGAACCTGTCACCCCCAAAATCGAAGGTAGGCTAAGCCCACCGGCATCAGGGGCTTATCTACAGCATTCTGTAATGCTGTAGATAAGCCCCCGATGTATCCTGAAAGATGAGAAAAAGAAGTTAGATTATACTCACCCAGGGGCGGTCCCGGTTCTGTTCTGGTCCGATGGACGTTGCGGTCCGGTCCGGGGTCTCCCATCTTCTTACAATGACGTCCTCTTCTTGTAGTCACGCTGCGGCGCAGGCATACTTTGCCCTGTTGGGGGCAGAGCAAAGTACTGCAGTGCGCAGGCGCCGAGCATCTCTGACCTTTCCCGGCACCTGCACACTGCAGTACTTTGCTCTGCCATCAACAGAGCAGACATAGTACGCCTGCGCCGGAGCCGCAGAGTGAAGACAAGAAGAGGACGTCATCGTAAGAAGATGGGAGGCGCCGGACCGTGACACCCATCGGATCGGACCGCCCACCCAGGTGAGTATAATCTAACCTCTTTTTCTCATCTTTCAGGATACATCGGGGGCTTATCTACAGCATTCCAGAATGCTGTAGATAAGCCCCTGATGTCGGTGGGCTTAGCTCACCTTCGATTTTGGGGGGTGATAAGTTCCCTTTAACCTACAAAGTGGCTCTGTCTTTAATGGGTTAAATACCTGTTTTGTTGGAGAATGGTTTACAGAAGGGTGCCTGCGATGTAAAGTCTTGTGGGTAAACTGCAAGCTAAAAATTTTCACATGATTGCAGATAATAGTCACACGGCTGCGGAAAGTGAGGACCCATGGGAAAGTATGGTGGAATGAGCAAGGCATGGGTGTAGAGGATATATACACTACAGATGGTACACTACAAACTGATTAATGAAAACCGAAAATAAAGAAAAAGGGAGAATAAAAAAATGAAGCCAAAATTGGCAACAGATATGATTGATAAGCTTGGGTACAGTATGCAACGCTCACTGAGTCCAGGTGACTTGATACTTGTCCATAGTGTTATGTATATTAACAGTTATATATTTCATGAAGTGAAGATCCTTAAAGGGAACCTATGAGCAGGGTTGAGCACAGTAACCTACAGACAGGTCTACGCCGTTATACTGAATAAAATGTTGACTTGGTTGTTTCTTAATCTTTATTTTCAGTTTTGTGTTAATGAGATTCTCATGGCATTCCCGTGGCACCTGCGCTGCAGCATAATAGCATGGTTACTGTGCAGATTTACTTGAGCGAGGGTAGGGAGTCATTTTGAAAATGGCATCCGGGGCGCCTGTGCAGTAGCAGCTATCAGTTTGTACAGAGATCCAATCACTGCTGTTGTTGTGCAGGTTTTTTTTTTTTTTTAAACGGGCAGAGAAATGCTTTACCTCACAGAAAGAATCAGCTGTGATCCCATACTGTCCTGTCTGCATACTCTTTTTTTTTTTATTCTTGCCCTGCCCTGCAGCTGTGGTATAATCAGACCATATTCCTGCACGGTCAGACACAGCTATTACGCAGTACATAGCAGCAGGGCTGTGGCGTCATAGTTTGTCTCCGTTTTGGTGGAGTCGGTATAAAATGGACCAATTTCTAAAATATGTAATAAATTGGGTACAGTAGTACAGTGCAGGATGTGATGTAAAGGTTTTCATAATAATTTGGGAAAGTTATGAAATGTCCTATAAATGTCTGTTCTTGATATAAGGATCTTGGCTTTTAGTTGAGATGAATCTGTGCTGCACTTTTTGTACATGATCAGTAGTGACCAGTGGAGTCGGAGGTTTGCCTTGCTGACTTCACAGTCCTGCATAGCTTGGGCACATATATAAGATTATCTCAGCACAGGAATATTTTTTGTAATTGTTTGAATTTGTGGAACTTACTATTCCAAGATCTATTAATTAAAATCAACTTTCAAACTAACTTTGTTTCTTAGGAAATGACCTTCAACAGTCGGATCTCTGCACGGAGGTCTCTCACTTGTGAGACCACTCATATGAGCTATTCTTTTCTACCGTTATCACTTTTTATTAGGTCCAGGCCTGTGAAGCAATGGAAGTATTTGATGAACTCATGGAAAGTGAAGTGTCAGTCATTGTCCACCATCTGTCAGAAGTGATCCAGTTCTGCATTGAGGTAGGAATAAACAATAGCTTTCTCAGAATCATGTCAGTTTTCATTAAAATAACCATATAGGCCTATCCATTAATATGTTTACGCCATAATTCTGGTGTTAAACGCCTTAAGAGTCATAACATTTTTGCACAACTTGGGAGTTGTTGAGAAATGTTGTGACTTTTGGGGTTTCATGCCAGTTTGCCCAGCTTTGCCTAAATGGACAATAGCGTAGGTGGGATGTGGCATGCTTAAGTTTACCCATCTAGCGTAAACATTTTTTGTACTTTTGCCAGAAATGTACTGTAGTCCCTGACTGTAGTAGATCTCTGGCTGAGGCGCATGTCACTTAAAAGAAGAAGCCTAATTCATTTAGTTGCGTGTCTCTTTTATCAATTAAGTGTATTTAAGTCCTGCACACCCCCACATTAAGACTAATGTGTACAACTAGTCAATCATTCCCATAGTGCACACTGACAAACATATTTAGAATTGTTAGCCACCAGAAATATTTGGACAGTGACACAAGTTTTGACTTTTTAGCTGTTTACCAAAACGTATTCAAGATACAGTTATAGGCTTAAAATATAGACTCTCAGCTTTTATTTGAGGGTAGTAACATCCTAATTGGAGTAAGGCTCTAGGAATTACGTCTTTTTAATATATACACTAGAAACTAGAAGTTTGCATACACTATATAAAAAGACACACATGCATGTTTTTCCCAATGTCTGTCATGAAATCAGAATAAATCTTTCCCGATTTTAGGTCAATTAGGATTACCATAATTATTAATGTTTGCCAAATGTCATAATAATGAGTGAACGTTTTAAGGCATTTTTATTACTTACTGCAAAATCAAAAGTTTACATACACTAAGATTACTATGCCTTAAACAATTCTGGGCTGCCATCGTACCGCTCAGGAAGGAGACGGGTTCTTTGTCCCAGAGATAAACGTGCTTTAGTCTGAAATGTGCATATCAACCCAATAACAGAAGCACAAGACCTTGTGAAGATGATGGCAGAAACTGGTAAGATTGTGTTAATATCCACAGTGAAATGAGTACTGTATCAACATAGGCTTATAGGCTACTCTGCCAGGAAGAAGCCATTACTCCAAAAGAAACATAAAAAGCCAATGTTTGCAAATGCACACAGGAACAAACACCTTAATTTTTCGAGACATGTTCTGTGGTCTGATGAAACTAAAATTTAACGTTTTGGTCAAAATGACCATTGTTAAGTTTGGAGGAAAAAAGGAGAAGCTTGGAAGCCTAAGAGCACCATCCCAACTGTGAAACAAGGGGGTGGCAGCATCATATTGTGTTGTTGTTTTGCTGCATGAGGGACTAATGCACTTCACAAAATAGATGGCATCATGAGAAAAGAAGATTGTTACAATACTGAAGCAACATCTCAAGACATCAGCCAGGAAGTTAAAGTTTACGTGGATATGGGTCTTCCAAAAGGACAATGACCCGAACCACACTGCCAAATTGGTAACAAAGTGGCTTAAGGATAACAAGTCAATATTTTGGAGTGGCAATCATAAAGCCCTGATCTCAATTCTATGGAAAATTTATGGGCAAAGCTGAAAAAAGCAGGTGCGAGCAAGGCAACCTACAAACCTGGATCAGTTACATCAGTTTTATCAGGAGGAATGGGCCCAAATTCTGACTAACTTGTGTGAGAAGCTTGTGGAAGGATATCCCAAATGTTTGACCCAAGTTATTCAGTTTAAGGGCAATGGTACCAAAGGAAATGTATGTAAACTTTTGACTTTGCAGTAAGTAAAAAATGCCTAAAACATTCTATTTCTCTTATTATTTTGGCACTTGGCAAATATTACTAATTATGGTAATTCTGGGGGCGTGGCCTGGACACCATGTGAAGAACTGTTCTACACAGCTCCTGCTTTCCATCCTGAAATATCCTCGGTTACACGGCATTAGACTCATTCCTGCAGCCCAGAACTGACCAGTGTGTCTCCCCAAACTCCGGTCTGTGCTCCAGGCACAATGCTGAGGAGATAATTTGTGACACTCCGCAGGGAATTGGGAGAGAAGGAGACCAGGCCAAGGGAAGATGAATCCTCCAAACTGGTTCCGACACAAGGTACTCCAGCCCGAGACAGAGCAGCAGACGCTGCTGCAAGACTAGAACGTTTTGCAAGAGTCTCCGTGACTCCCCTGCAGCTTGAGGCTCAATCAGGCTTGAAGAATGCTCACAATAGCACTGCACAGCAGCTGGGGATGGAAAAAGAGTCACAAGCTGGGAACATGGTACAGACACTTACAGCATGTGAGGAAACATCACCCCTGCAGACCAAAGGGAGCAAGTCTGTTCTATGTACTCCCTCATGGGATGATGTCCCTGAACCAACTATGAGAAATGTATTTGCAGCAGCCTCCTTGTCTAACACTACCCTTGCAATGCTTAGTGAACAAATGGGTAGCATGAAGGAGGATATTCACTGTATTAAACAGGACCTCCATACAGTAAATGAGAGTGGAGGAGATGATTGGATGTATGGAGGATAAAATTCCTCAAATCATTAGAGATGTTAAGAAAACTGTGCAGAACATTTCCCAACTGTTGGATGAAACAGATGATTTAGAAAACAGTATGCGTGGAAATAATAATATAAGGCTGGTGGGGGTCCCTGAAAAAGTAGAAGGAAAGGATCCTGTGGGAATTTTTGAAAAGTTGCTATATAACACCATAGGAAAGAGGTGCTCTTGTAATTTTTTCCAATTGAACGAATGCACTGGGGTGCCCAGCAGACCCCTCCAACCAGGTGCTACCCCATGTCCAGTCATTAGCCACATGCTACAATGTCGTTACAGAGACTGTATTCTAAAAACAGCCAGGGGACTTAAAGGGAACCTGTCACCCCCCCCCCCCCCCCAGGCGTTTGTAACTAAAAGAGCCACCTTGTGCAGCACTAATGCTGCATTTGGACAAGGTGGCTCTGTTTTAGTTATGCTCCTTGCACACGCTGAAATGAACACTTATAAAATGTGCCCCCTCATACCGTGAAATCGCCAGGGAGGCGGGACTTTCCTTCCTAATCAGATGCAGCACAGCCGTCACTCATACCCCCTTGGCGTCGGGCGCCGCCTCCTCAGCGTTTGAAACTGTCCCGGAGCCTGCGCTGTTATGTGATCCCTTGGGCATGCGTAGTTAGCGCTGCCCGTCTTCTGACATCATTTGATGTCAGGCTGACTGCGCCTGTGCGGCCGCGCTGCCCGAGATCCCGCCCCGCAGTGTCTTCTGATTTATTCACACTGCGGGGCTGGGATTCCTGGGCATGCGCAGTGCATATCTTCGCCTCTCACTCATCTCCCTCCGCCTTCTTTAGACTGTGCGGCGTTAGCTGATCCCTAATCGCCGTGGCATGCGATTAGGGATCAGCTGCCGCCTGTCAGGACTCTGAACATTTTTTATTACCTTTTGTGCATTACTGCCCTTTTTCAAGATGGCGTCTTTGGTCTCATGTGCACTCACTGTGTCTTCCTGCTATAAGACTCCACCCCAGCCTTCAGTCTGTGCTAGAGTATTCTGCCTTGCATCCAGCTCCTGACCTCTGGTGACTCCCTGGCTATATACCTGCTCCTGTGAACCTGTGGGGTTATCCTGCTACTCTGCTCTGAGTTCCTGCTGCATACACCAGTTCCAGTAATCCTCCTTCATCTGCTGCTCGTGTTTACTTCCATCTGCATTTGCTTGACATGTAAGCTGTTGCTGCTCTGCAAGAACCTGAGATTATTACCCAGGCCTCCCTGGTTGAGCTAAGATATTATTTGAACTGCCTTATAAGCATATCTATCTGTGTTTTGGACTAAGCAAGGACTTATTCCTGTCAAGTATCCTCAAGAATAATTGTGCTTCATAGACTTTCTGCGTGATTGCATTTTCCTTTGAAGTTTCCTATAGACTGCTAAGCGGCGTTTAATATTTACACCAAGTGTTGTGGACTTGAGTTTCTCTCTGCACCTGTTTGAATCACCGTGTGATAGTATAGACTTTACCACTTATAAAACTGTGTCCTGTAGTTGTCTTGTTCCACGCAAAGAGTCTTCTGAGTTATCCCCTATGATTATTACACCGCCTTATATGTCGATAAGCATCCCATGTTGGTCAGATCAAAGTGGGAAGAGGATGTTGGCCCTATATCTGAAGAACAATGGAATGAAATACTAAAAACAACACCTATACTATCTCTGAGTCCCAGAGAATGTCCCAAATTTTCCTTATCCACAGGGTGTATAAGACACCTAATATATTGTTTAAAATTGGGGCTCAGACTGAAAACTCCTGTCCAAGATGCGGTATGAATGTGGCCCATCTTATTCGTGTGATATGGGAATGTGTTGATACAGGCCACTACTGGGTGGGAGTGACCTCCCTGATGAAACGAGTATTCGGCATACACATACAACTTTATCCCAGGGTGTGCATACTGAGCCTTTTGGGGGCGGGGGTAGACTACCGCCATTCTGAGAATACTGTTTCTGGCCAGGAAATTGTTAACATTGCACTGATTAGACCATAATCCCCCAACACTGGAGGAATTGAAAGCTAAAATTAATAATACCATATGCCTGGAGAGAGGTACTTAAATTAAAAGAAACTGAATAAAAAAGTTTTTAAATATATGGGAACAGTGGCTCGTCACTCCTGGGGTGGCATCTGTGGTGCTACTCAGAATAACTGTACTAGACTGTTTGGCTATTTCAGCTTTTTAAAGGGAACCTGTCAGCAGGATTGTGCACAGTAACCTACAGACAGTGTCAGGTTGGTGCCGTTAGACTGATTGAAATGATACCTGGATTGATTGTGAAGAAACCAGATTGTATCTTAATTTCCCAGACAACCATGTTTTTGCAAAACCAAAAGAACTGGCTTTTTATCTGTATATTGGCTTGTGAATTTAAGTGTTTATGTCTGGTGGGTCAAGAAGACAGACTTGCCCACTGATAAACTATCTAACATACTGTGTAAGGGTACTGTCACACAGTCACACTTTGGACGCTACGACGGCACGATCCGTGACGTCGCAGCGTCGTATGAGTATCGCTCCAGCGTCGTAGACTGCGTAGTCACACGTTGCAATCACGGCGCTGGAGCGATGCCGAAGTCCCCGGGTAACCAGGGTAAACATCGGGTTACTAAGCGCAGGGCCGCGCTTAGTAACCCGATGTTTACCGTGGTTACCAGCGTAAAAGTAAAAAAAAAAAAACAGTACATACTCACATTCTGGTGTCTGTCCCTCAGCGTTCTGCTTCTCTGCACTGTGTAAGCAGCAGAGCCGGAAAGCACAGCGGTGACGTCAGACGTCACCGCTGTGCTCGCTTTCCGGCTTGCCGGCGCTCACAGTGCAGAGAAGCTGAGACGCCGGAGGACAGACACCGGAATGTGAGTATGTACTGTTTGTTTTTTTTTTACTTTTACGCTGGTAACCACGGTAAACATCGGGTTACTAAGCGCGGCCCTGCGCTTAGTTACCCGATGTTTACCCTGGTTACAAGCGAACACATCGCTGGATCGCTGTCACACACAACGATCCAGCGATGTCAGCGGGAGCTCCAGCGACGAAAGAAAGTTCCATACGATCTGCTACGACGTACGATTCTCAGCAGGATCCCTGATCGCTGCTGCGTGTCAGACACTGCGATATCGTATGGATATCGCTGGAACGTCACGGATCGTACGGTCGTAGCGATCAAAGTGTGACTGTGTGACAGTACCCTAAAGGTACCTTCACACGAAACGACATCGCTAGCGATCCGTGACGTTGCAGCGTCCTGGCTAGCGATATCGTTTCGTTTGACACGCAGCAGCGATCAGGATCCTTCTGTGATGTCGCTGGTCGCTGAATAAAGTCCAGAACTTTATTTGGTCGTCCGATCGCTGTGTATCGTTGTGTTTGAAAGCAAAAGCAACGATACCAGCGATGTTTTACACTGGTAACCAGGGTAAACATCGGGTTACCAAGCGCAGGGCCGCGCTTAGTAACCCGATGTTTACCCTGGTTACCAGCGTAAAAGTAAAAAAAACAAACAGCACATACTTATATGCGTCCCCCAGCGTCTGCTTCCTGACACTTACTGAGCGCCGGCCCGAAAGTGAAAGTGAAAGCACAGCGGTGACGTCACCGCTGTGCTGTTAGGGCCGGAGCTCAGTCAGTGTCAGGAAGCAGACGCTGGGGGACGCATGTAAGTATGTGCTGTTTGTTTTTTTTACTTTTACGCTGGTAACCAGGGTAAACATCGGGTTACTAAGCGCGGCCCTGCGCTTAGCAACCCGATGTTTACCCTGGTTACCCGGGGACCTCGGCATCGTTGGTCGCTGGAGAGCGGTCTGTGTGACAGCTCTCCAGCGATCAAACAGCGACGCTGCAGCGATCAGCATCGTTGTCGCTATCGCTGCAGCGTCGCTTCGTGTGAAGGTACCTTAAAGGTACCGTCACACTAGGCGATATCGCCAGCGATCCGTGACGTTGCAGCGACCTGGATAGCGATATCGCTGTATTTGACACGCAGCAGCGATCTGGATCCCGCTGTGAAATTGCTGGTCGCTGCTAGAAGGTCTGCACTTTATTTGGTCGCTAGGTCGCCGTGTATCGCCGTGTTTGACAGCAAAAGCAAGGATACCAGCGATATTTTACACTGGTAACCAGGGTAAACATCGGGTTACTAAGCGCAGGGCCGCGCTTAGTAACCCGATGTTTACCCTGGTTACCAGCGTAAAAGTTAAAAAAACAAACAGCACATACTCACCAGCGCGTCCCCCAGCCTCTGCTTCCTGACACTGACTGAGCGCCGGCCCTAAACTGAAAGTGAAAGCACAGCGGTGACGTCACCGCTGTGCTGTTAGGGCCGGAGCTCAGTCAGTGTCAGGAAGCAGAGGCTGGGGGACGCGCTGGTGAGTATGTGCTGTTTGTTTTTTTAACTTTTACGCTGGTAACCAGGGTAAACATCGGGTTACTAAGCGCGGCCCTGCGCTTAGCAACCCGATGCTTACCCTGGTTACCCGGGGACCTCGGCATTGTTGGTCGCTGGAGAGCGGTCTGTGTGACAGCTCTCCAGCGACCAAACAGCGACGCTGCAGCGATCGGCATCGCTGTCGCTATCGCTGCAGCGTCGCTTAATGTGACGGTACCTTAAGTCTGTAATAGTGACTGTACATTGAGTGTGTTAAGCTTTGTTTATTGATGTGTGCTTATATGCTAATAGTGCTACTTAATCCCATCACCATTGTTTACCTTATCTTGATGTTGGACTGAAGGACCCTGGGTAATTCTAAAAATAGCTCACATGCCTTGGGTATAAAAAGACTCAGATCACATCCTGGGAGACTGAAGTAACACAGAGCTACCAGCCAGACATTCTGCAAACCACCCAACAGACAAGAGAAAGGACTGCAGCCAATTCATCATGGCACCATCACGAGGGACACTGATCTATGATTCTCTAGGAAACAACCTAGGGGTTTTTGGCTCCGGTTGGAAGGACACAGATCTGATCCAGTGACCATCTCTGAACCATGAATATGTTTGGAGAAAGCCAGGTTTGCGACCTGCTAGTCGCCTGGTTCCATGGAGATGGTCAGATAAGCCAGGTGGTGGCTCTCGTGTCAACTGGCTTTGGACCTTGTATGGACTCTATGGACATTTCTTGGTCATCTTCCTATGCTTGTCGTTACCTCTTCTCTGTGCGTGCATCCACAGATGGAGTAGCGACCCTGGGAGCTCTGACATCATGTCATACTGGAAATACGTGGAGATGCAGTGATCTTTTATATGCGCCCATGTAATCAAGGAATTCCAGCCATGGTGGGATTGTTTTGTTTGCTATTGTGTGTTGTGGTTCAATAAAGTATTGCCACACTGTTTTACCTTAACCCTGTGTTATCTGTGTAGTGTATTGCCCACTGGGAGATAGAGCGGGTGTTCAGTGGTATGAGCCGTGGTCCATGCAGTCTTGCTAAAGCCAGCCGGGCCAGCGGACGAGAGCACCCACTGACCCCGTTTCTCCACATTGATGAAATCCGTTTTGTGGTGGTTGTTTCATCTTTATTTTCAGTTTTTAGTTTAATTATATGCTAATGCTGCGGGACAACCTGTGGGAGGGGGTTTTCATATGTGTGCTCTGATTAGATATTCATAATGCAGACTGCTGACAGGTCACTGAACCCTCAGTAACCTGCCCCTCCCTTTGCATAATGAGTATCTGTACATGCTTAACCCCTTCATGACCCAGCCTATTTTGACCTTAATGACCTGGCCGTTTTTTGCAATTCTGACCAGTGTCCCTTTATGAGGTAAAAACTCAGGAACGCTTCAACGGATCCTAGCGGTTCTGAGATTGTTTTTTCTTGACATATTGGGCTTCACGTTGGTGGTAAATTTAGGTTGATAATTTTTGCGTTTATTTGTGAAAAAAAATGGAAATTTGGCTAAAATTTGGAAAATTTCGCAATTTTCAAATTTTGAATTTTTATTCTGTTAAACGAGAGAGTTATGTGACACAAAATAGTTAATAAATAACATTACCCACATATCTACTTTACATCAGCACAATTTTGGAAACAACATTTTTTTTTGCTAGGAAGTTGTAAGGGTTAAAATTCGACCAGCGATTTCTCATTTTTACAGCAAAATGTACAAAACCATTTTTTTTAGGGACCACCTCACATTTGAAGTCAGTTTGAGGGGTCTATATGGCTGAAAATACCCAAAAGTGACACCATTCTAAAAACTGCACCCCTCAAGGTGCTCAAAACCACATTCAAGAAGTTTATTAACCCTTCACAGCAGCAGAAGCAACATGGAAGGAATAAATGAACGTTTAACTTTTTAGTCACAAAAATGATCTTTTAGCAACAATTTTTTTTATTTTCCCAAGGGTAAAAAGAGAAACTGGACCCCAAAAGTTATCGTACAATTTGTCCTGAGTACGCCGATACCCCATATGTGGGGGGAACCACTGTTTGGGCGCACGACAGGGCTCGGAAGGGAAAGAGCTCCATTTGACAATGAAAAATTGGCTCCAATCTTTAGCGGACACCATGTCGCGTTTGGAGAGCCCCTGTGTGCCTAAACATTGGAGCTCTCCCACAAGTGACCCCATTTTGGAAACAAGACCCCCCCAAGGAACTTATCTAGATGCATAGTGAGCACTTTGAACCCCCAAGTGCTTCACAAATTGATCCGTAAAAATGAAAAAGTACTTTTTTTTCACAAAAAATTTCTTTTAGCCTCAATTTGTTCATTTCCACATGGGCAACAGGATAAAATGGATCCTAAAATTTATTGGCCAATTTCTCCTGAGTACACTGATACCTCACATGTGGGGGTAAACTACTGTTTGAGCACACGGCAGGGCTCGGAAGGGAAGGAGCGCCATTTGACTTTTTGAATGAAAAATTAGTTCCAATCGTTAGCGGACACCATGTCGCGTTTGGAGAGCCCCTGTGTGCCTAAACATTGGAGCTCCCCCACATGTGACCCCATTTTGGAAACTAGACCTCCCATGGAACTAATCTAGATGTGCGGTGACCACTTTAAACCCCCAAGTGCTTCACAGAAGTTATAACGCAGAGCCGTGAAAATAAAAAATCATTTTTCTTTCCTCAAAAATTATTTTTTAGCCCTCAATTTTTTATTTTCACAAGAGTAACAGGAGAAATTGGACCCAAAAAGTTGTTGTCCAGTTTGTCCTGAGTACACTGATACCCCATATGTGGGCGGGAACCACTGTTTGGGCACACGTCGGGGCTCGGAAGGAAAGTAGTGACGTTTTGGAATGCAGACTTTGATGGAGTGGTCTGCAGGCATCATGTTACGTTTGCAGAGCCCCTGATGTGCCTAAACAGTAGAAACCCCCCACAAGTGACCCTATTTTGGAAACTAGACCCCCAAAGGAACTTATCTAGATATGTGGTGAGCACTTTGAACCCCCAAGTGCTTTACAGAAGTTTACAACGCAGAGCCGTGAAAATAAAAAAATAATTTTTCTTTCCTCAAAAATGATGTTTTAGCAAGCAATTTTTTATTTTCACAAGGGTAACAGGAGAAATTGGACCCCAATAGTTGTTGCCCAGTTTGTCCCGAGTATGCTGGTACCCCATATGTGGGGGTAAACCACTGTTTGGGCGCACGTCGGGGCTCGGAAGGGAGGGTGCACCATTTGACTTTTGGAACGCAAGATTGGCTGGAATCAATGGTGGCGCCATGTTGCGTTTGTAGACCCCTGATGTGCCTGAACAGTGGAAACACCTCAATTCTAACTCCAACCCTAACCCCAACACACCCCTAACCCTAATCCCAACTCTAGCCATAACCCTAACCACAACCCTAACCCCAACACACCTCTAACCACAACCCTAACCCCAACACACTCCTAATCCAAACCCTAACCACAACCCTAACCCCAACACACCCATAACCCTAACCACAAGCCTAATCTTAACCCTATTTCCAACCCTAGCCCTAATTCCAACCCTAACCCTAAGGCTATGTGCCCACGTTGCGGAGTCGTGTGAAATTTTTCCGCACCATTTTTGAAAAATCCGCAGGTAAAAGGCACTGCGTTTTACCTGCTGATTTACCGCGGATTTCCAGTGTTTTTTGTGCGGATTTCACCTGCGGATTCCTATTGAGGAACAGGTGTAAAACGCTGCGGAATCCGCACAAAGAATTGACATGCTGCGGGAAATACAACGCAGCGTTTCTGTGTGGTATTTTCCTCACCATGGGCACAGCGGATTTGGTTTTCCATAGGTTTACATGGAACTGTAAACCTGTTGGAAAACTGCTACGAGTCCGCAGCGGCCAATCCGCTGCGGATCCGCAGCCAAATCTGCACCGTGTGCACATAGCCTAATTCTAAGGCTATGTGCATACGCTGCGGAAAGCGCTGCGGATCCGTAGCGTTTTCGCAGCTGCGGGTCCCCAACAGTTTCCCATGAGTTTATAGTTCAATGTAAACCTATGGGAAGCAAAAAACGCTGTGCACATGCTGCGGAAAAAACTGCGTGGAAACGCAGCGGTTTACATTCCGCAGCATGTCACTACTTTCTGCGGATTCCGCAGTGGTTTTACAACTGCTCCAATAGAAAACCGCAGTTGTAAAACCGCAGTGAAATCCGCAGAAAAACCACGGTTAATCCGCAATAAATCCGCAGCGGTTTTGCACTGCGGATTTAGCCTTACCCCAACCCTAACCCTATCCCTAGTTCTAACCCTAGTGGAAAAAAAAATATATATATATTTTCTTTATTTTATTGTTGTCCCTACCTATGGGGGTGATAAGGGGGGGGGGGTTCATTTACTATTTTTTTTATTTTGATCACTGTGATAGGTTTTATCACAGTGATCAAAATGTACATGGAACGGCAGATTCGGCGGGCGCACTGCGCATGAGCCCGCCATTTTGGAAGATGGCGGCGCCCATGGAGGACACGGACGGACACCGGGAGACTCGGTAAGTATGAGGGGGTGGATCGGCGCACAGGGGGGGGTGTATCAAAGCACGGGGGGAGCGGCCAGGAGGATGGGGGGAGCGGCCAGGAGTACGGGACAGAACGGAGGACTGGGGAGGAGATCGGTGGCGGGGGGCAGATCAGGGTTTCCAGCCATGGCCGATGATATTGATGATATTGCAGCATCGGCTATGGCTGGATTGTAATATTTCACCACTTTTCATAGGTGAAATATTACAAATTGCTCTGATTGGCTTTCAACAGCCAATCAGAGCGATCGTAGCCACGTGGGGGCAAAGCCACCCCCACTGGGCTAAAGTACCATTCCACCTGTCCCTGCAGATCGGGTGAAATTGGAGTTAACCCTTTCACCTGATCTGCAGGGACGCGATCATTCTGTGACAGCATATGCGTCACAGGCCGGATTGGCACCAACTTTCATGACGCATACGCTGTCACAGGTCGGGAAGGGGTTAAAATTGTTTAAAAAAAAAAAAAAAAAAAGTAATGTCCCAATAATACATGTTCTTGATGTTATTTAGTTTAAAGAGAACCTGCCAGTAGGTTACTGTGCAAAATCCTGCTGAGAGGTTCTCTTTTAATATTGCATGTTGAGGATATATAGATACAAATTATTTTCTGTTCGTAAGCATGTTGTTAGTGAACATACTACCAATACTAGCTTTAGTATAATCCCTGTATTTACGAACATGTTGCCAGTCTTTGTTAAAATCTTCATTTGGACAAAATTGATAACTTTGTGTGGCATAGATTACCTTGGCAGGTCTCGGACTATATAAACTTTAAAGGTACCTTCACACTTAGCGACGCTGCAGCGATATCGACAACGATGCCGATCGCTGCAGCGTCGCTGTGTGGTCGCTGGAGAGCTGTCACACAGACAGCTCTCCAGCGACCAACGATGCCGAAGTCCCCGGGTAACCAGAGTAAACATCGGGTTGCTAAGCGCAGGGCCTCGCTTAGTAACCCGATGTTTACCCTGGTTACCAGTGTAAATGTAAAAAAACAAACAGTACATACTTACATTCGTGTCCCCCGGCGTCCGCTTCCCTGCACTGTGTGAGCGCCGGCCCTAACAGCAGAGCGGTGACGTCACCGCTGTGCTTTGCTTTCCGGCCGGCACTGACAGTCAGTGCAGGAAGCTCTGAGCAGCAGCGCGGACGCCGGGGGACGTGACAGACATCAGAGGGTGAGTATGTACTGTTTTTTTTTTTTTACTTTTTCAATGGTAACCAGGGTAAATATCGGGTTACTAAGCGTGGCCCTGCGCTTAGTAACCCGATATTTACCCTGGTTACCATTGTAAAACAAAGCTGGCATCGTTGCTTTTGCTGTCAAACACGACGATACACGCCGATCTGACGACCAAATAAAGTTCTGAACTTTCAGCAACGACCAGCGATATCACAGCAGGATCCAGATCGCTGCTGCGTGTCAAACACAACGATATCGCTATCCAGGACGCTGCAACGTCACGGATCGCTATCTTTATCGTTGTAAAGTCGCTTAGTGTGAAGGTACCTTAAGGGTTAAACTTGTTTATTGAGTTTAATGTGTTTGTACTATAATCTATGTAATTGTTTATAAAATTAAATAATCAATAAAAATAATCTGATTTAATAAAAATAATTATGGTAATTCTAATTGACCTAAAACGGGAAAGGTTTATTCTGATTTCTTGTCGGATATTTAGAAAAACATGCATGTGTGTCTTTTTATATAGTGTATGTAAACTTCTAGTTTCAACTGTAGCTGCATCTTTTTAATGGGATCAAAAGTATATGGACGATTATTTCAAAAGCTCTTTTTAGTGGGCTGCATTTGCTATTCCCTCATTAATCCATCATCAGTTAAGCAGGTAAAAGGTATGGAGGAGACGTTTCCAGGTGTGGCATTTGCATTTGGAAACTATTGCTTTGAACTCACAACATGCAGTCAAAGGAGCTCTCAGTAGAAGAAACATAGACCATCCTTAGGGTACCGTCTCACAGTGGCACTTTTGTCGCTACGACGGCACGATCCGTGACGTTCCAGCGATATCCATACGATATCTCTGTGTCTGACACGCAGCAGCGATCAGGGACCCTGCTGAGAATCGTACGTCGTAGCAGATCGTTTGAAACTTTATTTAGTCGCTGGATCTCCCGCTGTCATCGCTGGATCGGTGTGTGTGACACCGATCCAGCGATGCGTTCGCTTGTAACCAGGGTAAACATCGGGTTACTAAGCGCAGGGCCGTGCTTAGTAACCCGATGTTTACCCTGGTTACCATCGTAAATGTAAAAAAAAAAAAAACGTACATACTCACATTCCGGTGTCCGTCAGGTCCCTAGCCGTCTGCTTCCCGCACTGACTGACTGCCGGCCGGAAAGTAAAAGCAGAGCACAGCGGTGACGTCACTTCGTTGGTCGCTTGAGAGCTATCTGTGTGACAGCTCCCCAGCGACCACACAACGACTTACCAACGATCACGGCCAGGTCGTATCGCTGGTCGTGATCGTTGGTAAATCGTTTTGTGTAACGGTACCCTTAGGCTGAAAAAATAACGGAAGAAATCCATCAGAAAGATAGCAGAAATATTAAGAGTGGCCAAATCAACAGCTTTGGAACTCAAAAGCACCTGGATGTCCTCGCAAGACAACACTGGTGGATGATCACAGAATGCTTTTCTTGGTGAAGAAAAAACCTTTCACAATATCTATCTAAGTGAAGAACATTTTCCAGGTAGTTAGGTATTTCAGTTTCTAAGTCTACTATAATGAGAAGACTTCCTGAGGGGTTCATAGGGTTCGCCACAAGGTGCAAACCATTAATCATACTTAAAAAATAGGCCAACTTTGACGTTAACAAAAAATCTAAAGAAGCCAGCCGAGTACTGGAAAAGCATTGTTTGGACAGATGAAACGAAGATCAACTTGTACCAGAATGATGGGAAGACGAAAAATGGAGAACGCTTTGAACAACTCATGTTCCATAGCCCACCACTTCCTCTGTAAAACATGTTGCAGGCAGTGTAATGGAATGGGCATGCATGGCTTCCAATAGCACTAGGTCATTAGGATTTATTGATGATGTGACTGAAGACAGAAACGTGTACAAGGCTATACTTTCTTCTCAGACTCTACCAAATGCATCAAAGTTGATTGGACGGTGCTCACACAGAACAGGTGGACAATGACTCAAAACGTACTGCGAAAGCAACCCAGGAGTTTAAGGAAAATAAGTAGTATATTCAGCAATGGCCGAGTCCATCATCTGATCTCATCCCCATCGAGCATGAATTTTACATGCTTAAGACAAAACTTAATTCAGAAAGACCCACAAACAAGCAACAACTGAAGTCAGCTTCAGTAAAAGCCTGGCAAAGCATCGCAAAACAGGAAACTCAGCGTGTGAAGATGTCCATGGCTTCCAGACTTCAGGCAGTCATTGCCTGCAAAGATTTCTTTACAAAGTATTAAAAATGAACAGTTTATTTATGGTAAAGTTTCTGTCCAATTACTTTTGCGCTTTTGAGGAATCTTTGTAGAAAATGGTTGCAATTCCTAAACTTTTCACAGGGTATTTTTGTTCAACTGCTTTAATTCTGAAAGTTTACATTTTAATTGCATCTCAGTGTGAGGGTGATCCCTTAAAGTGAGATCTATATGATTGCTTGTACCTGACCAAATATAAGCTGAGTGCTAGCTTAGAGGCTAAGAATGTATCAGATACACAGAGACAGATACACACTCCTCTCTCAGCAAAGGCTTACACACAACTGCTTTATTCTCTGAACAAAGGAAGATACTAGAAACAGGAAATGGGGGAGGTCGCTCAACTTCTGAATAGTTAGTGTTAGGGTTGAGCGAAACGGGTCGGCAATTTTCAGAAGTCGCCGACTTTTGGCAAAGTCGGGTTTCATGAAACCCGACCCGACCCCTGTGTGGGGTCGGCCATGAAGTCGGCGATCTTCTGAATCTGGAATCGGAATTCCGATACCGATTCCCGATATGTTTAAGATATCGGGAATTGGTATCGGAATTCAGATTTAAGTGTAAAATAAAGAATTAAAATAAAAAATATCGCTATACTTACACTCTGACGGGCCCTGGTACTAACCGGGAACCTTCCTTCCTTAGAATCAGCCTTCAAGGACCTAGCGGTGACGTCGCGGCTTGTGATTGGTGCGCGGCCGCCCAAGTGACCGCTCGCGCGACCAATCACAAGCCGCAACGTCACCGTGACGTCACCGGAGGTCCTGGAAGGGCTGATTCTTAGGAAGGAAGGCTGCTGGAACGAAGCCGAGGGTGAGTATATTCCTATTAGGTATATATTCACTCTCGGACACGCCCTGCTTCTTTCCGGCAGCCTTCCTTCCTAAGAATCAGCCCTTCCAGGACCTCCGGTGACGTCGCGGCTTGTGATTGGTCGCGCGAGCGGTCACATGGGCGGCCGCGCACCAATCACAAGCCGCGACGTCACCGCTAGGTCCTGGAAGGCTGATTCTAAGGAAGGAAGGTTCCCGGTTAGTACCAGGGCCCGTCAGAGGGTAAGTATAGTGATATTTTTTATTTTAATTCTTTATTTTACACTTAAATATGGATCCCAGGGCCTGAAGGAGAGTTTCCGCTCCTTCAGACCCTGGGAACCATTGGAAACCCAATGCACTGCATTGGGTTTCGAGTTTCGGCCGACCCCGACTTTTTTATAGGATCGGCCGATTTCACTCGACCCGACTTTTGAAAAAGTCGGGTTTCGTGAAACCCGATCCTATAAAAGTAAAGGTCGCTCAACCCTAGTTAGTGTCACTCTGGTTCATTCTAACTTCATTTCCAACTTCACTTCCATATATGGTATTCAGTCCAGTGACTTCTTCACATTCCAAAAGTTCCTTCCAGTGTGCTGCTGATCAGGAAATAGACTCCATCTTGCTACACCATATCTGAACTGACTTATATAAGGTTTAATAATTGATTTCATTAGCCATTTTCTCCTTCACATCAGTTGTTTCATTTTAAATAAAAAATAGTGGCATTCAGAACCCAAACCACGAAGATTCGATCACTTGGTAAATAATTCTGTAAAAAATACACTTCTTTCAGCATAATATCGACATTGACCGTTTAAGTGTAGTACTAGGAATGTAAAATTTCTGTCGGGCTAATAAACCCTATGGACGCATTTTGAATGTAGCTTTCATAATGTGCATGCTAATCATAGATAAAAAAAATATGCCAGGAATGACCCTTAAAGGGAACCTGTCACCAGAAATAATGGTTCAGCCACGCAGAGCCCTGACTGACACTGGCTCTGCATTGAGGCCAGCTGTTAGTGAGGATCTGGGGCACGGTTACAGCGGCTGCTCTGAGAGCAGTGACTGAACCCATAGCGCCCATGCTTCCATGACTGAAAACCGAAGGCTGGCGGGGAAAATAAAGTTCATTTTCTCCCCACTGCATTCAGTTGTGTGCACGTGCCGGACAGCATCATAACGCTGTTACCATGCAGATTAACTGCATATCTACAGGTTTATAGCGTTTATTTCTGGTGACAGGTTCCCATTAAATGTGACTTTGCTCTGTTTTTCTTTTCAGATCGCCATAAACACATCACTGTCTGACAACCTCCGTGTGAAATCCCTTTACTGTATACGCTTCCTTATCAAACTGAAAAGCAAAGTGAGTTGTATACTGTTTGAATAACTTCCATTACATTAGTTAGGAAATGGCAACCATATTTAATGGGAAATTGACAAGTAATTTGTGCAATTAAAACAAATGTGGGCAATGTCTTGTAGTTTTATCTTATTCCCAGGCATATGGTAACATATTAAATAGTCGTCTTCATTCCAACAGTCTGCACGTTACAGAGAACACTTTCCATAGTTTGCATAGGTCTGTAAGTTATATTGATCACACAAGGTTTTTTTTTTCAATACCTCTTCATAACCTAGCTTAGCGTAAAAGGAAGGCCCGCTGGCGATCAGTAGACTTGATCTACTATTTGTTAATTTCTTATTATTGTATCAAAATTACAGCTAACAGACTGGCAAGTGACACATTGCTGTAATCGGGAGCTCGGCCCCTTCAACATGCTGCCCTCAGATTACCAAGTAAAAATCTGGTAACTGATTCCCTTTAAACCGATTGGCTTAGTGTATTATAAGGAAATTCTGTGTTGATATAGGGAATGTGATATTTTAGAGATTCGGCTATTAGCCATAGTGAATTTGGAGAACTTGGCATATCTTGGTGTTATGTAGACATCTAATGATCAGTAGGTATTTGTGGGTGTCCCACTTGTGGGAAACCCTGGCATATACGTATCACTAAGGATCCTTCCTAAGAAGAGGAGGCTTGCAAAATGGACAGCCTCTTTTAAGATGAGTACCACTATGTTGTTCTTGAATTAAATGGCTTTTTCATGTTTACATATACCTTTTTAGTCCATCTTGAAGCAAAAGCTGCTGCCTCAGATTCTCAATGCGATTTTCCCCATCATGTGTGCTGAGCCTCCTGCAGGGCAGTTGGACCCTGAAGATGAAGAGGAGGATGATGAGTTGTTGGAAGAAGAGACTGAAATAGAGTTACCCAAAAACTATGCAGTTCAGGTCAGTCACACAAATTATAAATTCATTTAGAAATCATGGAAATGGTATGCACTTTGTACAAAAGTATTGTTAATCTATGGAATTTTGCTTACCATATATACTCGAGTATAAGCCGACCCCCATAATTTTGCCACAAAAAACTGGGAAACTTATTGACTCGAGTATAAGCCTAGGGTGGAAAATGCAGCAGCTACCGGTGAATTTCAAAAATAAAAATAGATGCTCCATACCGTTCATTATTGCCCCATAGCTGTGCCATATAGTGCTCTGCACCGTTCATTATTGCCCCATAGCTGTGCCATTATTGCCCCATAGCTGTGCCATATAGTGCTCTGCACCGTTCATTATTGCCCCATAGCTGTGCCATATAGTGCTCTGCACCGTTCATTATTGCCCCATAGCTGTGCCATATAGTGCTCTGCACCGTTCATTATTGCCCCATAGCTGTGCCATTATTGCCCCATAGCTGTGCCATATAGTGCTCTGCACCGTTCATTATTGCCCCATAGCTGTGCCATATAGTGCTCTGCACCGTTGATTATTGCCCCATAGCTGTGCCATATAGTGCTCTGCACCGTTCATTATTGCCCCATAGATGTACCATAGAAAGCTGTGCCATTACTGCTGCTGCTGCTGCAATAAAAAAAAAAAAGACATACTCACCTCTCTTGCTTGCAGCTCCTCAGCGTCCCGTCCCGGCGTCTCTCTGCACTGACTGATCAGGCAGAGGGCGGCGCGCACACTATATGCGTCATCTCGCCCTCTGACCTGCACAGTCAGTGCGGAGAGACGCCGGGAAGATGGAGCGGCGCCCGGCGTGTGGAACGCGGACAGGTGAATATGTAATACTTACCTGCTCCCGGCGTCCCGCTCCTTCCCCCGGACAGCTGGTCTTCGGTGCCGCAGCCTCTTCCTCTATCAGCGGTCACCGTTACCGCTCATTAGAGAAATGAATATGCGGCTCCACCCCTATGGGAGTGGAGTCCATATTCATTTCTCTAATGAGCGGTCCCACGTGACCGCTGAACAGGGGAAGAGCTGCGGCACCCGGAGACCGTGGGACTGCAGGGACAGCGCCAGGAGCCCCGGAAGCAGGTAAGTATGCCTCAGCGCCCTCTCCCCCTCACCCGCCGACCCTGCCGCCGACCGTGACTCGAGTATAAGCCGAGAGGGGCACTTTCAGCCCAAAAATTTGGGCTGAAAATCTCGGCTTATACTCGAGTATATACGGTACCTATTTTTTTTTCCCCAACTGTGGAAATATATTTAGTTTATAGAGTTCAAGGGATGGTCCGATACCCAAAATGTCCTTTTAAAAATATATAATAGCTTTATTATAAAATGTCCTACACTTTTAACTACCCTCATAACTCCTAAATGTGTTTTTTTTTTTTTTTTTTCTTCTGTTCCTGTGACGTTTCGTTTGAGAGGATTCTCAAATGAGGCACTATCAGGAAGCTGGGACTGCACTCACTTCCAGTTATTGTCTATTGCCTAGCCTGTAATTAGGAAGTCAATAAGGGGCTGTGCTGCAATGACTTACCACTTTTTTTTTCTCTACCGCTTCATTGGGGGACACAAGAAACCATTGGGTATGCGCTGCTAACACAAGGCAGTTAAAAGTTACCGTATAAGCTGACGCACGTACTTTTGCCAAGGAAAACTGGGTAAGCTTATTGACTCGAGTATAAGCTGGGTATGGATTGTCTCCTTATCCCTGTCCTGCTATGCATGGCTCCCCCTTCTCTGTCCTGGTATGAATGCCTCCCCCGTTCCATCACTGTATGCATGCCACCCCACCGTCCCGTTCCCCCCCCCCCCCTCCCCCGGTTCTGTCCCTGCATGCATGCCTCCCAGTTCTGTACCTGGATGCATGCCTCCTTATCCCTGTGTGCATGTTTCCTATTAAAAAAAAAAAAAAATCCTGCGCACCTACCTGTACGCCCTCTGTGCTGGCACTGCATCTCGTTCCGGCCGCTGGCACCTGCCTGCAGCTCTTCCTTTGCTCAGCGGTCACGTGGTACCGCTCATTAAGGTATGAATATGCGCTCCACGCCTGTGGGAGTGGAGACGTGTCTATATTCATTACCCTAATGAGCGGTACCACGTGATCGCTCGGCAGGAATAGCTGCAGGCGCCGGCGCGCAGGTAGGTGAGTATGATGTGTGCGCCGGCCCCTGGCACCAGCTGCTAAGCCCTACCCCCCCTTCCTTGCCAGCTTTCTGTACTGTGACTCGTGTATAAGTCAAGGGGGGCGTTTTCAGAACAAAAAATGTGCTGAAAAACTCGGCTTATACACGAGTATATACAGTAGCTCCTCCTCAGTAGACCGATACACCGACTAAACGGAGCCACTTCCAGTTTGGTCTGAGAAGGAGGTGTACATGGGTCTTTCACTAGATCCATATCTAATAATAATAAATAATAATCTTTATATAGCACCAACATATTACGCAGAGCTGTACAGTTTAACAGTTTCAAACACAACAGTCATAAGTAACAACATTAACAATACAATAATTAAATCAACATAAGACGACCCTGCTCGTGAGAGCTTACAATCTACAAGCTACCTCTGCGTTCGGCATTTTTCAGTATTTTTTTTTTTCAGAAGGTTTTTTCTCTCTACCTCTTGGAGGGAAACTATGTGAACAGTCACACTGTTATCCCACGGAGAGACAGAGAGTACGGCGTAGACTGACACCGGTACACTCATCTGTCTATCCGGCAGGACTCTAACCCATGAGTATTCAGGGCATCCTCGCAGTGAAACTGGCGACTGGTCCTTACCTTCATAGCCTTGCCCCTGCACCCCTCAGAGCCCTGTGTGTGGTGGGAAGACGGAACCAGTACCTTCCAGCTGCGCAACAGACAACCTCCGGGACCAGGTACCCTCCAGCTGCCCAACTAAAAAAAAAAAAAAATGGAAGCAGTACTCCTTGTTGTGTCGAAAGATATGCTATTTAATAGCCCATGAGGCGACGCGTCGGTTCTGTGTGAGAGCTTTCTTCAAGCTTGAGTGCTATTTCCATCTTTTTTTGATACATTAAATTATATATATTTTATAATGCTGGTGCTGTTGTCTGTTATATTTTATAGATAACGCGAGCGTTATGGATAATCCAATGTATTTATATATAATAGCAGTATTTTATTTTTATTTAAGTCTGTGGGGGGCGTTTTCTTCCCAGTCTTCTTACTAATGAGTGGAGCTGGAGCTCTGGTGTCTTGACCCGCTGGTTGGGGTCTCCTTAGTGATCTATACAGCCCAACTACGGCACCCACATCACCCTGCTCCTTCCCAGCGGCCGAGATTTTCAACATTTAGTCCACGACTCTGTTTGGGGCCTGTTACTGCTGCCAGCCATTCGGTTTGCACGGGCTGTAACCCAGCGCACTCTTTCTTTAGTGCGGCAACTCTGCACACTCTTTGACTCTGCCCCCTTCCCGGCGCTATTTTTTTTTCTATGTCGGAGCTTGAGTCTAGTTTGTTCCTCGGCTCCCGTGGTCGCAGGTTTCTACCTTCGGGGAAACCAGTTCTACGTCTCTTTTGAGTCTTCCTGTGGGGTGTGCACGTTTACTAAATCTCTAGCAGCCTCCCATGTGCCTGGGGGGCACTCATATGGATTGAACACTCTGCAGTGTTCTTTCTCATTTCCTTCTTGGTCATCCTCGCTCCGTACTCTTCCTTCTATCAATCTCTTGATATCTTTAACTCTGCAATCTGTCGAGAACAGTTTCTTCAGACACTCAGAATCCGTTTGTGTCTGGAGAGTCATAATTGTCAAGTCTGTATCTGATCTAAAATTCTGGACGCATATTGACATGGGTCAGACCTTCATCACTTTCTTCCTGCTCGCTTCATCTGGGCCAAGGATGTCTTGCACAATTTATCCTCGGCCCTCCATTAGCAGCTATCTAGGCTGTTTCTCAGTTATCGGGTCTTTACTTTCCAGAGTCTACAGAATGCTCACTTTCATCCTCCTCCTTTGTGATTTCGGGCCTGGGCAGAAATGTTTTGCATATTGCAGTGGCCGGGCCTCAACCTGAGATTCTCCCTCTGCTCGTGCCTTTGACTAGTTCTTGTTAGTCTTCCCTCCCTTGGAGACTGCTTTAGTACATCCCATGGTTTCCTGTGTCCCCCCAATGAAGCGATAGAGAAAAGAAGATCGTTGCTTCTTTCCATAAAATCATTTTTTCCGAAAGCTTACTTGGAGGATACAGCACCTGCCCTTTTCTAAATACTTCTGTTGGGCCAGTCTGTGTTTTTATTTCAGGTTGCTTCTCCTACTGCTTTCGCACTAACTGATTGGTTTGGCTTCGGTTGGTGGGTGTATACTACTGAGGAGGAGCTAACCTTTCTGTTGCCTAGTGGCAGCCTCCTAGTGGCAGCATTATAGACCCCATGGTATTCTGTGTTGTCCAATCAAGGCTCCGAGAAAGATTTTACAGTAAGAATAAAAAATCATCTTTTTTTCATCGCCACTCTCTCAAGATGTCCTGCAGGACTCCATGGTGCTGATAAAAGCTGTGGGAGAAGTGACTGGGGTGCTATCACTCTGCTTTTGTCCCCGCTGTTTGCAGCTTCTTACTGGGAAAGATGTCATAAGGGGGTCCTGATAAAAGCAGGATGAGTTACAGCAGTGCCCCCTCAACAAGTTATATCACTACCCTCAAACAAATTTTCTTCAGGGAGCTGCAATTATTCTCCCTGGTTTTGTCATCACTCCCTGATGATGATTTTTTTGAGGGTTGTGATGCAAGATGTTACTCGCCCTTCTTTTATTACCAACCCCTGATTCCGAGTGCCGGAACCTCAGTAATTACTCCCACAGCTTTTATTAGCACCATGCATTCAGGACATTTTCAGAGTGCGGCACGGGAACTGTGGTAAGTGAATGTATCGCCACCCCCTGATGACATCCTGTTCCAGGCAGGATGATAGACGTTGTAGGGAAGTGAGTGTAACTCCAGTCTCCTGATGATGCTTTGTTGGAGACTCTTCTCAAATGAAACATCACTGGAAGTGAATTAAAGAAACACAAGTATGGATTAGTTATACATCAAGACTTGTAGGCCATTATATATTAACCCCTTTACACCTCAAGGCTGTTTGCACGTTAATGACCAAGCCAATTTTTACAATTCTGACCAGTATCACTTCATGTGGGTATTAACTCTAAAACGCTTCATGGTCGATCCCACTAATTCTGAGATTGTTTTTTTTTGTGACATATTGTACTTCATGAGAGAGGTAAAATTTATTTGATATGACTTACGTTTATTTGTGAAAAAAGTGGAAATTTGGTGAATATTTTGCTATTTGCAAACTTTTATTTTTTATGCCCTTAAAACGGAGGGTTAAATCACACAAAATAGTTAATAACTCTTCACACATGTCTACTTTACATCAGCACTATGTTGAAGCATAGATCTTTTTTTTCTTAGGAAGTTGTAAGGGTTTTATAGTTGACTAGTGATCTCTCATTTTTCCAACACAATTCACAAAACCATTTTTTTTTAGGGAACACATTGCATTTGAAGTGTCTTTTAGGGGCCTTTGTGACACAAAATGCCCCAAAGTGACACCATTCTAAAAACTGCACCCCTCAAGGTGCTCAAAATCACATTTAAGAAGTTTATCAGATGCTTCACAGAATTTTTTGGAATGTGTAAGGAAAAAAATGAACATTTAACTTTTTGTCACAAAAATTTAACTTTCTGCCTTAAATTTTTTATTTTGCCAAGCGTAACCGGGAAAAAGTTGACCCCAAAATTTATTGTGCGATTTCTCCTGAGCAGTGTTTCACAACTCCAGTCCTCGAGACTCCACAACAGGTCATGTTTTCAGGATTTCCTTAGTATTGCACAGGTGATAATTTCATCACCTGCTCAGGCATTAATTCCAGCACCCGTGCAATGCAAAAGAAATCCTGAAAACATGCCCTGTTGTGGGGTCTTGAGGACTGGAGTTGAGAAACACTGCTCCTGAGCATACCGATAACCCATATGTGAGGAAAAACCACTGTTTGGGCACACGGTAGGACTTGGAAGGGAAGGAGAGCCATTTTTGAATGTAAAATTTGCTGGAATAATTAGTGGGCGCCATATTGCATTTGGAGAGCTCTGTGTGTGCCTAAACAGTGGAAATTCCCCCACAAGTGACACCATTTTAGGGTACCAGGAGAAACTGCACCATACAGGCACTATTTGTTGTGCAATTTCTCCTGAGTATGCCGATATCCCATATGTGGGAGTAAATTACTGTTTTGGCTCACGGTGGGGCTCAGAAAAGGAGTGAAGTTTTGGAACACAGACTTTGATTGACTGGGGGGCAAGAGACATTTTACTTTTCCAGAGCCTTTCTACCACAGTACTTGGAAGCCCCCCTATATTGCCGTTAAGAGATGACAGACTTGAGAGAGGGACTTTTTTTTGTGGTTCGAGTTAAAGCTTTTATTGGGAACATTTTATATAACATTTTGGATCATATTTATCCAGTGCTGTACGCTCAGCACTTATATTGGGGTTTCCCTTTAAATCTTTGAGTGATGTAATTATATTATAACAAATCTTCCACCTGAGGTTCCATCTGAATCACGTATTGCAGGGTTTTATATGGAAACCCTGGTCTAAGCACCATCTTTGGGAGGGAGAATGAACAAATCAACAGCAGGTGTAGAATTTTTTTTTTTTTACACTGTTCCTCATGCGGTATAAGTGTTTAGACAACTTTATTCTTCAGGGCAGTGTGATTAGTGATACCAGGCTTTTATCAGGTTTTTGTGTTTATCTGTTGTCACAGAGTAACATTTTTTTGTTTTTTTTCCAAAACTAATGTTTGCATCACCATATTTAGAGAACTTTAATTTTTCCATTTTCAGGCTCATGACAGCTTTTGATCCCTTTCTATTCTGATTTTTGGGAGGCAGGATAAACAAAAACCAACAATCTTTATTCTTCGGGGCAGTACAATTACAGTGATGCCACATTTATATAGTTTTTTTATGTTTTGGTGCTTTTACACAATAATATCTTTTTTACAGAAAAAAAAATTGCATTGCTTTATTCTGACAGCTGTAACTTTGTTTTTTTGGCTGATGAAGCTGTATGGCTTGTTTCTCGTGGAACAAGATGACGTTTTCAACTATACCATTTTTATTTACATTCGTCTTTTTGATCGCGTTTTATTCCACTTTTTTGTTAGTCAGTATGATGATAAAATGTTTTTTTTTGCCTCACTGTATATTTTTTGTGGTGTTCACTTAAGGGGTTAACTAGTGTGTACTTTTATTGTTTTTTTTTTATAATATTTATATATAATTTGTATTTTTTTGTGATTGTTTGAAAAAAAGTATTTTTACAACTTTTATTTATTTATTTTTTTTACTTAGTCCCACTATGGGAGTAGAGATGAGCGAATTTGTTCAGAAAACGATCGCCAAACATACATTCGCCACGAATATGGCGCATTCAGATTCGTGATCGGAACATGAACAACATTTTATAAAATCTAACATTCGGTGAAAAGTGCGGGAAAATATTTGAGTTGCCACAAAAGTCTTTTCATCACAATGATAATGGTGGTGTATCATGAGCGTTTGGCACGTGTTTGATGAGGAGAGGGAGTTTGCAAAGCTCAGAGGCGTGTGGCATTTTTGTAAACGCTAATTTTTTTTCCCCTAGCTTTGTGTGCACATTGCGGCTTGCCAATCAGGGCGCAGGAAACACCCACAATGTCCTGACACAACGGCTTGTGTTATTGGCTGCTAAAATCACATGTCTCTCTCTGTATAAATATCGGACATCTTGTTTTTGCGCCATTTTGACACTGTAACAGCGCAGACAGGCTGATCCTGACGCTGGCACTGTTAGCAGCAAGATTTTAGCTAGTTAGCTAGGCGGTTGTATATCCGTCAGATAGTGTAGCTAGCTAGTGTCCAGTGTGGCTGTTTAATTTACCTTCCAGACCTTTTTTTTTGGGCATTACTGAAGTCCACAGACAAAAGCGAGCAGGGCACATGTCCTACAAGTGTGTTGTGCACTGCTTCTATTGTGCTCCATGCACGAGTATGGCATTATAAAAAATATTTTTTCACTAGTTAAATGTGAAACAGCCTGGTGTATCCCACCTTGTCATTTAGTGCTGTGGTGATATGAACCTGTCTGCAGACCTAAGGCACATTAAAAAAAAAAAAAGAATTTTCAAAATTTTTCAGTTGCAAAAAGTTAGACAGCCCGCCGTATCACACTTTGTCATTTTGTTGGGTTGAAATTAAGTTGTAGAGGCCTGATCCAGAGGCCACCCAACAATTTTTGTGTTTCTAACGTCATAAAGTAGGGAACTTTAAGATAGTTTGTAGCATCTAGTGTGTTATAGAGGCCTGATCCAGAGGCAACAAAAATCCTTCTGTTTCTAGTGCCATGCAGTAGGGAACCTGACTTTAAAATAGTTTGTATCATCTAGTGTGTTATAGAGGCCTTATCCAGAGGCCACCAAGAAATTCTTGTGTACCTAAAGTCATACAGAAGGGGACATCTGACTTTCAAATTGTTTGTAGCATATCTTTTGTCATACAGGCCTCATCCACACTAAAACAATTCTTTCTTCTGTGACTGACACAATACAGCATGCCATATTTCACATTGGAATTTACTGTAGCTGAAATTCATCTGTTTGCAGAGGTGCTGCAGAGTTTAAAATCTAAGTTTTTGTTGCCTATACTGTGCTGCTAACACACTATCAGAGCAACATGATTGGGAAAAAGCAAGGCCGTGGTGGAAGGGGAATTAGGCTTGGTGTTCAAGGTGTATGTGGGGTAGGTGGTAATGTTTGTGAAAGCATTACTGAACCAATGTCACTTCCTGCGCAAATATAACTGACAGCTTCTGTTACTGGACGTGCTACACCACTACCTTTCTTTGGCAGAAGCACAGCTGTACGCCTTGTTGAAGCGGCCCAAAAAGAGCATGTGCTCGAGTGGATGGCAAGTGGAGCTTCAAGTGGCATCTCTTCCTCCACCTCAACATCATACCCAGTACAGTCCACAGAGGTGGCACCCCAATTCCCCTTGCTTCCCCATGTGTCCCAACTCTCCAACCGTACAACTGAATGTACGTAACCACAGATGGGTGAGTCTGAAGTGCTGTTCACACATTCTATGAAATGGTCATCAGAAGTGTACTCAAAAGCTTCAGAGTCAAGAGGAGGAACTCTGCACTGATGCACAAATTTTTTTTTTTAGGTTGGATCCAGGACGGGAGTAGGGTCCGAATAGCATCCTGATTCTCGTCATCAGATGTTAACCCCTGGTGCGGGGAAAGTGATCCTGATGAGACTCGGATATCTGAGGCTCATGCGGACTGTACTATGATGTTAGGGCAGGAAGAGTAGGAGGGTGACTCCAAGGGTGAGGAATGTTATAACACAGAGGATGATGATGAGGTGTTAGATCCCAGTTGGCGTGAACACAGAGGCACACAACTGAGTAGGTCATCTGAGGAGGAAAATGAGGAGGTTGCGTTGCACCGTACGTCGCAGACACGTAGTGATGCAGCCACGACAAGCAATGCATCCTCAGCCACAACTGTGACTAGCTGCGTCCGCGGGTCTGCAGCTCGCAGGAGTGGCAAGGGTTGCCTAGCTTGGGCCTTTTTGACACTGCAAAGGATGAGCCAACTCATGTAATCTACCAACTTTGCAAAAAAAAAAAAACAAACTTAACTGAGGTTGAGGTAAAAAGTGCAGTAATTTGACTACTACATGTATGAACCTTCACATGCCCCATCAATTACATCTGCCTCTTCCTCCTCCTCTGTTACTGTGCCAACTATTGAGATGCAGGTCTTCAACCCGCAGAACCTCATGTTCTTTACCCGCTCCAGTCACACTGACTGAGAGCCCGCCGTCACTTGTAACTGAAGCGGACCACAACTTTCTCAATCCACCGTAACATCTCCTTCTCTCACAGTCCAGCAGTTTGTCCGGTTCACCATACTCCACCCTCTCTCGGCACTGCAGCCAGCCCACGGTTCCGCATTTGTGGTCTCGTAAAAGATTGTTTTCTTCTACACATGACAAAACTAAGAGGTTGAAGTCCACCATCTACAATCTGTTGGCCATGGAAATGCTACATTTACGCCTTCTTAGTGTTATGCTGTAAGAATCAGGCTGCACTCAGATGTCATCTGCGTGCAGTCCTATTGTGTGACGATTCAAAGAGGGAAAACGGAAAGTGGACCCTCTAGACCGCGACGACGAACCCCTCACGGACGAGCTGACCAGATAGACCGCCCCCTATACAGGGAGAGTTAGGGGCAGGCCCGTGAGGGACTATCGCCACGGAAGCTGGAGGACCAGGACGGGAGAAGACCAAGAAGAGGCGGAGATAGTAGGACCACAGGATAGGTGAGTACTGCAGAGACACAGGACTGGTGGGTAAACTGCAGCAGTGCAGAGACTGGCGGAGGAACTGAGGGAACGCAGAGGCTAGCAGGATACAGGAAAGACAGGATAAACCCAAAGTCAGAGGGAAAACGAACTTCACAGAGACTAAGCTGCCAGCAACACCTGAAGGAACAATTGATAACCAGGCACAGAGGGACGGCAGGAAGCCGTTTAAATACCTAAAGGCAGGGTAGTACTTCCGGGTAACAGACCTCCAGACCCATAGAGAGGACAATAAGGAGGACCGACTTCCGGGTACTAGTCCTCCAGGACCAGAGAGGAGACGAAGAGGAGCGCCGACAGAAGATCAGAAGTGCACACGCGCAGCACTGAACTTGGTATGCACGCACGCACGCACGAGAAGCAGAGTCCGGGAGCGAGCGAGGAGGCGGCAGCAGCGGTATGATACTTAGATACAGTTTCCAAAAGTTGATAGCCGTAGCAGTCCCCCAGTACCAATTGCCCATTCGCCATTAGTTTTCTAAGCTGTGCCTGCACTACAACAGCATGTCGCAGACATCACCCATTTCTTGACTAAATCTGAATGCCAGGGTGCATTTCATCACAGACATTTGGACGAGCAAGCATGGCCAAGGGCATTACATCTCACTGACTGGGCACTGGATCACTCTGGTGGCTGTGGGGGCAGGCGTTGCTCTACAAGTCTTGGAATCCCCGAGGCTTGCAGGACAAACCTCTACATTTCACACTTCCTCCACTGCTTCTGCCTCCTGTATCTTCTCTAGGGCCTCCACCTGCACCCTCAACCTCTGCCTTAATGAGACACACGTTCCAACACTGCAGAGTGAATCCCCACCACCTCCGCACTGCGCAGCCAGGGCTCACTGCAATCAGGCAGTATTACAATTGATATGCTCATTTCCGCAATTCGTACCCCTCAGGTCATCGACTTGCGTGGATATAGAGGTCTTTCTCCGTGCCAGTTAACGGGTTGATATGCCATGTGCCGACACTATGGAATTTCACTCTGCACATGTTGTGGCAGCAGCAATGAGCCCTGACGCAGTATGTCATGTATAGCCTGGGCCAACGCATTACAGACGTGGCGCATATCACGTTTACAGAGTGGGCATAGGTTAAGGACCTCTGCACCTTTCTGCACAGTTTTGAAATGGCAATCAAGATGGTTAGAGCTGACGCCGAGGAGGATGCGGAAGGGATAACATTGTCTCAAAGTTCCAGACTGCTGTGACACAGGCGGGTGCCAAGGGAGGGTGGACTACTGCGATCGGGGGGGGGGGGTTGGTTGTTGATAACAGACGAAACTGTTAGGCTGCGTGTCCACGTTCAGGATGCTCGGCGCTAAGCCTTGCCCCCTTCTGGGACGCGATGATGCCGGATGTGTTAACTGTACACATCCGGGATCATCGCCCCCCTCCCATAGGGCCCTGTGTTATGCCTTGCGGGGACGCTGCGTCCCCGCAAGGTGTACGGACATGCTGCGATCTGTAAAGACGCGCAGCATGTCCGGAGTCGCAGGCCTGCCGCGTGCGGGTTTCCACGCATAGTGGACACGGGATTTCAAAAAATCCCCTCCACTATGCTGGAACATCTGGACGCTGCGTGTTTGACGCTGCAGCTCTGCGCAGCGTCAAACAAGCAGCGTTTACTGACCGTGGACACACACCCTTATCGTAGGTGCAAGATTCGAGGAACAAATGGAGGAGTAAGAGGTGATGGGTGAGCAACTGTCAGATGAAGTGGATAATCCTCCCCTCTCTTTTGTTCGTGGTTGGCGGGACGAGCCTCATTGTTACCCAGCCATCAACACAGCTTGGGCTTGGACCTCATGGTAGAGCCTGACATTTGAGTGCCTTCTTGCTGCACTATCTGCAACATTCCCCGGTATAGTTATGATTGGAAATACTGCTGACTACTGGGTTGCCACTCTGTTAGATCCACATTAAAAAAACAAATTTTACCAGATGCTTCCTGCCGTGGAAAGAGACCTACGAATGCAGGAGTATCGAAACACTTTTACACAACCTTAAGAGAGTGGGGCGTGTCCTAGCTGGCCATGTGAGTGGTCGCATAGGAGAGAGCTCCCACTGCCATTATTGTTCTAATCCTGTGCAGACGCCTCTGTCTGCTTTAAATTGTGTTATCTGCTGGCTGAAGGTCTCAGGAGCGTTGGAGCACGCCGGGGAGGACTGGTGGTGGAAGAAATGACCCGGACATGGTAGAAAGATGCGGGGGCTGGAGAGGCCGGTGAATTCCAAGATGGCGCCACGGCCAGGGAGGATGCTGATAAGGCTAACGCTGCATGTCAGAGACGCTTGGAGGCTGCTGCTAAATTGAGAAAGTTTGCCTGGGCGGATGATGTAGCAGAAGCTAAGCTGTCTGCTGAAGATAGATCTGAAGGGGAGGACGAGGATGAAGAAACGACTGCCGAAGGTACAGAAGGGGGAGGGAGACGGTGGCATGGCTGCAGCAGTAGAGACTCATAAAGAAGTGGAACTGGGAGGGGAGCCGACCCTAAAGGGTGTATTTATACTCATGTCCTCATGTAAACAGTCCCTAAATGACTTGACCCTTCAGATGAAGAAGGTTAAAGGGGAGATTGTACAGTAAAAGCTGTCATACAGGAAATGGACAACCGCATGAGAGAAGTGGAACAGAGGGTGAGCACTGCAGAGGATCATGTTGCAAAAGACAGAGAAAAAGTTTGCTCAAAAGATATCAGAACTGGCGGCAAAAAATGAGGATCTGGAAAATAGATCCAGAGGAAATAACCTAATAATGGGTCTGCCTGAAAAATCTGAGGGGAGAAATCCTACTGAATATATTGAAAACTGGCTAAGGGAAAAGATTGGGGTCGAGGCTCTGATGAAAGTTTGAAAGAGCTCACAGGGTTCCACCGCAGAGAATTACTATTTATCCGGATTACTCCGCTGCGGTCCAGAAACAGAGAATGCAGTTTACTGGTGTCAAGAGACGTCTGAGAGAATTGGGGGTGCAATACTCCATGTTTTTTCCGTCGAGACTAAGAGTGGTGGCTTTTATTAGATTTCATTTTTTCCTGACACCAGAGGACGCTACTCAGTGGATTGATATTAATGCTAAGAATATACAAGATAAATGAGACTGAGAACTCGTTGAGATATGGATATGGGATATTGGTTTCTCTTTGAAAGAGGAGAATTGGGTTAATTGCATATTTGTTTACTGCTTGTATTCTTTTCAATTATGAAAGAGTTGAGTTTAGCCATTCTGGTTCTTTGGCCAGACAATGCTGCAATAGATAATCTGGAGGGCAGAGGAGTGCTTTAGAAAAAGGTGTATTATACAGTTATATGAAAAAGTTTGGGCACCCCTATATATCTCAAGCTTAATGTCTTATAAAAATTGTTTTTTTTGCAACATCTATTTCAGTTTCATATATCTAATAACTGTTAGACAAAGTAATGTTTCTGCCTTGAAATGAGGTTTATTGTACTAACAGAAAATGTGCAGTCTGCATTCAAACAAAATTTGACAGGTGCATAAATATGGGCACCCTTATCATTTTCTTGTTTTAAATACTCCTACCTACTTTTTACTAACTTACTAAAGCACTTTTTTTGGTTTTGTAACCTCATTGAGCTTTGAACTTCATAGCCAGGTGTATGCAATCATGAGAAAAGCTACTTAAAGTGGCCACTTGCAAGTTGTTCTGTTTGAATCTCCTCTGAAGAGTGGCATCATGGGCTCCTTAAAACAACTGTCAAATGATCTGAAAACAAAGATTATACAACATAGTTGTTCAGGGGAAGGATACAAAAAGCTGTCTCAGAGATGTAACCTGTCAATTTCCACTGTGAGGAACATAGTAAGGAAATGGAAGAACACAGGTACAGTTCTTGTTAAGGCCAGAAGTGGCAGGCCAAGAAAAACATCAGAAAGGCAGAGAAGAAGAATGGTGAGATCAGTCAAGGACAATCCTCAGACGACCTCCAGAGAGCTGCAGCATCAACTTGCTGCAGATGGTGTCACTGTGCATCGGTCAACTATACAACGCACTTTGCACAAGGAGAAGCTGATTGGGAGAGTGATGCGAAAGAAGCCGTTTCTGCAAGCACGCCACAAACAGAGTCGGCTGAGGTATGCAAAAGCACATTTGGAGAAGCCAATTTCTTTTTGGAAAAAGGTCTTGTGGACTGATGAAACCAAGATTGAGTTGTTTGGTCATACAAAAAGGCGTTATGCATGGTGGCCAAAAAACACAGCATTCCAAGAAAAACACTTGCTACCCACAGTAAAATTTGGTGGAGGTTCCATCATGCTTTGGGGCTGTGTGGCCAATGCCGGCACCGGGAATCTTGTTAAAGTTGAGGGACGCATGGATTCCTCTCAGTATCAGCAGATTCTTGACAATAATGTTCATGAATCAGTGACAAAGTTGAAGTTACGCAGGGGATGGATCTTTCAGCAAGACAATGAACCAAAAACCGCTCCAAATCTACTCAGGCATTCATGCAGAGGAACAATTACACTGTTCTGGAATGGCCATCCCAGTCCCCAGACCTGAATATCATTGAACATCTGTGGGATCATTTGAAGAGGGCTGTCCATGCTCGGCGACCATCAAACTTAACTGAACTGGAATTGTTTTGTAAAGAGGAATGGTCAAAAATACCTTCATCCAGGATCCAGGAACTCATTAAAAGCTACAGGAAGCGACTAGAGGCTGCTATTTTTGCAAAAGGAGGATCTACTAAATATTAATGTCACTTTTCTGGTGAGGTGCCCATACTTACGCACCTGTCAAATTTTGTTTGAATGCAGATTGCACATTTTCTGTTAGTACAATAAACCTCATTTCAAGGCAGAAACATTACTGTGTCCAACAGTTATTAGATATATGAAACTGAAATAGCTGTTGCAAAAAAAACAATTTTTATAAGACATTAAGCTTAAGATTAATAGGGGTGCCCAAACTTTTTCATATAACTGTACCTCTTTACTTTGTTCTATGATTTGAAATGTTTTAGATGAATGAAAAGAGTTGTGACCTTAATGGTGGCGGGAGGGGGAAGGAGAAAGTAATCCAAGGGAGAGTGTTTCTAATGGGCAGAGGAGCCCCACTCTCGATTAGTGTAAAAAGCTTTAGTTGGGGGTAGGGATGGGAGTTCGGAGTTCAAAGGGTGGGGGGAGGTGTTAGACAGCTCAGGCCAAGAAATAAGGTTACTCTGAAGGTTGATGAGAGGTATGATGGGGGACCATATTAAAATATTGAGTTGGAATACGAGGTCTAGCAGATAAAACCAGGCGGGTGGCGGTTTTACAGTATGCTCGTGATCAAAGGGCCTCATTGATATGTCTGCTTGAAACACATTTATTGCGTGAGAGGGTTGATGTCTTGTCTAGGCGCTGGATACAGAAAGCGTATCACTCTACTTTCTCTACGTACTCAAGGGGAGTGTCAGTACTGATTCCTGCGGGGGTGCGATTTGAGGAGATGAAGGTGTATGTTGATGCGGATGGTCAATATGTGGTTGGAAAATATAAATTGCTTGGGGTGCTGCTGTGTGTAGTGGCTATGTATATTCCACCTCCCTCTTCCAGTAAGAAAATTAGAGAAGTGTTGGAGCTGGTGGGGCGAGGAGACCCGATACCACTTCTAATTATTGGAGACCTCAATAATATATATGATGACTTCTGGGATAGGAACAAAAACTTACAGAATAGGTCTGAAGGTCATACTACTGCGTTTGGTACATATGTTCAGGAAATTGGCATGATTGATCTGTGGAGGGTGCGACACATTGGGGAGAGGAGGTATTCTTGCTGCTCACCGTCCCATGATACCTTATCTAGAATAGATACGGCTCTTGCAAAGGAAATGTTAGATACAATGGTGGGAGACGTGAGATACCTGTCAGGGGCATTTTCGGATCATAATCCGATTGAGGTGGAGCTGCGGCCGATGGGGATACGGGGCCGGGTGCAGGGGAGAGTGGAAAATTCACCCTAACTGGTTGCGCAGTATAGACAACATACAGCGGGAGATAGAGGAATTTTTTGAGTTTAATGATGGGAGTGCTAATATACCCACTCTTTGGGAGACTATGAAAGCGTATCTGAGGGGATTGCTGTTTAGAGATATTAGTAGATGTAAGCGGCGGGCAAAACAGGCGGAAAGAACGGCAAGTGAGAGGCTGAGAGTAGCGGAGGATGAAATGATTGCTCTGGGTACCCCTGAGGTTGGGAAACGGTTAAAAGAAGCTCAGAATAAAATGAATAAAATTCTTTTGGAGAGGGCGGAGAGAAAGAAAGCGTTTCAGAGACAAGCTTTTTATCAGGAGGGGGAGGAGGTGGGTCATATGCTGTCGCTGGTGGCCTCTGCTCAGAGGAGTACATCATTTGTGCATTCATTGGTTTCAGAAAATGGTGCGAAGGTGCTGGAGTCTTCTGAGATCTTGGAGGTCTTTATGGACTTCTATGTGGATTTGTACTCCTCGCGGGTGGATGCATCGATGGGAGACACTGGGGCTTTTTTAGGGGGACTTCAGTTGCCTAAGCTGAGTGAGGATGATTGGGAAAGTTTGGAGGCACCTATTACGGATGAGGAATTGAGCCGGGCATTAAGGTCAATGCCAAGGGGTAAGGCGCCTGGAGCAGATAGACTACCAGCCGAAATTTACAAAGATATGGATGAAGTGTTGATGCCCAGATTGAGTGGTCTTGGAGGAGGCTAAGAGTAGGGGAATCCTGCCAGCCTCCATGAGAGAAGCCATAATAGTGGTAATCCCGAAGGAGGATAAAGACTTATGTATCCTGAGTCATACCGACCAATTTATTTGCTTACAACAGATGTCAAGCTTCTGACCGGGGTGTTGGCAACCAGACTGTCAGGTGTCATCTCTAAATTAATTCATTCGGATCAGTCCGGCTTTATGCCCGACAGGTCTACGGCAATTAACTTGAGAAGGCTTTTTATGAATGTACAGCTGATAATTGTGGCCAGAGAGTTCATCCTTAGACGCCCATAAGGCTTTCGACAGTGTAGAATGGGGGTATTTGTGGCACATGTTACACTGTTTGAGTTTTGGTCCACAATTTGTGTCCTGGGTCAAACTGCTGTATGCGCAACCAGTGGCTAGAGTAAGGGTGAATGGAGAGTTTTCTTGTACGATTGTTACATAGAGGGACGAGACAGGGGTGTCCGCTCTCTCCTCTCCTGTTTGCTTTGGCTTTTGAGCCGTTGTCCGCCAAGATTAGGCAGTCTGCTGAAGTATTTAGGTTTAAGTATGGGTCAGTTGAAGGAAAGACAGCGTTATACGTGGACGACATACTGTTGTTCTTGAGTGATCCACATATTTCATTGGGAAATGCTATTCGGCTTATCGAAAGATTTGGAGAATTGTCGGGGTTGAGGATAAATTGGAATAAATCATCTCTGTTTAAGGTAGATGACGTAGGGGACGAGATGGGAGATGTCGCAGAGGGAGGCAGACTTAAAGTGGCTGATCAATTCAAATATTTGGGGATATGGATCTCTATGCCGATTACAGATTACTTGCATAAGAATTTGACTCCCGTGTTGGGGGTTCTTAAGGCAAAAGCAGGGGCATGGTCTAAATTGCACTTGTCAGTGATGGGCCGAGTCAATCTTATTAAAATGATTCTCATGCCTATGATAATGTATGTTTTCCATAACTCGCTTATTTGGATACCACGTGGGAAATTTAAGCTGATTAACTCCTTATTTAGGAATTTGGTGTGGGGGAAGCTGCATCCCTGTATTAGGTTGGAGACGCTTCAGAAACTGAAGGATGAAGGAGGATTGGCTTTGCCTAACCCTGAAATATATTTCCTGGTGGCTAAGTGCCAACACTTAAACGGCTGGGAGCATGAGGCGTCTTCCAGCGTGGTACAACAGCTGATAGGGTGATAAGATGTCCTGCCGTACAGTGCTTGAAGATGGGTCTCTGGGGGCACTTGGGAAAATCTATCCTACGCTATTCCTGATATATAAATTATGGGGAAGAGGCAGACAAATTCGTGGAGTCACCTGTCTTACCAGGTTCTCCCCGATGTGGTTTAACCCCTTCACGACATGCGCCGTACTAGTACGGCGCATGTCTTGTCTCCCCCTTTGATGTGGGCTCCGGCGGAGAGCCCACATCAAAGTCGTGACATGTCAGCTGTTTTGTACAGCTGACATGTGTGCGCAATAGCTGCGGGTGAAATCGTGATTCGCCCTCCGCTATTAACCTGTTAAATGCCGCTGTCAAACGCTGACGGGCATTTAACTACCGCTTCCGGCCGCACGGCCAGAAATTAGCCCATCGCTGACCCCCATCACATGATCGGGTGTCGGAGATGCGTCAGGATGGTAACCATAGAGGTCCTTGAGACCTCAATGGTTACTGATGCAGGCCTGCTGTGAGTGCCACCCTGTGGTCGGCGCTCATAGCAAGCCTGCGATTCTGCTACATAGCAGCGATCTGATGATCGCTGCTATGTAGCTGAGCCGATCGAGTGGTGCCAGCTTCTAGCCTCCCATGGAGGCTATTGAAGCATGGCAAAAGTAAAAAAAAAAAAAAAAAAAGTTTTTAACCCCTTTCTGACATCTGACGTACTATCCCGTCGAGGTGGGGTGGGCCCGTATGACCACCGACGGGATAGTACGTCATACGCGATCGGCCGCGCTCACGGGGGGAGCGAAGCCGATCGCGGCCGGGTGTCAGCTGCATATCGCAGCTGACATCCGGCACTATGTGCCAGGAGCGATCACAGACCGCCCCCGGCACATTAACCCCCGGCACACCGCGATCAAACATGATCGCGGTGTGCCGGCGGTATAGGGAAGCATCGCGCAGGGAGGGGGCTCCCTGCAGGCTTCCCTGAGACCCCCGGAGCAACGCGATGTGATCGCGTTGCTCCGAGGGTCTCCTACCTCCCTCCTCGCCGCAGGTCCCAGATCCAAGATGGCCGCGGCATCCGGGTCCTGCAGGGAGGGAGGTGGCTTACCGAGCGCCTGCTCAGAGCAGGCGCTGGTAAGCCTGCAGCCCTGCACAGCAGATCGTCGATCTGACAAAGTGCTGTGCACACTGTCAGATCAATGATCTGTAATGTCCCCCCCTGGGACAAAGTAAAAAAGTTTAAAAAAAAATTCCCCACATGTGTGTAAAAAAAAAAATTTAAAAAATATCCTAAATAAAGAAAAAAAATATATATTATTCCCATAAATACATTTCTTTAGCTAAATAAAATAAAAAAAACAATGAAAGTACACATATTTAGTATCGCCGCGTCCGTAACGACCCAACCTATAAAACTGCCCCACTAGTTAACCCCTTCAGTAAACACCGTAAGAAAAAAAAAAAAAAAAGAGGCAAAAAACAACGCTTTATTATCATACCGCCGAACAAAAAGTGGAATAACACGCGATCAAAAAGACTGATATAAATAACCATGGTACCGCTGAAAACGTCATCTTGTCCCGCAAAAAAACGAGCCACCATACAGCATCATCAGCAAAAAAATAAAAAAGTTATAGTCCTGAGAATAAAGCGATACCAAAATAATTATTTTTTCTATAAAATAGTTTTTATCGTATAAAAGCGCCAAAACATAAAAAAATGATATAAATGAGATTTCGCTGTAATCGTACTGACCCGAAGAATAAAACTGCTTTATCAATTTTACCAAACGCGGAACGGTATAAACGCCTCGCCCAAAAGAAATTCATGAATAGCTGGTTTTTGATCACTCTGCCTCTCAAAAATCGGAATAAAAAGCGATCAAAAAATGTCACGTGTCTGAAAATGTTACCAATAAAAACGTCAACTCGTCCCGCAAAAAACAAGATCTCACATGACTCTGTGGACTCAAATATGGAAAAATTATAGCTCTCAAAATGTGGTAACGCAAAAAATATTTTTTGCAATGAAAAGCGTCTTTCAGTGTGTGACGGCTGCCAATCATAAAAATCCGCTACAAAAACCCGCTATAAAAGTAAATCAAACCCCCCTTCATCACCCCCTTAGTTAGGGAAAAATAAAAAAATTAAAAAATGTATTTATTTCCATTTTCCCATTAGGGTTAGGGCTAGGGTTGGGGCTAGGGTTGGGGCTAGGGTTAGGGCTAGGGTTAGGGTTAGGGCTAGGGTTAGGGCTAGGGTTGGGGCTAGGGTTGGGGCTAGGGTTAGGGCTAGGGTTAGGGATATTGCTAGGGTTAGGGCTAGGGTTGGGGCTACAGTTAGGGTTGGGGCTAAAGATAGGGTTAGGGTTTGGATTACATTTACGGTTGGGAATAGGGTTGGGTGTGTCTGGGTTAGAGGAGTGGTTAGGGTTACTGTTGGGATTAGGGTAAGGGGTGTGTTTGGATTAGGGTTTCAGTTATAATTGGGGGGTTTCCACTGTTTAGGCACATCAGGGGCTCTCGAAACGGGACATGGCATCCGATCTGAATTCCAGCCAATTCTGCGTTGAAAAAGGAAAGGAAAAGAAAGGAGATCCAGCTCAACGATGCAGTGAAAAATCCATAACTTTATTCACTTCCAATAGTATAGTGTAAGGATAAAACATCAGCGTGCAATAGAATAAAATCCAAGATCAACGCGTTTCCGGTGGCACAGCACCCTTAGTCATGACTTCATGACTAAGGGTGCTGTGCCACCGGAAACGCGTTGATCTTGGATTTTATTCTATTGCACGCTGATGTTTTATCCTTACACTATACTATTGGAAGTGAATAAAGTTATGGATTTTTCACTGCATCGTTGAGCTGGATCTCCTTTCTTTTCCTGTTCGTCTACGCCTTGACACAGCGGCTCCATGCTCCGAGTCCTTGGGAATGTCAGTATGGTGAGCTGGACTTTGTTTATTTCTAAGTTGAAAAAGGAAAACAGTGCTCCTTCCCTTCAGAGCTCTCCCGTGTGCCCAAACAGGGGTTTACCCCAACATATGGGGTATCAGCGTACTCAGGACAAATTGGACATCATCTGTTGGGGTCCAATTTCTCCTGCTACCCTTGGGAAAATACAAAACTGGGGGCCAAAAAATAAGTTTTGTGGGAAAAAAATATTTTTTTATTTTCACGGCTCTGCGTTGTAAACTGTAGTGAGACACTTGGGGGTTCAAAGTTCTCACAACACATCTAGATAAGTTCCTTGGGGGGTCTAGTTTCCGATATGGGGTCACTTGTGGGGGGTTTGTACTGTTTGGGTACATCAGGGGCTCTGCAAATGCAACGTGACGCCTGCAGACCAATCCATTTAAGTCTGCATTCCAAATGGCGCTCCTTCCCTTCCGAGCTCTGTCATGCGCCCAAACAGTGGTTCCCCCCCACATATGGGGTATCAGCGTACTCAGGACAAATTGGACAACAACTTTTGGGGTCCAATTTATCCTGATACCCTTGTGAAAATACAAAACTGGGGGCTAAAAAATCATTTTTGTGAAAAAAAAAAAGAATTTTTATTTTCACGGCTCTGCGTTATAAACTGTAGTGAAACACTTGGGGGTTCAAAGCTCTAAAATCACATCTAGATAAGTTCCTTAGGGGGTCTACTTTCCAAAATGGTGTCACTTGTGGGGGGTTTTAATGTTTAGGCACATGGGCTCTCCAAACGCAACATGGCATCCCATCTTAATTCCAGTCAATTTTGCATTGAAAAGTAAAATAGCGCTCCTTCCCTTCCGAGCTCTGCTATGCGCCCAAACAGTGGTTTACCCCCACATATGGGGTATCGTCGTACTCAGGACAAATTGCACAACTTTTGTGGTCTAATTTCTTCTCTTACCCTTGGGGAAATAAAAAAATGGGGGCGAAAAGATCATTTTTGTGAAAAAATATGATTTTTTATTTTTACGGCTCTGCATTATAAACTTCTGTGAAGCACTTGTTGGGTCAAAGTGCTCAACACACATCTAGATAAGTTCCTTAAGGGGTCTACTTTCCAAAATGGTGTCACTTGTGGGGGGTTTCAATGTTTAGGCACATCAGGGGCTCTCCAAATGCAACATGGCGTCCCATCTCAATTCCAGTCAATTTTGCATTGAAAAGTCAAATGGCGCTCCTTCCCTTCCGAGCTCTGCCCTGCGCCCAAACAATGGTTTACACCCACATATGGGGTATCAGCGTACTCAGGACAAATTGTACAACAAATTTTGGGGTCTATTTTCTCCTGTTACCCTTGGTAAAATAAAACAAATTGGAGCTGAAATAAATTTTGTGTGAAAAAAAGTTAAATGTTCATTTTTATTTAAACATTCCAAAAATTCCTGTGAAACACCTGAAGGGTTAATAAACTTCTTGAAAGTGGTTTTGAGTACCTTGAGGGGTACAGTTTTTAGAATGGTGTCACACTTGGTTATTTTCTATCATATAGACCCCTCAAAATGACTTCAAATGAGATGTGGTCCCTAAAAAAAATGGTGTTGTAAAAATGAGAAATTGCTGGTCAACTTTTAACCCTTATAACTCCGTCACAAAAAAAAATTTTGGTTCCAAAATTGTGCTGATGTAAAGTAGACATGTGGGAAATGTTACTTATTAAGTATTTTGCGTGACATATGTCTGTGATTTAAGGGCATAAAAATTCAAATTTGGAAAATTGCGAAATTTTCAAAATTTTCACCAAATATTCGTTTTTTTCACAAATAAATGCAAGTTATATCGAAGAAATTTTACCACTATCATGAAGTACAATATGTCACGAGAAAACAATGTCAGAATCGCCAAGATCCGTTGAAGCGTTCCAGAGTTATAACCTCATAAAGAGACAGTAGTCAGAATTACAAAAATTGGCCCGGTCATTAACGTGCAAACCACCCTTGGGGGTGAAGGGGTTAAAAATATGAAAAAAAAAAAAAAAGTTTCAATCACCACCCCTTTCGCCCCATCCAAAGTAAAACAATAATAATAAAAAAAAATCAAACCTACACAAATTTGGTATCGCCGTGTTCAGAATCGCCCTATCAATAAAAAAAAGCATTAACCTGATCGCTAAACAGCGTAGCTATAAAAAAAATTAGAAACGCCAGAATTACGTTTTTTTTTTTGTCACCGCGATATTGCATTAAAATGCAATAACGGGCAATCAAAAGAACAAATCTGCACAAAAGTGCTATCATTAAAAACGTCAGCTCGGCACGCAACCCCAGATCATGAAAAATGGAGACGCTACGGGTATCGGAAAATGGCGCATTTTTTTTTTTTTTTAAGCAAAGTTTTGAATTTTTTTTCACCACTTCGATAAAAAATAACCTAGACATGTTAGGTGTCTATGAAAATGTAATGACCTGGAGAATCATAATATCAGGTCAGTTTTAGCATTTAGTGAAGCTAGCAAAAAAGCCAAACAAAAAACAAGTGTGGGATTGCACTTTTTTTGCAGTTTCACCACACTTGGAATTTTTTTCCCGTTTTCTAGTACAAGACATGGTAAAACCAATGGTGTCGTTCAAAAGTACAACTCGTCCCGCAAAAAATAACCCCTCACATGACCATATTGATGGAAAAATAAAAAAATTATGGCTCTGGGAAGGAAGGGAGCGAAAAACGAAAACGCAAAAACGAAAAAGGGCCGCGGCGTGTAGGGGTTAATAACAATTTACCAGAGTTTATGGCAATGGGATGTTTACCAGAATGGCAGGCCAGGGGGATACGATATGCCTATCAGGTTCTTGAGTGTCGAGAGCTGAAATCCTTTTCCCAGCTAAAATCGGAATTTGGTATTAGGGCTTCTGGAGGATATCAATATGCAGAGGTGAATGCATGTAGAGTAGCTACACCATCACGTGTTTCTCAACGCAAGCAGTGAATAGCCAGGCCTTTCCCCGTGAAGGAACAACCACGGGAAGGGCAGCATCCAATAAAGGAATACATCCAATACAGGAAAACCACCTATGCCAAGCATGGTATCCATCCACAGACAGCGGTTTCGGGGTTTTTGCCCCTCATCAGTGTGGAGTAGGAATCTGGCTATTAGGAGCAGTGCCTGGTAAAAAGGCTGTAAAGGCACAGATGATTGGCCTCGTGGAGACCAAAACATCCAACACTGCGGAGACACCATCACGTGTTTCTCAACGCAGTGATCCAGAACACTGCCCCCATCCCTTATGGGAAATATGCAAATGCATGTAGAGTAGCTGCGGAGACACCATCACGTGTTTCTCAACGCAAGCAGTGAATAGCCAGGCCTTCCTTTAGCCATGTATTCCTTTATTGGATGCTGCCCTTCCCGTGGTTGTTCTTCCCGGGGAAAGGCCTGGCTATTCACTGCTAAGGGGAAGAGCATGAGCTGTCTAAATGGGGAGAAAAGGGGGGGGCAATGTTGGGATATATTGCGGGGGGGGAATCTTTTCAAAATCGCTGTATTGTTGTAAAATGTTTATTGTGATTTTATACTTACCGTATAAATTCGAGTATAAGCCGAGATTTTCAGCCCACTTTTTTGGGCTGAAGGTCGCCCCCTCGGCTTATACTCGAGTCATTGTCAGCGGAGGGGGGGGGGGTCGGCAGGGGAGCGGCGCGGTGACATCCTCACCTGCTCCTGGCACTGTCCCTGCATGTCCCATGGTCTCCGGGCAGCTCTTCCTGTGTTCAGCGGTCACGTGGTACCGCTCATTATAGTAATGAAAATGCACGCATATTCATTACTGTAATGAGCGGTACGTGACTGCTGAACACAGGAAGAGCTGCCGGCTCCATCTGACAGTGAGACGCTGCCAGGGACCGCGCCGGGAGCAGGTGAGTATAACGGGGGAGGGTGAGCATTGCGCGATAGTCACCTTCCTCGTTCCACCGCTGCGCGCTGCTCTGTCTTCCATCCTGTGCACTTACTGTTCAGGTCAGAGGGCGCGATGACGCTATTAGTGTGCGCTCCGCCGTCTGCCTGAACAGTCAGTGCAGAGGATGGAAGACAGAGTGGAGCGTGGAACGAGGAAGGTGACTATCGCAAGTGCCGGGGGCCTGAGTGACGAGAGGTGAGTATGTGATTTTTTTTATTTTAATCGCAGCAACAGCATATGGGGCAAATGTGTGGAGCATCTCATGGGGCCACAATGTATGGAGCATCTCATAGGGCCACAATGTATGGCGCATCGTATGGGGCCACAATGTATGGAGCATCTCATGGGGCCATAATGTGTGGGGCATCTCATGGGGCCACAATGTATGGAGCATCGTATGGGGCCAAAATGTATGGAGCATCGTATGGGGCCACAATGTATGGAGCATCTCATGGGGCCACAATGTATGGAGCATCTCATGGGGCCACAATGTATGGAGCATCGTATGGGGCCACAATGTATGGAGCATCTCATGGGGCCATAATGTGTGAACCATCTTATGGGGCCATAATGTGTGGAGCATCTTATGGGGCCATAATGTATGGATCATCTTATGGGGGCATAATGTGAGGAGCATCTTATTGGGCCATAATGTGTGGAGCATCTTATGGGGCCATAATCTATGGAGCATCTTATGGGCCATAATGTGTGGAGCATCTTATGGGGCCATAATCTATGGAGCATCTTATTGGGCCATAATGTGTGGAGCATCTTATGGGACCATCAACCTTTATGCAGCATTGTATGCGGCAAATGTTTCTATGGAGCATCTGATGGGGCCATTATTAACCTTTGTGCAGCATTATATGGGGCTTATTTTGTATGGAGCATCTTATGGGGCCATCATGAACTGTATGGAGCATTATATGGGGCTCCTGATTCAATATGGATATTCAAAAACACTTAACCTACTGCTGTCTCAATTAATTTTACTTTTATTGGTATCTATTTTTATTTTTGACATTTACCCGTAGCTGCTGCATTTTCCACCCTAGGCTTATACTCGAGTCAATAAGTTTTCCCAGTTTTTTGTGGCAAAATTAGGGGGGTCGGCTTATACTCGGGTCGCCTTATACTCGGGTCGGCTTATACTCGAGTATATACGGTAATAAAAATCTATTTCAGTTAAAAAAAAAAAAAAAAAAAAAAAATTAAAAAAACCTTGAGATTTTTTCCCCAAGACAGCAGTGAATCACACTGTTCACTTCACAGCTCTAGAAGTCCATCCTCCAGCACGCCAATTACTCAACGCCAAAACATTAGCAGCAGCAGCAGTGGTATATGTCTAAGAAGCAGTTTCTGCGAGTCCTTTGACACCTTTTTTAGACCAGCTTGTGCAGCAGCACAATAGAGTCCCAGTGTTGCACATGGTGAACGAATGGAGAGGATGATGCAGGAGTATCTTGAACTAAATATCTATACCATCAGGGAGGGTTTGGGCCCTTTGACATTTTGGTCTTCCAAAATGGATGAGTTGCCTGAGCTCGCCTCACACGCCTTGGAGGTTTTATCATGCCTAGCAGCCAACGTTCTCTCAGAACTTTTCTTCTGAGCTGCTGGTAGTGTCCGGACGGATAAGCGCAGTCGGCTGTCCCCTGAAAGTGTAGGCCACCTTACTTTCATCAAGATGAACAAGTCATGAATCTCCTAGGACTTTTGCACCCCAATCGCAGACTGTACAGACTAGGTGATATTGCATTTTTTAGTGTGATGTATTAATATCACATAACTGCACTCTGTGATATCTTTAGTGTGACTTATGTGGCGGCGTGGCTGTTGATTTTAACATAAATTTGTGGAAGTGTGAACAGTCATGGTTGGTCTACATCTGCTGGGTTAGCTGTAGTGGAAGACGTGTCGGTCCCAATTATACTATTTCTACTGTGATGAAATTGATGTCGCTTTGGTGGTGTCTGCCAATAATTTTTGGAAATGTGAACACTCCTGGTTGGGTTTCCTTCATGCGTGTTGCCTGTAGCAGTAGGCCTCTGAGACCTTCAGGCCTCCACTTCCTTGGACTCCACTACCCGTGTTACTATCCTTAAATTTTTCTGACAATGGTAGTCTACAAAACTGATATTTGTGCCACCTGTGTGGCTCAGCATGAAAGCAGGTAGAGTTTTTGGATGTGTTATTAGGGCTCCCAGCAAGGGGGCCTACCCCGATCCCTCACCCACCTCGTCTTACTGTGACATTCAATTGAAAGCTAATTGATGCCTGCCAAAGTCAAGAAGGAATATATATAGTACAATGTTCCAGCTTGTGTGTACCATCATAGAAAATATACTTGAAGGGGTATTCCCATCACCAGGATCCTATGCCAATATGTAGTAGGAGTAATAATAATATTAGCAAATACCTGCAATTAGAAATGTGGTGTAGTTTTTCTGATTCGCTATGCCTCTTTCCTCATGTGCATGCATTGCAGGACCTTAATCCCATATGACGTAGTATCCCGTCGAGGTGACCTGGGACTGAATTCCCTGTGACGGGATAGTACGTCGTATGCGATCGGTCACGGGGGGAGCGCGGCCGAGTGTCAGCTGACTATTGCAGCTGACATCCGGCACTATGTTCCAGGAGCGGTCACGGACCGCTCCTGGCACATTAACCCCCGGCACACTGCGATCAAAAATGATCGCAGTGTTCCGGCAACATAGGGAAGCATCGAGCAGGGAGGGGGCTCCCTGCGTGCTTCCCTAAGACCCTCGGAGCAACGCGATGTGATCGCGTTGCTCCGAGGGTCTTCTACCTTCTCCCTGCAGGCCCCGGATCCAAAATGGCCACGCGGCTGCATCCGGGTCCTGCAGGGAGGTTGCTTACCAGCACCTGCTCAGAGCAAGCGCTGGTAAGCCTGCAGCCCTGCATGTCAGATCGCTGATCTGACACAGTGCTCTGCAAAGTGTCAGATCAGCGATCAGACCAGGGGCGTAACTACCGTGGTCGCAGCTGCGACGGGGCCCAGACTACTTAGGGGCCCCATGGACAGGAGTGAAGGAGAATGAAATGACCCATGATTGATGATGATCCACCATTTGTGAGTGACCCGCAGCAGGGAGCCGTCACCGCTCTCTAATTATACTTACCTACTCCCGGCACGGTCCCTGGACGTCCCTGCTTCTTCCAGCGCCGCAGATTCTTCCTGCACTGAGCGGTCACATGGTCCCGCTCATTACAGAAATGAATATGCAGCTCCACCTCCCATAGGGGTGGAGCCGCATATTCATTTCTGTATTGAACGGTAACTGTGACCGCTCAACACAGGAAGAATCTGCAGCGCTGGAAGAAGCAGGGACGTCCAGGGACCGTGCCGGGAGTAGGTGAGTATACAGCGCTGCGCAGCGCTGCGCGATATTTACCGCTCCTCGTTCCGGTGCGGCTCTGTCATCAGCGTCCTCTGGCAGTGACACTCAGGTCAGAGGGCGCGGTGACGTAGTCAGTGCGCGTCCTCTGCTGAACGTCCGTGCCGAAGACTAAGCCGCACGAGGAGCAGCCAGGTAAATATTGAAAGTGCCGGGGGTCCTGAGCGAAGAGAGGGAGGTGAGGTGAGTATGTGATTTATTTTTTTTATGGCAGCAAAAGCATAAGGGGCAAGTGACTGTACGGAGCATTTTATGGGGCCATAACGCTTGTGCAGCGCCAGCACTATAATGTGCGGAGCATCTTATGGGGCCATAACAATTGTGCAGCACTGTAAGGGGCAGTGACTGGGCGGAGCATCTTACTAGGCCATAACAATTGTGCAGCACTATAAGGGGCAGTGACTGTACGGAGCATCTTATGGGGCCATAACACTTGTGCAGCACTATAAGGGGCAGTGACTGTGCGGAGCATCTTATGGGGCCATAACAATTGTGCAGCACTATCTGGGGCAAGTGGCTGTGCGGAGCATCTTATGGGGCCATAACACTTGTGCAGCACTATAAGGGGCAGTGACTGTGCGGAGCATCTTATGGGGCCATAACACTTTTGCAGCACTATAAGGGGCAGTGGCTGTGCGGAGCATCTTATGGGGCCATAACGCTTGTGCAGCACTATAAGGGGCAAGTGGCTGTGCGGAGCATCTTATGGGGCCATAATGAACGGTGCAGAGCATTATATATGGCACAGCTTTCTATGGAGCATCTATGGGGCCATAATGAACGGTGCAGAGCATTATATATGGCACAGCTTTCTATGGAGTATCTATGGGGCCATAATGACCGGTGCAGAGCATAATACATGGCACAGCTTTCTATGGAGCATCTATGGGGCCATAATGAACGGTGCAGAGCATTATATATGGCACAGCTTTCTATGGGGCCATAATGAACGGTGCAGAGCATTATATATGGGGCAGCTTTATATGGAGCATCTATGGGGCAATAATCAACGGTATGGAGCACTATGAGGGGGCTGTGTTGTATTCTATGGGGATTACCTTGAGTTGTATGGCAGGGCTGCGGGGGGGGGCCCCCATTTGGAAGTTTGCACCGGGGCCCATAACTTTGTAGTTACGCCACTGGATCAGACCCTATAACACGATGCCCCTCCAACGCCGGGGCAATGTTGTAAAGTAAAAAAAAAATAAAAAAATAATGTACTAAATAAAAAAAATATATACATATATTGTTCCTATAAATACATTTCATTATCTAAATAATAAACAAAAAAAATAGGGATTTTTGTGTACTCACCATAAAATCCTTCCTTGGACTCCACTACCCGTGTTACTATCCTTAAATTTTTCTGACAATGGTAGTCTACAAAACTGATATTTGTGCCACCTGTGTGGCTCAGCATGAAAGCAGGTAGAGTTTTTGGATGTGTTATTAGGGCTCCCAGCAAGGGGGCCTACCCCGATCCCTCACCCACCTCGTCTTACTGTGACATTCAATTGAAAGCTGTAAATGCTGGCCCTGACCCCGATACCTCATGCCTGGCTGATTGCTGCAGTGCCATGCTACAGTTTGTACTATGGGTGAATTGATGCCACTTTCCTGGTGTGTCTGTCCCTCATTTGATGTGTTTTGCTAGCATTTGGGGCTGTTATAAGGTGTTATGCATGCATTTGTTTTTGCCTCCCATTGACATGAATGGTGTTCAGTTATGTTCTCCGAATATTCGATGAATTTACAGTACAGACCAAAAGTTTGGACACCCCTCCTCATTTAAAGATTTTTCTGTATTTTCTCCTTCGCCTCATTGGGGGACACAGACCGTGGTGTATGCTGCTGCCACTAGGAGGCTGACACTAAGTGATACAAAGAAAGTTAGCTCCTCCCCTGCTGTATACACCCTCCTGCTGGCTCTCAGCTAACCAGTTTGGTGCAAAAGCAGTAGGAGATCAATAATAACATATGAGCGTATAGCATGTCATATTATATATGAGAGTATAGCATGTCGGATTATAAAAACAAGCATAAGCTAATAACAGGGTGGGAGCTGTGTCCCCCAGTGAATGGGTCGGAGAAAAGGATTTTACGGTGAGTACACAAAAATCCCTATTTCTCCTTCGCCTCATTGGGGGACACAGTATGCTGCTGCCATTAGGAGGCTGACACTAAGTGATACAAAAAAAGTTAGCTCCTCCCCTGCAGTATACACCCTCCTGCTGGCTCTCAGCTAACCAGTTCTTGCTTAGTGTCCGTAGGAGGCACACGGACTTGTCTGCCATTCAGACCCCAAAAACTCTTTTTACCTTTACAACGGATGAATGGGGCGACTGATTCTTTCATGTTCCGATCTCCCCGAACCAACAACAGGCGAGCACGGGAGTTTTACCTCTCCGTATCCTCTCCTGAGACTTGGGAAGCCACTGCCTGAGCTGATTTTAGGGGCGACGGGCCCCTTCAAGGGCACCGATCTTCCCCCTCCCTTATCAGACGAGCACTGGAGTGTCACCTCCAGTATCCTCTTCTGCAGCCATGCCTATTGCCGGACATTCAGCCCTGCCCGCCAGGTTTTACCCTCGGCTGTTCAGAGGCACTTTCCAGCGTGGCGTCCGAGCAGCCCCCACTGCACCACCACTATTAAGAACGGATGGTACAGGGAGGCGGACGGTTCCTCTCCACCTCCAAAGGGACGATGGATTGAGGACGTTTCTTATCCCTGCACCGTCCAAACAGCAGCAACAGCACAGGATCTCTTTATACTTTCTGACCTGCTGAACAAAGCTGCATACTGGGGTAAGTGCCGGGGCTCAAGCGGTGGAGGGCTCTGCGCAACCTGCGGCTTTTTTCCTCGTTTTCCCTCGTTCGGCGCCGGCTGGTTTCAAAAATTTAGCCCCCGGCTTCGGGGTTTGTGTAAGCCGCAACCCGGATCTCTCTGATGGGCCGAGTTCTATCATCCGGTGATCTCGGCAGAACTCATTCCAGGAGTACAGCTCTGGGCGGCAGCTTCTCCTCAGCCGCCAGGGTCTCGCCTCAAGTGAGTGGGAAATTCATCCGGAAGTCTCCCGACATATCTGCCTTCACTGGAGCACTCCTGATGTAGATGGGATGGCATCCAGCCTGAACGCCAATGTACTCAAGTTCATGATTCGGCTTCAAGACCCAATAGCCATCGTAGTGCATTCTCTGGTTATTCTGTGATACCAGCTCCTTCTCGCCTTTTCCACTAGTTCCGAGGGTCTTTAGGAAACAGGAAGGCCCCAGTGATCCTGGACATCCGCGTTGTCCAGGTCAATTCAGACGAGTCTTCGGAGCTGGCCGCTCTTTTCCTTCAAATTCTTTTTTCCCTTATTTCCATCAAGGTAAGGTTGTCCTCATCTCGTCCCTGTCCCTTGTTTCCAAGGGGGTATCGTACTTCCACTGTTACGAGGGCATCGTTCTTCCTTCTCTTTCAGCTCCAGTCCACAAAACGGAATGGATGCCCCATTCCCTGGACAATGTGAGATCTCTGAGTAAGTACGTGTCGAGGACGGCGTCCTTCGAGAGGATGTACACCTCATTTCGGCTTCCTGGCGTTTTTTCAGGAAGGGCTTAGCCGTGCCTTCTGCCATGTTAGTCTGGTGGATTTTTTACAGATCCAGAAGTCCTTCCGTGTTAGACGTCAGCCTATTTTCACTCCACTCGATCGATCGAGGTTCCTTGGGTTCTAGACACCAGGCGTCAGCAAAGCGCGTCTGTCAACATTGCGGGTTCATCCAGCCCGCATGCTCCCTTGAAGCACCATAATTCCCAGACCTCCGCAGATGTAAGTCTGGGCCGGCGGACTCTGCAGGCCGCGGTGGCGCACTTGTAAGTAGCGTTACACATGGTCTGATCTGGTGTTGTTCCCGCCCAGGGACTGCTTTAGGACGTCCCATGGTCTGTGTCCCCCAATGAGGCGAAGGAGAAATAGGGATTTTTGTGTACTCATCGTAAAATCCTTTTCTCCGAGCCATTCATTGGGGGACACAGCTCCCGCCCTGTTATTAGTTTGTGCTTGTTTTTTTTATAATTAACATGCCATTCTCTCTTATATATATATATATATAATTTCATATGCTATATATATTTTTACATGCTATACTCTCATATTTAATTTGATTTAATATACTCTCATATGTTATTATTGATCTCCTACTGCTTTTGCACCGAACTGTTTAGCTGAGAGCCAGCAGGAGGGTGTATACTGCAGGGGAGGAGCTACATTTTTTTTGTATCACTTAGTGTCAGCCTCCTATAGGCAGCAGCATACACCACGGTCTGTGTCCCCCAATGAATGGCTCGGAGAAAAGGATTTTACGGTGAGTACACAAAAATCCCTATTTCATGACTATGAAAATTGTACATTCACACTGAAGGCATCAAAACCATGAATTAAGTAATTAATTTGTTATGCAGATGTCTGGTGGATACACAGCTGATAGTCCTACTGAAAAGACTGTTAGAAGTTGTTTTATGGCAAGAAAAAAGCAGCCAAGTAAAGAAAAAAACAAGTGGCCATCATTACTTTAAGAAATGAAGGTCAGTCAGTCTGAAAAATTGGGAAAACTTTGAAAGTGTCCCAAGTGCAGTGGCAAAAACCATCAAGCGCTTCAAAGAAACTGACTCACATGAGGCCTGCCCCAGGAAAGGAAGACCAAGGGTCACCTCTGCTTCTGAGGATAAGTTTATCCGAGTCACCAGCCTCAGAAATCGCAGCTCAGATTTAAGACCAGGTCAATGCCACACAGAGTTCTAGCAGCAGACACATCTCTACAACAACTGTTGCACAGGAGACTTTGTGCAGCAGGCCTTCATGGTAAAATAGCTGCTAGGAAACCGCTGCTAAGGACAAGCAACAAGCAGAAGAGACTTGTCTTGGCTAAAGAACACAAGGAATGGACATTAGACCAGTGGAAATCTGTGCTTTGGTCTGATGAGTCCAAATTTGAGATCTTTGGTTCCAACCACCGTGTCTTTGTGCGACGCAGAAAAGGTGACCGGATGGACTCTACATGCCTGGTTCCCACCATGAAGCATGGAGGAGTTGGTGTGATTTTGTGGGGGTGCTTTGCTGGTGACACTGTTGGGGATTTATTCAAGATTGAAGGCATACTGAACCAGCATGGCTACCATAACATCTTGCAGCGGCATGCTATTCCATCCTGTTTGCGTTTAGTTGGACCATCATCTATTTTTCAACATGACAATGACCCCAAACACACCTCCAGGCTGTGTAAGGGCTATTTGACCAAGAAGGAGAGTGATGGGTTGCTACGCCAGAAGACCTGGCCTCCACAGTCACCAGACCTGAACCCAATCGAGATGGTTTGGGGTGAGCTGGACCGCAGAGTGAAGGCAAAAGGGCCAACAAGGGCTAAGCATCTCTGGGAACTCCTTCAAGATTGTTGGAAGACCATTCCCGGTGACTACCTCTTGAAGCTCATCAAGAGAATGCCAAGAGTGTGCAAAGCAGTCATCAAAGCAAAAGGTGGCTACTTTGAAGAACCTAGAATATGACATAATTTCAGTTGTTTCACACTTTTTTGTTAAGTACCGTATATACTCGAGTATAAGCCGACCCGAGTATAAGCCGACCCCCCTAATTTTGCCACAAAAAACTGGGAAAACTTATAGACTCGAGTATAAGCCTAGGGTGGAAAATACAGCAGCTACCGGTGAATTTCAAAAATAAAAATAGATGCTCCATACCATTCATTATTGCCCCAAAGGAGGTTCCATATAAAGCTTTGCCATATATAATGCTCCATACCGTTGATTATTGCCCCATAGATGCTCCATATATAGCTGTGCCATATAGAATGCTCTGCATCGTTCATTATGGCCCCATAGATGCTCCTTATAAAGCTGTGCCATATATAATGCTCTGCACCATTCATTATGGCCCCATAGATGCCCCATATACAATGCTCTGCACCGTTCATTATGGCCCCATAGATGCTCCATATAAAGCAGTGCCATATATGCTCTGCACTGTTCATTATGGCCCCATAGATGCTCCATATAAAGCAGTGCCATATATGCTCTGCACTGTTCATTATGGCCCCATAGATGCTCCATATAAAGCAGTGCCATATATGCTCTGCACTGTTCATTATTACCCCATAGATGCTCCTTATTAAGCTGTGCCATATATGCTCTGCACTGTTCATTGTTGCCCCATAGATGTGCCATATAAATCTGTGCCATATATAATGCTCTGCACCGTTGCCCCATAGATGTGCCATATAAATCTGTGCCATATATAGTGCTCTGCACCGTTGCCCCATAGATGTGCCATATAAATCTGTTCCATATATAGTGCTCTGCACCATTGCCCCATAGATACTCCACATAAATCTGTGCCATATATAACGCTGCTGCTGCAATAAAAAAAAAAACCACATACTCACCTCTCTTGCTTGCAGCTCCTCAGCGTCCCGTCCCGGCGTCTCTCTGCACTGACTGATCAGGCAGAGGGCGGCGCGCACACTATATGCGTCATCGCGCCCTCTGACCTGAACAGTCAGAACAAGAGGACGCGAAGACAGAGCGGCGCCCGGCGGTTGGAACGTGGACAGGTGAATATAAAATACCCACCTAGTCCTGGCGCTCCCCCTGCCTGTCACACTGTCTTCGGGTGCCGCAGCTCTTCCTCTGTCAGCGGTCACTGGCACCGCTGATTAGAGAAATTAATAGGCGGCTCCGCCCCTATGGGAGTGGAGTCCATAATCATTTCTCTAATGAGCGGTCCCACGTGACCGCTGAACAGGGGAAGAGCTGCGGCACCCGAAGACAGTGACAGGCAGGGGGAGCGTCAGGATCGCCGTGACTAGGTGAGTATGCCTCAGCGCCCTCTCCCCCTCACCCGCCGACCCCACCGCCGACCGTGACTCGAGTATAAGCCGAGAGGGGCACTTTTAGCCCAAAAATTTGGGCTGAAAATCTCGGCTTATACTCGAGTATATACGGTATATAGTTCCACATGTGTTAATTCATAGTTTTGATGCCTTCAGTGTGAATGTACAATTTTCATAGTCATGAAAATACAGAAAAATCTTTAAATGAGAAGGTGTGTCCAAACTTTTGGTCTGTACTGTATCTGCGAATATTGCAAATTTGGCGGTCGTAATCCAAACCGAACATTGAAGCATTCGCTCATCTCTATATGGGACTTTCACAGTTTGCAGTCTGATAGCAGTTATAAGCCATAGCAATGCAGAAGCATTGTTACACCTTATCACCTGTCAGCCCTGCAGACACAAGTTACTTAAGTCGTGCACTGCGCATGGTCTAACTAACTTGCTAGTGCTTGGTGACCCAGATGTCGTCATGATGACATCGGGTCACCATGGCAACGATCGAGACCCCGCAATGACGTCACGGGCCTCAGATCCAAGGGCAGAGAAGCTTTCTTCCCTCTGTCTACTCGCTAAATGCTGTGATTGCAGAATTTAGATGGTTAAAGTCCCCGTGTCGGCTGATGCTGACACCTGGAGGCGCTGGTAGGCCCTAATAGCGACCTTACCTGTCTGCGGAGGTTGCCACCCTAGTTGTTGATGATGTGGTGCTCCCGCTCAACGTCGATGTCCCTAAAGACCCTATAACACCTTAAACCAAACCATACCAAAAAATGGGACACACACACAGACACACACAAACCCCTAATAGTCTCCATCTAGAAAATTGTGCCTAGAAGAGCATATATAACAAAGCTGTAATCTGTCCTATGAGATCTGGGCCAAATTTATGATATATATATATATATATATATATATATATATATAGATATAGATATAGATATAGATATAGATATAGATATAGCCATAGCTATAGATATATAGATATATAGATATATATATATATATATATATATATATATATATATATATATATATATATATATATATATATATATATATATATATCTATATCGTAATTTTCTGGTGGATATACCAAAAACAGGAAAATCACCTTCTAGCAAGCTACACAGATGCAAGATTTATGGATATAACTATACTAGTTCTAGTAACCAGTTGATATTTCTCAATCTACCGGATATACCCAAAAAGTTGTTCACAATAAGACAACTCAAAATAGCCCATAAACCATTTCAGAAAGGGGTGACATAATTTCAAATGTTATAACAGCACATTAATAATGGCACCACAGAGGTCACAATACATGAAAATAAGCCCACGTGTTTGAACCGGTCACATATAGATATTTTCATGGATAATTGCTAAATAGCTACTCCAGACAATGTTGTCATACTTGATAGCATTTGGAAATAAAGTCATGATACTTATCAGCCATCGGTTATGAAGGTTCCGACGCTATCAAGCATGACAACATTGTCTGGAGTAGCTATTTAGCAATTATCCATGAATATATCTATGAATCTAACATCTATGAATAGTATATGTGACCGGTTCAAACACGTGGGCTTATTTTCATGTTTTGTGACCTCTGGTGGTATTATTAATGTGCTGCTGTTATAACATTTGAAATTGTCACCTCTTTCTGAAATGTTTTATGGGCTATTTTGAGTTGTCTTATTGTGAACAACTTTTTGGGTATAACCTGTAGATTGAGATGTATCAACTGGTTCCTGTTTTTGGTATGTCCATCGGAAAATTAAGATATATGGTGAACGTTGGTGGACAGCCATTTTCAGGTCTCTCCAGAGATGCTCAATTGGGTTTAGGTCAGGGCTCTGGCTGGGCCAGTCAAGAATGGTCACAGAGTTGTTCTGAAGCCACTCCTTTGTTATTTTAGCTGTGTGCATAGGGTCATTGTCTTGTTGGAAGGTGAACCTTTGGCCAAGTCTGAGGTCCAGAGCACACTGGAAAAGGTTTTCATCCAGGATATCTCTGTACTTGGCCGCATTCATGTTTCCTTCAATGGAAACCTGTCCCTGCAGCTGAAAAACACCCCTATAGCATGATGCTGCCACCACCATGTTTCACTGTTGGGATTGTATTGGGCAGGTGATGAGCAGTGTCTGGTTTTCTCCACACATATCATTTAGTATTATCACTAAAAAGGTGTATTTTTGTCTCATCAGACCAGAGAATTTTATTTCTCATAGTCTGGGAGTCCTTCATGTGTTTTTTTAGCAAACTTTATGGGTGCTTTCATATGTCTTGCACTGAGGAAAGGCTTCAGTTGGGCCACTCTGCCATAAAGGCCGAGTGGTGGAGGACTGCAGTGATAGTTAACGTTGTGGAACTTTCTCCCATCTCCCTACTGCATCTCTGGAGCTCAGCCACAGAGATCTTGCGGTTCTTCTTTACCCGTCTCACTGAGGCTCTTCTCCCACAATTGCTCAGTTTGGCTGGATGGCCAGGTCTAGGAAGACTTCTGGTGATTCCAAACTTCTTCCATTTAAGCATTATGGAGGCCATGTGCTCTTAGGAAGAATGAGTACTGCAGAAATTCTGTTATAACCTTGGCCAGATCTGTGCCTTGCCACAATTCTGTCTCTGAGCTCCTTGGCCAGTTCTTTTGACCTCATGATTCTCATTTGATCTGACATGCACTGTGAGCTGTGAGGTCTTATATAGACAGGTGTGTGCCTTTCCAAATCACGTCCTTTCAGTTTAATTAAACACAGCTGGACTCTAATGAAGGAGTAGAACCATCTCAAGGAGGAACACAAGGAAATGGACAGCATGTGACTTAAATATGAGTGTCTGAGCAAAGGGTCTGAATAATTGATCATTTGATATTTCAGTTTTTCTTTTTTAGTAAATTTGCTAAAATTTCTAAATTTCTGTTTTTTTTCTGTCAAGATGATGTGTAGAGTGTGCATTAATGAGAAAATATGAACTTTTTTGAATTTACCAAATGGATGCAATGAAAGAGTGAAAAATTTTAAAGGGGTCTGAATACTTTCCTTACCCACTGTAGCTTGTGACTTATGACCTGTCAAAAGATAGTCACAAGATAGCGCTGCGGTGCCGAAAACCGTGAAAGACTCCCAAGGGTGAGTATATGACCAGGGTCAGGGGGCTTAAATTTAAAGCGAAACTGCCTGCCAACTACAGGCATTGTCAGGTTGGCAGTATTAAACTGATTAAAATGTTACCAGGGGTGAAGAAATCCGTCTTGTGGTTCTTGAGTAATCAGTGTTAGAAGTTTCCAGTCAATGAGATTCTCTTGCTTTGGGGCGGGACTGTGGGCAGAGTCTTATCTTCCTGCTCTAAGCCAGAGAATCCAAGGAAAGACATGCCCACAGGCCCCTGAAGTACAAACTGTCCGGGCCTGTGGCCAGGTCTTTCCTTGGTTTCTCTGGCTTAGAGCAGGAGGATAAGACTCTACCTACAGTCTCGCCCTGGAACACGGGCAGATCATTAGCTGCAAACTTCTACACTGAATTATGCAAGAACCAAAAGATGGATTTCTTCATCCCAGGTATCATTTTAATAAGTTTAACACTGCCAACTTGACACTGTCTGCAGTTTACTCGGCAAAATACTGCTGACTGGTTGAATTAAAGCGCCACTCCAGCTCTGGAAAAAAACTATATGCTGGAATGGTGCTTTAAAGCAAATGGCAAAAGTGCTTCAGGTATAAAAATTGATATTTAAAAAGCACATTTTAGGTATCTGACCACCCCTTTTAATATGAAATAGACATTGGCATCATTTGTTATGTTTCCTGGGAAAATATAATACTCAAATTAACCGAGGCAGTGATTATTTGAAGATACTGCCTTGTTACAAGTGTACTGATTTCATTGAAAACATTTTTTGTATTACAGGTTATTGATATATTGGCTCTTCATCTACCTCCTGAGAAATTGTTTCAGCAGCTGGTATGCAAACACAATTACTTGTAACCATCGCATATATATATTTTGTTCAATAATGCTTTTTTTGTGATCTTAACTTTCTCCAATTAGTTATACCATTTTTCACTTTATTTAGTTCTCTGAGAAGGTGTCAAAATTGCCGCTCTAAAGTGTTTTGTGCTGCAACCTGTCCTGAGCACGGAGCAGAGTTGAAACAGGAGTGAACGAGCCTTTCTTGCTCAGTCAGTTGACAACATTTTTTTTCCTGCTTCAATTCTCTAGTTTTAAATCCTTTCCATCTCTGTGCTCTGCTATAATGGGCTTTTCCCCTCATGCTTCGGCCCTGCTCCATGTCTAGTTAACATGTCAGCCTAGTGAGCAGATTAGTTATGCTCCTACATGATGTGATCTCTCAGCCTGACAGGAACTTGCTGTAACACTGCTCAGAAACATCTGTCTTGAACAATGTTTATCAAGCAACCAGTCCTAATGCAAGCTTTGGATGAGTTGCAGCCTGAAATATGTGATGGCAGTCATTTTGGACAATTTCTCGGAAAACCCATCAATACATGTACTCAAGTTTCAATCTTTAATGGGGTTTTCTTCAGACGAAAGCTATGTCTGCAGTCACTCTATTCTCTGGTTCTGGCTCTGGGAACTGCAGTTATGTTACCGCAAGTGTTTGATATGCATACTCCCGACCTCAATTTGATTAAACTGTTTCCTGCCTCACACAATACACAGAGCAAAGCCGGGCTCATCTAGTCGAATTGTCGCCAGGAGTATGCATATCGCTTACTTGCAGTCACTTGATCGCCACCATTGGAGAGTCCTCACAGTACGCGATGTGAAGATTCTCAGCTGTAGCCCTAGCTGAATCTTTCAGTGTCTCTACCTATGTTTCCTCTCTGAAACCTTTGTGCATTTGGCTTCATCTTCCTTCTCCCTTGCCCTGTCCTTTTTTTATTCATAATTAGTGATAATTTATTCATAGGAATATTAGTTGTGCCTTGTTAATGTGCAAAATTTCTGCAACTTTTTTCTCAAGTCCCCTCTCATGGAGCCATGTCTTCTTAGTTCGAATCCCTATGAACGCAAAGCTGGTCTTATGTGTCTTGCGGTGTTAAGTGAGGGCTGTGCAGATTACATCCGGAACAAGTATGTATAAAATAGACAAGTTCTCTTTTGTCTAATCTGTAATTAATTATTCTGATGTAATTATTGACGTTAAATTCAAGTGTGAAGAGATGGGAAACTGTGACTAGTTGGTAAGATGTGTAAAAAATGCAGAAATTTACATGTTTTGCTACATGTTACATTATGCTGTAATGACATCTGTGGAGACTCAGGGGTCGGCGAGCTAGCCGGAACCGCATGGACCAGGGATCGTCTTGCCAAACGCCCGCTCTCCTTTTAACGTGGGCATAACGCTACTTGGGCAAGACATGGTGAGGGTAAAACACTGTGTCAATGCTTTATTGAACCACAAAACAGGCAGATAATACGTAGAACAGTCCCAGCAAAATACCCCATGATGGTGCACATTAGAGTCTCACCCTTCGGCTGACTCTCCGCGATAATGGCATCTGTTACTTCAGATCTTTCAGAGCCAATTACCCGACCTGTGGCACACACATAGAGATGAGGTAACGACAAGTTTAGGGAGATGACAGTCCATTGACGTACATGGCCAGTTGACCCGAGGGTCACAACCTAGCTTCTCCGAACATCTCCATGGAGCCAGACGACCAGCGGGTCCCAACCCTGATTTTCTCCAAACATATTTATGGTTCAGCGATGGACAATGGAGCAGATCTGTATTCTTCCAACCGGGGCCGAGGTCCCCTAGGTTGTTTCCTGCAGAATGATAGATCCGTGTCCCTCGTGTTGGAGCCATGATGTATTAGCAGCAGTCATGTAGGGTCCCCTGGATGTTTGAATGTCTTGACTGACTATCTGGCTGTCTCTATAGAGACACGTAACCTCTTTTTATACTTAACAAGTGCCCTTCACTCAGTATTGACATAAAGGGTAAGGGTACCGTCACACAGTGCAATTTTGATCGCTACAACGGCACGATTCGTGACGTTCCAGCGATGCATTTACGATATCGCTGTGTCTGACACGCTACTGCGATCCGGATCCCCGCTGAGAATCGTACGTCGTAGCAGATCGTTTGAAACTTTCTTTCGTCGTCTAGTGTCCCGCTGTGGCGGCATGATTGCATTGTGTGACACAGGTTGTATACGATGTGCACACAGTAACCAACGGCTTCTACATCGCAAATACGTCATGAAATTATCGCTCCAGCGCCGTGTATTGCAACGTGTGACCGCAGTATACGACGCTGGAGCGATACTTATACGACGCTGCAACGTCACGAATCGTGCCGTCGTAGCGATGAAAATGGCACTGTGTGACGGTACCCTAAGAATGGAGATAAGATTAAATAGCACATCAGTAAACATCACTAATCATCAAGGATAAGAGTACAATATGAAATGTCAATATTACAAAAGGAAAAGTCTGTTTTCTTGACCAACACAAATTCAAACGCTAACATACAGAGAACAGTATGTTGTTCTTGGTTTGCTTAAAATAGTTGTCTGGTTAATTAAGATACAATGCTGTGTCATCGCAGCATCCTCAACAACAAACATTTTAAACTAGATAGGCTTTAAAGTGGTCCTCTCACCAAGATATCCCATGTCAATATGACCTTTGGAGCATATATGGTTGTTAGGGTACCGTCACATTAAGCGATGCTGCAGCGATAAAGACAACGATGCCGATCGCTGCAGCGTCGCTGTTTCGTCGTTGTGTGGTCGCTGGAGAGCTGTCACACAGACAGCTCTCCAGCGACCAACGATGCCGAAGTCCCCGGGTAACCAGGGTAAACATCGGGTTACTAAGCGCAGGGCCGCGCTTAGTAACCCGATGTTTACCCTGGTTACCAGTGTAAATGTAAAAAAAACAAACACTACATACTTACATTCCGGTGTCTGTCGCGTTCCCCGGCGTCCGCTTCCCTGCACTGTGTAAGCGCCGGCCGTAAATCAGAGCGGTGACGTCACCGCTGTGCTCTGCTTTACGGCCGGCCGGCGCTGACACAGTGCAGGGAAGCGGACGCCGGGGGACGCGACAGACACCGGAATGTAAGTATGTAGTGTTTGCTTTTTTTTTTACATTTACAATGGTAACCAGGGTAAATATCGGGTTACTAAGCGCGGCCCTGCGCTTAGTAACCCGATGTTTACCCTGGTTACCAATGAAGACATCGCTGAATCGGTGTCACACACGCCGACTCAGCGATGTCAGCGGGTGATCCAGCGACGAAATAAGGTGCTGGCCTTCTAGCTCCGACCAACGATGTCACAGCAGGATCCAGATCGCTGCTGCGTGTCAAACACAACGATATCGCTATCCAGGACGCTGCAACGTCACGGATCGCTATCGTTATCGTTGGTAAGTTGTTCAGTGTGAAGGTACCTTTATACCCTGGCTGTTATGTATGGCTGGATGGATGTGGTGGATCCACCAGAAATGTAATGCAACATTCAAATTGTGTATCTTTCCTTTGTGCTAAAAAAATTGTGCGTGGCTTAGAGATGCTGGATTCTTAAAAATAAATCTATGGACTTTATAGAGTAACCCTTTAAATTGCACAACAGTTTAGTGTCAGTTATAATCTCTTTTTCTCTAACACTTCAATGGGGCACACGGGAAACCATGGGAGTGTGCTATTGCCACCGAGTCAGCTTTATTGGTAGGAAGGCCATCCATGCAGCCAAATAAGTATGTGTTCTTTTAAAGCACCACTCTGGCATTTTTTTTTTTTATTTCAGTGCCAGAGTGGTATCACTAATGTACGTCACCTGCATTTAGTTAAATACATACCAACCACTGTCTTCTGCTGTTTTCTGCTTCCTTCCTGTTCTCTTCTGCAAGTTGTGAACTGCTGTATCCAGTGGTTGCTGGGTAGACCAGATGTCACTTCTCAATGTAAGTCTATGAAAGCCAGAATGCTGCTTTCATAGACTCACAATGCAAGCTTTTGCTATCTCTGACTTCTGGTAAAGGTACCGTCACACTAAGCGACGCTGCAGCGATAGCGACAGCAATGCCGATCGCTGCAGCGTCGCTGTGTGGTCGCTGGAGAGCTGTCACACAGACCGCTCTCCAGCGACCAGCGATGCCGAGGTCCCCGGGTAACCAGGGTAAACATCGGGTTGCTAAGCGCAGGGCCGCGCTTAGTAACCCGATGTTTACCCTGGTTACCAGCGTAAAAGTTAAAAAAACAAACAGTACATGCTCACCTGCGCGTCCCCCAGCCTCTGCATCCTGACGCTGACTGAGCTCCGGCCCTAACAGCAGAGCGGTGACGTCACCGCTGTTGCTTTCACTTTCAGTTTAGGGCCGGCGCTTTAGTGTCAGGAAGCAGAGGCTGGGGGACGCGCAGGTGAGTATGTACTGTTTGTTTTTTTAACTTTTACGCTGGTAACCAGGGTAAACATCGGGTTACTAAGCGCGGCCCTGCGCTTAGTAACCCGATGTTTACCCTGGTTACCAGTGTAAAATATCGCTGGTATCGTCGCTTTTGCTGTCAAACACGGCGATACACGGCGACCTAGCGACCAAATAATGTGCAGACCTTCTAGCAGCGACCAGCAATTTCACAGCGGGATCCAGATCGCTGCTGCGTGTCAAATACAGCGATATCGCCATCCAGGTCGCTGCAACGTCACGGATTGCTGGCGATATCGCCTAGTGTGACGGTACCTTAAGTCAGAAGTTGTCATAAGATGATGGAAGGAAACAGTGCTGGGAAAATCAGAAGACATCGGCTGGTATGTACATTAATAGGTACAGGGAACCTAAATTAGTAATGCCACGTGGGCAGGGAATTGAAAAATAAATACATGCCAGTGGTGGTTTACCTGTATTTAAAAGCATTATTAACTAATTATTTCTGTGCATAGGCCTCAACAAAAAGTCCCCGATTCATAAAACATTTTTTTGTCAGAATTTTGCTGTAAAACTATCAAAAAACAAATCAGTGCTTAACCAGAAGGAAGAGTGGCTCAGTGCAGCAAACAAATTTATAATAATTTGCATCACACAAGTGGCATCAATTAAGTTGGGAATACTCCTTTAAGTGCATTTCTATTTCCAAGATCCTATCCCAATATGTAGTAGGTGTAATAATAATATTAACAAATGCCTTCAATTAAAAATGTAGTATAGTTTTTCTGATTCACTGTGTCTTTCCTCATGTGCAGGTATTGTAGGACCTTAGGTATCCATGGTTACAACCATTAGCAACTAGCTGTCGCTCGATCAGTGGTTAAAACCATGGATACTTAACCCCTTAAGCCGCAAGTGTGGTTTGCACTTTAATGACCGGGCCAATTTTTACAATTCTGACCACTGTCCCTTTATGAGGTTATAACTTTGGAACGCTTCAACCGATACTGATGATTCTGACTTTGTTTTCTCGAGACATATTGTACTTCATGATAGTGGTAAAATTTCTTCGATAAGACTTGCGTTTATTTGTGAAAAAAATGGAAATTTGGCGAAAATTTAGAAAATTTTGCAACTTTCCAACTTTGAATTTTTATGCCCTTAAATCACAGAGATATGTCACACAAAATACTTAGTAAGTAACATTTCCCACATGTCTACTTTACATCAGCACAATTTTGGAACCAACATTTTTTTTTGCTAGGGAGTTAAAAGGGTTAAAAATTGACCAGCAATTTCTCATTTTTACAACACCATTTTCTTTTAGGGACCACATCTCATTTGAAGTCATTTTAAAGGGCCACTGTCACCCCCTCCAGCCGTTATAAACTAAAAGAGCCACCTTGTGCAGCAGTAATGCTGCATTCTAACAAGGTGGCTCTTTTAGTTTTTGCTTCTGTTATTCCCTCAATAAAGCGTTTTATAATTTTCCCCAATTACCTATGTTTGTACCTGGAGGCAGGTCTGAAGCCTCCTCTGTGAAGCGCCCAACTGCCGTCACTCATCTATTCTGGGGCGATGGTCGCCGCCCCCTGCGCGCTGTTCTTCTTAAATCCGGCGCCTGCGCTGTGCGTGCCTGCCTGGGGCAGGCGCAGTGTTCATTGGCCGTCCTAGCGCTGATGCCGGGTTCCGTTCTGCGCCTGTGCGGGCAGTGCGGCCACCCTGTTGCTGAATCCCCGCCCCGCACTGTGTTATGCATTATGCACTGTGCGGGGCGGGGATTCCTGGGCAGATTCCTGCACAGACCGACGCTGGAAGGCGGGGAACCTGGGGGAGCGTCTGACAAGCGCAGTGCGCATGCCCAGGAATCCCAGCCCCGCACTATGCATAATGCATAACACAGTGCGGGGCGGGGATTCAGCAACAGGGTGGCCGCACTGCCCGCACAGGCGCAGAACGGAACCCGGCATCAGCGCTAGGACGGCCAATGAACACTGCGCCTGCCCCAGGCAGGCACGCACAGCGCAGGCGCCGGATTTAAGAAGCACAGCGCGCAGGGGGCGGCGACCATCGCCCCAGAAAAGATGAGTGACGGCAGTTGGGCGCTTCACAGAGGAGCCTTCAGACCTGCCTCCAGGTACAAAGATAGGTATTTGGGGAAAATTATAAAACACTTTATTGAGGGAATAACAGAAGCAAAAACTAAAAGAGCCACCTTGTTAGAATGCAGCATTACTGCTGCACAAGGTGGCTCTTTTAGTTTATAACGGCTGGAGGGGGTGACAGTGGCCCTTTAAGGGGTCTATATGATAGAAAATAACCAAGTGTGACACCATTCTAAAAACTGTACCCCTCAAGGTGCTCAAAACCACATTCAAGAAGTTTATTAACCCTTCAGGTGTTTCACAGGAATTTTTGGAATGTTTAAATAAAAATGAACATTTAACTTTTTTTCAAACAAAATTTACTTCAGCTCCAATTTGATTTATTTGACCAAGGGTAACAGGAGAAAATGGCCCCCAAAAGTTGTTGTACAATTTGTCCTAAGTACGCCGATACCCAATATGTGGGGGTAAACCACTGTTTGGGCGCATGGCAGAGCTCGGAAGGGAAGGAGCGCCATTTGACTTTTCAATGCAAAATTGACTGGAATTGAGATGGGACGCCATGTTGCGTTTGGAGATCCCCTGATGTGCCTAAACATTGAAACCCCCCACAAGTGACACCATTTTGGAAAGTAGACCCCCCTAAGGAACATATCTAGATGTGTGGTGAGCACTTTGACCCTCCAAGTGCTTCACAGAAGTTTATAATGCAGAGCCGTAAAAATAAAAAAACCTTATTTTTTCACAAAAATGATCTTTTTGCCCCCAATTTTTTATTTTCTCAAGGGTAAGAGAAGAAATTGGACCCCAAAAGATGTTGCGCAATTTGTCCTGAGTACGCTGATACCCCATATGTGGGGGTAAACGACTTGGCCCATGGCAGAGCTCGGAAGGGAAGGAGCGCCGTTTGACTTTTCAATGCAAAATTGACTGGAATTGAGATTGGACGCCATGTTGCGTTTGGAGAGCCCCTGATGTGCCTAAACATTGAAACGCCCCAAAAGTGACACCATTTTGGAAAGTAAACCCCCTAATGAACTTATCTAGATGTGTTGTGAGAGCTTTGAACCCCCAAGTGTTTCACTACAGTTTATAACGCAGAGCCGTGAAAATAAAAATTCTTTTTTTTCCCCACAAAAATTATTTTTTAGCCCCAGTTTTGTATTTTACCAAGGGTAACAGGAGAAATTGGACCCCAAAAGTTGTTGTCCAATTTGTCCTGAGTACGCTGATACCCCATATGTGGGGGGGAACCACCGTTTGGGCACATGGCAGAGCTCGGGAGGAGTGCCATTTGGAATGCAGACTTAGATGGATTGGTCTGCAGGCGTCACATTGCGTTTGCAGAGCCCCTAATGTACCTAAACAGTAGAAACCCCCCACAAGTGACCCCATATTAGTAACTAGACCCCCCAAGGAACTTATCTAGATGTGTTGTGAGAACTTTGAACCCCCAAGTGTTTCACTACAGGTTATAACGCAGAGCCGTGAAAATAAAAATTCTTTTTTTTCCCCACAAAAATTATTTTTTAGCCCCAGTTTTGTATTTTACCAAGGGTAACAGGAGAAATTGGACCCCAAAAGTTGTTGTCCAATTTGTCCTGAGTACGCTGATACCCCATATGTGGGGGGGAACCACCGTTTGGGCACATGGCAGAGCTCGGAAGGAGTGCCATTTGGAATGCAGACTTAGATGGATTGGTCTGCAGGCGTCACATTGCGTTTGCAGAGCCCCTAATGTACCTAAACAGTAGAAACCCCCCACAAGTGACCCCATATTAGTAACTAGACCCCCCAAGGAACTTATCTAGATGTGTTGTGAGAACTTTGAACCCCCAAGTGTTTCACTACAGGTTATAACGCAGAGCCGTGAAAATAAAAATTCTTTTTTTTCCCCACAAAAATTATTTTTTAGCCCCAGTTTTGTATTTTACCAAGGGTAACAGGAGAAATTGGACCCCAAAAGTTGTTGTCCAATTTGTCCTGAGTACGCTGATACCCCATATGTGGGGGGGAACCACCGTTTGGGCACATGGCAGAGCTCGGAAGGAGTGCCATTTGGAATGCAGACTTAGATGGATTGGTCTGCAGGCGTCACATTGCGTTTGCAGAGCCCCTAATGTACCTAAACAGTAGAAACCCCCCACAAGTGACCCCATATTAGTAACTAGACCCCCCAAGGAACTTATCTAGATGTGTTGTGAGAACTTTGAACCCCCAAGTGTTTCACTACAGGTTATAACGCAGAGCCGTGAAAATAAAAAATCTTTTTTTTCCCCCACAAAAATGGTTTTTTAGCCCCCCCAAATTTTTATTTTCCCAAGGGTAACAAGAGAAATTGGACCCCAAAAGTTGTTGTCCAATTTGTCCTGAGTACGCTGATACCCCATATGTTGGGGTAAACCCCTGTTTAGGCGCACGGGAGAGCTTGGAAGGGAAGGAGCACTGTTTTACTTTTTCAACGCAGAATTGGCTGGAATTGAGATCGGACGCCATGTCGCGTTTGGAGAGCCCCTGATATGCCTAAACAGTGGAAACCCCCAATTCTAACTGAAACCCTAGCCCTAACCCTAGCTCTAACCCTAGCCCTAACCCTAATGGGAAAATGGAAATAAATACATTTTTTTAATTTTATTATTTTTGCCTAACTAAGGGGGTGATGAAGGGGGGTTTGATTTACTTTTATAGCGTTTTTTTTTTAGCGGATTTTTATGATTGGCAGCCGTCACAGGCTAAAAGACGCTTTTTATTGCAAAAAATAGTTTTTGCGTCTCCACATTTTGAGAGCTATAATTTTTCCATATTTTGGTCCACAAAGTCATGTGAGGTTTTGTTTTTTGCGGGACGAGTTGACGTTTTTATTGGTAACATTTTCGGGCGCGTGACATTTTTTGATCGCTTTTTATTCTGATTTTTGTGAGGCAGAATGACTAAAAACCAGCAATTCCTGAATTTCTTTTTTTTTTTTTTATTAAAGCAGTTTTATTGTTCGGGCCAGAACGGTTACAGCGATACCTCATTTGTCATTTTTTTATGTTTTGGCGCTTTTATACGATAATTATTTTTTCTATAAAATAGTTTTTATTTTTGCATCTCTTTATTCTGAGGACTATAACTTTTATATTTTTTCGCTGATGATGCTGTATTGCGGCTCTTTTTCTGCGGGACAAGATGACGTTTTCAGTGGTACCATGGATATTTATATCCGTCTTTTTGATCGCGTGATATTCCACTGTTTGTTCGGCGGTATGATAATAAATCGTTGTTTTTTTTGCCTCTTTTTTTTTTACACCGCGTTCACTAAAGGGGTTAACTAGCGGGACAATTTTATAGGTGGGGTCGTTACAGACACGGCGATACTAAATATATGTACTTTTATTTCTCCTTCGCCTCATTGGGGGACACAGACCGTGGGTGTATGCTGCTGCCAATAGGAGGCTGACACTAAGTGATACAAAGAAAGTTAGCTCCTCCCCTGCAGTATACACCCTCCTGCTGGCTCTCAGCTAACCAGTTCTTGCTTAGTGTCTGTAGGAGGCACACGGGACTGTTTCAGACCCCAATGTTTTTATTTTACTTTTTACTTTTCTGTAAATTTTTATTTTTTAATTAACGGAGTGAAGGGGGCGACGGATCCTTTCAGGGTTCCGATCTCCCCCGAACCATCAACAGGCGAGCACGGCGAGTATACCTCCCCGTATCCTCTCCTGCGACGTGGGAAGCCATGCCTGAGCTCACTTCAGGGGCGACTGTTCCTCTCATGGTCCCGATCTCCCCACACCAGCAGCAGGCGACCACATGGAGTGTCACCTCCATGTATCCTCTTCTGGAGCCAGGCCTAATGCCGGACAGCTGGCCCTGTCCACCCGGACTGAACTCCGTGGATGTACAGAGGCCCCTCTCTATGGCATCCGAGCAGCCCCCATTGTCCCACCACTGTGAAAGCAGATGGCACAAGGAGGCGGACGGTTCCTCTCCACCTCCATAAGAAACGGATGATGGATTGAGGTTTATCCCTGCACTATCCACGCTGCACAGAACAGCGCTGAAACCCACATCCGCAGCGGCTCAATGCCGGGATGCCCACCGATGGTGAGTGGATCCATCTTCAGTGGGATATCCACATGCTGACAGGCAGCCTCAGCCACTTCCCTGTGGCCCACCTCCCCGAGGTAACGCTTCGGCCGGCTGCAAAAATGTAGCCCCCGGCTTCGGCCGATGTGTAGACCACATCCCGGGAAGCCTCGCCCGCACTATGGCGCCCTAAGGCGGCTCCACCCGCTTTTCTGGTGCTTCTCGCCTGGAACGCCCCTCACTTCTACCGCTTTTGTCGCCTGCCGGCTACAGAAATTTAGGCCCTGGCTTGGGCCTATTCAACATCTTGTCCGTGGCTCCGCCCCCGAATTGGCGCTTCTCTCTCTCTGTGAGATTTTATCAACTCTGCAACTCCCAGTGGCCATCTTGGTCCACCCGGCCGGCTCACACTGGGGTGATGGTTTTTGCATTAAAGGGGCACATCGACTCTACTTCAGTACCCGTGTAAGGAAGTACCTGACCAGTCCCTGGTCTTAAAGGCACACGACCAGTATTCCCTGGTTTTCAAGGCACACGACCAGTAGTCCCTGGTCTTAAAGGCACACGACCAGCATTCGCTGGTCTTAAAGGCACACGACCAGTATTCCCTGGTCTTCAAGGCACACGACCAGTAGTCCCTGGTCTTAAAGGCACACGACCAGCATTCGCTGGTCTTAAAGGCACACGACCAGCATTCGCTGGTCTTAAAGGCACACGACCAGTATTCCCTGGTCTTTAATGGCGCATGACCAGTATTCTCTGTTCTTAAAGGTGCATGACCAGTATTCCCTGGTCTTAAAGGCGCATGATCAGTATTCTCTGTTCTTAAAGGTGCATGACCAGTATTCCCTGGTATTAAAGGCGCATGATCAATCCGAGGACCACTCCGTCGCCGACCCCAGCTTATCCCAGAGTACCTAGTTCCCCTCAGTGGACTTCGTCATAGACCGCAATCCATGGTTCTCTGACCAAGAGATTGAATCCCTCCGTGTACCCTCTGTGGCTCTGAGTGCTCGCAGGACCGATATACATGGTCCCTATCCTACATGGGAGCCGTCGGCTAGCAGGGGCCACAGGTATTCTAGAAAAGTACAGGCGTCTAAAAACATACAGGCATCTAGAAAACGGAAGTTTTCGTTTCCTGCTTCCTCACCAATGATTTGATGACAACAAGGCTCTGAATATGGATCGGATATTGCCTGAACTTGCCAGAGCTTCAGAGAACATTAACCAATCTCGGTACATTGACGAAGACACTGGTTCTGCTCTAGACTACGCAGTGTCCCTCATAAGGAGACTAAACTTCCTCGTAGAGCATTTGCCATTCAATTTCCCACGGGATCAATAAAGTGTATCGTATCGTAATCCGGATAAGCGATTCACTGGACAGAAGCTTCTACGTGGGATGCCATGCCTGGCCTGATTTTTAGGGCGAAGGGTCCTTTAAAGGGCACCGATCTCCCCACACCATCAACAGACGAGCACACGGAGTGTCGCCTCCATGTTTCCTCTTCAGGCCTAACACCAGACAACCTGTCCACCCAAAGACCTGAACTCTGTGGATGTACAAAGGCACCCTTTTTGGCGTACGAGCACCCCCCTCTGCATCGCCACTATTTAGCGGATGATGCAAGAGGGCGGACAATTCCTCTCCACTTCCCTGTTAAGAGGTTGATGGATCGAGGGTTCCTAATTTTTATCTCTGCACCGTCAAAAGAGAGCGGCAATGGCAAGAGACTATGACCTTCTGGATGCAGCCGCGCATTCTGCCACTGGGCAGATTAACCAGGTAGAATCTCCTGTGGTATACCTACCAGTATACCCGCCCGATGCATCATCAGTTAAAAATACCACGGACTGTCAGATAGCAAATCTGGTTCGTTCCGTCTTGCGACTTCGGGTTCAACGCTCTATCCTCCCTAGCCACCACATGGATTGCTAGAGCAATGGTCTCCTGGCTGGAGACCTTAACTACCTTGATTCACACCAGTAACAACTGGCCAATCAAATCTTTTGAGCGGGAGACTGACAAAGCATTGTATAAGGATTGTCTATCACAGTCTAGATCTAAGGGATCTTGGTTCCAAAAAGGGGAACGAAAAGTAAGACCGACCCTGGACCTCAAACTTCTAACAACCTTTGACATGGTCCTCCTTCTTCAGATGGAGTTCCTCCGCTCAGCCATTACTTCAACAGAAAAAGGTGCAGTTTCCGGCATCCATCGACATTCGGGATGCTTACCCTCTTCAAAAATTCCTTCGCTTTTCCATTCGTGAAAAGCATTTTCAAGTCACAACCTTGTCCTTCGGCCTTGCTTCCGCACCCAGAGTGTTCGCAAGGGTCATCGCGGATGTCCTGTTTCTCTTGCACCCTAGAGGCGTGCTCATCCTGCCCTGTTAGGTCGACTGCCTAGCCGCCCTTCCAGGACTACGCTGAGTCGTCTATATCACTTGCGATACCCTCTCACGTGGGCTGGCAGCTAAACTTAGACAAGTTCTCCTCATTTCCAGCCCAGCAGATCTCCTTTTTGAGGATGATCCTGCACACTTCCAGAAGGATGGTAATTCCCCCTCGAGACATGGTCATGGCCCTTCAACAGGGAGCTCGCGCACTTGATTACTCATCCCCTCATTGCATTCGATTTGCTAGGAGGGTTCTGAGGAAAAATGGTGACGACAATGGAAGCTGTTTCCTTCGCTCCGCTCGTTTTCAGCAAGTCAAACAGACTTTCAGACAATTGTCTCTGAGCTCCTTCTTCATCCAGGGTCTTTCTCCCGGTTCAATGTTTATTAGTAACTACCAATGCCAGTCGTCTTCTCCCTATCATTGCGCTGGAGATCCGAACGGTAGTCCTACAGCAGGTCCACTGCCTTCTGGCGAGTCACCCTATCCGAATTCAATTGGATAATGCCACGGCGGTGCCATACGTCAATCATCTAGCAGGTACCCATGGTCAGGCGCCATGACCGAGGTGCCTCACATTCTCTGATGGGCCGAGATGTATCATTCGGTGATCTCCGCAGTATATATCCCAGGAGGATAACTCTGGACGCCAAACAAATTCAGCCGTCAGGGTTCCGTCTCAAGTCAGTGGGAACTTCACCCCGAGGTCTTCCATCAGATCTGCCGTCACTGGAGCTCTCCAGTTGTAGATCGGATGGCGTCCAGACTAAATGCCAATGTACTCGGGTTCGTGGTTCAGCCTCAAGATCCAAGAGCCATCGCACTGCATGCTCTGGTTCTGCCTTGGTACCAGGTTCCATAACTCCCCTTCCACTACTTCCGGAAGCCTTTCGGAAGCAAAAAGAGCCCCAGTGATCCTCCGAGATCCGCACTGACCACGTCCGTTTTTGTTTGCAGAGTTAGTATCTTCCTGCCTTATTGCAGCAAAACTGCAAATAAGGACTTTCTCACAGGTAGTTTTCACATGTAGTTTTTCCCTATCGCATGCCGTTAGATCATTGGGATCTTAATTGTCCTAGGAGTCCTACAGTAGACTCCTTTTCATCCGGGCAGACTTTACTATCAGGGAAGTTCGCCCTTTTTTTCTCTGCGATATCCTCACTCTGACGAGTCTTTGGAGCTAGCTGCTCTGCTCGTTCAGACTTTTTGCCCTTATTACCTTCAAGGCAAGGTTGTCCTCAGGCCATCCCCATCCCTTGTTACCAAGGTGGTATTGTATTACCACTGTTATGAGGGCATAGTCCTTCCCTCATCTCTTTCGGCACCAGTCCACAAAATGGAATGAGTTCCCCATATTATGGACGAAGTGAGTGCTCTGAGTAGGTACTTCTCGAGGACGGCGTCCTTCTGAAGATTGGACACTTTATTTGGGCTTCCTGACAGTAAGAGGAAGGCTTCCTGACGTTTTCAGGAAGGGTTTAGCCGTTTCATCGGCCATGATAACATGGTGGATTCGTTTCACCATCCAGGAGTCCTTCCGTGCTAGATGTCAGCCTATCTCTGAGGGTTCTAGGCACCCGGCGTCGGCAAGGCATGCCTGTAAGCTTGTGGATTCGTCCAGTCCGCATGCATTCTTGAAGCACTATAATTCCCACACTTCCACAGATGTGAGTCTGGGCAGGCGGACTCTGCAGGCCGCGGTGGCGCACTTGTAAGTAGCGGTTACACAGGGCCTGATCTGATGTTGTCCCCACCCAGGGACTGCTTTGGGACATCTCACGGTCTGTGTCCCCCAATGAGGCGAAGGAGAAATAGGGATTTTTGTGTACTCACCGTAAAATCCTTTTCTCCGACCCATTCATTGGGGGACACAGCTCCCACCCTGTTATTAGCTTATGCTTGTTTTTATAATCTGACATGTTATACTCTCATATATAATATGTTATTATTGATCTCCTACTGCTTTTGCACCAAACTGGTTAGCTGAGAGCCAGCAGGAGGGTGTATACAGCAGGGGAGGAGCTAACTTTCTTTGTATCACTTAGTGTCAGCCTCCTAGTGGCAGCAGCATACACCACGGTCTGTGTCCCCCAATGAGGCGAAGGAGAAAATACAGAAAAATCTTTAAATGAGGAGGGGTGTCCAAACTTTTGGTCTGTACTGTAAATTCATCGAATATTCGGAGAACATAACTGAACACCATTCATGTCAATGGGAGGCAAAAACAAATGCATGCATAACACCTTATAACAGCCCCAAATGCTAGCAAAACACATCAAATGAGGGACAGACACACCAGGAAAGTGGCATCAATTCACCCATAGTACAAACTGTAGCATGGCACTGCAGCAATCAGCCAGGCATGAGGTATCGGGGTCAGGGCCAGCATTTACAGCTTTCAATTGAATGTCACAGTAAGACGAGGTGGGTGAGGGATCGGGGTAGGCCCCCTTGCTGGGAGCCCTAATAACACATCCAAAAACTCTACCTGCTTTCATGCTGAGCCACACAGGTGGCACAAATATCAGTTTTGTAGACTACCATTGTCAGAAAAATTTAAGGATAGTAACACGGGTAGTGGAGTCCAAGGAAGGATTTTATGGTGAGTACACAAAAATCCCTATTTTTTTTGTTTATTATTTAGATAATGAAATGTATTTATAGGAACAATATATGTATATTTTTTGTTTATTTAGTAATTTTTTTTTTTTTTTTACTTTACAACATTGCCCCGGCGTTGGAGGGGCATCATGTTATAGGGTCTGATCGCTGATCTGACACTTTGCAGAGCACTGTGTCAGATCAGCGATCTGACATGCAGGGCTGCAGGCTTACTAGCGCTTGCTCTGAGCAGGTGCTGGTAAGCCACCTCCCTGCAGGACCCGGATGCAGCCGCGTGGCCATTTTGGATCTGGGGCCTGCAGGGAGAAGAAGGTAGGAGACCCTCGGAGCAACGCGATCACATCGCGTTGCTCCGAGGGTTTTAGGGAAGCACGCAGGGAGCCCCCTCCCTGCTCGATGCTTCCCTATGTTGCCGGAACACTGCGATCATGTTTGATCGCAGTGTGCCAGGGGTTAATGTGCCAGGAGCGGTCCGTGACCGCTCCTGGAACATAGTGCCGGATGTCAGCTGCAATAGTCAGCTGACACTCGGCCGCGCTCCCCCCGTGACCGCAGCCGATCGCATATGACGTACTATCCCGTCATAGGGAATTCAGTCCCAGGTCACCTCGACGGGATAGTACGTCATATGGGATTAAGGTCCTGCAATGCATGCACATGAGGAAAGAGGCATAGCGAATCAGAAAAACTACACCACATTTCTAATTGCAGGTATTTGCTAATATTATTATTATTCCTACTACATATTGGCATAGGATCCTGGTGATGGGAATACCCCTTCAAGTATATTTTCTATGATGGTACACACAAGCTGGAACAATGTACTATATATATTCCTTCTTGACTTTGGCAGGCATCTTCAGTCTATGCTACAGTTGGTTTGTCAGGCCATAACAGATGAAAATCATGTAGTCCGGAATGCAGCACTCTATGCTCTGGGGCAGTTTTCTGAGCACTTACAGGTAAAGTTCTCAGGTTTTTTACCATTACTTTTATTCTTTTTTGTAGATGGGTTTTTTCTATGCAAAAAAATATTCTTTATTAGTGAGTGTCTGACATGTCATATCTGATGTTTTGGAAGTTGTCCTTAGTGGATGTACTTGAAGTAGGACTGCTGTTGATTTCTGGATCAAAAAAGACTACTGGTTCTCTTCCACATGCAAGGATGTCCATCTCTGTATTGACTTTAAAGGGAACCTGTCACCCCTCCCCCCAAAGTTGAAGATGAGCTAAGCCCATCAGCATCAGGGACTTGTCTACAGCATTCTGGAATGCTGTAGATAAGCCCCCCCCCCCCCCCCCCCCCCAGATGTATCCTGAAAGATGAGAAAAAGAGGTTAGATTATACTCACCTGGGGGGGCGGTCCAGTCCGATGGGCGTCACGGTCCGAGGCCTCCCATCTTCATAGGATGACGTCCTCTTCTTGTATTCACACTGCGGCTCGTAATGTAAGGAAGGCGCCGGGAAAGGGGCCTCCCATCTTCTTACTATGACGTCCTCTTCTTGTCTTCACGCTGCAGCTCCGGCAAGGGCGTACTTTGTCTGCCCTGTTGAGAGCAGAGCAAAATACTGCAGTGCGCTGGAGCCGGGCCTCTCTGACCTTTCCCGGCGTCTGTGCACTGCAGTACTTAGCTCTGCCCTCAAGAGGGCAGACAAAGTACGCCTGCACCTGAGCCGCAGTGTGAAGACAAGAGGACGTCATCATAAGAAGATGGGAGGCCCCGGACCAGACCGCGACGTCCATCGGACCGGACCGCAGCAGGACCGCCTCTGAGTGAGTATAATCTAACCTCTCTTTCTCATTTTTCAGGATACATCGGGGCTTATCTACAGAATTACAGAGTGCTGTAGATAAGCCCCTGATGCTGGTGGGCTTATCTCATCTTCGATTTTGGGGGTGACAGGTTCCCTTTAACCCCTTCGTGACCTTCCCCATGCTAGTACTGCTCTGCGGGAGGTGTGTTTGTGCCCAGAGCAGTGCTAGTATGGCGCCGCGATCGCACGGCCTCACGCTGAAAGCTGCAGCGACCGCATGTGGGTGTCAGCAGTATGTGACAGCTGACACTCCGCAGCAACGCCCACGATCGGTGCTAGCAGTTAACAGTGGCATAGAGGAGCATTGCGCAGGGAGGGCTTCCCTGAAGGAATGCCTCCTTCCCTTGCCTGTCAGATCCTGATCTGATATTCTGCAGTGCAGTGTGTCAGATCAGCGATCTGCTGTAAAATAGCAATGTCCCACACTGGGACAATGTAATAAAGTAAAAATATATTATTAAAAAATAAATATTGTGTAAAAATATATTTTTAAGAAAATCCCCAAATAAAGAATTTTTTTTTTCCCCAATAAATACATTTATGTAAATTTAAAAAAACAAACAATAAAAGTACACATATTTGGTATCAGCGCTGAGATCTCATCTCTTGAGATCTTGGTGCTGAGATCTACATCTGGGTATGCGCTGCCCCCTGCTGGCAACCATTTTCCCGGAGTCCAGACCACTGCATAGAGGAAACCATGTAACTGCGGGGAGAAGAAGATGTCGGCAGACATCAACAGCACCACAACTCCCACAGCACCAAACACCTGCAGCGGCGCACCACACCGCACATCCGAACACCCCCTCATCCCCAGTCTGCGGCCTGCAGCAGCACTCCACTGTGCCTCCTCCAGCGGCAACCCTGGGACCCCTCTTCACCGCAGCCACCACCCCCGTTAAGCAATAGCATTAGTGATGAGCGAATATACTCGTTACTCAAGATTTCCCGAGCACGCTCGGGTGTCCTCCGAGTATTTTTTAGTGCTCGGAGATTGTTTTCCTCACCTCAGCTGAATGATTTACATCTTTTAGCCAGCTTGATTACATGTGGGGATTCCCTAGCAACCAGGCAACCTCCACATGCATGTACTTATGCTGGCTTAGAGACTTAAATCATTCAGCTGCGGCGATGAAGTCTAAATCGTATAATCCGCAAAATACGGTAATTATTTTTTCTATAAAATAGTTTTGATTGTGTGAAAGTGCCAAGACATAAAAAGATATATAAATGAGGCATTGCTGTAATAGTACAGAACCGAATAATAAAGCGGTCCCGATTTTACCACACGCGGAGCGGTATATAAAAAAAAAGAGCAATTCCTGAATTGCTTTTTTTTGTTCATTCTGTCTAACAAAAATCGGAATAGAAAACGATCGAAAAATATCATGTGCCCGAAAATTGTGTCAATAGAAACGTCAGCTCATCCCGCAAAAAACAAGCCCCCACATGACTGTCAGCAGAAATATGGAAAAATTATAGCTCTCAAAATATGATGCAGTTCGTGCACTAAAAAGCATCTTTTAGTGTGTGACAGCAGCCAAACATAAAAACCCAATATAAATCTGGTATCGCTGTAATCGCACCAAACCGAAAAATAAAGTTGCCTAATCACTTATACCGCATGAGGAACGGCATAAAAAATAAATGAAACCAATTCTTAACATGCTGTTGATTTCTTAATTCTGCCTCTCCAAGATCGCAGTAAGGCTCGGCGCACATTTATCCTGCGCACTGCTCTGAGCACTTACTCCGGGGTTTCCGTGTAAATCTCTGAAATACGTGATTCCGACAGAACTTCTGGCTGAGCATTCCCTATAATAAGGCAGATGGAGACACTGGATTCTGTGTCCATCTTTTTAGTATTGCATAAAAGTGCCTTCGGCCACAGTTTTGTGCACTTCTGAAAAAGACACCACTGAACAGTGGCCAAACCGAGTCCAGAGTAACTCTTCTGCCTCATTATAGTGAATGGATCCTTCGGGGGTTTCATCTGAATTATGTCACTCAGAGATTTAGATGGAATCCCCAAAGTAAGTGCTCAACGTAGAGCGCCGGATAATTGTGATACAAAACGTTATGTAAAGTGTTCCCAATAAAAGCTTCCACTCAATCCACAAAAAAAGCAAGTCCCCAACTAAGATCTGTCATCTGTTAACGGAAATATAGGGGCTTCCACGTTACTGGTAGCACAAAGGCTCTGGAAAAGAGAAATGGCTCCTCACCCGCCAAAAGAAATTCAGCAAAGTCTCCACTTCCAGATTCAAATGCCCCCCTCCCTTCTGAGCCCCAGTATGCCTAAACAAAATATAGCGCCCACATGTTTGGCATTTCTGTAGTAATGAGAGCCTGCCTAATTTACAGGTACGTGTCTCCAGACGCATGAGCTGGGCATAACGTACTGGTGTCTACAACGTACTGGTCACTGCAACGGAAGTTTGCAATTTTCACTCCGCAACATCCACTGCTGCCTGTTTCTGGAAAACACCCATGGAATCAAAATCGTCACTACATCTGTAGATAATTCCCAAGGGGTTATAATTTCCAAAATGGGGTCAATTGAGGGGGGGGGATTCTGCTTTTCTAGTACTTAGGGGCTCTTTATAAGGAATCCACAAACTAGTCTAGGGAAATCTGCGCTCCAGGCGTCAAATAGCACTCTGTCCCTCCCGAGTCTCTCCATATGGCAAAGTAGTACTGTAGAGCCTGTGATGCAGCGGTATGACCATACACAATGAAACGGGAGTGACCCAAACAAGTTCAAACAAAACGTTCTTTTATTGTGTTACTTCACACAGTCAATATAGTATACGGCTTCTTCATACAGTCCATTAATAATGCATGGCTGTATGACGCAGTCAATACACAGGCAGAACTTCCCTCTGTCCAGTTTCCCTGGGTGACCCCACACCGGTAACAAGTCTCTGTACTCACTCAGCACACTGCACTCTTTATCCTCTGGAGTGCAGCCGGGTACACATAAGACAGCCCAAGATGCAGGGTGTCTCTGGTTCCTTTAGCCTCTGCTGCTCCACACAGAGAGGTCTGCAGACAACTGCCCTGTCTGCTTCCAAGAACACACTGACACACCTCCCCCACTACTACAGGGCGTTTTAATCAGTCACTGCTTCACTATTCTAATTACAGCCACACCTGTGTCTGTAGTACGCCCTCATGGCCTCACTACGCTTCCATGCAATTCTGGAGAGCACATACAGCGCCCCCTAGCTGTAACAGGGGTCACTGCCTCACAAGCCATATATGGGGTATTTCTACATTCAGTAGAAATTGTGGGGCAAATTCTGGTAAATTTTTACCCATTTCCCAGTGTGAAAATATAAAACTTGGGGATAACACATGATCTTGGTGGTAAAAATGTAAATTATTTTTAATTCTCTGCACAGTGGTCTAAAAGTTTGTGACACACCCGTGGTGTCAATATAATCAGTGCACCCCTAGATGAATTCATTGAGAGGTTTAATTGGTAAAATAGGATCACTTATGGGGGGTTCTGCTGTTCTGGCAACTCAGGGGCTCTGACAATTTAACATGTCATCCTCAAGCAAGTGCAGCAAAATCTGCACTGTAATATGGCGCTACTTCCTTTCTGAGCTGTGCACTGTGCCTCAAAAGTAGTTTTCAACCACATTTTCGACCTCAAGTGACTCCATTTTGGAAATCTACTGGTGTATTGACGATTTTCACTTCATGGGTATTCTCCAGAAACAAGCAGCATTGAATGTTGTCGAGTGAAAATTGCAAACTGCCATTGTAGTGACCAGTACATTGCAGTCACCAGTACGTTATGCACCCGTAAGTGAGTTGGGCTCTCATCACTGCAGAAACGCCAAATGTGGACACTAATATGTGGTTTATGCACACTGGGGCTTGGGGGGGGGGGGGGGGTAGCAATTTGCTGAATCTCTTCTGGAGAGTTATGGAGTCATTTTGCTTTTCCAGAGCCTTTGTACTACCAGTAGCGTGGAAGCCCCCTATATTTTCGTTAACAGATGATGAACCTGAGTAACCGACTTGCTCTGTAGGTTAATAGCTTTACTAACCTGCCCAGCGCCTGCAGGGAGAAAATTAACATAATCCTCCCCCGAAGCATTCAGTTTCTGTCATGTGTGTGGTGCGGGTTTAGTCACCACTTTTCAGTATACAGAGTAGCGGCTGTTATCTCGCCCTCTGCCCTAACTGACAGCTCCAATGCAGAGCCAGTGTCAGTCAGGGTTGGGGTGCGGTTACAGCCTCCTCTCTGTATCCTTAAAAGCAGTGGTAAACCCGCGCCACTCCTGTAAATGAAATCAAATGCTGCCTAACGGAATTGAGTTAATTTTGTCCCCCATAGCTTTTGGCTACCTGCAGGCGCCTGGCAGGTTAGTAATGCTATTAACCTGCAGATTATGCCCATATCTGCAGGTTAATAGTTTTTGCTGGTGACAAGTTCCCTTTAATGCATAAAAACAAACAAATTCTTCTTTCCTTCCCTCTGCTCCCTCGCCATGTGGCGTCCCCTTCTGGAGCCGGCAACTGATTTCAGCGTGCAAGCAATGGGAGTGCTTGTCACCACTGCTATGCGCCCCCAGTCACATGCACGCCGACATCAACTGCTGGACTCTAAGGGTATGTTTCCACGGGCCGGATTACATCCGGATTAGCTGCAGATTGAACACAATGTACAGCCACAGCGTTCAATCTGCAGCGTCCAAATGTTACAGCATAGTGGAGGAGATTTTATGAAATCCCGTCTCCACTATGCGTGCGAACATGCATCCGTCTTCGCAAAGGTAAATAACACAGTCCTATGTATAGGGTGCGGCGATTCCGGATGTGTTCAATGAACACATCCGGAGTCACCGTGCGTACAGAAGAGGGCGGCGCTTTGGGCGGGGCAGGGTTTCCGCTCCGTCCAAAGCTCCGACGGCCCCACCCAAAGCGCCGACGATAAGGCCCGTGGAGACGTACCCTTATTCAACGTCGGTGTGTATTGCCGCGCACATACCCGAAAAATGCAGCGCACCGAGAAATACCATACAAGAAAATAGTTTTGTTCCTCATGTATCTCGCAAAGGACAGTTAGTGCTGAAAGGACAGTTACACTTTATCATGTTTATTACTGTTACTTTTGTTTTTCTTGTGATAACTTAGCTTACAGTCTTGTACCTACTTTTGCGAGTTTTATTTGTAACGTCTTGCCTTGGTCTTTCTTAGCCGGACATCAGCAGTTATTCCGATAGTGTGCTTCCATTGCTGTTGGAATATTTGTCACGTGTGGACCCGTGTCATACAGCTCACCTCACTAAGGCTTACTATGCTCTTGGAAACTTTGTAGAGAACCTTGGTAAGAACTGAGACTGTCACTTTTATGTGTACGAGCGAATGTGATAAGTAGCCTCCATAAGAATTTCAAGAAACTTAGGCATGAGATATCGTAAAACCCATCTCCTGTGACGTTCATTCTTGCTACAGTTTGCATGTGGGGTTTATTGTTCAGGCTCAGCCTGCTCCATGCCAAGTGTATGCTCCCTGTGTTACTCGGCTGGCATCTGACAGCATCCATAAGTAGAGAAGATTGCTGCTGTTTAATCATAGATTCCACTGTCAATCACTGACAGCAGCATTTAGACAGACCAGTTTCTGGTGAATGCATGCGTTAGATCCCATTAGCCTACTTCGACACTATGGTTGGGAACCAATGGGTTACAATGGCAACTGTGGTCCTTCTGAAGTCCCCCATTGCATATATAGATATAGATTAATATATATTATTATACACATATTAGTGTGCAATGCTATTTTTTGTATGGCACTAGGTGTTTTCCTTTTATATTATGAGGCAGATCTAAGCAAAGTGTAGGCGACATGCGGTCTTTTGGTTTTTCCTGTGCATAACAGGACAGCCAAAGGATTGGCAATCGCTGCACTCGACCCAACATCTAAATTTTACCTGTATCTGCATCCTTGGGATGCCGATATCAATGGGGTGGGAGGCTGTAATAGTATATTGCAATGCTTGGGGGAGTGTGTGGGGACATCATACTGCATGGGGGGGGGGGCTTTGTGAGGACATCATACTCTGTATAGGTGCTTAGAACATCGTACTGCGTGACGGTCTGAGTAAGGACCTTATAGTGCATGGGGGGCTGTGTGGGGACATCATGCTGCATGGGGGTCTTTGTGGGAACATAATGTGGGGGCAGCTTTGTGGAGGCTGCAAGGGGACATTATATTGTGTGGTGGGCTTTGTCCTCCTACATAATCAAATAAGACAACATCCCAAATGGTATATAGGGAAAGAGAGTCATCATCAAAAGAAAATTAAAATCTCAAATATTTAGTTGAATACCATGATTAAAATAGTCTATCTAAAAGACCTTAACACAGAGATATCTTCAAAAAGGCAGCAAAGAGGGGCAAATTTACATACTGTGAACATGAGCAGCAATGCAAAAGTATTAAGGAGATCCAAACTCCTAAAAAATGCTTTTGTCCAATCTAGTGCCAGGTAAACAATTAGGTTCCAAAAAAATTATGTGCAAGGAAAGTGCAACGTACTATGATAATATATGAATCTAACCATGTATACCTATAATGTTATAGCCAGGTAGTCAGGTGACTTGGAGATATATGTATATATATATATATATATATATATATATATATATATATATATATATATATATATATATATATATATATATATATATATATATATATATATTTCCTCTAGACAAAAATAACTGTATCCTTGCAAAAAAATCACTTTTTATGGAGTCCTACAACCTGCATAAAGATGTGCTATAATGGAAACCATAAGGTAAATAATCAGACTACAAAATGCAGATAGCACTATGTAATGACAAAGGACTTACATTAAAGAAGAAATGCTGCACTATGCCCCTGCTTTGTTGTCATCCCGACAGCGCCGTTTTGCCTACCAAGCTTCTTCCATATGGGGGTATGCATGTAGTGGCTGTATTTTCGCCCTTTAAGTAGTGTCCCTAGAATTGCCACAGCTGTTTTACGTCAGAGGCTCAGATTGTATTCGCGCATGCGCCGCTCGCCGAGCCGCTCACATCCAAAAATAGTGACTTTCGGTCCTCCGTTCGCGTCACCAGATGTGCGGGGCTGGAAGTCACAGAGAAGCCCCAAGCAGGGCATGCGCAGACTGAGTCTCAAAGTATGGGTTATATCGCTGTATAGAGTGGCAGGGAGTTTGTGGGAGGTGTGTCTTATTGGTGAAAGAAAATCACCAAGCTGAATAAAGGGACATATGAGGAATAAAAGTGCTGGTGAATAATTAATGTAAATATAAATGACAGGCTAACATTGTCAGTGTAAAAGGGATCACACGATGCACCAAATTGTGTTAAAAGTGCACATCAAAGTTATCGTAGATTAATTTATTAATATATAAAAAATATTTAATAAATGAATAATAAATAAAAAATAAATAATGTAGAAATAGAAATGATGAAAATGTATGAATGCATAATGGGGGACAAATTTGAGTACCAATACTTAAACCCATAAGCAAAAATTTATATAACTGCACAATATAGTGCATGTGAAGGGAATATTATGCATCAAAAAACTCTATACAGCATCATTTTTTATCAAGGTATCGGAATGAATGAAAAGTAGCAGTATAATTTCTACACTTTATAAAAAACAGTAAATTATATAGTCTTGATTAGCTGACACAAGTAACAATTTATGTTAGGCCTTACACTTCCGTGTTTAAACATGCACATGAAAAATGGTATCGGAGCCATCAGTGTTTTGGATCAGTGTATGGGCCGTGTGTCCTTTTTTACCATCTGTGTGTCATCAGTGTTATTCATGGATAGAACTAAATATATAACGGTTTCTTCTATCCTTTGCATTGTTAAATACAGATAGCACACGGATGGCCTCCGTGTGCTGTACCCGTTTTTCAGACACATTGACTTGGCCTTTGTCATCCATCCTGTCTCCAAGTGTTTTGCACGGACTCACCACGGACAAACTGTTAACGCTGCAGCCAATTATTGGCCGCTTATTTGGCTGCAGCGATCACATGACACCCCTCCAGATTTTGATACCAATAGACAGTTAACACAGCTTTGAGTTCAAAGCAGTGAAGCTGTTCCAAGAAGATAGTATCAATATTTTTTTAGTCCTTTAGTATGGGGTTCTTTAGTAGTGAAACCCTTTAAGTGCTGATTAAAACTGATATGTTGGGATTGGTAACAGTTCTTCTTTAAAGCAAAGGATGGTTAGTTTCTGCTTTGATTTAAAAGGCTTGTGCACCTATCTATATAAGTTTTTTTTTATTTTTTTATTTTTTTTATTTCTATGCTAAGGGTCCTAGCATTTCATGAAAACTTTTACTCCAATATTTTGGTGTAAAAAGCTGCAAACGTTTGACTCTATGCCAGTCAGCGCTTACATTTTGAGGCTTTTATCTTTTCCATTCCATTTTCACGGAGTAGGATCTTGGGCAGGACAGCAGTGTGGCAACCCCTGCTCATCAAGATCATGACGAGTGGTGGCGTTCCTTACATCTCAAATCTTATTCCAGTCCCATAATGGACTATATTGGTGCCGTTTAATTAATTAGAAGTGAATGCCTCCAGCATTCTCCCTCATCAAAGCCAGTGTAAAAAACGCCAGTCTTGATAAAACAGGATTTTTGCTTACTCACAGTAAAATCTATATCTTGGTTCCTTCATTGGGGAACACAGGAAAAAAAGGGTGTATGCTGCTGCCACTAGGAGGCTGACACAATGCACAAAAACTTAGCTCCTCCTCAGCAGTGTACACCCCTCCAATTGGCACCAATCAGGTGGGGAAAAAGCAGTAGGAGAAGCAACATGTAAAGGAACAATATAAGAGAAATGACAATATAAAACTGTAAGGCCATGTGCACACGTTCAGTATTTTTTTTTTTTCGCATTTTTTCGCTATAAAAACGTGATAAAAACGTGAAAAAAACGCTAACATATGCTTCCAATTATTTTCAGGGTATTCTGCATTTTTTGTGCAAATGTTGCATTTTTTTCCGCGAAAAAATCGCATCGCGGAAAAAAAAGCAACATGTTCATTAAATTTGCGGAATTGCGGGGATTCCGCACACCTAGGCATGCATTGATCTGCTTACTTCCCGCACGGGGCTGTGCCCACCATGCGGGAAGTAAGCAGATTATGTGCGGTTGGTACCCAGGGTGGAGGAGAGGAGACTCTCCTCCACGGACTGGGCACCATATAATTGGTAAAAAAAAAAGAATTAAAATAAAAAATAGTCATATACTCACCTTCGATGGCCCCCGCAGTGTTCCCGCCTCTCAGCGCTGCAAGCTCTCTTCCATTCCTATAGATGCTCTGTGTGAAGGACGTGCAATGACGTTGCTATCTTGTGATTGGTCGCATGACCGCTCATGTGACCGCTCACGTGACCGCGACGTCATCGAAGGTCCTGCACACACACACCATCTATAGGAACTGACGCTGCTGAGGAGATCGGCTGTCTGCAGAGGGTGAGTATAACCATATTAATTTTTTTTATTATTTTTAACATGATATCTTTTTACTACTGATGCTGCAAAAGCAGCATCTATAGTAAAAAGTTGGTCACACTTGTCAAACAGTATGTTTGACAAGTGTGACCAACCTGTCAGTCAGTTTTCCAAACGATGCTACAGATCGCTTGGAAAACTTTAGCATTCTGCAAGCTAATTACGCTTGCAAAATGCTGAAAAAAACGGGAAAAAACGCAAAAAAAAATATGCGGATTTCTTGCAGAAAATTTCCGGTTTTCTTCAGGAAGTTTCTGCAAGAAATCCTGACGTGTGCACATACCCTAACAGTAGAAAGAATCAACACAGTTGTGAAAACATGGGAGGGTGCTGTGTCCCCCAATGAAGGCTCAGAGAAACAGATTTTACTGTGAGTAACCAACAATCTTGTTTTCAATATCGCTTCATTGGGGACATCGGATATTATGGGACATCCCTAACTAGTCCCTGGGAACGGAAACTGCACAAACTCCATTCAGGTCATAGAACTAGCCACTGCCACTTGCAAGATTCTCCTACCTAGGCTGACATCTGCCAAGGCATAGTTATAAACGCTGTAGACCTTGGCGAATGTGTGAATAGAAGACCATGTCGCCGCTATGGAAAGCTGTAAGGCGGATGCCCGATGGCGAACGGCCCAGGAGGCACCCACCCCTCAGGTATAGTGTGCCTTAATCCCAGTGGGAGGCGTTCTGTTCTTAACTTTGTATGCCTCCAAGATAGGAGGCCCGATCCAGCGAGCTATTGTAGCCTTGAATGCCAGAATGCCTCTACGAGTTCTCTCAAGAATAACAGAGAGAATCTATATCCTACAGAACTGGGTGCTCCTGGAAAGGTAAATGCGAATCACCCTGACAAAGTCCAATCTGAGAAATCTCCAAGGGTTGAACCAGAGAAGGACAGAAGGAGGGAAAAACCATGTTCTCATTGAGAGGAGACTACCTTCAGAAGAAATAAGAGAACTGCAGACAGTCACCTCATCCTGATGCAGAATAAGGAAGGGGAAGTGATAAGAAAGCTTTGCTAGCTCTGAGACCCATTTGATGGAAGTAATGGCCATGAGAAAAACACTTTTCAAAATAGACAGATATTTCTCTGAGGTGTTCAAAATGGGAGAGCTTCCAGAAACAGGTTGAGGTCCCAGGGGTCCACTGGCTGTCGAAACGGAGGCACCGAGTAAACCTGAAGAAATGTTTGGGCCTGAGAGCATGAAGCTAGATTCTTTTGGAGCAGAATAGTTAATGCTGAGACTTAGCCCTGCAGTGAGCTGAGGGCAATCCCTGCATCTAATCCTGCTTGAAGGAAGGCCAGAATAGAAGGAAAATAGTAGACCATTGGCTGGGTGTGATTACTCATAGTAGACTCAAGATGATGCAGGCTTCCGAGCTTGGATCATCGTCTGAATCACTGCGCCTGAGAACCCGGATGCTCTTAAAACCGCTTTTTCAACAGCTACTCCACCAAATCGAGCGACTTGATATTTCTCGTGGTAGATGGGACCCTGAGAAAGCAGATCTGGTCTGTCCGAGAGTCTCCTGGGAGCTTCTGCGAGCAGATTGATGACTTCTGGTGACAAAGGCAGGGCATAAGGAGGAACCTGTTGCTTCAAAAGTCAACTTGGCAAGCAAATCCATTAGTCTTTCATTGGGGTCCTTAAGTGATGCCCCGTCCGTAAGGGGAAGGACCTTGTTGGTGGATAGTCTGGAAACTGGAGTCTACTGCCAGAGAGACGGTCCAGTTTTCCGTAATGTCTGAGGCAAATGGATATAAATTACCAAGCCACTTCCCTCTCTGGAAGAGTCTGGTCGGGTTTCCCTTTCCCTTGAAAGGACATTCTCAAATTCCTTATATGGGGCAAAAACTGTAGGAGATCACCTTGATAAGTCTGAAGGACACTCTGATCGGAGGGCTCTGAAGGGGAATCCTTAACATTAAGGGTCTGGTTAACCGCTACAATAAGACTCTCCACCATGTCTCACGTGTTAAAAGCCTGGTCAGAATTCAAGTCTGACTTAGCCTCGGTGTACAACTCCGGTACTGCTGGTGCATCTGGGGAGGATGACTGGGAAGAGGGGCCAGGGGGCGAGAAGATGAACTGGTGCGACTCTCCTGACTAGCCCTCTAAAGACCATTGCTGATATCTATAGAAGGATGTAAGGAAGGGTTATGGGATCCATCGGCATGGACAGAGGGCGATCTGTCAAGCACAGATACCAGGGTATGAGACACCTTGATTGGATCCTCAATAGATTGAGAAAGAGAACATGCCCATGCCAGGACAAGGTTGCACTCTCATGGAGAACAGCGGATGACTCCTGAGTAGTAAAGACAGAGGGATTGCTATTGCTGCAATCCTGAAAGAGGGTAGAATACTGACCCATAGGCAGTGTACATTTGCAGGAAGAATAAACAAAATGACAAGATTAGTAGAGGCTGGCGGGCAAGAACGTTCTCCCTTAGCGTTGGGCATGATTGAAGAGAGAAAGATAGGTTCACTAACAAATGCCAGAGGTTAGGGGACAGAAAAGAGGATAATGCTGAGGAGAGTGTCAGTCTGCAGAGCAGAGCCTACTCACGGGAAAGCTGAAGTCTTGCAAGGTGATCCAAGGGCACTTGCTTCAGGAAGGCTGGCTGGAGAGGCTCCTGTGATGCGGTGTCCGGATGCCGAAAAATAGCAACTGCGGGGAGGAGGAGGGTTTCAGACAGAAAAGGGCACACAAATTCCAGCGACACAGGAGGAGAAGGGGCGTGGCCTAGGCGGTCGTGAGAAAAGCCACTTGACAAGGAAGTGAGGAGGGGGGGTACTGAGCCGAGCGCCGCACAAAAGGTAGGGCCTAGATTAGGAAGAGAGGCTGGCGGACGCATAGGGGAGCAGTTCGGAGGACTAAAGACCAGATGAAAGCAAGCCTAAAGCCCGGTGCAGTAAAAAGAATGAAAAAAAATAAAACATACGCTCAAATAAACAGCCCCACACACGTCCCCCAAATACAGAGCCTCACATAAATGAACATTGATAAAATCTGACAGTATTCTCTATTTAAGGACACTGTAACCACCTCCGATGAATCCTCTTCTGATTCTGGAAATTGGCCAGATGTTCCATTCTGAAGCAATCTCAGAGGTGGGAAAAACCTGTGGAAAAAAGGGTACCGCTTCGTCCCTGGAGATGTATTGGATGTTAGAAACAGACTTCAAAATTTCACCGGATTGCGGGATGTCTGTAACTCCTGATGCCGGCAGGCTCTGGTGGGCAAGCGGGCAGGACACATGAACTTGTTATATTAGGACACGGGATATCGGTCCACGCCATACTCAATGTCTCTACGTGGGACTACAGTGTGACTGTTCATGCTGTATCCCTCCAAGGGATAGAAGAGGAAACCCGCTGAAAACCGAGGTAGATATGGGTCTAATGAAAAATCCATGTCCGCCTCCTACTGATGCTAAGCTAAACTGATTAACTTGGTACCAGTTGGTGGGGTGTACACAGCTGGGAGGAGCAATTTTTTTGTGCATAGTGCCAGCCTCCTAGTGGCAGCAGCATACACCCATGGTTTCCTGTGTCCCCCAATGAAGCGATAGAGAAACCGGGACCAATTAAATATGTAGTGTTTGTGTGAGAATGCGGTTCTAAGTAGCTGAAATGTGTCCACTTGGTGAATGACATTTCTAATATATAACTATCCAATGGTTTAATGCAGGTAGTAAAATTGAGCCGTACCTCCCCGCCTTGATGGAGCCGATATTGAAGTCACTGAGCAACTCGGATAATGTCAAATTGAAGGAACTCTCAGTGAGCGCTTTGGGTGCCATTGGTGAATATGCATTCTTGTGTCCCTTTTTTGTTTTTTTTAGTCCAGTGCATCAGTTTTTACCACAATTTTGATTTTCCTGCAACCAATCGACATTTGTCAGGGTTTGGAATTTTCTGCAAACTTAAGCTTAATTTCTTTTTTGTCAGCCAATGGAGCCGAGAAATTGCTCTGCCCATATTTTCCTTCCATAATGGAAGTATTGAAAGTTCATTTGACGCAAACAACCGAGGAAGGACGACCTATTCAGATTCAGTGTTTAGGTGAGTAGATGGAAGTAGAGTGGGTAGATATGTTCTGAACTGTTCACTTGTCTAAACTCAGGAAGTTTTTTTTTTATTTTTTCTTTTCTTCAATTAACTAATCTATCTTAATCTGTTGTCAGAAACCCTTGGGGTTCTGGTCAACACTCTAGGCAAAGAAACATTCTTGCCATTGGCTGAAGACTGCTGCCTTCTAGGACTCAACTTATGTGACACATTTGATGACCCAAATATCAGAAGCTGTGCGTAAGTTATACCACACAACACAGGTTAAAATGGTTGCAAATGCTACCTAAAATAAGTTGGTCCCTACATTTGTAGACTTTGGACCCCAAAGTTCCCAAGTGATTTTATTTATTTAAATTTTAACCATTTCACGGCACTTGGAACTTTTTTTCTGACTTTTTTTTCACAGTATTATATTGAAAAGATACATTGTGTAACTCAAAACTGCAACTGATTCCACAGAAAACCGCCCAGTGGGGAAAGGGTTAAAGTTTTGCATGTGTAATTCTTGTTACAGCTATAGCCTATTTGCCGCTCTTTCTGGAGTTATGGAAGCTAATATTTCTCATCATCTGGAAAAAATTACAACTATGATGCTGCTGTCTTTAAAATCAAGGGAAGGAATAGTGGTGAGTTTTGATTAGAAGAACTACTTACATGTATCTGCATTTCCATATGACTGCATCCTGAAAAAGGTATTACTGCTGTAACACCTAGAACCCCTGTGAACTGAGGGTAGATAACCATGAAACCTTATCAGCTGCTTCCTCCTGCTGCTACTGCCTGCAGATGCAGCATGGTTCACTAAAGGTACCTTCACACTAAACGACTTTGCAACGATAACGATAGCGATCCGTGACGTTGCAGCGTCCTGGATAGCGATATCGCTGTGTTTGACACGCAGCAGCGATCTGGATCCCGCTGTGATATCGCTGGTCGTTGCTGAAAGTCCAGAACTTTATTTGGTCGTCAGATCGGCGTGTATCGTCGTGTTTGACAGCAAAAGCAACGATGCCAGCAATGTTTTACAATGGTAACCAGGGTAAATATCAGGTTACTAAGCGCAGGGCCGCTCTTAGTAACCCGATATTTACCCTGGTTACCATTGTAAATGTAAAAAAAAACAGTACACACTCACCCTCTGATGTCTGTCACGTCCCCCGGCGTCCGCGCTGCTGCTCAGAGCTTCCTGCACTGACTGTGAGCGCCGGCCGTAAAGCACAGCACAGCGGTGACGTCACTGCTGTGCTCTGCTTTTACTTTACGGCCGGCTGGCGCTCACAGTCAGTGCGGGAAGCAGACGGCCAGGGACCTGACGGACATCAGAAGGTGAGTATGTACTGTTTTTTTTTTTTTACATTTACAATGGTAACCAGGGTAAACATCGGGTTACTAAGCGCGGCCCTGCGCTTAGTAACCCGATGTTTACCCTGGTTACCCGGGGACTTCGGCATCGTTGGTCGCTGGAGAGCTGTCTGTGTGACAGCTCTCCAGCGACCACACAGCGACGCTGCAAAGATTGGCATTGTTGTCGATATCGCTGCAGCGTCGCTTAATGTGACGGTACCTTAAGTCTACAGGCTGGCAGAGGGGGAGAAGGATGCTGCTTCATGCTACTAATATACAGGGTGGGCCATGTATATGGATACACCTGGGTGGGCCATTTATAAAGTTTGATACAAAATGGCCGACTACAAAATGACTTCCATGGTCACCACCCATCTTGAAAAGTTTTCCCCCTTCCATATACTATGGAGCCACAAACAGGAAGCTGATATAACCAACCATTCCCATTTTATTTATGTGTATCCATATGCAGTGCCCACCCTGTATTTTGTACCACCTTTGTATTTTTGTATTTTAAAGTTGATCCTAAAACCAGGTCCATTGTCCTAGAAATAGACTTGCATCCAAAAATCTGAGCTCATGTAGACTTGTATGGTTATCTGTGCGTGTGTGTATGTGTATACAGGTCCTTCTCAAAAAATTAGCATATAGTGTTAAATTTCATTATTTACCATAATGTAATGATTACAATTAAACTTTCATATATTATAGATTCATTATCCACCAACTGAAATTTGTCAGGTCTTTTACTGTTTTAATACTGATGATTTTGGCATACAACTCCTGATAACCCAAAAAACCTGTCTCAATAAATTAGCATATTTCACCCGACCAATCAAATAAAAGTGTTTTTTAACCCCTTCCCGACATGTGACGGTATAGTACGTCACATGTCGGGACCCCCGCTTTGATGTGCGCTCCGGCGGTGAGCGCACATCAAAGTCGCGACATGTCAGCTGTTTTTTACAGCTGACATGTGCGCGCAATAGCGGCGGGTGAAATCGCGATCACCCGCCGCTATTAACTAGTTAAATGCCGCTGTCAAACGCAGACAGCGGCATTTAACTACCGCATCCGGCCGTGCGGCCGGATATGAGCGCATCGCCGACCCCCGTCACATGATCGGGGGTCGGCGATGAGTCAGGAAGGTAACCATAGAGGTCCTTGAGACCTCTATGGTTACTGATTGCCGGTGGCTGTGAGCGCCCCCCTGTGGTCGGCGCTCACAGCACACCTGCAAATCTGCTGTGTAGCAGCGATCTTATGATCACTGCTGCATAGCAGAGCCGATCGGGCTGTGCCTGCTTCTAGCCTCCCATGGAGGCTATAGAAGCATGGCAAAAGTAAAAAAAAAAAGTTTTTAAAAATGTGAAAAAAATAAAAAAAATATAAAAGTTTAAATCACCCCCCTTTCGCCCCAATCAAAATAAATCAATAAAAAAAACCCCCAACCTACACATATTTGGTATCGCCGCGTTCAGAATCGCCCGATCTATCAATAAAAAAAAAGCATTAACCTGATCGCTAAATGGCGTAATGAGAAAAAAATTCGAAACGCCAGATTTACGTTTTTTTGGTCGCCACGACATTGCATTACAATGCAATAACGGGCGATCAAAAGAACGTATCTACACCAAAATGCTATCATTAAAAACGCCAGCTCAGCACACAAAAAATAAGCCCTCACCTGACCCCAGATCACGAAAAATGGAGACGCTACGAGTATCGGAAAATGGCGCAATTTTGTTTTGTTTTGTTTTTTGCAAAGTTTGGAATTTTTTTTCACCACTTAGGTGAAAAATAACCTAGTCATGTTAGGTGTCTATGAACTCGTAGTGACCTGGAGAATCATAATGGCAGGTCAGTTTTAGCATTTAGTGAACCTAGCAAAAAAGCCAAGCAAAAAACAAGTGTGGGATTGCACTTTTTTTGCAATTTCACTGCACTTGGAATTTTTTTCCCGTTTTCTAGTACACGACATGCTAAAACCAATGATGTCGTTCAAAAGTACAACTCGTCCCGCAAAAAATAAGCCCTCACACGGCCAAATTGACGGAAAAATAAAAAAGTTATGGCTCTGGGAAGGAGGGGAGCGAAAAACGAAAACGGAAAAACGGAAAAAGCTCCGGGGGTGAAGGGGTTAATACCAAACAAAAAAAACATCAAATAATAATGTTCAGTTATGCACTCAATACTTGGTCGGGAATCCTTTGGCAGAAATGACTGCTTCAATGCGGCGTGGCATGGAGGCAATCAGCCTGTGACACTGCTGAGATGTTATGGAGGCCCAGGATGCTTCAATAGCGGCCTTAAGCTCATCCAGAGTGTTGGGTCTTGCGTCTCTCAACTTTCTCTTCACAATATCCCACATATTCTCTATGGGGTTCAGGTCAGGAGAGTTGGCAGGCCAATTGAGCACAGTAATACCATGGTCAGTAAACCATTTACCAGTGGTTTTGGCACTGTGAGCAGGTGCCAGGTCGTGCTGAAAAATGAAATCTTCATCTCCATAAAGCATTTCAGCCGATGGAAGCATGAAGTGCTCCAAAATCTCCTGATAGCTAGCTGCATTGACCCTGCCCTTGATGAAACACAGTGGACCAACACCAGCAGCTGACATGGCACCCCACACCATCACTGACTGTGGGTACTTGACACTGGACTTCAGGCATTTTGGCATTTCCTTCTCCCCAGTCTTCCTCCAGACTCTGGCACCTTGATTTCCGAATGACATGCAAAATTTGCTTTCATCAGAAAAAAGTACTTGGGACCACTTAGCAACAGTCCAGTGCTGCTTCTCTGTAGCCCAGGTCAGGCGCTTCTGCCGCTGTTTATGGTTCAAAAGTGGCTTTACCTGGGGAATGCGGCACCTGTAGCCCATTTCCTGCACACGCCTGTGCACGGTGGCTCTGGATGTTTCCACACCAGACTCAGTCCACTGCTTCCTCAGGTTCCGGTCACCTCTTCTCGTTGTACAGCGTTTTCTGCCACATTGTTTCCTTCCAACAGACTTACCATTGAGGTGCCTTGATACAGCACTCTGGGAACAGCCTATTTGTTGAGAAATTTATTTCTGGGTCTTACCCTCTTGCTTGAGGGTGTCAATGATGGCCTTCTTGACATCTGTCAGGTCGCTAGTCTTACCCATGATGGGGGTTTTGAGTAATGAACCAGGCAGGGAGTTTTTAAAAGCCTCAGGTATCTTTTGCATGTGTTTAGAGTTAATTAGTTGATTCAGAAGATTAGGGTAATAGGTCGTTTAGAGAACCTTTTCTTGATATGCTAATTTATTGAGACAGGTCTTTTGGGTTATCAGGAGTTGTATGCCAAAATCATCAGTATTAAAACAATAAAAGACCTGACAAATTTCAGTTGGTGGATAATGAATCTATAATATATGAAAGTTTAATTGCAATCATTACATTATGGTAAATAATGAAATTTAACACTATATGCTAATTTTTTGAGAAGGACCTGTATATATGTGTGTGTGTGTGTGTGTATGTATATGTATATATATATATATATATATATATATATATATATATATATATATATATATATATATATATATATATATATATATATATATATATATATATTATACATACACATGTATATAATTTATTTGCACCAAGACTAAATCCCCTGTTTATTTACTCCTTTATTCCAAAAGATCCAATATAATGAGAATCGCTCCTTCATGTTGTTTGATGATGATGAGGCAGATGAAGAGGATGTTGTCCTTCATGATGAAGGGGACGATGATGGCGATCCTGACATTGAAGGGTATTCTGAATCTGCTTGTTTATAGGGAACTATCAGCTGTTTTGTGCTTTCTAAATCATCGTGTTTTGGAGAAAATATTGTGTGAGGATCTTTTCCTAGTGGTGCTCTAAGTGATTGACAAGTCTCTACGTACACACACGGGAGAGATCTGATAATCAATTAGTGTGGTGCTGGTAGAAGCAGCTGGGAAAAGATGATTGGAATATGCACCAGATCGTTTCAGAGAAAACTATTGCTGGAGCTGTCGTTAAACCAGCTTCTGATTCATACTGCCTGTGGTTTCGGCCCCATAAATCAGCTGACAAGTTTTCTTTAACCCCTTTCTGACATCTGACGTAATAGTCCGTCCCTGGGCTTACTTAACCAGGGACGCATTATTAGGTCATCACGATCGCTGCTGGGTGTCAGCTGAATGTGACAGCTGACATCCAGCACTAAGTACCAGGAGAGTTCACACACCGCTCCTGGCACTTTAACCCCCTAAATGCTGTGACCGCTCCTGGCACTTAGTACCGCGTGTGAGCTGTCAGAATCAGCTGACACCTGGTGGCGATCGCCCGCACACCCCCAGTGTGCACGGGTGATCGCTCGTAATAATCCATCCCTGGTTAAACAGACCCAGGGCACATGGACGGATTATTACGTCTGATGTCAGAAAGGGGTTAAAATAATGGTAAAGCTATTTTTAAAAAAAAAAATAATAAAAAATCAAAAGATATTGTATCCATAAATAAATATTTGTTTGATAAAAAAAAAATCAACGACCCATCCTATAAAACTGTCCCTCTAGTTATCCCCTTTAGTGAAAACCATTAAAAAACAACAACAATGCTTTATCATCATACCGCCAAACCAAAAGTAAAAAATAAAACGGGATCAAAAAGACAAATATAAATAGACATGGTTCTGCTGAAAACCTCATCTTGTCCCGCAAAAAAAAAAGCCACCATACAGTTCTATTAGCGGAAAAAAGTTTTTGTGTAAAAGTGCCAAAACATAAAAAAAAGTATAAATGAGGTATCGCTGTAATCGTACTGACCCGAAGAATTAAACTGCCAAATCAATTTTTCCGCACACAGATCGGCATAACCCCACCCAAAAAAAAAAAAAATTACTGAATTGCTGGTTTTTGTTCATTCTGTCTCCCAAAAATCAGAATACAAAGTGATCAATAAATGTCGTGCCCAAAAAGATACCTATAAAAACATCCCTCACATGACTCTGTGGGCCAAAATGGAAACATTATAGCTCTCAAAATATGGTGATGCAAAAAGTTTTTTGCAGTTAAAGCGTCTTTTAGTATGTGACAGCAGCCAAACCTAAAAACCCTATAAATATCTGGTATCGCTGTAACCGCACCAATCCAAAGAATAGTCGTCTAATCACTTATGCCGCACGAGGAACAGCGTAAAAAATAAATAAAACCAATTATTTACCTGCTGTTCATTTTTTTCATTCTGCCTCCCAAATATCGCAGTAAGGCTCGGTGCACATTTATCCTGTGCTGAGTGCTTACACTGGGGTTTCCATGTAAATCTCTGAAATACACGAGTCAAACAGAACCCTCAGCGGAAGAGTCCCTATAATGAGGCAGATGGACGCTGTCTGACCTGTGATCTGGCGGTGTTCGTCTTTTTAGGATTGCATAAAAGTGCCGTCGGCCACAGTTTTGTGCACTTCTGAAAAGGACAACGCTGGACAGAGACCAGACAGTCCAGAGAAACTCTGCTGCCTCATTTTAGTGAATGGATCCATCGGGGCTTTCATCTGAATCACTTCACTCGGAGTTTTATATTGAAACCCCAAAGTAAGTGCTCAACGTAGAGCGCCGAATGAATGTGATCCCAAACGTTATGTAAAAGTTCCCAATAAAAGCTTCAACTCATTCACAAAAAAAGCAAGTCCTCACTCAGGTCTGTCAACTGTTATCAGAAATATAGGGGCTTCCACGTTACTGGTAGTACAAAGGCTCTGGAAAAGTGAAATGGCTCCTCACCCGCCAAAAGAGATTTAGCAAATTTTGCACTCCCAAATCCAAATGCCCCCTCCCTTCTGAGATCCACAGTGTACCTAAATCACATATAGCATCCACATATTTGGCATTTCTGAAGTGATGAGAGCCCACCTAACTTACAGGTGCATGCCTCCAGAATCACAGGCTGGATATAATGTACTGGTGACTACAGAACGGTGGTTTGCTATTTTCTCTCGGCAACATTAATTGCTGCTTGTTACTGGAAAATATCCATGGAGTCAAAATCGTCATTACACCTGTAGATAAATTCCCCAAGGGGTATAGTTTCCCAAATGGGGTCACTTGAGAGAGGATTCTGCTCTTCTAGCATTTAGGAGCTCTGTATATGGAGTCCTCAAGTAGGAAAATCTGCGCTCCAGGAGGCAAATAGAGCTCCTTTCCTCCCGAGTCTCTCCATATGGCTAAGTAGTACTGTACAGCCACATATGGGGTATTTCCACATTCAGTAGACATTGTGGGATTTATGGTGCCATTTTTGGCCACTTCTTGTGTGAAAATGTTAAATCTGGGGTTAAAAATAAATTTTGGTAGTAAAAATGTAGTTATTTTTTCCTTCACTGTCAAATGGTCTAAAATTCTGTGACACACCCGTTAAGGCAATATGATCACTGCACCCGTAGATGAATTCATTGAGATGTGTAGTTTTTAACCCTTTTGCAACATGCGCCATAGTAATATTTGACCAATATTGGTCTTATCTATTAGTGTCACTTTTTTGTGGGTTTTGCCGTATCATGAGCAAAAATTGTAGTTGTCCAGTCACGTGTGACTTTTTTTAAAATGTTTTTAATATGTTTTGTTCTTGCGTTTTTTGCACTCAATAAAGTTTAATTATTATTGTGTGGTGATCACCTTTTTTTGTGGTCCTAGCCTTTTCCTCTTGTTGATCTATTGCAATTGTCTGGGCCCTTGGTTGATCCCCAGTTTATTTGTTCTGTGGTGCACTCCACCCTTGTTTGTTTCGTTAAATTGGGGTTACTTATGGGGTGGGTTCTGTTGTTCTGGCACCTCGTGGGCTCTCCCAGTGGGTCATGGCACCTGCAAGCTATAACAGTAAAATCTGGCGCTCCTTGCCTTCTGAACTTTGCACTGTGCTTGAAAAATATTTCTCGATTACATGTAGGGTATTGGCACACTCAGGAATTTGTTTTACAACCAACGGAGGTCCATTTTTTCCTATTAACCTTTAGAAAAACCAAAAACTTGGGGCTAAAACAACATTTTAGTGGTAAAAATGTAATTTATTCTTTCTTCATCGCTCAATGGTATCAAGTTCTATGAGGCACATGTGGTGTCAGTATGATCACTGCACCACTAAATTAATTCATTTGGGAGTGTAGTTTGTAAAATGAGTTCACATATAGGGGGGTTCTGTTGTTCTGGCACCTCAGGGGCTCTGTCAATGTGACATGGCACACTCAAACCATTCCAGCAAAATCTGAACTTCAATATGGCGCCTCTTCCCTTCTGAGCTTTGTACTGTGCCTCAAAAGTAGTACTCCCCCACATATGGGGTATCTGTGTTACTTAAAGTAATCTTTCCCACGGTTTTTGCCACCTAATCTGAGAGCAGCTTGATGAAGACAGACTTGGATTTCAGTGATTTTTCACTTACTGCGCTGCTTGCAGCAGTTTAGAGAAAGTTACTGTTATACAGGTACTTCTGACAAAATTAGTATATCATTAAAAAGTTAATTTATTTCCGTTCTTCAGTACAAAAAGTGAATCTCATATATTATATAGTCATTACAAAGAGAGTGATCTTTTTCAAGTGTTTATTTGTTAATGTTGAAACATAAATTTTTATTTATTTACAAATTGTGTCGAGCATTACATCTTATTGACATTAAATTCGTAATAATTAACACAACGTTATGGGGATTAGGGAAGGGAAGAGGATAGGGGAAATGGTGACATTACAATACCTATCCAATCACATTTTCTATGCGTATCTGCAAAGTTTTTTAATAACGGTATTTAAAGGGAAAGATAACCAATTGTTCAATTTTTTTTATGAAATTGAGCTATATTATTAGATGTAGCGATTATTTTTTCTGATAGGCAATTCTCGTTGATCAGTGACATGACCTCGGACAGTGAGGGGCATTTGGAGTTTTTCCAGTAACTAGCAATTTTGATTCTTGTTGCTACAATAATATGTACAATCACTGTACGGATCTCATAGGGAAACGAGTCCAAATCAATAGCGAGTAACGCCTGCTGTGCATTAAGAGTCACTGGTATACCACAAATCTGGAACATCAGGTGGTCTATGGCTTCCCACAGACGTCTAATTCTGTCACAACTCCACCATATATGTAGCATGTCTGCACAGGGGTCTCCACTCCTCCAGCACGTGTCTGGGGAACTGCGGAACATCCTAGACAATCGACTGGGAGTGAAATACCACCTACATAACAATTTCCTTGCGTTTTCTATGTGGTTTGTACATTTAGATTGGCTTCCAATAATTAAGAAGGATGCCCTCCACTGATCCGGTGTGAATGTGCAGTTTAGGTCTTTTTCCCACTTTTGCAGGTATGTAGTTAGGGCAGGGTATTCTCCAACATACAGTCGTAGCTTGTGGACAGCGCCCTAATCTGTGATGTCGGGTTCATCAGCATAGAGTAGAGTTTAGATGGCGGTGCAGGAATTGTTTTTTTCCTTTCAGTTAGGAAATTCCGGATCTGCAAATATTTGTAAAAATCCCTTTGAGGAACATGGTATTTATCTCGTAATGATGTAAAAGTAATTAATTCCTCCCCATCATACAAGTTTCCAATTGAGGTGGTTTTGGGTAAATTCCAATTTTTAAGTTTGAGGTCCGGGATACAATGCTCCAGTGTCTCTATGGGAGCTTTGAGGAATGTGGTTTGTATAAGGCCTAATTTATTAGTCAACACTCTCCATAGCTCCAGAGCCGCGTCTATTGTTGGGGACATTTTTAGGTTTCTATTAGGAACTTTAGTTTGATGTGCATGGTAAAAAGCTGAGACATTGGAGGTTCTCATCAGATGTTTTTCAATTGCTATCCAGTGCCGATCATCATCATTATTCCACATGAATCGCAACTGTTCGAATAATTAACATTTTCACCGACGCAATCCTGCCCAGCCATGATAGTTTGTGTTTCTTCATGCGTAACATGTCAGTTTGGATTTTCTTCCTTAGAGACTCATAATTCAATGATAGCATTTTATCTGCTGAGAGTGTCAGCCAAATACCTAAATACTCAATATGGTCATTTTCCCATTTAAAAGGGTATTTATTCTCAAAGTTTTTGGGGTGTTTTGTGAGTGGGGTTAGGTTTAATACCTGGCATTTAGACACGTTTAGCTTATAATATGATATTTTAGTATATGATTCGATTATTTGCATTGCTGCCGGTAATGATTCTGTCGGGTTTGTTAACGCTAGAATGATGTCGTCCGCAAATAAACCTATTTTGTGTTTCGTTTTATTCACCTGTCATCGAGTGTGATCTAATTTTCTCCGCTAGAGGCTCAATCACCAAAGCAAATATAAGGGGTGATAGCGGACACCCCAGTCTCGTCCCATTAGTAATAGTAAACCTGTCCGACATCATTCCAGAGACAGAAACCGACGCTGATGGGTGAGAATATAGCAGAGTGATTGCTTTAATAGTATTACCCGTAAATCCAAATCTGGCCAGAACCTCAAACAGGTATCCCCAATGCACCCGATCGAACGCCTTCTCCGTGTCCAGGGATAGGAGCAGAGAAGGCGTCCGGTCCCTCCCCGCCACATGGATGAGGTCAATCATTCGTCTGGTGCCGTCCAATGTCTGTCTAGATTTGATAAATCCAACCTGGTGCACCAGGGAAGGGATTACATCGGAGAGTCTATTTGCTAGGATTTTTGAGTACAGCTTGAGGTCAGTATTTAGAAGGGATATTGGCCTGAAATTACTTGGATGGTCGGGCGTTTTACCTGGCTTGGGGAGGGGGACTATAGTCGCTTGTAACATTTCTTCTCGTATTTTGCCCGTTTCAAATATATTTTGGAAGACTAATAATAGATGTGGGGACAATATTTGGTTGAATAGCTTCAAGTATTCATTAGTTATACCATCCGGTCCTGGGGATTTATTATTTTTTGTTGCCTGAATGGTTTGTTGGATTTCTTTTTGGCTTATAGGTTGATTTATTGCCATCAATTTATCCTCTGGGATTTGGGGTAAAGATATGCTATTCAGGAAATTATTAATTAGCTCAGCGTTGGGTTGTGGGATAAGGTTATCGGTCTTGAGATTATAGAGTGAGGAGTAATATCTTGCTAAAGTATTCGCAATTTCTTTAAGGTTGTATATTTTGTTCTTTTGATCATCTTGTATGTGAGCTATTTTTTGCTTTGTTAATCTCGCTTTAATCTTATTGGCAAGTATTTTACTCGCTTTATTCCCCTGCCAGTAGTATTTTGCTTTATTTCTCCTCAAATTATGCTCATATTTATATTGGAATAGCTGATATAGTTCGTATCTTGCCTTTTTGTAGTTTTCTATATACCGTGGGTGATGGGCTATGTTTATGGATGTTTTCCAATGTTGCTATATTTTTATTGAGCTCTTCTATTTGTCGCATTCTCAATATTTTGTGTTGTGCTGCTATCTGTATTAACCGCCCTCTTATGTAGGCCTTGTGGGCGCACCACACTGTGGTCCGGGATATGTCAGGGGTACTATTGATATCAAATAATTCCTGGAGAAGGTCGTTTAGTTGGGATTTAATATTATCTGAGGCTATTAAAAAGTTATTAATTCTCCACGGAGAATAAGTTAAATTATTGTACGTATTTTAATTTGGCATGTTACAGGAGTGTGGTCCGACCAGGTTATGTTCCCAATTTTTGCTGATTGTATATTTTATAGGAGCCATTTATCCACTACTATTAGATCTATTCTTGAATATACTTTATGTGGGTGGGAGTAATACATATAATCCCGTTCAGAAGCATGAAGGACCCTCCACGTGTCATACAATTCTTCTGATATAAGACACTGGGACAAAGCATGGGATTGAGACTTTTTCTTTGAGCACCAAGACTTGTCTATATTAGGGATCGGGACGATGTTAAAATCTCCACAGATTAGCAGGGATCCTTGTTTTATTTTGGATAATTTAGTTATGAGGTCTTTAATAAAAGTAATTTGACCTGAATTGGGTGCGTATATACACTATGTTCCAAATTATTATGCAAATGACATTTTTCTCGGATTTTCGTAAATGGTCAGTGCAAATGACAGTCAGTCTAATAAAAGTAATCACCCGTTAGATTATACATTGAATTTTATTGAAGAAACCTCCCACTGATAACAGTATAATCTCCAAAATGAATAAAAACTTAAAATGCACTGTTCCAAATTATTAGGCACAGTAGAATTTCTAAACATTTGATATGTTTTAAAGAACTGAAAATGCTCATTTGCGGAATTTGCAGCATTAGGAGGTCGCATTCACTGAACAAAAAAGCTATTTAACTCCAAAACATCCTAACAGGCCAAGTTACATGTTAACATAGGAGCCCTTCATTGATATCACCTTCACAATTCTTGCATCCATTGAACTTGTGAGTTTTTGGAGAGTTTCTGCTTGTATTTCTTTGCATGAAGTCAGAATAGCCTCCCAGAGCTGCTGTTTTGATGGGAACTGCCTCCCACCCTCATAGATATTTTGCTTGATGATACTCCAAAGGTTCTCTATAGGGCTGAGGTCAGGGGAAGATGGTGGCCACACCATGAGTTTATCTCCTTTTATGCCCATAGCAGCCAATTACTCAGAGGTATTCATTGTCATGCATAAAGATGATTTTGCTCCTGAAGGCACTTTTCTGCTTTTTAGACCATGGAAGAAAGTTGTCAGTCAGAAACTCTATTTACTTTGCTGAGGTCATTTTCACACCTTCAGGAACCTTAAAGGGCCCTACCAGCTGGTTCCCCATGATTCCAGCCAAAAACATGACTCCTCCACCTCCCTGCTGACGTCGCAGCCTTGTTGGGACATGGTGGCCATCCACCAACCATCCACTACTCCATCCATCTGGACCGTCCAGGGTTGCTCGACACTCATCAGTAAACGAGACTGTTTGAAAATTAGTCTTCATGTATGTCTGGGCCCACTGCAACCGTTTCTGCTTGTGAACACTGTTTAGGAGTGGCCGAATAGTAGGTTTATGCACCACAGCAAGCCTTTGAAGGATCCTACACCTTGAGGTTCAAGGGACTCCAGATGCACCAGCAGCTTCAAATAACTGTTTTCTGCTTTGTAATGGTATTTTGGCAGCTGCTCTCTTAATCCAATTAATTTGTCTGGCAGAAAACTTCCTCATTATGCCTTTATTTGCATGAACTCTGTCTGTGCTCTGTTTCAGTCACAAATCTCATCAGAGTATGATGATCACTCTTAAGTTTTCGTGAAATATCTAATTTTTTCATACCTTGTCCAAGGCATTGCACTATTTAACGCTTTTCAGCAGCAGAGAGATCCTTTTTATTTCCCATATTGCTTGAAACCTGTGACCTGCATAATAATGTGGAACATAATTTTTGAGTAGTTTTCCTTTAATTAGAATCACCTGGAAAACTAATTATCACATGTGTTTAAGATTGATTTCAGTGATTCATTGAGCCCTGAGACACAATACCATCCACGAGTTTATTTGAAAAACAAAACAATTAAATCTTTGACACTTAAATCCAATTTGCATAATAATTTGGAACACAGTGTAGATGCAATTGTATACACCTTATTATTGATATTACATATCAATATTACATATCTGCCTTCATCATCCAGAATGCTATCAACAAGCTGGAACGCTATAGTGTCTTTTATTGCAATCACTACCCCTCTCTTCTTTTTCACCGCATATGACACATAGATATGGGGGTAATTTTTATGTTGTAATCTATATGTATCTTCACAGTTTAAATGAGTTTCTTGGACACATAGTATGTCCGCTTTGAGTGCCTGGCTTCTTTCCATAATAACGATCTCTTGAAAGGGCTATTTAGGCCTTTCGCATTAATGCTAGATATTTGAAATACCATCAGTTACAAAAAAGAAAAAAAATTCAATGTCACCGGATACAGGATAATAATAAGGGAAACAAAGGGGTTAAGGTTATTAACAACAACTACAACAATTACAACTTGTACAACTCAAGAGTCTGGTTCTATGTGAACCAACTGGATAGTCGTTCCTATCCAGTATTAAAGGGGGGAGAGAATAGAAAAAACGAAAGCGTTTTTCTCAAGTCCCTTCAACCTGCCAGCCAGGAAAAAAAAATAACAGTGTGGTGCCCCGGCATAGACACATAGGGGATACATATAGTTACAGAGTACTTGCATGAGAATCAGGTCCATTCTTTGTTCAGTGTCGGGGGTCTTTTCTTTAGTGGCGAGCTGGTATCTTCATCCACTGACGTCAGGGACCATTCCTGGAGCAGGGTCATGGCCTCTCTGGGAGACGCAAGGACATGTGAAGTTCCGTTTTTCGTCACTATGAGCTTTACTGGATATCCCCACTTGTAGACAATACTGTTGTCCCGCAGAATCTTGGTTGCGGATGAGAATTCCCGCCTCCTGTTCAGGGTTGTCGCAGACAAGTCGGTGAACACTAGGATGTTCCGGAATCTTTCTGGAAGTTCTTGCTTTGCTGACACTGCCTTGGTCACTGCCTCCTTGAAGTGGTAGAAGTGCAGCCTGGCTATCACGTCTCGCGGTGCGGAGCTGGGAGCAGACTTTGGTTTGGGGATCCGATGTGCCCTGTCAATCAGCAGGTCTCTGTTCCGCTGACTGCACCAGAATTGTAAAAAAGTCCATTAGAAACTCCTTTAGTGTATCCACTGACACGCTCTCGGGGATTGCTCTGAAGCGTAGGTTATTGCGCCTGGTTCGGTCTTCTAAGTCTCCAAGCTTCAGTTTCAGGGCCATGATTTCTTCGTCCGCTTCATTACTAGTTGGTTGTGCGCCGTAGTATATTCCTCCAGTTTCCCCTCTATGTGCGAGGTTCTGTCGCCAATCTGCGTAATTTCTTTATGTAGGGCAGTGAAAGCCGTTGTGATATCAGTATGAATGGCTTGCTTCAAGTCTCCCAGCAGGGATCTGAGTGTGGCTACAGTGACTGGGGCAGAATTGGAGTCTTTAATAGGAGAGTCTGAGGAGACGGTCAGGGCTGTGTTTAGTGGTTGTAAATCTTCAGGCTCTGAACCTTCAGCATTCCTAGCAGGGGGGAGAAGCAGGGACTGCAGCGTTGGTGAACAGCTCTGTGTGCTCAGAGAGCTTGCAGCTTTGCTGGGAGTTTGGGCTGGTGGATTGATTCACTGTTCATCTCTGACCTTTGCTTCACACTGCTGTTACTCCTGCTGCTGCCGCGTGGTGAGAGCTGCGGTCGCCATCTTGGATCCAGCTACCTGCCGCTTCAAAGACCGGGACCTTGCTGGGCGCCTGCCCCCTCCTCCCTCCCTTCATTCCTGCAGCGCACAACTGCCTCGCTTATCTTATCTTCGGATCTGGCTTCCACCAGTCACCTCACTATGCTTTGGGCCGCTTATGATAGCTGGTGGTTAGGGAGCTCGAGCCTCGCACGTCCGCTCAGCTCCACATCCGGTCACGCCCTATTTATGTTAACGTTGATGATTATGGCTTACAGCCAGTGAAAACCCAAAAGTCATTATCTCAGTAAATTAGAATACTTTATAAGACTGTCATGATATGTACTTTTGCCCTGTCCTGTATTTGAATAATATGCCATTTGATGTATGTAACTGTTCTCTGGTTTCTATTAGCTGTAATTTATGTATTTTCTTGTGCTGTGAGTTCACCTGTAACAATATGTCTCCTTCCCCCGATACTTGCAGCCCTAAGCTATAATGTAATTAAGCTTTGTCAACACCACTAGTGAAGAATAGCCATTCTTCCTCACAGCAGGTGGCTAGTCAAATGTACATACTAGATAGACTAAGCGGAGCCCACCAGTCTAGAATCTTCTGGTGGACCCAACCATTGAATAGAAGGTGTGACCCCTACCCCCCTTCATGGGCGGATCCCAGGAGCTCAGACAATCCATTCTTATTTTTGAGATCAGATGTGAGTTGATCCTTAAAGGAGGAGTGGGGATTCTTAGCTGAGGCAAGACCCCACTTCCATCTGTGACTGCGGAAGCGAACGGGGCGAGACTTGAGCTGAGGACATATCTCATCGTTCGTGAGATTGTTTTGGGATCCCTTGGACTCGTGTGGACTATTGCTTTGTTAGCTGGCACAAGGATTATCGGGAGGTGCCCCCGAATCTGTTCTGTTGGACTCGTGGAAGGACTATTGTTTCGTATATCGGGTGCGGGATTACTGGAAAGCACCTCCAGATCTGTTTCTTTACTTGATCTTTTTGTGGACTTCTCGTGGACTTGAAGGACATTATGGATATTTGATGTTGTATGCTCCCTGCTTTAACCCCTTCATGACCCAGCCTATTTTGGCCTTAATGACCTTGCCGTTTTTTGAAATTCTGACCAGTGTCCCTTTATGAGGTAATAACTCAGGAACGCTTCAACGGATCCTAGCGATTCTGAGATTGTTTTTTCGTGACATATTGGGCTTCATGTTAGTGGTAAATTTAGGTCGATAATTTCTGAGTTTATTTGTGAAAAAAACGGAAATTTGGCAAAAAATTTGAAAATTTCGCAATTTTCACATTTTGAATTTTTATTCTGTTAAACCAGAGAGTTATGTGACACAAAATAGTTAATAAATAACGTTTCCCACATGTCTACTTTACATCAGCACAATTTTGGAAACATTTTTTTTTTTTGCTAGGAAGTTATAAGGGTTAAAATTTGACCAGTGATTTCTTATTTTTACAACAAAATTTACAAAACCATTTTTTTTAGGGACCACCTCACATTTGAAGTCATTTTGAGGGTTCTATATGGCTGAAAATACCCAAAAGTGACACCATTCTAAAAACTGCACCCCTCAAGGTGCTCAAAACCACATTCAAGAAGTTTATTAACCCTTCAGGTGTTTCACAGCAGCAGAAGCAACATGGAAGTAAAAAATGAACATTTAACTTTTTAGTCACAAAAATGATCTTTTAGCAACAATTTTTTTATTTTCCCAGCGGTAAAAGGAGAAACTGGACCACGGACGTTGTTGTCCAATTTGTCCTGAGTACGCTGATACCTCATATGTGGGGGTAAACCACTGTTTGGGCGCACGGCAGGGCTCGGAAGGGAAGGAGCGCCATTTGACTTTTTGAATGAAAAATTGGCTCCAATCTTTAGCCCACACCATGTCGCGTTTGGAGAGCCCCCGTGTGCCTAAACATTGGAGCTCCTCCACAAGTGACCCCATTTTGGAAACTAGACCCCCCAAGGAACTCATCTAGGGGCATAGTGAGCACTTTAAACCCCCAGGTGCTTCACAAATTGATCCGCAAAAATGAAAAAGTACTTTTTTTTCACACAAAATTTCTTTTAGCCTCAATTCTTTCATTTTCACATGGGCAACAGGATAAAATGGATCCTAAAATTTGTTGGGCAATTTCTCCTGAGTATGCCGATACCTCATATGTGGGGGTAAACCACTGTTTGGGTGCACGGCAAGGCTCGGAAAGGGAGGCGTGCCATTTGACTTTTTGAATGGAAAATTAGCTCCAATCGTTAGCGGACACCATGTCGCGTTTGGAGAGCCCCTGTGTGCCTAAACATTGGAGCTCCCCTACAAGTGACGCCATTTTGGAAACTAGACCCCCCAAGGAACTTATCTAGATGCATAGTGAGCACTTATAACCTCCAGGTGCTTCACAGAAGTTTATAACGCAGAGCCGTGAAAATAAAAAAATAATTTTTCTTTCCTCAAAAATGATTTTTAGCCCAGAATTTTTTATTTTCCCAAGGGTAATAGGAGAAATTGGATCCCAAATGTTGTTGTCCAGTTTGTCCTGAGTACGATGATACCCCATATGTGGGGGTAAACCACTGTTTGGGCGCACGGCAGGGCTCGGAAGGGAAGGCACGCCATTTGGCTTTTTGAATGGAAAATTAGCTCCAATCATTAGCGGACACCATGTCGCGTTTGGAGAGCCCCTGTGTGCCTAAACATTGGAGCTCCCGCACAAGTGACCCCATTTTGGAAACTAGACCTCCCAAGGAACTAATCTAGATGTGTGGTGAGCACTTTGAACCCCCAAGTGCTTCACAGAAGTTTATAACGCAGAGCCGTGAAAATAAAAAATGTGTTTCCTTTCCTCAAAAATATTTTTTTAGCCCAGAATTTTTTTATTTTTGCAAGAGTAACAGGAGAAATTGGACCCCAAAAGTTGTTGTCCAGTTTCTCCTGAGTACGCTGATACCCCATATGTGGGGGTAAACCACTGTTTTGGCACACGTCGGGGTTCGGAAGGGAAGTAGTGACGTTTTGAAATGCAGACTTTGATGGAATGCTCTGCGGGCATCATGTTGCGTTTGCAGAGCCCCTGATGTGCCTAAACAGTAGGAACTCCCCACAAGTGACTCCATTTTGGAAACTAGACCCCCAAGGGAACTTATCTAGATGTGTGGTGAGCACTTTGAACCCCCAAGTGCTTCACAGAAGTTTATAATGCAGAGCCGTGAAAATAATAAATGTGTTTCCTTTCCTCAAAAATATTTTTTTAGCCCAGAATTTTTTATTTTTGCAAGAGTAACAGGAGAAATTGGACCCCAAAAGTTGTTGTCCAGTTTCTCCTGAGTACGCTGATACCCCATATGTGGGGGTAAACCACTGTTTGGGCACATGCCGGGGCTCGGAAGGGAAGTAGTGACGTTTTGGAATGCAGACTTTGATGGAATGGTCTGCGGGCATCATGTTACGTTTGCAGAGCCCCTGATATGCCTAAACAGTAGAAACACCCCACAAGTGACCCCATTTTGGAAACTAGACCCCCGAAGGAACTTATCTAGATGTGTGGTGAGCACTTTCAACCCCCAAGTGCTTCACAGAAGTTTATAACGCAGAGCCGTGAAAATAAAAAATAATTGTTCTTTCCTCAAAAATTATGTTTTAGCAAGTAATTTTTTATTTTTGCAAGGGTAACAGGAGAAATTGGACCCCAACAGTTGTTGCCCAGTTTGTCCTGAGTACGCTGGTACCCCAAATGTGGGGGTAAACCACTGTTTGGGCGCACGTCGGGGCTTGGAAGGGCGGGAGCACCATTTGACTTTTTGAACGCAAGATTGGCTGGAATCAATGGTGGCGCCATGTTGCGTTTGGAGACCCCTGATGTGCCTAAACAGTGGAAACCCCTCAATTCTAACTTCAACACTAACCCCAACACACCCCTAATCCTAATCCCAACTGTAGCCATAACCCTAATCACAACCCTAACCCCAACACACCCCTAACCACAACCCTAACCGCAACACACCCGTAACCCTAATCCCAACCGTAACCCTAATCCCAACCCTAACCACAACTGTAACCCCAACACACCCCTAACCCTATCCGTAACCCTAACCACAAGCCTAATCTTAACCCTATTTCAAACCCTAGCCCTAATTCCAACCCTAACTCTAATTCCAACCCTAACCCTAAGGCTATGTGCCCACGTTGCGGATTCGTGTGAGATTTTTCCGCACGATTTTTGAAAAATCTGCAGGTAAAAGGCACTGCGTTTTACCTGCGGATTTACAGCAGATTTCCAGTGTTTTTTTTGTGCGGATTTCACCTGCGGATTCCTATTGAGGAACAGGTGTAAAACGCTGCGGAATCCGCACAAAGAATTGACATGCTGCGGAAAATACAACGCAGCGTTTCTGCACGGAATTTTCCGCACCATGGGCACAGCGGATTTGGTTTTCCTTAGGTGTACATGGTACTGTAAACCTGATGGAAAACTGCTTCGAATTCGCAGCGGCCAATCCGCTGCGGATCCGCGGCCAATCCGCTGCCAATCCGCTGCGGATCCGCGGCCAATCCGCTGCGGATCCGCTGCCAATCCGCTGCGGATCCGCGGCCAATCCGCTGCGGATCCGCTGCCAATCCGCGGCGGATCCGCGGCCAATCCGCTGCGGGTCCGCTGCCAATCCGCTGCGGATCCGCGGCTAATCCGCTGCCTGTCCGCTGCGGATCCGCGGCCAATCCGCTGCCGATCCGCTGCCAATCCGCTGCCGATCCGCTGCCGATCCGCTGCGGATCCGCTGCCGATCCGTTGCGGATCCGCTGCCGATCCGCTGCCGATCCGCTGCGGGTCCGCTGCCAATCCGCTGCGGATCCGCGGCCAATCCGCTGCCGATCCGCTGCGGATCCGCGGCCGATCCGCTGCGGATCCGCGGCCGATCCGCTCTGTGTGCACATGCCATAACCCTACCCCTAACCCTACCCGTAACCCTAACCCTACCCCTAGTTCTAACCCTAGTTCTAACCCTAACCCTAGTGGGAAAAAAAAAAAAAAAAAAATTCTTTATTTTATTATTGTCCCTATGGGGGTGATAAAGGGGGGGGGTTATTTATTATTTTTTTTATTTTGATCGCTGTGATAGAACCTACCACAGCGATCAAAATGTACCTGTAAGGAATCTGCCGACTGGCAGATTCGGCGGGCGCACTGAGCATGCGCCCGCCATTTTCCAAGATGGCGGCGCCCAGGGAGGAGACGGCCGGACACCGGGAGGATCGGTAAGTATGAAGGGGTGGTGGGGGGGTGGATCGGAGCACAGGGGGGGTGATCGGAGCACAGGGGGGGGGGATCTGAGCAAGGAGGGAGCGGACAGCAGGACGGGGGAGCCGGCAGGCGGACGGAGGGGACCGGAGGACTAACGGAGCACTGGGGGGGCGATCGGTGGGTGTGGGGGGGGGGCACTTTAGTATTTCCAGCCATGGCCGATGTTATTGCAGCATCGGCCATGGCTGGATTTTAATATTTCACCAGTTTTTTAGGTAAAATATTACAAATCGCTCTGATTGGCAGTTTCACTTTCAACAGCCAATCAGAGCGATCGTAGCCACGGGGGGGTGAAGCCACCCCCCCTGGGCTGAAGCACCACTCCCCCTCTCCCTGCAGATCGGGTAAAATAGGAGTTAACCCCTTCACCCGATCTGCAGGGACGCGATCATTCCATGACGCATACGCTGCGTCATAGGTCGTTTTGGCACCGACTTTCATGACGCAGCGTATGCGTCAAAGGTCGTTAAGGGGTTAATAAATCTCATTGGATCGTCTCTCGGCCTGTTGTCCCTTCCTGCTCTGCCGTACACCCCGTCACAAACACCAACTTGAAAAATGATTTTAAAAGTTGAAATGTTGGCCTACTGAAATGTATGTTCAGCAAATGCACTCAATACTTAGTCGGGGCTACTTTTGCATCAATTACTGCATCAATGCGGCGTGGCATGGAGGCGATCAGCCTGTGGCACTGCTGAGGTGTTATGGAAGCCCATGTTGCTTTGATAGCACCCTTCAGCTCATCTGCATTGTTAGATCTGGTGTCTCATCTTCCTCTTGACAATACCCCATAGATTCTCTATGGGGTTAAGGTCAGGCAAGTTTGCTGGCCAATCAAGAACAGTGATACTGTTGTTTTTTAAATCGGGTATTGGTACTTTTGGCAGTGTGGACAGGTGCCAAGTCCTGCTGGAGAATTAAATTTCCATCTCCAAAAAGCTTGTAGGCAGAGGGAAGCAAGAAGTGCTCTAAATATTTCCTGATAGACGACTGTGCTGAGTTTGGTCTTGATAAAACACAGTGGACCTACACCAGCAGATGACATGGCTCCCCAAACCATCACTGATTGTGGAAACTTCACACTAGACCTCAAGCAGCTTGGATTGTGGCCTCTCCACTCATCCTCCAGACTCTGGAACCTTGATTTCCTAATGAAATGCAAAATAAACTTTCATCTGAAAACATCACCTTGGACCACTGAGCAACAGTTCAGTTCTTTTTCTCCTTGGAACAGGTAAGACGCTTCTGGCGTTGTCTATTGGTCATGAGTGGCTTGACACAAGGAATGCAACACTTGTAGCCCATGTCCTGGACATGTCTGTGTGTGGTGGCTCTTGAAGCAATGACTCTAGCAGCAGTCCACTCCTTGTGAATCTCCACCAAATGGCCTTTTCTTAACAACCTTTCAAGGTTGCGGTTATCCCGGTTGCATGTGCACCTTTTTCTACTACACTTTTTTCTTCCACTCAACTCTACTTTAATATGCTTGGATACAGCACTCTGTGAACAGCCAGCATCTTTAGCAATGACCTTTTGTGACTTGCCCTCCTTGTGGAGTGTGTCAATGACTGCCTTCTGGACATCTGTCAAGTCAGCAGTCTTCCCCATAATTGTGGAGCCTACTGAAACAGACTAAGGGACCTTTTTAAATGCTTATGAAGCCTTTGCAGGTGTTTTCTGTTTATTTTTCGTATTTACTGAGATAATGACTTTTTCATAGGCTGTAAGCTATAATCATCAACATTAACAGTAAACACTTGGAATAGCTCACTCTGTTTGTAATGACTCTATATAATATATGGTTTTCACTTTTTGTATTGAAGAACTTCAATAAACTAACTTTTTGACAGTCTGATTTTGTGTTTGTCATCAGATTATCACTAGAGAACTAGTGAACCTGCTGCCCTGTAATCCTCCATATTCATGAGCTCTGTATAACCCTGCCTCCATCACTGACTGGCAGCTTTTTGCCTATGCGCAGTGTACTTGCATTGTGTATGGGTGAAGTTATACAGTTCTCATTATTCAGAGAGCTGCTAGATCGGCATCAGAGAAATCGGTCATTTTATCAAATTAATACAAAGCAGACCAGTAAGTGACACACCGCTGGAATCCGACTCTCTGCCCTTGCATAGTGCTGCTCTCAGATGGGTAGCAAATTTCCTTGAAAGCAAAGTTTGCAGAAAATGGAAAAATAGGGATTTTTTTGTGTACTCACTGTAAAATACTTTTCTCCGAGCCAATCATTGGGGGACACAGGACCATGGGTGTTATGCTGCTGCCACTAGGAGGACACTAAGTGAACATAGAAAGATTAGCTCCTCCCCTGCAGTATACACCCTCTGCTGGCTGTAACCTGAACCAGTTCAGTAACAAAGCAGTAGGAGCTTGTAACTATTACAAGAATAAACTCTGTCAAAACTAAGAATGAACACAAGCCATTAGCCTAACAGGGTGGGTGCTGTCCCCCCCAATTATTGACTCTGGGAAAAGGATTTTACTGTCAGCACACAAAAATCCCTATTTCTCCTACGCCTCATTGGCGGACACAGGACCATGGGACATCCTAAAGCAGTCCCTGGGTGGGGAACAATCAACTATTACCCCATGTACCAAAGAGTTACAGATGTGGTACTGCCGACTGCAGAATCTGCCTGCCGAGGGTCGCATCTGCAGAGGCCTGAGAATGAATACTGTAGTGTTTTGTGAAAGTATGCAAGCTGGACCAAGTCACAGCCTTGCAGACCTGTTCTGCTGACGCCTGGTGCCGAATGGCCCAAGAGGCGCCCACTGACCGAGTGGAGTGTGCCTTAATATGTGCTGGGACAGGTATGCCCCTGACACGGTAGGACTCCTGAATAGCCGAGCGAATCCACTTGGCTATTGTGACCTTTGAAGCAGCTAGGCCCTTCCTATGCCTCTCCGGAAGCACGAATAGGGCATCTGACTTGCGGAAAGATGCTGTCTGTGAGACGTATCTCCTACGAGCTCTCACTAGATCCAGAGTGTGAAGAGCCTTCTCGATACGATGTACTGGTGCCGGACAGAGTGAGGGCAAAACAATATCCTCGTTGAGATGGAAGGAAGAGACAACTTTCAGCAGAAAAGATGGGGACGTTCTCAGAACCGCCTTGTCTTGATGGAAAATCAGGAACGGAGCTTGGCAGGACAGGGCGCCAACTCCGAGAATTGCCTGATTGACGTCACGGCGACTAGGAAAAACTACCTTCCAGGAAAGAAAAGTTAGCGAAAACATGCTGCAGTGGTTTGAAAGAGACCGCCTGTAAAACCCCTAGGACTAAATTAAGATCCCATGGCTCCAACGGCATTTTATAGGGAGGCATCACATGGGAAACTCCCTGAATGAATGTCTTCACCTGTAATCTGGTAGCAATCCTGCGTTGGAACAAAACAGATAAAGCTGAAAACTGTGCATTGAGTGAGCTAAGCGCGAGACCTAACTCCAAACCGGTCTACAGAAATTCCAAGATGGAAGGAATAGAAAACTCAAGAGGAGAGCGTCCACGGTCCGTGCACCAGAGAAGAAGGTCTTCCAGGTGCGATGATAAATGCGCATAGACGCGGGTTTCCTAGCACTAATCATGGAGGAGATCACTTGTTGAGAAAATCCTGCTTGAGCTAGAACCCAGGATTCAACGACCATGCCGTTAAATACAGGGCCCCGGGGTTCTGGTGGTAAATAGGGCCCTGGGAAAGCAGATCTGGGCGATCCAGGAGTCGCCAGGGAACGACGACGAGTTGAACTAGGTCTGCGTACCACGCCCAGCGCGGCCAGACCGGTGTGACCAGGATCATTGGTCACCCCCTCCGCCCTGATCCTTTTGAAGACCCTTGGAAGTAAGGGGAGCGGGGGAAAATATATACGGAAGCCGAAATTGCTACCACGGAAGAACCAGTGCATCTGCTTCGATGGCTACTGGGTCGTGGGACTGAGCTATCAACTCGGGAACCTTTGTGTTTAGCCGTGAGGCCATCAGGTCCACATCCGTAGTCGCCTAGCGATGACAAATCTGCTGAAAGATCTCCGGATGAAGAGACCACTCTCCCAGGACGAGGCCCTGGCAGCTGAGGAAATCTGCTGCCCAATTCTGTATGCCCGGGATGTGAGCCCCCAATATGGCTGAGTGGTTCCTCTCAGCCCAACGAAGTATGTTACCTACCTCGTGCATGGCCATCCTGCTGCGGGTGCCCCCTGACGGTTGATATACGCCACAGCCGTGGCATTGTCGGATTGGATCATGATGGGACGACTTGCCAGGAGATGATGAAAAAGCAGAAGGGCTAACTTGATTGCCCGTATCTCCAAATGTTGATCGTCAGACGTGACTCTCGAGAAGACCAGCGTCCCTGTGCCGTGTGATGGCGGAAAACTGCACCCCAGCCAAGAAGACTGGCGTCGGTGGTCACCACCAGCCAACGTACTGGAAGATAGGACTTCCCTGATCCAGTGAAGACTTCAGCATCCACCACCTGAGGGTCTGCCTGACCCACTGAGGCAGACGGAATTGACGGTCGACAGAGAACGGGTTACTGTCCCAAGCCGTCAGAAGTGCGTGTTGCAAAGGGCGGAGGTATAGCTGCACACTTGGAACCGCCTCTATTACTGCTACCATCTTGCCGAGAATCCCCATACTAATTCATATGGAGTGAGGGAAAGAGCGGGAGAGCATCTATGCTTCCTGTTGTACGGCTAAGACCTTTCCCAGAGGGAGAATTACCAACCCGTGGGAAGTGTCCAGGACCATTCCCAAGAAGGAAATCTGCTGAGCTGGCACTGGAGAAGACTTTAAGTTTATCTTCCAACCCAGGTGAGAAAATTTATCCACCGTGATACTCACGCACTCCTCGCTTGCCCGAAAAGACGGTCCTTTGATGAGCAGATCGTCCAGGTACGGAAGGACCACCACACCCCGAGCGTGAAGGATGGTCATGACCTCTGCCATGACCTTGGTGAAGACTCTGGGGGCGGTGGCGAGGCTACAAACTGGAAGTGGTCCACTCCAACCGCGAAGCGTAGAAATCTTTGGTATGGAGGGAAAAAAAATCGGGAAGAAAACTCGATTTTGTATCCAAAGGACACCAGTTCTCTGACCCACTTGTCGTGAATGACCGAGAGCCTGGCTTGTCGGAACAAAAGTAGACAGCCGCCTACTTTGTCGGTGCCCACCGTATACCATAAATCATTGTGTAGAGGATCTAAAGGATCTGGCCCCTATGGATCCAGACGGTTTTGGCCTGCTTTTCCAGGAACGATTAGGTCTATATGAGACTTGGGAACCCCTGTCCCTACGCGGGGACCGCCCTGATGCCGAAGAGAAAGTTGTAGAGCACCAGTTGGTATTGCTGCGAAAGGGCCGGGTCCGGACCTTTTGTTGGGTCCGAAATGGCCGAATGGGCCTATGCTGGGGAAAGAATTTTCTCTTCCCTCCGGTAGCGTCGGAGATAAGTTGGTCCAGCTTTTTTCCAAATAAGCGACCGCTCTGGTAAGGCAGAGAGGTTAATGACCTTTTGAAAGCATTACCAACTCCATCAGAATGGACTCTGACTCCACGACTCTGACTCCACAGCCCTGATTGTATATGTATTCCAGTTTGGCATGATCGTTGTTTTATCTGCTGCAGATCTAGCAGCTACCTGAATGTTTAGCTCTGTGTAACTCAGCCCCCATCACGGATTGTCAGCTTTCTGCTCATGTACAGTGTGCGCAGTAAGCTGGTAATCAGTGATGGGAAGTGCAGGACTATATGGAGCTTATAAATATTCTGAACTACTGATCTCCTGCTGATAAAACTGGTTTTTATCAAAACTATACTAAGCAGCCCAATAAATGACACATCGCTTGAATTGGTGTCTGCCCCTACATCATGCAGCTCTCAGATTACATGGCAAAATCCTGGTGATACATTCCCTCTACTTGCTTCCTGGATACAATATCTTCTCATAACATTGTTATTCTTATGTAATGACTAGCTGTTTCCAGCCAGCTACCGCTCGGCACGCTCATTGCTATCTAATTAACGCTGCTGGTGATTAAACTAAAGTAAATAATGACAACATTCAAGGACGGAGCCTCGGGTGGTAATGTGTGGGGACGGAGCCTCATGTGGGAATGTGTGGGGTCGGAGCCTCGTGTAGTAATGTGGTGGGGGGCGGGATTATGTGTGGTAATGTGGTGGGGGGGATTATCTGGTAAAGAGGTGGGGGGCGGGATTATGTGTGGTGATGGGGTGGGAGGCGGGATTATGTGTGGTAATGTGGTGGGGGCGGGATTATGTGTGGTAATGTGGTGGGGGGCTGGATTATGCGGGATTTGTGGTAATGTGGGGGGGCTGGATTATGCGTTGTGTGGTAATGTGGTGGGGGGCAAGATTATGTGGTAATGTGGTGGGGGGGCGGGATTATGTGTGGTAATGTGGTGGGGGGCTGGATTATGCGGGATTATGTGTGGTAATGTGGTGGGGGGCGGGATTATGCGGGATTATGTGTGGTAATGTGGTGGGGGGCGGGATTATGAGTGGTGATGTGGGGGGCAGGATTATATGTGGTGGGGGTGGGATTATGTGTGGTAATGTGGGGCGGGATTATGTGTGGTAATGTGGGGGTGGGATTGTGTGTGGTGATATGGTGCGGATTGTGTGTGGTAATGTGGGGGGCGGGATTATGTGTGGTAATGTGGTGGGGGGTGGGATTATGTGTGGTGATGTGGGGCGGGATTATGTGTGGTAATGTGGTGGGGGTGGGATTGTGTGTGGTGATATGGTGCGGATTGTGTGTGGTAATGTGGGGGGCGGGATTATGTGTGGTAATGTGGGGTGGCAGGATTGTGTGGTAATGTGTTGGGGGGCGGGATTATGTGTGGTGATGTGTGGGGCAGGATTATGTGTGGTAATGTGGGGGGCGGGATTATGTGGTAATGTGGTGGGGGGCGAGATTGTGTGGTAAGGGGGCGGGATTATGTGTGGTAATGTGGGGGGCGGGATTATGTGTGGTAATGTGGTGGGGGGCGGGATTATGTGTGGTAATGTGGTGGGGGCGGGATTATATGTGGTGGGGGCGGGATTATGTGTGGTAATGGGGTGGGGGGCGGGATTATGTGTGGTGATGTGGGGGGCGGGATTATGTGGTAATGTGGTGGGGGGCGGGATTGTGTGGTAAGGGGGCGGGATTATATGTGGTAATGTGGGGGACGGGATTATGTGTGGTAATGTGGTGGGGGGCGGGATTATGTGTGGTGATGTGGTGGTGGGCGGGATTATATGTGGTGGGGGCGGGATTATGTGTGGTAATGGGGTGGGGGCGGGATTATGTGTGGTGATGTGGTGGGGGGCGGGATTATGTGTGGTAATGTGGTGGGGGGCGGGATTGTGTGGTAAGGGGGCGGGATTATGTGTGGTAATGTGGGGGACGGGATTATGTGTGGTAATGTGGTGGGGGGCGGGATTATGTGTGGTGATGTGGTGTTGGGCGGGATTATATGTGGTGGGGGCGGGATTATGTGTGGTAATGGGGTGGGGGGCGGGATTATGTGTGGTGATGTGGTGGGGGGCGGGATTATGTGTGGTAATGTGGTGGGGGGGCGGGATTATGTGTGGTGATGTGATGGAGGGTGGAGCTACTGTGCAGGGGGCGGGATTAGCGAGTAATCATGATGCCTCATATATATAGATGGCATTGGACAGATACTAAACAATTAGTTGTTGCATGGACATGGCAATTACTGATTACAATAAAAAAGGGTTTACTTGTTTTCCAGTACACTTGAGGGCCTTTATGTAATGAATGGATATGACATGAAGAGCACGCTGCCTTGTTATGATGCATTTATTATTTGTCTGCAGATTTATTGTGGAGAATGCCTTTGTTGATGAGAAGGAAGAGGCATGCTTATCTCTTGGAGTGATAGCAATTCATGCCAGGTAACTTTTAATATTCCTTCACTTCCTTTTCTCCTTCCTTCTCTCCCTTCTAGTATATGGTATATATTTTCTTCCCCTCAGGCCTCAAAAAATTATTTAAAAAAATGTTTATGTAAAATTAATGTTAATTTGTTTCTTCCCTTCATTTTATTTCTGATTGCCTACTTGACTGCTATTTCTTAATCTAATTTTCTGGTTTGTACTACTTTTCCATTTTTTTTTTGTCCTGTATTTATTAAAATTCTTGTATTTTCTCCCTGTTTTCATTTTTTTATGCTTTTACTATGCATTAAAATTCCTTTCATAAACTATTTTTATCTTTTACTACCCTTTTACCGCCCACAATATAATTTATTTATTTTTACATTTTGCTTTACATTTTTTCTTCAGCTCTGCCTTTTTTCCTTACCTTGACTCATGCTTCCAGGAAGTATTTAAACACATTAAGGTAAGAGTCAACTATCAGAAGGGATAAAAATGTTGTTCTTTATGACTTAGTATCAAGGTGTTAATGTGCTTATCTGCTATATACATAACATATCTGATGGTATGTGCACACATTAAGTATTTGTTGCAGACAGTTCTACATAACAACAGGAACAACACTGCATATGGGCTTGTTCACACTGTGCTTTTTTTGCTGCGGATTTTTCAGCTGCGGATTTGTAAAACCCGCAGTGCAAAACGGCGGTGGTTTTCCCTGCGTTTTTTTGTGCGGTTTCTACTGCGGATTCCACTGCGGGTTTCCAACTGCACTTTCCTATTGGTGCAGGTGGAAAACCGCTGCGGATTCCGCAGAAAGAATTGACATGCTACTTCTTTTTTTCCGCAGAAAATCAGTGCGGATTTTCAAGCGGAAAAATGCAAAGTGGGCACAGCGGTTTTTGTTTTCCATAGGGTAACATTGTACTGTACCCTGCATGGAAAACTGCTGCGGATCCGCAGCTGCAAATCCGCTGCGGATCCGCAGCAAAAACCGCAAAGTGTAAACATAGCCTATAAATGTGTTTTTGCATGCTTTTTATTGCTCTATTAACTTTTGTTCCCAGTCATTAAAATGAGCGGAAAACACTGCAAAAACCCAGAAAGAGTTTATATGTTGCATATTTGAAAAGGCTTCAAATCTGCAAAAAATAAGGTGCATAAGTGTGGGTTATTGATAATTTAGTGACAAAAATGTATAATTCGTGGAGAAAGGTTGAACTTGATAGACCCAGGTCTTTTTTTTTTTCAACCAATGTAAGACCTGTGTGCCTGAAAATCCTTCTCTTTGCTAGTACCATGGAATGCTTTGGTTTTTGTGACAAAATATGCTTGAAAATGTGTGACGTGAAGCACAGTAAATGCTTAACATGTGCACATCCCTTTATTAGAGATTGTTCAAATGTGTTAGGATAAATGTAATGCTATGTCCACATGTTCAGATTTTGCAGAAGATCTTTCTGCTGCAAAAAAACAAAGTTGGCAGGAAAAATACAATACATGGGTTTTTACTTGCATTTTTCCCCATAATTTGAATTTGAGATAAATGGTGAAGCCTTGGATTGGAAAAAAGGCTTTGAGGGTTCAAATCTGTAAGGAAAAGAATAAGCATGGGATTTCAGAAATCTCACCTCATTCCTCTTTGCTGGTACTGTAAAATTAATGGGCAAAAGCCCGTTGTAAAACTGTGACTTGTGAACAACCCTTAGCTCTATATCAGATTTAACTTTCTTCTACATAAAACCCATTTATCACCTATCCACAGGATAAAAAAAAAATTAAAACAAGGCCATCACATCTTTTCTATTAAGTTATTATGCTGGTGCACAAATAGGCTTTTACTAATGTACAAACATAAATATACTGTATATACAAATATAGTTCGGTCCATATAAATTTGGACAGAGACAACATTTTTCTAATTTTGGTTATAAACATTACCACAATGAATTTTAAACAAAACAATTCAGATGCAGTTGAAGTTCAGACTTTCAGCTTTCATTCGCGGGTATCCACATTAAAATTGGATAAAGGGTTTAGGAGTTTCAGCTCCTTAACATGTGCCACCCTGTTTTTAAAGGGGCCACAAGTAATTGGACAGATTAAATAATTTTAAATAAAATGTTCATTTTTAGTGCTTGGTTGAAAACCCTTTGTTGGAAATGACTGCCTGAAGTCTTGAACTCATGGACATCACAAGACGCTGTGTTTCCTCCTTTTTTGATGCTCGGCCAGGCCTCCACTGCGGTGGTTTTCAGTTGCTGTTTGTTTGTGGGCCTTTCTGTCTGAAGTTTAGTCTATAACAAGTGAAATGCATGCTCAATTGGGTTGAGATCAGGTGACTGACTTGGCCATTCAAGAATATTCCACTTCTTTGCTTCAATAAACTCCTGGGTTGCTTTGGCTTTATGTTTTGGGTCATTGTCCATCTGTAGTATGAAATGACGACCAATCAGTTTGGCTGCATTTGGCTGGATCTGAGCACACAGTATGGCGGCTCTGAATACCTCAGAATTCATTCGGCTGCTTCTGTCCTGTGTCACATCATCAATAAACACTAGTGACCCAGTGCCACTGGCAGCCATGCATGCCCAAGCCATCACACTGCCTCCGCCGTGTTTTACAGATGATGTGGTATGCTTTGGATCATGAGCTGTACCACGCCTTCGCCATACTTTTCTCTTTCCATCATTCTGGTAGAGGTTGATCTTGGTTTCATCTGTCCAAAGAATGTTCTTCCAGAACTGTGCTGGCTTCTTTAGATGTTTTTTTTAGCAAAGTCCAGTCTAGCCTTTTTATTCTTGATGCTTATGAGTGGCTTGCACCGTGCAGTGAACCCTCTGTATTTACTTCATGGTAGATTCGGATATTGATACGCTTACCTCCTGGAGAGTGTTGCCCACTTGGTTGGCTGTTGTGAAGGGGTTTCTCTTCAGCATGGAGATTATTCTGCGATCATCCACCACTGTTGTCTTCCGTGGGCGCCCAGGTCTTTTTCCATTGATGAGTTCACCAGTGCTTGCTTTCCTTCCCAGGATGTACCAAACTGTAGATTTTGCTACTCCTAGTATTGTAGCAATTTCTCGGATGGGTTTTTTTCTGTTTTCGCAGCTTAAGGATGGCTTGTTTTACCTGCATGGAGAGCTCCTTTGACCGCATCTTTACTTCACAGCAAAACCTTCCAAATGCAAGCACCACACCTCAAATCAACTCCAGGCCTTTTATCTGCTTAATTGAGAATGACATAACGAAGGGATTGCCCACACCTGTCCATGAAATAGCCTTGGAGTCAATTGTCCAATTACTTTTGGTCCCTTTAAAAACAGGGTGGCACATGTTAAGGAGCTGAAACTCCTAAACCCTTTATCCAATTTTAATGTGGATACCCTCAAATGAAAGCTGAAAGTCTGAACTTCAACTGCATCTGAATTGTTTTGTTTAAAATTCATTGTGGTAATGTCTATAACCAAAATTTGAAAAATGTTGTCTCTGTCCAAATATATATGGACCTAACTGTATATACATTGTGCATCAGCACACTGCAATTAATACTTTCATTCCACTATCAGTAAAGGTGAGCTCAATGAGTAGGGTTCTATATCTTTTAATTTACCTCTTTATGTGCCTAACTAGGCTTCAAACTGGAAAGGAGATAGGATCCAGCTTAACTCTAATTAAACCCTGCCTGGGCTAGATGGCTGATAGTGTCCAGGGTTCGGCTACACCTTTCAAAATACAATAAAATGTAAAACATGGCCAGCACGCCAAAAGTATTACATTTCATAGGCAGGTGCTCATATGCTGTGGCCTATCCACAGGACTAATTATAACTTGCTGATTGCTAGGGTCCCAGTTACCACATCAACCATTCTAATCCCAAAAATGAGACCCTGTTTGAAACTATGGTTGTTCATGTGCAGCACCCCTCCATTCATTGTCTCTACGTGTGTTGACACTCCAGAGTCCCATTCTTGGGATCAATAGAAGTCCTAGCGGTGGGACCCTCTAGAGCTCACAAAGTTATAATCCACTCTACGCATATGTAATAACTTGGTTTTGTAGGACAACCCCTTTAAGCGGTCCTAAAAATGTAATGGTGTTGTCCCATTAAATAAAATTGATGACCTATCATATGGATAGGTAATCAGTGTCACTTATCTGATGTGGGAGTCCCCCACCCTGCAACCTCACCAATCCGCTTTTGTTAGCTCTTGCGGTGGCCGGATCCTATCATTGATTAGAGCTGAACTTCACTTCTCAGTGTGCAGCTTCCACTGCTGAGTATGGCAGATCAGGTCCTATTCAGGAAAGTAGGAGCTGAGTTTTAAGAGAATAGGATTAATGTGCAGTACTCTGCAGTGGTCACTACACATTGAACAAAGGTTTGCAGTGCCACTCCATTAAATGTTAACATCCATCTGCCTCCAATGCTAGGTATGGTTGATGGTTTTGGTCCCCAACTGATCCAAAGGTTAGGCCAGTAATATTAAAGTATGTTAACACGTTCATCATTTACTACGGTTTTTGACGTTGCAGAATGTCGCACCTTTCCCTCCTCCAGTTATGCAAATTAGTGGACACGCATTTATGTTTTTTACACATGCGGATTTTCCTCATTAATGCAAGTCTAAGGGGAAAATCTGCATGCGTACCTGCAAGAGAAATTGACATGCTGCAGATCTGAAAGACGCGCCGCATGTCAGTTTCTGTGGGTGATCTGCAGGTACACATAGACTCACAGTGGACTATGTGTACATCCACTATGCTGTAATATCTGGCTGCTGCATTTTTTCACGCTGCATAAATACGCAAAACGGCAGCAAATCCTGAATGTGGGAACAGGTACCCTAAATGCTTGAACAACTCCATTAACTTACAGAGCCTGACTCCTATGATTATATTTTTTTTTATTCTTAATTTGTTAGGTCTTAATTTTGATATCAGTCTTTGAAACTTGTCTCTGTTTCAGTCACCACCACATAACAGCGTCCGGAAAGCGGCATATGAAACTGTAGGAAAATTTGTGCGTTCAATGCACCTTGTGTGTCAAAAGAACTCCAGTGAGGCCAATGTCAAAGGTGAGGGGGATCAATAAGATTTAGCTTGTTTAAATATGTGTACAAAAAGTATATGTATAAATTGTGAGATAGTCTTAGTTACTCACCGGTTAACGGTGTTTTTCGGAGTCCATGACAGTACTACGGAGAGAGGGGATCCGCCCTTCAGGAACAGGAAACCTACAGATACATAAGGGCGGCACCTCTCCCACGCATCAGTTGGTTTACAGAGCACAAGAGGACCACCAAGGTTAATAGCATACATAATAAACAATGACACAATAACTAACTATTCACTACCCGTGAATTATATAAATAAAGGAAGAGGTGTACACCCAGAACTGAAGAAGACGGGAGGGTATGTACAGGTGCTGTCATGGACTCTGAAAAACACCGTTAACCGGTGAGTAACTAAGACTTTATCGGTCGTCCATGACAGCACTACGGAGAGAATTACAGAGAGTAACTAACTAGGGAGGGACTACAGCTTGCAGCACCCTTACACCAAAAGAGAGGTCAGAAGAGGCACCCAAGTTCAATCTATAGTGGTTATAGAATGTGTTTGGGGAAGACCAAGTAGCAGCCTTACAAATTTGGTCGATCGACACCTCCAATCTTTCCGCCCACGAAGCCGCCATAGCTCTAGTGGAATGCGCTTTCAGACCTTCAGGCGCCGGCTTGCCCTTTGAGATGTATGCCAGCGAGAGAGCCTCCCTGATCCATCTAGCTAAAGTAGATTTCGATGCTCTATGACCTTTCCTACTACCCTGATAGGACACGAATAGGGCGTTATCTATCTTCCAGGGATCAGTTACGGCTAGATATTCCAGGATACATCTTTTTACATCTAAAGTGTGTAGCTTCCTTTCCTTATCGTTAGTAGGATTGGGGAGGAAGGATGGAAGAACTATTTCCTGTGTTCTGTGGAACCTGGACACTACTTTAGGAAGATATGCTGGATCAGGGGATAGTATCACTCTATCATCCCAAAGCTGCATGTAAGGGGGAACCCTGGATAATGCTGGATGTCGCCTATCCTACGCGCCGATGTTAGGGCCACCAGGAAGGCTACTTTAAGGGATACATTTTTAATAGAGGCTGATGCAATTGGCTCAAATGGGGCCTCTGTCATGGCTGAGAGGACTAGGTTCAGGTCCCATGGCATGACCCTATTCTTCACCATTGGCCTAGACCGTTTTGTCGCTCTTATGAATCTGCTGACCCAGTGATTCTCAGCAATGTTGCAGCCAAAGAGAGCCCCTAAGGCTGATACCTGCACTTTAAGTGTATTTGGGGATAACCCCATATCTAACCCCTTCTGTAAGAATTCTAAAATCTGGTCTATTGGTATTGACTGACCAGCTATTACTCCCGAGTTTTGAAGGAACCTCTTCCAGATCCTGACATAAATCTTTGTGGTGATTATTTTTCTGCTCTTCAGCAGAGTGTTAATGAGGCCCGGAGAGAACCCCCTATCCTTTAACAGCGCCCACTCAAAATCCACGTCGTCAGATGAAGGCCAACCGCCCGAGGATGGTAGACTGGGCCCTGGGATAGGAGATCCGGGATGTCTGGCAAGACCCATGGGTCGGATATCGACATAGCCCTCAGGCATGAAAACCACATCCTTCTGGGCCAGAAGGGGGCAATTATTATCACTGTGGCTTTGTCCTTCCTGATTTTCCTCACCACCAGAGGAAGTAGAGACAGGGGAGGAAAGGCGTAGGCTAGCCTGAAGTTCCAGTCTGAGGAGGGCGTCCACTGACAGAGGATTTTCTCTGGGGTTGAGAGAGCAGAATTGTGCCACTTTCCTGATTTCTTTTGTGGCAAACAGGTCTATCTCTGGTTGACCCCATCTTTCCACGATGAGGTTGAAGATGGAGCCGTTCAGGGACCACTCTCCCTGCCTCAATGTGTTGCGGCTTAAGAAATCCGCCGTAGTGTTTTCTGCCCCTCTTATGTGAAGAGCCGTCAATGAGAGAAGATGTTGCTCTGCTAGATGGAATAGACGATCTGCTATGCACATTAGGGATTTGGAACGAGTCCCGCCTTGGTGATTTATGTATGCCACAGCGACCCGATTGTCCGAGAATACCCGCACGTGGTGGCCCTGTAGATAGACAAGGAGTGATTTAACTGCCCGTTCCACAGCCGTTAACTCCTTTAGGTTGGAAGATATTTCTATCTGATCCCGATCCCAAAGCCCCTGGACCAATGTATCCCCCATGTGAGCCCCCCACCCAGAAGGGCTAGCGTCCGAGGTGACTATACGAGTTACATTATATTCCCAGGGGACCCCTGTGGACAGATTCTCTTGGTCTAGCCACCATCCGAGGGATACAATAGCGTCTTGGGATAGGGTCAGCCGGCTCTCCAGACATCCCCCCAACCTTTTTTGTTGTACCAGCACCTCGCCCTGAAGTATCCTCGTATGATACTGGGCCCATCGGACCGCTGGAATACAGGACGAGAGAGAGCCTAACAGAGACATGGCTCTTCTTAGGTACATGGTGGGGTTTTTAGAGGCATTCAGCACCTGAAGGTGCAGGCGATCAATTTTCTCTTGAGGCAAACGGCATTCCTGAACCTGGGAATCCAGGGTCAGGCCTAAAAATCGCTGCACCGTCATGGGCTGTAAGCGTGATTTTTTAACATTTAGCAACCACCCCAGACGCTCCAGAGCCGACATCACTTTATGTAACTGTTCCAGACAGTGATCCGCCGTTTTACCTACGATAAGGAGATCGTCCAGGTAGGGGATTATTAGAATGTTGGGCTCATGCAGGTGTGCCATAACTTCCGCCATAACTTTGGTAAACACTCGAGGGGCGACCGATATACCAAAGGGGAGAGCCCTGTACTGGAAGTGTCTGATTACCCCATCCAACCTTACCGCCACCCTCAGGTATCGTTGGTGATCTGCATAAGTAGGGATATGGTAATAGGCGTCCTTCAAATCCAATACTACCATAAAGCAGTTTTTAAATAGCAGCTTTATTGCGGTGTTAATAGTTTCCATTTTAAATGATTGAACGGTCAGGAAATTATTAAGAGCCCTAAGGTTAATAATTGTTCTGAAGGAGCCGTCAGGTTTACTTATTAGGAATAGAGGAGAGTAGAATCCTCTACCCTGTTCACCTTCCGGAACCTCTGACAGGACATTCTTATTGAGCAGGTCGTGAACTTCTGTTTCCAGGGCCGCCTGTTCTGCTGGAGAGGACCTGAGTGGGGTAATTCTGAAGAAGTTCTGAGGGATAGAAGAGCACTTTAGCTGCAGACCCGTAGCTATTAACCCCCAAATCCAATCACTACTGGAGATTTTGGACCAGGCCGGGTAGAAGGCAGATAGTCTACCTCCCACCGGGGCGACTAGTCATTGGGGTGGTTTTTTGATCTCACGGGATGGCTCCTGACGTCCTCCACCTCCAAACATAAATCCAGTACCTTTCTTCTTTTTCTCATCCTATCTGCTCTGGTCTCTGGCTGGTCTCCTCCGAAAGAATCTCTTCCCTGCGAAGGGACGCCTGTAAGAGGTAGTTGGTAGATTGGGAAACTTCTTCTCGTCTCCGGCTTTCTCTAGCAGTTCGTCTAGGACTGGACCAAACAGGTATTCCCCTTCGCATGGGATAGAGCACAGACGGGATCTGGATTGAAGGTCACCCGGCCAACATTTCAGCCATAGGGCCCTGCATGCTGCGTTTGATAGTCCGGCCGCCCTGGCCGCCATTCTTGCCGAATCCGCAGCTGCGTCTGCGAGAAAGGCAGCGGCATTCTGAATTGTTGGCAGGAATTTCAACATAGAATCTCTGGAAACACCCTGTTCCAATTTAGACCCTAGCTGATCCAGCCAGACCATCATCGATCTGGCTGCACATGTCGCAGCTACAGCAGGTCTCAGGGCACCTGCCGACATCTCCCATGTCCCTTTAAGGAACGAGTCAGCCTTCTTATCGAGAGGATCCTTTAGGGAAGCCATGTCGTCGAAGGGGATAGATGATTTTTTTAGACGCCTTAGATACCGCTACGTCCAATTTCGGCGCCTTATCCCATGTGTTCACCATGGGGTCCTCAAAGGGATATCTTTGTTTAAAGGCCGGTGGAAAAGAGCCTTTTTTCTCTGGCTTTTTCCATTCCCTTTTGATGAGGTTCTGAACCTTGTCATTGAGCGGAAAAGACCTACGCTTTTTAGGGTCTAGACCGCCAAACATTAGGTCCTGTGCTGAGAGTTCTGGCCTTTCGTCAGCCACCCCCATGGTGGATCTGACTGATTTAATTAGTTTGTCCATTTGGTCCAACGGGAAACAGAACCGGTTAGACTCCTCTTCCGAAGAGGACGCTGAGGAGACAGACGTCTGACTCATTCTCCCTACTAGGGCCAGCGGACGAATCCGAATCTGAGGCGCTCGGCTCCCTTCTTTTGGAAGGCTCCCCCCAGGACAGGGATTTCAGGGAATCTTTCACCTTCTTCCTGATAATCTCCCTAAGGTTTGATGTGAAATCAGGAGACTCTTCCGCCACCTATGGGAGCGGAGAAAAAGGCTATGTAATTTATCTGGCGCTACCACTATCAGTGTTCCCATCAATTTATTTCCTACCGTCTGCCGTACACACGACTGACAAAGTCTCTTAGGGTAGGCGTCTGGCAAAGGGCAAGCGCATAGCGCGCACTCCTTGTTTTTTGCTTTACCAGCGCATTTTTTCCCCTACGGAAATAAGCATAGGAAAAGACTGCATCAGGGTACATTCACGAAGATCTCTTACCCAGGCAGCAGCGGTAGGTACCGGATTACTGGGGGGTCGGTCCAGATCCTTCTGTTTAGATCTGCGACTGGCCTGGTTACTGCGTCCGCGGGTCTTCGCCTGGGGGTTCGCATGGGACCATGCATGCTGTACCTGCTCCAGCAGACCGACGGCAGCTTCCGGCTCATCCATAGCTGCAGATGGGCTCACAAGCAGCCCTGCAGCGTTCTGTTCGGCTATAAATAGCCCTTCCCCCGGATCCGGAACATGTGCAGGTGTGCGGCCAGAATCCATCCCCCCACGTGCAGGCCACTGCTCCACCAAACCCAGCCCCCCCCCCCCCCCCCCCCCCCCGCCTCTGACCGCTCCCCCGCCCCCGCCCCCCCGCTGTCCCCATCGCATGCAGGACCATGGCATTCTCAGCTAAAGCCGGCCGGCGTTTGACTTCCGGTCCCGGCCCCGCCCCCTCAGCGCCTCACTTCCGGTATCGGGCAGTGCGCTCAGGGACGCCCCCGAAAGCCGGGGACGGCGCCGCCGGACCCCCCAACCGCACGCCGCAACACCATCGCCGCACGCGGCCACAGCACAGCGGCGATCGCGGCAGAAGCCGGCGCCCGACACCCGGCTCCGGCCCCGCCGACATCCGATCCGAAAGGAGCGTAGAGGGGCGCTCCAGGAAGCCTGCACACCGACAGGACCAGAGGTAGGGAAGACAGAGGCCCAGGAGAGCGAACGGACCCGGGGGGGGAGACATACTCTCCTTGCTGGCTTGGAGACAGACCGCCCCGGACGCTGCTCCACCCTGCACCACTCACTGTCGTGGAGTCCTACCCGGACCCACCGTGGCGCTTCCAGGGACCCGCACTGCCCAAGGTAGGAGACCCCTCGCTACCTGGGTCGGACAGCCGGCCTGGGTGTTGATAGATGAACGGAGTCATATCTGTAGGGAATCCTGTCCTCCAGGAACAGGAAACCAACTGATGCGTGGGAGAGGTGCCGCCCTTATGTATCTGTAGGTTTCCTGTTCCTGAAGGGCGGATCCCCTCTCTCCGTAGTGCTGTCATGGACGACCGATAAATAGAAGGTATCCTTCACACACGTGATTAACCCGGTACTGGTGCCATCAGTGCTTACCATCAGGGTGTCATCTGTGTTTACCATCAGTGTGTGATCAGTGTTTACCATCAGTGTGTGATCTGTGTTAACCATCAGGGTGTCATCTGTGTTTACTGTTTACCATCAGTGTGTGATCAGTGTTAACCATCAGTGTGTCATCCATGTTTACCTTTAGTGTGTGATCAGTGTTTACAATCCGTGTGTGATCAGTGTTAACCCCTTAACGACCGCCGATACGCCTTTTAACGGCGGCCGCTAAGGGTACTTAAACCACAGCGCCGTTAATTAACGGCGCTGTGGAAAAAGTGAATAGCGCCCCCCAGAGTCGGATTTTCTCTGGGGTCTCGGTTGCCGAGGGTAGCCGAGACCCCAGAGAACATGATTCGGGGGGGTTTTACCGACCCCCGAGTTGCGATCGCCGGTAATTAACCGTTTACCGGCGGTCGCAACAAAAAAAAAAAAAAACCGCGATTTGCCGTTTAATTTCTCTGTCCTCCGATGTGATCGCACATCGGAGGACAGAGAAATGTGGTCCCCGATGGCCCCCAATAGCCCCCCAATACTTACCTACCTCCCCCGGTGCTCCTCGTGTCTCCCCATGGGCGCCGCCATCTTTTTTCCGGGAAAAAATGGCGGGCGCACGCGCAGTGCGCCCGCCCCGGATGTTCTTTGGGGTCTCGGCTGCCGGGGGTAGCCGAGACCCCAAAGAACATGATCGGGGTCGATTTGCACCGACCCCTGCTTTGCGATCGCCGGTAATTAACAGTTTACCGGCGACCGCAAAAAAAAAAAAAAAAAAAAGCGATCAGTTATTTCTCTGTCCTCTGATGTGATCGCACATCAGAGGACAGAGAAATAGGGGGATTCGGGGACCCTATCATACTCACCCGGGGTCCCTGGGTCCTCTTCTGTCTTCTCCTGCCAGCCGGCTTTTTCATCATGGCGGGCGCATGCGCAGTGCGCCCGCCATCTGCTGCCATCTGCCGGCCGGCAGGAGAAGACAAGTTGGGGCTAAAATTAGGGTTAGGGTTAGAGTTAGGGTTAGAGTTAGGGTTAGGGTTGGGGCTAAATTTAGGGTTAGGGCTAGGGTTAGGGTTAGGCTACTTTCACACTAGCGTTTTTTGGCTTCCGTCGCAATGCGTCGTTGGAGAAAAAACGCATCCTGCAAAAGTGCTTGCAGGATGCGTTTTTTCTCCATTGGCTTGCATTAGCGACGCATTGCGACGGATTGCCACATGTCGCATCCGTCGTGCGATGGATGCGTCGTGCTTCGGCGGACCGTCGACACAAAAAAAAACTACATGTAACTTTTTTGTGCGACGTGTCCCACATATTTCAGTGCCACGTGCCACGTATTTAAGTGACACGTGCCACGTATCAAAGTGCCACGTGCCACATATTTCAGTGCCACGTATCAAAGTGCCACGTGCCACGTATCAAAGTGCCACGTGCCACGTATCAAAGTGCCACGTGCCACATATTTCAGTGCCACGTGCCACATATCAAAGTGCCACATCTTTCAGTGCCACGTGCCACGTATTTAAGAGACACGTGCCACGTATCAAAGTGCCACGTGCCACATATTTCAGTGCCTCGTGCCACGTATCAAAGTGCCACGTGCCACATATTTCAGTGCCACGTATCAAAGTGCCACGTGCCACGTATCAAAGTGCCACGTATCAAAGTGCCACGTGCCACATATTTCAGTGCCACGTATCAAAGTGCCACGTGCCACGTATCAAAGTGCCACGTGCCACATCTTTCAGTGCCACGTGCCACGTATTTAATTGCCACATATTTAAGTGCCACGTATCAAGATTTTCCATGGAGAACAGACACATCCAGAGATATGTCTGCTCTCCACGGCTGCAGCAACACACTGACAGGAGCCATAGTTCCTGTCGGTGTGTCACTGCGCATGCGCGAGCGAGTTTACCGGCGGTCATTGACCCCGGCACTCTCGCTTAACGGCAGTGCTGCGTGGGAAAGTTCAACGCAGCTGTACTGCTGTTAACCGAGACGCCGGAGTCATTGAACTCCGGAACAGTACGCGATACACTGCTAGGAGCTTCGCTCCTGGCAGTGTATCGCCGGAGAGCAGCAGATCGGCGTGGGACACTCGTTTTATGGATTCTGCGGACAGGGAGTATGAATTTGGTTTATTATTTTTGGATTTTTTCCTGGAGGATCGAGGGCTTCGCCTACAAGTGTGCTGTTGGTGAGTATATTCTCTGTGTTATATGTTGTATGTACTGTGTGTCATGTATGTGTATTGTGTGTAGGTGTTTTGTGTAACTTTACAATTGTGCTAAGTCGCCGGACACAGGGACAACTCTCCCATCCTAATACCGGATGGGAGTAGTAGTCCCATACGGCGACTTAGCACAATGGTGGCACTAGCGTCGCATGGGGACACACACACGCACACACACGCACACACACACACACAGAAGGACTCCATGCTGCTTCACTGGGGGGCGGGGGCTTCCCTCTTCCTGTCCGACGTCACGTCCGGTCCTGGGTGTCAACCCCTCCGTACAAAGACGCCGACACCCAGGACAAAGGCGCTGTGTGTGGAAGGTAATATGGGGCCCTAGGGGGATACGCAGACACGCCGCTGCGTAAAGAATTGACATGTCAATTCTTTTTACGCCGGCGTGTTTGCAGACAAAAGCGCCGCGTTTTTTTGCGGTGTGTCTGAACGGCAAAGTGAATTTCTCATTCACTTTGCCGGCAGACGAAAATGACATTGCGCATTTTTGAAAAGCGCCCGCAAAATAGCGCTCAAAAATGCGCTATGTCTGAAAGTAGCCTAAGGCTTCTTTCACACTTGCGTCGGTACGGGGCGGTCGCAATGCGTCGGCCCGATGTACCGACGCACGTTGTGAAAATTGTGCACAACGTGGGCAGCGGATGCAGTTTTTCAACGCATCTGCTGCCCAGTCTATGTCCTGGGGAGGAGGGGGCAGAGTTACGGCCACGCATCCGCGGAAATGGCGGACGCGACGTACAAAAAAAAGGTTACATTGAACTTTTTTTGTGACGACGGGGGCTAAAGTTATGGTTAGGGTTGGGGCTAAAGTTAGGGTTGGGGCTAAAGTTAGGGTTAGAGTTGGGATTAGGGTTAGGGTTTGGATTAGGGTTGGGATTAGTGTTACGTTTGGGATTAGGGTTGGGATTAGGGTTAGGGTTGGGATTAGGGTTAGGGGTGTGTTGGATTTAGGGTTTTGATTAGGGTTATGGTTAGGGTTGAGATTAGGGCTGTTTTGGGGTTAGGGTTGTGATTATCGTTAGGGTTGTGATTAGGATTATGGATCGGGTTGAGATTAGGGTTAGGGCTGTGTTGGGGTTAGGGTTGGAGTTAGAATTGGGGGGTTTCCACTGTTTAGGTACATCAGGGGGTCTCCAAACACGACAGCCAATTTTGCGCTAAAAAAGTCAAATGGTACTCCCTCCCTTCTGAGCTCTGCCGTGCGCCCAAACAGTGGTTTACCCCCACATATGGGGCATCAGCGTACTCGGGATAAATTGGACAACAACTTTTGGGGTCCAATTTCTCCTGTTACCCTTGTGAAAATAAAAACTTGGGGGCTAAAAATCTTTTTTGTTGGAAAAAAATATATTTTTTTATTTTCACTACTCTGCATTATAAATTTCTGTGAAGCACTTGAGCTTTCAAAGTTCTCACCACATATCTAGATAAGTTCCTTAGGGGGTCTAGTTTCCAAAATTTGGTCACTTGTGGGGGTTTCTACTGTTTAGGTACATTAGGGGTCTGCAAACGCAACATAACGCCCGCAGACAATTCTATCAAAGTCTGCATTCCAAAATGGCGCTCCTTCCCTTCCGAGCTCTGCCGTGCGCCCAAACAGTGGTTTACCCCCACATATGGGGTACCAGCATACTCAGGACAAATTGGACAACAACTTTTGGGGTCCAATTTCTCTTGTTACCCTTGTGAAAATACAAATTTGGGGGCTAAAAAAATCTTTTTTGTGGGAAAAAAAATATTTTTTATTTTCACTACTCTGCATTATAAACTTCTGTGAAGCACTTGGGCATTCAAAGTTCTCACCACATATCTAGATAAGTTCCTTGGGGGGTCTATTTTCCAAAATGGGGTCACTTGTTGGGGGTTTCTACTGTTTAGGTACATTAGGGGTCTGCAAAGGCAACATAACGCCCGCAGACAATTCTATCAAAGTCTGCATTCCAAAATGGCACTCCTTCCCTTCCGAGCTCTGCCATGCGCCCAAACAGTGGTTTACCCCCACATATGGGGTACCAGCATACTCAGGACAAATTGGACAACAACTTTTGGGGTCCAATTTCTCTTGTTACCCTTGTGAAAATAAAAACTTGGGGGCTAAAAAATCTTTATTGTTAAAAAATATATATTTTTTATTTTCACGACTCTGCATTATAAACTTCTGTGATGCACTTGGGCATTCAAAGTTCTCACTACACATCTAGATAAGTTCCATGGGGGGTCTAGTTTCCAAAATGGGGTCACTTTTGGGGGGTTTCTGCTGTTTAGGCACATCAGGGGCTCTCCAAACGCGACATGGCGTCCGATCTCAATTCCAGTCAATTTTGCATTGAAAAGTCAAATGGCGCTCCTTTGCTTCCGAGCTCAGCCATGCGCCCAAACAGTGGTTTACCCCCACATATGGGGTGTCGGCGTACTCAAGACAAATTGTACAACAGCTTCTGGGGTCCATTTTCTCCTGTTACCCTTGGTAAAATAAAAATTTGGAGGCAAAAAGATCATTTTTGTAGAAAAAATGCGATTTTTTTATTTTCACAGCTCTACGTTATAAACTTCTGTGAAGCACCTGGGGGTTTAAAGTGCTCACCACACATCTAGATAAGTTCCTTAAGGGGTCTAGTTTCCAAAATGGTGTCATATGTGGGGGGTCTCTACTGTTTAGGCACATCAGCGGCTCTCCAAACGTGACATGGCGTCCGATCTCAATTCCAGCCAATTCTACATTGAAAAAGTAAAACGACACTCCTTCTCTTCCAAGCTCTGCGGTGCGCCCAAACAGTGGTTTACCCCCATATATGGGGTATCGACGTACTCAGGAGAAATTGCACAACAACTTTTGTGGTCTAATTTCTCCTGTTACCCTTGTGAAAATAAAAATTTGGGGGCAAAAAGATCATTTTTGTAGAAAAAATGAGATTTTTTATTTTCACGGCTCTACGTTATAAACTTCTGTGAAGCACTTGGGGGTTCAAAGTGCTCACCACACATCTAGATAAGTTCCTTGGGGGGTCTAGTTTCCAAAATGGTATCACTTGTGGGGGGTTTCCACTGTTTAGGCACATCAGGGACTCTCCAAACGCAACATGGCATCCGATCTCAATTCCAGCCAATTCTGCATTGAAAAAGTCAAACGGTGCTCCTTCACTTCCAAGCTCTGCGGTGCGCCCAAACAGTGGTTTACCTCCACATATGGGGTATCGACGTACTCAGGAGAAATTGCACAACAACTTTTGTGGTCTAATTTCTCCTGTTACCCTTGTGAAAATAAGAATTTGTGGGCGAAAAAATCATTTTTGTGAAAACAAATGCGATTTTTTATTTTCACGGCTCTACGTTATAAACTTCTGTGAAGCACTTGGGGGTTCAAAGTGCTCACCACACATCTAGATAAGTTCCTTGGGGGGTCTAGTTTCCAAAATGGTGTCACTTGTGGGGGGTTTCCACTGTTTAGGCACATTAGGGGCTCTCCAAACGCGACATGGCGTCCGATCTCAATTCCAGCCAATTCTGCATTGAAACAGTCAAACGGTGCTCCTTCACTTCCAAGCTCTGCGGTGCGCCCAAACAGTGGTTTACCTCCACATATGGGGTATCGGCGTACTCAGGAAAAATTGCACAACAAAATTTGTGGTTAAATTTCTGTTTTTACACTTGTGAAAATTAAAAAAAATGGTTCTGAAGTAAAATGTTTGCAAAAAAAAGTAAAATGTTAATTTTTTTCTTCCACATTGTTTTAGTTCCTGTGAAGTACGTAAAGGGTTAATAAACTTCTTGAATGTGGTTTTGAGCAGCTTGAGGGGTGCAGTTTTTAGAATGGTGTCACACTTGGTTATTTTCTATCATATAGACCCCTCAAAATCACTTCAAAGGTGATGTGGTCCCTAAAAAAAACATGGTGTTGTAAAAATGAGAAATTGCTGGTCAACTTTTAACCCTTATAACTCCCTAACAAAAAAAAAAATTGTTTCCAAAATTGTGCTGATGTAAAGTAGACATGTGAGAAATGTTATTTATTAACTATTTTTTGTGACATATCTCTCTGATTTAAGGGCATAAAAATACAAAGTTTGAAAATTGCAAAATTTTAAAAATTTTCGCCATATTTCCATTTTTTTCATAAATAATCGCAAGTAATATCGAAGAAATGTTACCACTAACTTGAAGTACAACATGTCACGAAAAAACAATCTCAGAATCAGCGGGATCCGATAAAGCGTTCCAGAGTTATAACCTCATAAAGTGACACTGGTCAGAATTGTAAAAATTGGCTCGGTCATTAAGTACCAAATTGGCTCTGTCACTAAGGGGTTAACCATCAGGGTGTCATCTGTGTTTACCATCAGGGTGTCATCTGTGTTTACCATCAGGGTGTGATCAGTGTTTACCATCAGTGTGTGATCAGTGTTTACAATCCGTGTGTGATCAGTGTTAACCATCAAGGTGTCATCTGTGTTTTCCATCAGGGTGTCATCTGTGTTTACCATCAGTGTGTCATCTGTGTTTACCATCAGTGTGTGATCAGTGTTTACAATCAGTGTGTGATCAGTGTTTACAATCAGTGTGTGATCAGTGTTTACAATCAGTGTGTGATCAGTGTTAAGGTACCTTCACACGAAACGACTTTACAACGAGAACGACAACGATCCGTGACGTTGCAGCGTCCTGGATAGCGATATCGTTGTGTTTGACACGCAGCAGCGATCTGGATCCTGCTGTGATATCGCTGGTCGGAGCTAGAAGTCCAGAACTTTATTTGGTCGTCAGATCGGCGTGTATCGTCGTGTTTGACAGCAAAAGCAACGATGCCAGCAATGTTAAACATGGAGCTAACGACCTGTGAGAACGATAAGTGCGTCACCGCTACGTCACAGGATCGCTCCTGCGTCGTTCTGGAGCTGCTGTGTTTGACATCTCTACAGCGATGTAAACAGCGACGCTGCAGCGATCAGATCGTTGTCGTTCTCGTTGTAGAGTCGTTTCGTGTGAAGGTACCTTTAACCATCAGTGTGTCATCCGTGTTTACCATCAGTGTGTTATCCGTGTTTACCATCAGTGTGTCATCCGTGTTTACCATCAGTGTGTCATCCGTGTTTACCATCAGTGTGTCATCCGTGTTTGCCATCAGTGTGTGATCCGTGTTTACCATCAGTGTGTTATCCGTGTTTACCATCAGTGTGTCATCCGTGTTTGCCATCAGTGTGTGATCCGTGTTTACCATCAGTGTGTCATCCGTGTTTACCATCAGTGTGTCATCCGTGTTTACCATCAGTGTGTCATCAGTGTTTACCATCAGTGTGTGATCTGTGTTTACCATCAGGGTGTTATCCGTTTTTACCATCAGTGTGTGATCAGTGTTTACCATCAGTGTGTCATCTGTGTATACCATCAGTGTGTGATTCGTGTTTACCATCAGTGTGTCATCAGTGTTTGACATCAGGGTGTCAACCGTGTTTACCATCAGTGTGTCATCCGTGTTTACCATCAGTGTGTGATCTGTGTTTACCATCAGTGTGTCATCTGTGTATACCATCAATGTGTCATCAGTGTTTACCATCAGTGTGTAATTCTTGTTTGCCATCAGTGTTTCATCAGTGTTTGCCATCAGGGTGTCATAAGTGTTTGCCATCAGTGTGTGATCCGTGTTTGCCATCAGTGTGTGATCCGTGTTTACCATCAGTGTGTCATCCGTGTTTACCATCAGTGTGTCATCCGTGTTTACCATCAGTGTGTCATCAGTGTTTGCCATCAGTGTGTCAGCCGTGTTTACCATCAGTGTGTGATCTGTGTTTACCATCAGGGTGTTATCCGTTTTTACCATCAGTGTGTGATCAGTGTTTACCATCAGTGTGTCATCTGTGTTTACCATCGGTGTGTGATCCGTGTTTACCATCGGTGTGTGATCTGTGTTTACCATCAGGGTGTCATCCGTGTTTACCATCAGTGTGTCATCCGTGTTTACCATCAGTGTGTCATCCGTGTTTACCATCATTGTGTGATCTGTGTTTACCATCAGTGTGTCATCCGTGTTTACCATCAGTGTGTGATCCGTGTTTACCATCAGTGTGTCATCAGTGTTTACCATCAGTGTGTGATCCGTGTTTACCATCAGTGTGTCATCAGTGTTTACCATCAGGGTGTCATCCGTGTTTACCCATCAGTGTGTCATCCGTGTTTACCATCAGGGTGTCATCTGTGTTTGCCATCAGTGTGTGACCCGTGTTTACCATCAGTGTGTGATCTGTGTTTACCATCAGTGTGTCATCCGTGTTTACCATCAGTGTGTGATCTGTGTTTAGCATCAGGGTGTGATCAGTGTTTACCATCAGTGTGTCATCCGTGTTTACCATCAGGGTGTCATCCGTGTTTACCATCAGGGTGTCATCCGTGTTTACCATCAGGGTGTCATCCGTGTTTACCATCAGGGTGTCATCCGTGTTTACCATCAGTGTGTCATCCGTGTTTACCATCAGTGTGTCATCCGTGTTTACCATCAGTGTGTGATCAGTGTTTACCATCAGGGTGTGATCAGTGTTTACCATCAGGGCGTGATCAGTGTTTACCATCAGGGTGTGATCCGTGTTTACCATCAGTGTGTGATCTGTGTTTAGCATCAGGGTGTGATCAGTGTTTACCATCAGGGTGTGATCAATGTTTACCATCAGGGTGTGATCAATGTTTACCATCAGGGTGTGATTAGTGTTTACCATCAGGGTGTGATTAGTGTTTACCATCAGTGTGTCATTCATGTTTACCATCAGCGTGTGTTCAGTGTTTACCATCAGTGTCTGATCAGTGTTTTCCATCAGGGTGTCATCCGTGTTGTCATCAGTGTGTGATCAGTGTTTACCATCAGGGTGTGATCAGTGTTTACCATAAGGGTGTGATCCGTGTTTACCATCAGTGTGTGATCTGTGTTTACCATCAGTGTGTCATCCGTGTTTACCATCAGTGTGTCATCCGTGTTTACTAGTGATGAGCGAGTGTACTCGTTGCTCGGGTGGTCTCCGAGTATTTGTTAGTGTTCAGAGATGTAGTTTTCATCGTGGCAGCTGAATGATTTACAGCTACTAGACAGCTTGATTACTTGTGAGGATTCCCTAGTAATCAGGCAACCCCCACATGTACTTAGGCTGGGTAGTAGCTGTAAATCATTCAGCTGCCGCGATGAAAATCTCCAAACACTAACAAATACTCAGAGGTCACCCGAGCAACGAGTACACTCGCTCATCATTAGTGTTTACCATCAGGGTGTCATCCATGTTTACCATCAGGGTGTCATCCGTGTTTACCATCAGGGTGTCATGCGTGTTGACAGGAGTAGTGCCAGTGCCGTCTACTACGGGTGCTGTCTGTAATCTACCTGTAATCTACAGCTGAGCTCCAGCTGCCTGTGCTTATGGGACCAGAGCGAGCTCCAATCCCAGCACTTTAACCATTAAATTGCTGCCATCAGTAGTGAGAGCGTCACAGTTTGATTTTGACATGGAGACTGCTTCAACACACCCACCTTCTCAATGCAATAACAGGTGCTATTAGGTTGGGTAGGTTATCCAGAAAGCCACACACATTTGGTTCAGCTTCTAAAACAAGACGAAGACCGAGGTGGAGATGGAAGCAGTGAGCCACACCAGCAGTCCCAGCCTCCTGTGACATCCTGTTTGTGACTCCTCTCAAACGAAACATTACAGGAAGTGAAATTAAATACAAGCACTTTTAGAGATGAGTAGGATAGGGAATTTTATAATAGTGAATTACAAATGTGAATAAAGAGTAAAAACGGATATTTAGAAAGGACATTCTAGGTACTGTACCGGCCTTTTAATCATACTGACTCAAAGGATAAAGTTAACACTTGGTTTGTGCAGAACAGCAACAGCAAAACACACCCCAAAAAAATCTAAGAATTGTTTTTTTTTTTAAGAAATATGTTTACCCCTAAAGAGTGAATAAAAGTTTAATGAGCTATATCTACTCTCAACAATGCTAGTAGCATAATAAAGTAATAATAATAATAATAATAATAAATAATAATAAAGTAAAAAAGTACCGTATATACTCGAGTATAAGCCGAGATTTTCAGCCCAAATTTTTGGGCTGAAAGTGCCCCTCTCGGCTTATACTCGAGTCACGGTCTGTGGCAGGGTCAGCGGGTGAGGGGGAGAGGGCGCTGAGGCATACTTACCTAGTCCCGGCGATCCTGACGCTCCCCCTGCCCGTCACACTGTCTCCGGGTGCCGCAGCTCTTCCCCTGTACAGCGGTCACGTGGGACCGCTCATTAAACTTATGAATATGTACTCCACTCCCATAGGGGTGGAGCCCCATATTCATTTCTCTAATCAGCGGTGCCGGTGACCGCTGATAGAGGAAGAGGCTGCGGCACCCGGAGACCAGCTGTCCGGGGGAAGGAGCGGGACGCCGGGAGCAGGTAAGAATCGCATATTTACCTGTCCACGATCCACACGCCGGGCGCCGCTCTGTCTTCCCGGCGTCTCTCGCTCTGACTGTTCAGGTCAGAGTGCGCGATGACGCATATAGTGTGCGCGGCGCCCTCTGCCTGATCAGTCAGTGCGGAGAGACGCCGGGACGGGACGCTGAGGAGCTGCAAGCAAGAAAGGTGAGTATGTGTTTTTTTTTTTATTGCAGCAGCAGCACCAGCGTTATATATGGCACAGATTTATGTGGAGCATCTATGGGGCCAAACTGAACGCTGCAGAGCATTCCATATGGGGCAGCTTTATAATGAGCATCTATGGGGCCATACTGAACGGTGCAGAGCATATAGGGCACAGCTATATAAGGAGCATCTATGGGGCCAAACTGAACGGTGCAGAGCATATAGGGAACAGATTTATAATGAGCATCTATGGGGCCAAACTGAACGCTCCAGAGCATTCCATATGGGGCAGCTTTATAATGAGCATCTATGGGGCCATAATGAACGGTGCAGAGCATATAGGGCACAGCTATATAAGGAGCATCTGCAGCGCCCCAGAGTCCTAGTCGTTGCAGTACTGTTGCTCCGCCGCTAAGGGGGGCTATGGTACGTCTGATGGCACTAAAGGAGTTCATCTGACCAGGTATCACAGACACCAATACACTTCACAGTCTGGCCTCCAGGGGGAGCTAAGGGTTCTATGTATTAGGCCACTCCTCACAATCTGGTAAAACTGGGGGTTAGGCAGGAAGTTAGTCGAGAAAGCTGACTGGGAATCGAACAGGCAACACCCTGTGGCAGTGGGTGTTGCGGGGAGAGACTCAGAGGGGTCCCTGTCAGGGGTGGGATCCTGACAGAGGCCCAGCAACCAGAGAGAACGTTACGGGACCGCGCCTGCACGATATAGCGGCGGTACCCCAAGAAAGGACAAGAAGCGAGGATTATTGTGCTGAGTGAGAAACGAGATCAACGCAACAAGGAGAATACCAGTAGGAGTCGTGCTGTAAGACGAGGCAACATCCTACTGAGGCGCATAACCGGTGGCCGGAACGCCGAGGAAGTATAGAGCTCCAGGCCAAACTTCAAACCTACGGCAGGACAGTCAGTTATAGGCGGGCTGTCTCACCCAATTGACCTAGGAAGACACAGGGGGGTAACAACAGGAGTGGGGCGACGCTAGAGTCCCGGAAGAGCTCCGAGCCTCCCCGTCATACGGGTGCGTCCTAACCATAAGATCTGGGGGACGTGGAAGAACATCAGAATCGAGTTGTGAGGGAACACGAGAAACAGACACAACAGTTGTGGGGACTATCCCGTAAGCACAGCAGGGGAGGACCACAACACACAAGCGCTAGAAGGTAGGCACAGATTTCCACCTGCAAAGGGAACTCTGGAGGTGCCATCGGACCGGCCGGACTTGCACAGCCTGGTTAACCGTATTCCGGACTGAGGACCCAGAAGCCTTCAGTAAAGAGGTAAAGAGACTGCAACCTGGTGTCTTCGTTATTTACCGCGACCGGCACTTCACCACACCATAACGACATCCCATACCACCACCTTCATTGTACGCCCCTCAGCAGGGTCACGGACCGGGCCTAGCCACCGTGACAACCCCAGAGCAGAGACTCAGAGGCCCGGTACCGGGTACCCCTCGGCCCTGCGGCAGTGGGGGGCGCTGCACATCTATGGGGCCAAACTGAACGGTGCAGAGCATATAGGGCACAGCTTTATAATGAGCATCTATGGGGCCAAACTGAACGGTGCAGAGCATATAGGGCACAGCTTTATAATGAGCATCTATGGGGCCAAACTGAACGGTGCAGAGCATATATGGCACAGCTTTATATGGAGCATCTATAGGGCCATAATGAACGGTGCAGAGCATTGTATATGTGGCAAAGCTTTATATGGAGCATCTATGGGGCCATAATGAACGATGCAGAGCATTCTATATGGCACAGCTATATATGGAGCATCTATGGTGCCATAATGAACGGTGCAGAGCATTCTATATGGCACAGCTTTATATGGAGCATCTATGGGGCAATAATGAATGGTATGGAGCATCTATTTTTATTTTTGAAATTCACCGGTAGCTGCTGCATTTTCCACCCTAGGCTTATACTCGAGTCAATAAGTTTTCCCAGTTTTTTGTGGCAAAATTAGGGGGGTCGGCTTATACTCGGGTCGGCTTATACTCGAGTATATACGGTATCTAAAAAAAAAAAAACATTTAAAAAAACTCTCCAATCCTTAAATGGATACATAGGCAAAAAAATAGTTCAGCATGGAAGACAAAACTAGCTTTGTTGGGAATATGTTCTGATAAATTGAGATCTCATGACAGAAGTTAGAGTGTGTCATCGTCGATACACAGAGATCATGGTTATAACTGCTGCCACTAGCCAGAAGACACTAAGTAGTTGAAGGGAATCTCCCCAGGTTTTTGCCATCTAATCTGAAAGTAGCATATTGTTAGGACAGAGGACATGTAGTCATCCATTCCTCCATATACATGAGCTCTGTATAACCCCACCCCACCAGTGATAGGCAACTTTCTACCTATGCACATGGTACACAGAAAGCTGTGTGAAAGCTAGTTTGGGTGTGGTTATACAACCCCTGGCAAAAATTATGGAATCACCGGCCTTGGAGGATGTTCATGCTGTTGTTCAATTTTGTAGAAAAAAAAAGCAGATCACAGACATGGCACAAAACTAAAGTAATTTCAAATGGCAACTTTCTGGCTTTAAGAAACACTAAAAGAAATTAATAACAGAAAATGTGATAGTCAGTAATGGTTCCTTTTTTTAACCAAGCATTTGGGAAAAATTATGGAATCACCCTGTAAATTTTCATACCCAAAAATAACACCTGCATCAAATCAGATCTGCTGGTTAGTCTGCATCTAAAAAGGAGTTATCACTAGTGATGAGCGAGTGTACTCGTTGCTCGGGTGGTCTCCGAGTATTTGTTAGTGTTCAGAGATTTAGTTTTGATCACTGCAGCTAAATGATTTACAGCTACTAGACAGCTTGATTACATGTGGGGATTCCCTAGCAACCAGGCAACCCCACATGTACTCAGGCTGGCTACTAGCTGTAAATCATTCAGCTGCGGTGATGAAAACTTAATCTCCGAGCAGTTACAAATACCAGGAGACCACCCGAGCAACAAGTACACTCGCTCATCACTAGTGATCACAGAGAGCTGTTTCACCAAGTGGACTGACATGAATCATGGCTCCAACATGAGAGATGTCCATTGAAACAAAGGAGAGGATTATCAAACTCTTAAAAGAGGGTAAATCATCACGCAATGTTGCAAAAGATGTTGGTTGTTCACAGTCAGCTGTGTCTAAAATCTGGACTAAATAACATGGGAAGGTTGTTAAAGGCAAACATACTTGTAGACCAAGGAAGACATCAAAGCGTCAAGACCGGAAACTTCAAGCAATGTGTCTCCAAAACAGGAAATGCACAACAAAACAAATGAGGAATGAATGGGTGGAAACTGGAGTCAATTTCTATGACCGAACTGTAAGAAACCCCCTAAAGGAAATGGGATTTACATACAGAAAAGCTAAACGAAAGCCATCATTAACACCTAAACAGAAAAAAAACAAGGTTACAATGGGCTAAGGAAAAGCAATCGTGGACTGTGGATGACTGGATGAAAGTCATATTCAGTGATGAATCACAAATCTGCATTGGGCAAGGTGATGATGCTGGAACTTTTGTTTGGTGCCGTTCCAATGAGATTTATAAAGATGACTGCCTGAAGAGAACATGCAAATTTCCACAGTCATTGATGATATGGGGCTGCATGTCAAGTAAAGGCACTGGGGAGATGGCTGTCATTACATCTTCAATAAATGCCCAAGGTTATGTTGATATTTTGGACACTTTTCTTATCCCATCAATTGAAAGGATGTTTGGGGATGATGAAATCATGTTTCAAGATGATAATGCATCCTGCCATAGAGCAAAAACTGTGAAAACATTCCTTGAAAAAAGACACATAAGGTCAATGTCATGGCCTGCAAATAGTCCGGATCTCAATCCAATTGAAAATCTTTGGTGGAAGTTGAAGAAAATGGTCCATGACAAGGCTCCAACCTGCAAAGCTGAACTGGCAACAGCAATCAGAGAAAGTTGGAGCCAGATTGATGAAGAGTACTGTTTGACACTCATTAAGCCAATGCCTCAGAGACTGCAAGCTGTTGTAAAAGCCAGAGGTGGTGCCACAAAATACTAGTGATGTGCTGGAGTGTTTTTGTTTTTCATGATTCCATAATTTTTTCCTCAGAAATGAGTGATTCCATAATTTTTTCCCTATGCTTGGTTAAAAAAAGTAACCATAGCTGACTACCACATTTTTTGTTTTTGATTTCTTTTAGTGTTTCTTAAAGCCAGAAAGTTGCCATTTGAAATGACTTTAGTTTTGTGCCATGTCTGTGATCTGCTTTTTTTCTACAAATTTAAACAACTAAATGAACATCCTCCAAGGCTGGTGTTTCCATAATTTTTTCAAGGGGTTGTATAAAGCTCAGCATTTAAAGAACTGCCAGATCTACAGCTCGGTAAGTGACAAATTACTGGATTCGGGGTTTGTGCCCGTTATCATGATGTTCTCAGATGGAGTAGCAAAAACTTGGTGACAGATTTGCATTTCCGCTGGCTCCCTAGTCTAGACTGAAAAGTACGGTAACTACTCCACAGACCCTGCTCACGCATCTATGCTCGGTTCTTAAAGGGAACCTTTCACCAGGATTGTGCACAGTATCCTAAAGACAGTGTCAGGTTGGCGCCCCTATACTGATTAAAATGATTCCTTGGTTGATGACATCCGTCTTGTGGTTGTGTAATTTTTATTTTCAGTTTTGAGTTAATGATATGCTCGTGCCCCGGGGCGTCCTGTGGGGGTCTTCATGTGGTGCTCTGATTAGGTATTCATCAGTATGGCTTCTGACAGATCACTGATCCCTCACTGACCTGCCCCTTGGTTTACATGATGAATATATCTACTATATAATTGTCTAAGGGTCACTTCCGTCTGTCTGTCTATCCCAGAAATACCGCGTCACTGATTGGTCGCCGCGACCAGTCAGCGACGGGCACAGTCCGGCCGAGTATTAGTCCCTCCCTACTCCCCAGCCGTCAGCGCCCGCTCCATACTCTCCTCCAGTCAGCGCTCACACAGGGTTAATGGCAGCGTTAACGGACCGCGTTATGCCGCGGTGTAACCCAGTCCGTTAACGCTGCTATTAACCCTGTGTGACCAACTTTTTACTATTGATGCTGCTTATGCAGCATCAATAGTAAAAAGATCTAATGTTAAAAATAATTTATAAAAAAATAGTTGTATACTCACCGTCCTTCGCCCCCCCGGATCAGGAACATGCCTTTCCCGCTCCTCGCAGCGCTCCGGTGGCCGCTCCATGCATTGCGATCTCGCGAGATGATGACGTAGCGGTCTCGCGGTCTCTACGTGGGCTGTGCTATATACTACGTGGGCTGTGCTATATACTACGTCAGCTGTGCAATATACTGCGTGACTGTGCTACAGTTGTGGCCAAAAGTATTGACACCCCTGCAATTCTGTCAGATAATACTCAGTTTTTTCCTGAAAATGGTTGCAAAAACAAATTCTTTGGTATTATTATCTTCATTTAATTTGTCTTAAATGAAAAAAGCACAAAAAGAATTGTCCTAAAGCCAAATTGGATATAATTCCACACCAAACATAAAAAAGGAGGTGAGCAAAAGTATTGGCACTGTTCGAAAAATCATGTGATACTTCTCTAATTTGCGTAATTAACAGCACCTGTAACTTACCTGTGGCACCTAACAGGTGTTGGCAATAACTGAATCGCGCTTGCAGCCAGTTGACATGAATTAAAGTTGACTCAACCTCTGTCCTGTGTCCTTGTGTGTACCAAATTGAGCATGGAGAAAAGAAAGACCAAAGAACTGTCTGAGGACTTGAGAAACCAAATTGTGAGGAAGCATGAGCAATCTCAAGGCTACAAGTCCATCTCCAAAGACCTGAATGTTCCTGTGTCTACTGTGCGCAGTGTCATCAAGAAGTTTAAAGCCCATGGCACTGTGGCTAACCTCCCTAGATGTGGACGGTAAAGAAAAATTGACAAGAGATTTCAATGCAAGATTGTGCGGATGTTGGATAAAGAACCTCGACTAACATTCAAACAAGTTCAAGCTGCCCTGCAGTCCAAGGGTACAACAGTGTCAACCCGTACTATCCGTCAGTGTCTGAATGAAAAGGGACTGTATGGTAGGAGACCCAGGAAGACCCCATTTCTTACCCGAGACATAAAAAAGCCAGGCTGGAGTTTGCCAAAACTTACCTGAAAAAGCCTAAAACGTTTTGGAAGAATGTTCTCTGGTCAGATGAGACAAAAGTAGAGCTTTTTGGGCAAAGGCATCAACATAGAGTTTACAGGAGAATAAAAGAGGCATTCAAAGAAAAGAACACGGTCCCTACAGTCAAACATGGCGGAGGTTCCCTGATGTTTTGGGGTTGCTTTGCTGCCTCTGGCACTGGACTGCTTGACCGTGTGCATGGATAATGAAGTCTGAAGACTACCAACAAATTTTGCAGCAAAATGTAGGGCCCAGTGTGAGAAAGCTGGGTCTCCCTCAGAGGTCATGGGTCTTCCAGCAGGACAATGACCCAAAACACACTTCAAAAAGCACTAGAAAATGGTTTGAGAGAAAGCACTGGAGATTTCTAAGGTGGCCAGCAATGAGTCCAGACCTGAATCCCATAGAACACCTGTGGAGAGATCTAAAAATGGCAGTTTGGAGAAGGCACCCTTCAAATATCAGGGACCTGGAGCAGTTTGCCAAAGAAGAATGGTCTAAAATTCCAGCAGAGCATTGTAAGAAACTCATTGATGGTTACCGGAAGCAGTTGGTCGCAGTTATTTTGGCTAAAGGTTGTGCAACCAAGTATTAGGCTGAGGGTGCCAATACTTTTGTCTGGCCCATTTTTCGAGTTTTGTGTGAAATGATCAATTTTTTGCTTCATTCTCTTTTGTGTTTTTTCATTTAAGACAAATTAAATGAAGATAATAATACCAAAGAATTTGTGATTGCAATTATTTTCAGGAAGAAACTGAGTATTATCTGACAGAATTGCAGGGGTGTCAATACTTTTGGCCACAACTGTATATACTACGTGGGCTGTGCAATATACTACGTGAGCTGTGCTATATACTACGTGGGCTGTGCAATGTACTACGTGGCTGTGCAATGTACTACGTGGCTGTGCAATGTACTACGTGGCTGTGCAATGTACTACGTGGCTGTGCAATATACTGCGTGGCTGTGCAATATACTACGTGGCTGTGCAATATACTATGTGGGCTGTGCAATATACTACGTCAGCTGTGCAATATATTGCGTGGCTGTGCTATATACTACGTGGGCTTTGCTATATACTATGTGGTTGTGCTATATCCTACGTGGCTGTGCAACAAACTACGTGGGCTGTACAATATACTACGTCAGCTGTGCAATATACTACGTGGCTGTGCTATATACTATGTGGGCTGTGCAATATACTACGTGGCTGTGCAATATACTACGTGGCTGTGCAATATACCGCGTGGCTGTGCAATATACCGCGTGGCTGTGCAATATAGTACGCGGGCTGTGCAATATAGTACGCGGGCTGTGCAATATAGTACGCGGGCTGTGCAATATAGAACGCGAGCTGTGCAATATAGCACGCGGGCTGTGCAATATAGCACGCGGGCTGTGCAATATAGCACGCGGGCTGTGCAATATAGCACGCGGGCTGTGCAATATAGCACGCGGGCTGTGCAATATAGCACGCGGGCTGTGCAATATAGCACGCGGGCTGTGCAATATAGCACGCGGGCTGTGCAATATAGCACGCGGGCTGGGCAATATAGCACGCGGGCTGGGCAATATAGCACGCGGGCTGGGCAATATAGCACGCGGGCTGGGCAATATAGCACGCGGGCTGGGCAATATACTATGTGGCCGGCCGCGAACAATCAGCGACAGGCGCAGTCCGGCCGCGAATTGGCGTGGGATTTGAACCACGCTTCGCTAATTGGTCGCGCCCAGCCTAATCCTGTGTATTCAATGTATTATTCTAAAATCTTCATAAATAAACTACATACATATTCTAGAATACCCGATGCGTTAGAATCGGGCTACCATCTAGTATGTATGTATGTATGTATATATATGTATATATTACACATTTTTTTTTATTTTTTTGCATATAGATGCATTGAAACAGGATCACATCTATAATGCATATTTAATTATTGTTTTTGATAGTATATATAAATAAAAAAAATAATAATAATTAAAAAAAATCAGTCTGAAAATGGCGCCGGCCACACCTGCACAATAGCAGCCTCCTCCAAGATGGCGCCGCATGTGCAGTACCATCTATCGGATCGTTGATATCTGCTACTCCACAGGCGCGGCCAGAGCCACTGATTTAAAAAAAAAATTATTTTTTTTTTGTTTTTAAATCAAAATTCAAAAACAATAGTCAAATACACATTATAGATGGGATCATATGTTGAAGTTGCAGCATTAAGAGGTCATATTTATTGAAATCAAAAACATCTTAACAGGCCAAGTTACATATTAACACCCCTTCATTGATATCACCTTCACAATTCTTGCATCCATTGAACTTGTGAGTTTTTGTATAGTTTCTGCTTGAATTTCTTTACAGGATGTCAGAATAACTCACAGTGCCTGCTGTATTGATGTGACGATACTTTTGCTTGAGGATACTCAGTCTAACTCTTCATTCTGACGATGAGCTTTTTGGTGTATTTTGACTCTGTGGTTTTTGCTGCTTCAAAAACACAGCGTCGTACAGTGCCAGCAAACTACATCACATTTAAAGAAATCTCATGCCGCAGGGCATTTTCTCTTGTGGGTGTGGTGAGTTTTCTGAGCGGATTCTAGACATAGACTTGCATTACCTGCAGAAAATCCACAGGTAAAAAATGCCCATGCATTTTTAGTGCGTTTCCGTGGCAGAAAAGCATCAAAAAAGTCTGTAATCCACACATGAATGTATTAATAAAGTTTTGTTAAAGACAAATACCAGGAAGTATAAAAAAACAAACAGCTTTGTTTAAAGCATGACTCCGCGATAACAGGCAAAAAAAAAAAAAAAAACTCATTAGAAAAACACATACTAAGGCCTCTTTCACACATCCGTTTTTTAGAATCAGTTACAATCCGTGAAAGTCTTGAAAAGATGGATCCTGTGCTGATTGTAAAAAAACGGATGCACTGGATCCGTTTTTTTGACGGATCCGTTGAAGTAGTTGCAGCCCGAATTTAAAGAAACAGAATGAGACTGAGAGACCGCAGGATTAGTCTCTGTGCGTCTTTTCGACGTACACAAAAAACGCTAGTATGTACATTGTCTCCGTCTGACTGACAACAACTTTACGACGGATGAAACGGAAGGAATCCGTCGCTAATACAAGTCTATGGGAAATAAAAATGGATCCAGCAGCAACATTTGCTGGATCCTTTTTTTTTCTAAAAACGACGGATTGTGACTGATTCTAAAAAAAAACGGCCGTAAATGCGCACACCCGTGACCTGCGACACATGATCGCGGGTCACCGGTGTGTCGGCATGACAACCAGAGGTCTTCTGAAGACCTCTATGGTTGTTGATGCCAGATTGCTGTGAGTGCCACCCTGTGGTCGGTGCTCATAGCAAGTCTGCAATTCAGCCACATAGAGGCGATCTGAGCATCGTCTCTTTGTAGCAGAGCTGATAAAGTTGTGTCAGCTTCTAGGTGTATCAGCGGTCTTTAAGGGGTTGAACACCTTTAGGCTATGTGCACACATTGCGGATTGCATGCGTTTTTGCCTCGTTTTTTCGCCGTGAAAACACATACACAACATAGCCCATTGAATTCAATGGGATTCCGCAATGCTGTGCTTATGCCGCGTATTTTTCCGCGGCGGAATCGCATTGCGGAATAATATGCAGCATGTTAATTTTGTGTGCGGAATCGCGGGGATTCCACACATATAGGAATGCATTGATCCGCTTACTTCCTGCATGGGGCCATGCTCACCATGCGCAAAGTAAGCGGATCATCTGCGGATGGTACCCAGGGTGGAGAAGCGGAGACTCTCCTCCAGGCCCTGGGAGCCATATACCTGTGAAAAAAAAAAAATTTAAAAAAATTGTTATATTCTCACCTTCCAGCGGCGCCCGCAGCCTTCCCGCTCTTCGCGATGCTCCCGTTCCCAGTGATGCTTTGCGACAATGACCTGTGATGACGTAGCGGTCTCGCGTGATGCTACATCATCTGGGGTCATTGTCACAAGGCATCGCTGGGAATGGGAGCATCTCGAGGAGCGAGAAGGCTGCGGTGGAAGTCGGAAGGTGAGAATATCACGATTTTTTTAAAATTATTTTTAACATATCTTTCTACTATTGATGCTGCATAGGCAGCATCAATAATAAAAAGTTGGTCACACTTGTCAAACACTATGTTTGACAAGTGTGACCAACCTGTCAATCAGTTTTCCAAGCGATGCTACAGATCGCTTGGAAAACTTTAGCATTCTGCAAGCTAATTTCGCTTGCAAAACGCTAGTGTTTAGCGGGAGTACGCATGCCAATTCTGCATGCGTTATTCCCAGGGCAGGAGTTGTGGAATTGCAGCTGAAATTTCCGCGGCAATTCTGCAACGTGTGCACATAGCCTTAATTGTGAACTTATTATTCAAAGATCTATTGATTAAAGTGTTGATTAAAATTATCTTTGTGGGGAAAACCCCTTTAAGCGTAGGAGTGCATCAATCATGCTTTGGCGTTGCGCTGTATCTAATGGCACAGGGAACATTTCACAGGTAGAGGGAATAATGGATTCAATGAAATTTCAACAATTTCTTGAATAACACCATCTGTAAAAATGCTTAAGTTGGAAAAAAGGATGGCTTCTATAAATGGATAATGATCCTAAACACAATTCAAAATCCACTATAAACCACAAAAGGCGCAAGCTGAATGTTTTACAATGGCCCTAGTTCCCTAGTCTGAACATCATTCAAAATCTGTGTCTAGATCACAAAATAGCAGTGCATGCAAGACGACCCAGGAATCACGCAGAACTGGAACAATTTTTCAAGGAAGAGTGGATGAAAATCTCTCAAACATGAATTGAGACTCTTGCCTGGCTACAAAAAGCGTTTACAAGCTGTGATACTACAAACTGATTCAACTGCCTGCAGGAGGGGTACAGCTGGTGGAAGGGGGGAAACATTTGACTAGTGCCTGCCTGCTTTTGGCTGCAGCTGTAACCATGGTCTGTGTCCGCCAATGAACGTGACGAGAAAAGGATTTTACAGTAACTACAAAAATAAATTTTTAAGAAAATAATACCTATTTAATTTAAATATAGGTAGTTTTGAAAATCATTTAGTATTTATGTGGAGAGGTTATACAAATGGCCCGACTTTTTGCAGTAGTGTGGGAACCTACATCATAATGGCATATATTATCTGATCATGTATGAAATTACTTGGTGACATTGAGAGAAGTTGAAAAATTGTCTACATAGAACTCTCTTCTTTGTTTTAATTGTGCTTTTGCCTACTCCTCTGTATCTTTTCCAACAGCTCTGCTTCACCTTTTGGGAATTGTCATCGCTACCTATATACAGGGTGCAAAGCAAGATAAAGACCGTGAAGTGGTGATGACCATCCTAGAATCTTTAAACAATGTACTTAAAGATGTAAAGGAACCTTGCGTTTCAGGACCTGAGCAGCTTGGAGAAATATGCAGTGTCATCAAAGCAGTGCTGCAGAGCAAGGTATGCAACGTCAATACCAGTATCTGAACAATACAAAAATGTGTATTAAAAAATCTCATCAAATTGTGCCAAACCAATTGGTAGAATGGGCAACTGCCCCACCAGATATTTGGCATGTGATTATGTCCCATTTAATAGACTCAAGTGAGAATGGGAAGAAAACCTTCCAACCCACATCAAAATCCAATTATTTTTTCTCTACTTACAGACTGCATGTCAAGATGAAGCTGAAGGAGACGATGAGCAACAGGTATGCTTTTCAGTTTCTTTTTAACTGATTCAATTAAAATGGCATTAAAATTAATTAAAACTTTTTTTAATTCAACTTTTTAGTTTAAATTTTCATTTATTGAAATAACCAAAAGTATGTTTACTTTCTTAAGTAATTATATTTCTAAAAGTACTATTGACTTGACATTCTCACCAGATTTCGAGGACAACCCATCGAGTCCACACAGCGAAAGAAATCAAACCATAATTGTCCACAAATTATGTAACTGTGTATACTAGAGTATAAGCCTACGCAAATATAAGCCAAGGCACCTAATTTTACCGCAAAGAACTGGGAATACTTTTTGACTCTAGTGGAAACCTGGTATGCATGGCCCTCTCATCCCTATCCTGTTATGCATGGCACCCTCATCACTATCCTCATATGCATGGGCCTCCTCATCCCCATCCTGGTCTGCATGGCCTCCTCCTCCCCATCCTGGTCTGCATGGCCTCCTCCCCATCCTGGTATGCATGGCCTCCTCCTCCCCATCTTGGTTTGCATGGCCTCCTCCTCCCCATCTTGGTCTGCATGGCCTCCTCATCCCCATCCTGGTCTGCATGGACTCCTCATCCCCATCCTTGTGTGCATGGCCCCTTCATCCCTATTCTGGTATCTATAGCCCCTCATCACTATCATGGTATGTATGGCCCCCTCATCCCAATACTGGTATGCATGGTCTCATCTCCCATCCTTGTATACATAGCCTCCTCACCCCCATCCTGGGTGCATGGCCTCATCCCTATCCTGGTATGCATGGCCCCCTTATCGCGATCCTGGTATGTATGGCCCTCATCAGAAAAACATGAAATAAATATATACCATCCTACTTACCGTCCCTGTGCTCCCTCGCAGCGTTTTGTTCCTATGCTAGCAGCGGCTGTGCAATTACGTGTGCCCGCTACTAAAGGGTATGAATATTCACTGCACTTCCTGCTATTAACCCCTTTCTGACATTAGACGTACTATCCCGTCGAGGTGGGGTGGGCCTGTATGACCACCGACGGGATAGTACGTCATATGCGATCGGCCGCGCTCACGGAGGGAGCGCGGCCGGGTGTCAGCTGACTATCGCAGCTGACATCCGGCACTACGTGCCAGGAGCGGTCACGGACCGCCCCCGGCACAATAACCCCCAGCACACTGCGATCAAACATGATCACAGTGTTCCGGCGGTATAGGGAAGCATCGCGCAGGGAAGGGGCTCCCTGGGGGCTTCCCTGAGATCCCCGGAGCACCGCGATGTGATCGGGTTGCTCCAAGGGTCTCTTACTTCCTCCCTGCAGCAGGCCCGGATCCAAGATGGCCGCGGCATCCGGGTCCTGCAGAGAGGTGGCTTCACAGCCCCTGCTCAGAGCAGGCGCCGGGAAGCCTCCAGGAGCTGTGCACGTCAGATCTCCGATCTGACAAAGTGCACAGCAAAGTGTCAGATCGGCGATCTTACACTATAACATGATGCCCCCCCTGGGGCAATGTTATAGTGTAAAAAAAAAAAATAAATATTCACATGTGTAAAAAAAATAATAATAAAAAAAAAAAATATATATTGTTCCTATAAATACAATTCTTTATCTAAATAAAAAAAAACAATAAAAGTACACATATTTAGTATTGCCGCGTCCGTAACGACCCGACCTATAAAACTGTCCCACTAGTTAACCCCTTCAGTGAACACCGTAAAAAAAAAAAAAAGGCAAAAAACAATGCTTTATTATCATACCGCCAAACAAAAAGTGGAATAACACGTGATCAAAAAGACGGATTTATATAACCATGGTACCGCTGAAAACGTTATCTTGTCCCGCAAAAAACAAGCCGCCATACAGCGTCATCAAAGAAAAAATAAAAGTTATAGTCCTCAGAATAAAGCGATGCAAAAATAATTATTTTTTTCTATAAAATAGTTTTTATCTTATAAAAGCGGCAAAACATTTAAAAAATGATATAAATGAGGTATCGCTGTAATCGTACTGACCCGAAGAATAAAACTGCTTTATCCATTTTACCAAACGCGGAACGGTAGAAACGCCTCCCCAAAAGAAATTCATGAATAGCTGTTTTTTGGTCATTCTGCCTCACAAAAATCAGAATAAAAAGCGATCAAAAAATGTCACGTGCCTGAAAATGTCACCAATAAAAACGTCAACTCGTCCCGCAGAAAACAAGACCTCACATGACTCTGTGGACCAAAATATGGAAAAATTATAGCTCTCAAAATGTGGTAACGCAAAAAAAATTTTTTGCAATAAAAAGCGGTTTTCAGTGTGTGACAGCTGCCAATCATAAAAATCCTCTAAAAAACCCGCTATAAAAGTAAATCAAACCCCCTTCATCACCCCTTAGTTAGCGAAAAATTAAAAAAATGTATTTATTTCCCTTTTCCCATGAGGATTAGGGTTAGGGCAAGGGTTAGGGTTGGGGCTAGGGTTAAGGCTACAGTTAGGGTTGGGGCTAAAGTTAGGGTTAGGGTTTGGATTACATTTACGGTTGGGATTAGGGTTAGGGGTGTGTCAGGGTTAGGGGTGTGGTTAGGGTTACCATTGGGATTAAGGTTAGGGATGTGTTTGGATTAGGGTTTCAGTTATAATTGGGGGGTTTCCACTGTTAAGGCACATCAGGGGCTCTCCAAACGCGACATGGCGTCCGATCTCAATTCCAACCAATTCTGCGTTGAAAAAGTAAAACAGTGCTCCTTCCCTTCCGAGCTCTCCCGTGTGCCCAAACAGGGGTTTACCCCAACATATGGGGTATCAGCATACTCAAGACACATTGGACAACAACTTTTGGGGTCCAATTTCAACTGTTACCCTTGGAAAAATACAAAACTGGGGGCTAAAAAATAATTTTTGTGGAAAAAATTTTTTTTTTTATTTTCACGGCTGTGTGTTATAAACTGTAGTGAAACACTTGGGGGTTCAAAGCTCTCACAACACATCTAGAGGAGTTCCTTCGGGGTCTACTTTCCAAAATGGTGTCACTTGTGGGGGGTTTCAATGTTTAGTCACATCAGTGGCAGGGTGGATTGATTTAAATCACGTCGATTTAAATCATGATTTAAATCACGATTTAAATCAAAAGATTTTTTTCTATTTAAATCGGATCGATTTAAATCATGATTTTAATCATGATTTAAATCACTGATTTAAATCAAAAGGTTTTTTTTAATATAAATCACGATTAAAATGAGAAGTGAGAGCAGTGCGCATGTGCGCCCATAGTTACACGGACGAAACTAGGGGCACCGATCTAACGCCAGGGTGAGGGGGGGACCCCAAAGTAAGTAAAAATCTTTTTTGTTTTACTATATGGCAATAGGTAGGTGTTTAAAAGCAGCATGTCTTAATTGTATAAACTATTAATAGCCTCCACATTTTGTTCATACTGCCCCTTTAATTCCACACTTCTAGCTTGGTTTCACTTTTGGTTTAGTTTCTTTTTCCATTCAGTTGACATGCCCAAACTTGTTGGATAGTCAGCAGTACTTGGCTGTAGTAACAATCAAACTTCATAAGTGATCTGTGTGAGCCATGGCAGGTCGTAAGAGAGACCCTATTTGGGTTCATTTTGTTGAGATGCCAGCAGCAGATCTTGGAAAGAAAGGTGCAAGAGCAAAGTGCAAATACTGTCAAAAGGATATCCAAGGACTTGTTTGCCGTTTGAAATCACATTATGAAAACTGCAACCAGAAGGGAAATGAAGATGTTGATAGTGAAGTGTTTCTTTGGTCATCTTCATCACCGCACTTCTCATGATGTTGCCTCATTCACGCCACCAGGCCTTGCATCTCTTTGTTGCATCGTTTGCATTTTGCACGCATGCCTGCCTTACCGATAGGCGAAGGAGCTTCATTAAAATATTCCCAAACTGGGTCTCTTTTACGGCCTGCTGCCATTATAAGGAAAGAATGTAATAAACCTCAGATCGTACACACAAACAGATCCAGACTTGTCTGTCTGTGGCTATGCTGCAGTATTGTGCTCAAAGTTTCACTTTCATTTTTTTGTCTGCTTGCCCTTCCTCCTCAAAACACTTAGATTCACATTCTTCTTGTGTTGTGCAGATCTATTCCACTCCAAACAATCAGAAACATATTGTCTAACTTCTTGGACTTGGCACTGAAGGGGTTGATTCTGTATTCATAGGTTTGTAGAACAATAGGATTAAGGTCTTTTTCTCAACTCTGTTCATGTTGTAACATTTTTGCCATGAAGAAGAGGCTGGGACCTCTGCGGAGTCAAATTCAGTTTTGAGAACTGCGTAAGTAAAGCGAGCGTCTGTGATAATATAGGAGAGAAACTGCCCACTAATCCTACAGAAACCTCTGGAAGAGCATGGCATTGTGAATGTTACACATATACAGCCTTTATTCTACTGAGTTAAACAACTCAGCTTTATCTCATGATGGAAGAACCTTTGGATGGTAAAATATTTTCCTCAAAAAGCAGTTTATTGAAAAAAATCCGATTTAAATCAAAAAAATCCGATTTAAATCAAAAAAATCCGATTTTTTAGATTTTTTTTAAAAAACATTGATTTTTATCCACCCTGATCAGTGGCTCTCCAAACGCAACATGGCGTGCCATCTCAATTCCTGTCAATTTTGCATTGAAAAGTCAAATGGCGCTCCTTCCCTTCCGAACTCCATGCGCCCAAACAGTGGTTTACCCCCACATATGGGGTATCGGCGTACTCAGGACAAAGTGTACAACAACTTTTGGGGTCCATTTTCTCCTGTTACCCTTGGTAAAATATAACAAATTGGAGCTGAAGTAAATTTTTTGTGAAAAAAAGTTAAATGTTTATTTTTATTTAACCCCTTCACGACATGCGCCGTACTAGTACAGCGCATGTCGTGTCTCCCCCTTTGATGTGGGCTCCGGCGGTGAGCCCACATCAAAGTCACGACATGTCAGCTGTTTTGTACAGCTGACATGTGCGCGCAATAGCGGCGGATGAAATCGCGATTCACCCGCCGCTATTAACCTGTTAAATGCCGCTGTCAAACGCAGACAGCGGCATTTAACCGGCGCTTCCGGCCGGGTGGCCGGAAATGACCTCATCGCCGACCCCCGTCACATGATCGGGGGTCGGTGATGCATCAGGATGGTAACCATAGAGGTCCTTGAGACCTCTATGGTTACTAATGCCGGCCTGCTGTGAGCGCCCCCCTGTGGTCGGCGCTCACAGCACACCTGTATTTCTGCTACATAGCAGCGAACATCAGATCGCTGCTATGTAGCAGAGCCGATCGAGTGGTGCCAGCTTCTAGCCTCCTATGGAGGCTATTGAAGCATGGCAAAAGTAAAAAAAAAAATGTTTTTAAAAATATGAAAAAAAAACTAAAAAAATATGAAAGGTTAAATCACCCCCCTTTCGCCCCATCCAAAATAAAACAATAAAAAAATCAAATCTACAGATATTTGGTATCGCCGCGTTCAGAATCACCCGATCTATCAATAAAAAAAAGCATTAACCTGATCGCTAAACAGCGTAGCGAGAAAAAAATTAGAAACACCAGAATTACGTTTTTTTGGTCGCCGCGACATTGCATTAAAATGCAATAACGGGCGATCAAAAGAACGTATCTGCACAAATGTGGTATCATTAAAACCGTCAGCTCGGCTCGCAAAAAATAAGCCCTCACACGACCCCAGATCACGAAAAATGGAGACGCTACGGGTATCAGAAAATGGTGCTTTTTTTTTTTTTTTTTTTTTTATAGCAAAGTTTTGAATTTTTTTTCACCATTTAGATAAAAAATAACCTAGACATGTTAGGTGTCTGTGAACTCATTATGACCTGGAGGATTATAATATCAGGTCAGTTTTAGCATTTAGTGAACCTAGCAAAAAAGCCAAACAAAAAAAATGTGGGATTGCACTTTTTTTTGCAATTTCACCACACTTGGAATTTTTTTCCCATTTTCTAGTACAAGACATGGTAAAACCAATGATGACTTTCAAAAGTACAACTCGTCCCGCAAAAAATAAGCCCTCACATGGCCATATTGACAGAAAAATAAAAAAGTTATGGCTCTGGGAAGGAGGGGAGCGAAAAACGAAAACACAAAAACGAAAATGGGCCGCGGCATGAAGGAGTTAAACATTCCAAAAATTCCTGTGAAACACCTGAAGGGTTAATAAACTTCTTGAATGTGGTTTTGAGCACCTTGAGGGGTGCAGTTTTTATAATGGTGTCACACTTGGGTATTTTCCATCATATAGACCCCTCAAAATGACTTCAAATGAGATGTGGTCCCTAAAAAAAAATGGTGTTGTAAAAATGAGAAATTGCTGGTCAACTTTTAACCCTTATAACTCCCTAACAAAAAAAAAAATTTGGGTTCCAAAATTGTGCTGATGTAAAGTGGACATGTGGGAAATGTTACTTATTAAGTATTTTGTGTGACATATCTCTGTGATTTAATTGCATAAAAATTCAAAGATGGAAAATTGCGAAATTTTCCCCAAATTTCCGTTTTTTTCACAAATAAACGCAGGTAATATCAAAGAAATTTTACCACTACCATGAAGTACAATATGTCACGAGAAAACAATGTCAGAATCACCGGGATCCGTTGAAGCGCTCCAGAGTTATAACCTCATAAAGAGACAGTGGTCAGAATTGTAAAAATTGGCCCGGTCATTAACGTGCAAACCACCCTTGGGGTAAAGGGGTTAAGGAGACCTGCACTCGAGTATAAGCCGGGGGGGGGTTCTTTCAAGGATAAAAAATGTGCTAAAAAACTCTGCTTGTACTCTAGTATATACGGTATATGTAATCATGAGAAATGACACAGGGAAAAAGTATTGAACACGTTTACTGAAATTTATTGAAATAACAGCCTCAAGATGCCTTCTGTATGGAGAAACTAGTCACATGTATTGCTCTTTTGTGATTTTGTCCCATTCTTCCACACAAACACTCTTAAAATCCTGAAGGTCCCGTGGTATCCTTCTATGAACTCTGTGCTTTAGCTCCTTCCATAAATCTTTTATTGGATTCAGGTCAGGTGATTGACTCGGCCAGTCTAGCAGCTTTACTTTTTTTTTTTTTTCTCTGAAACCAATTGAGTTTCCTTGGCTGTGTGTTTGGGATCATTACCTTGTCTTACTGAGATGACCACCCTCATTTCATCCTCATAATCCTGGAAGATGTCATCAGATTTTAATCTCCGTACATTTGTCCATTCATCCTTAATTTAATAACAACATGACGTTTGCCAGTGCCGTATGCTGAAAAACAGTCCCACACCATGATGTTCCCACCTCCAAACTTCACTGTGAGTATGGTGTTTTGAGCGTGATATGCACTGCCTTTTTGCTAGCAAACATTGTGTGTTATGGCATCCAAAGAGAAAAATTTTGATCACGTCTGACCAGACTATATTCTACCAGTATTTCACAGACTTGTTTAAATGTTGTTGAGCAAACTTTAAACAAGCTTGAATATGGTATTTCGTCAGCAATGGAGTCTTGCGTGGTAAGCGTGCATACAGGCCATGGAGGTTGAGTGCATTACTTAGTTTTGTTTGAAACAGTTGTACCTGCTGATTCTAGGTCTTTCTGTAGCTCTCCACTTTTGGTTTTTGGCTTTTGGACAACTCTTCTGATAATTATTTTTACTCCTCTGTCTGAAATTTTGCGGCGAGCACCTGGTAGTGGCCGGTTTATGGTCATATGATGTTCTTTGCACTTGAGGGTTATGGCTCCAACAATGCTCCTTGGAACCTTTCCATCAGAATATTTTTCAATAATAAGGCTACGAAGGTCTGGAGACCGCGCACTAGTTTCACCCATCATGAGTTGTTTCTTGTGTGGCACCTTAGTAATGAGACAACTTTTTACAGGCCATCGGCTGAACCAACTGATATTATTTTTCAGATATATAATGTAATACCTGTGCTTAAATATATGCACTTGTAAGATACCACAGAATACAAAAAGGTTTTTATGAATAATTACCTTTTTTGTTGGTATGCAATAGGCTGACTGATGCTGTATGTTCAGAAAGGCAGTTTCAGGGGAATATATATGGATTCAACTAAGGTAAAAAAACAAGGTATTTAGTAAATTCCCTTATTTAGCAGGATGTATGCGATAATCTCAATTAGTATAAAATTCTACTGTTTGCAGGTGCGCACAAAAAATCAAGCATAATAAATGAAGCCTCAGTGGTAGATTTATCTACCAAGTTAGTGCTAGGAAAACGGCATTTTTTGGATCTTAATGTTTTTATTGATGATACATTTTTTGGATCTTAATGTTTTTATTGATGAGAAACTAACATACATTTTTTGGATCTTAATGTTTTTATTGATGAGGGCAAAATTCATACATCTACGTTCATTAAACCAACTGATTCTACCAGCTTCATTTCAATGGGCAGCTGCCACCTACCAAGATGGCTGCTTAATGTCCCGCGTAGTCAATTTATGAGGTCAAATCGAAATTGTTCTAATAATGCAGATTATGTTAGGGAAACCAATACTCTTATTGATAAATTTTTAAATAAAGGTTACAATCATCAGCATCTATTAACAACACAGGGAATAGTTCAAGATATCCCCAGAGAACAACTTCTCCATTACACGATAAGAAATATTAAAGATAATAAAAAGAATTCAGTGTCTATTCCAATTATCACCCAGTACAATTCTAATATAAAAAATTTTTAAAATATTGTTAATAAACATTGGTCTCTATTAAAGGATGATAAAGTGATTGGGGAAAAATTATCAGACCACCCTAGCTTCGTCTTCCGGAAAGCACGTAATTTAAGCACAATTATTGCTCCTACAATACGGAATTTTGCACAATCAAATATGAACGTGGGATACTTTAAACAATCCATAAAAGGTTTTTTTCCCTGCCAGAAGTGCAAAATGTGTAGGTCCTTGCATTTATCAAAGCAGAAGTTTGTGGCTTCTCAGAATAATATCCATATACAGATCACAGATTTCATTACGTGTACCACACAGGGGGTTATATACGCGATCGAGTGCCCCTGTAGAAAATTATATGTAGGGTGCACTAAACGCCCCCTTTGCAGAAGAATTAATGAGCATTTGCGCAGTATAAAAAATAAGTATGATGAACACCCTCTGTCCAAACACTTTGCAGCTTGCCATGGGGGATCCTTGCAAGGGGTCAAAGTAACTGGCATAAAAGTGGTGAAAAAGGATTGGCGGAATGGGGACTATTTAAAACATATGTCTAGAGAGGAAACAAGATTGATTTTTGAACTGGACACTCTCAAACCCAAGGGGTTAAATAATGAAGTGGAACTATTTGCTTTTGATTAATAACTTATGATCTTGATACACTGAGGGTATTTAAAGCCCTGTGACGCAGAGGGAGCCAACCCTGATGAAGGAATCCGTTGTCATTCCGAAACGCGTTGGTTATTGGCTCTTCTCACACGCCGTACTGCATACAGGGGCACCACGTGACCGGGTTAGTCACGTGACCCGAACGTCACGCAGGTCCTGCAATCAGCTGCTTAGTACTAGCGAAGCACCTCGAGCGCCTGTCACCAGCCGGGACAGCGCGCTCAGAAAACTCTCCTGCAAGCCGACAATCCAGGATTAAGGAGATAAGTAACATTTAATTGCCTTACACTAAAAGGACTTTTGCTCCTGGAAACAACGTGTACCTTGATTACAGGTACTTTGACCTAATAAGTCCTGCCGTTTTCCTAGCACTAACTTGGTAGATAAATCTACCACTGAGGCTTCATTTATTATGCTTGATTTTTTGTGCGCACCTGCAAACAGTAGAATTTTATACTAATTGAGATTATCGCATACATCCTGCTAAATAAGGGAATTTACTAAATACCTTGTTTTTTACCTTAGTTGAATCCATATATATTCCCCTGAAACTGCCTTTCTGAACATACAGCATCAGTCAGCCTATTGCATACCAACAAAAATTATAATTGTTCATAAAAACCTTTTTGTATTCTGTGGTATCTTACAAGTGCATATATTTAAGCGCAGGTATTACATTATATATCTGTCTTTTAATTCTATTCTCCCATTGTGGTTTGGGATTATACTCGCAGCTGACCGTATGCACCTGCACTAGCGCCGCTACAATATATCTATTAATTTTTCTTGATATTATTTTTCACTAAGTGGCAGGATTGCTTTCTAATAATCTGATAGATTTCAGCTTACTTACTTAGAAAATTGACATGTTCAATAGTTATTTCCCCCACTGTATGTTTATGTGCATATGTGCAGAATAGAATAAAGAGACAGAGCGTCCTAAAGCGCTTTAAATTCACCTTTGAGTTGTGCCAACACAGGCATAACTCTGATGATGTTATTAATGGTTAGTTAACTCGTTTTTACCTAACAACCCCCTGTGGATAGGTAATCATGTTTTGATCCATGCGGGACCTGGATCGATTGGCAAAACGAGGAACTTTTATCCCTATTAGGCCGGAGTCACACTGCCCTACAGTACGGCCGAGTGCTATGCAATAAAACATCACATAGCACTCTGCGCAGTGATGGGGCATGGGGCAGCTCACATCCTCTCATGCCGAATCTGCATACGAGAACCATCACAACATGCTGCAATTGGCAGTGAGACTCTGATCCCTACCACCCATACAAGTCTATGGGTGGGAGTGACACAACTCACAGCACTCTGATATCATCCTATTGCTGTGCGATATACGCCGGCAGCGGAGGAGATGGAGAAATGACTTTCTCCGCCTCCTCTGCAGCTGTGCTCCAATCCTGTCTGTGCAAGCACTGACACGCCTTCGCTGGCAGCCAATCAGGAACCGAGGGTCATTAGCATATCGCCTCCAATGATCTCGCATCAGATGCCCATACGCTATTGTGACTCCAGCCTTAGAATGGAACTGCCGTGCGCATGTTCATCTGCTCGCTTCATTCCTTATGGGGCTGCCGAGCGCAGCAGTCTGCTTTTTCCAGCAGCACCATATAGAATGAATGGCGATCGACTATGTAACAGGGGTAAAAGATCCCCCGTACTGCCAATCGGTGCGGGTCCCAGTGGTGGGATGCCCACCAATTGGCAAGTTATCACCCATCCTATAAATAGTTGATAAAGTCCAGTGAAAACAAGTTAAGTTAGATGCTGCTTTTGCTTCCTGGTGGACAAATGATTCACATCTCTGCTTATAGTATATTCTTCATTAATAATATTTTGTCTGTGTATTTTGGCACTTAAAGGAAGCCTGTTATGTCCACTAATGCTACTAACCTGCAGGTTGATAGCTTTATGAAGGTGGTCGGCTGCATTATTGAAATTGTGGCGTCTTATTTCTCATATTAATCTCCATATTACAGTAGCAAACAGAAATATAGACATGATAAAACGGTAAAAGGAAATGCCATCATAGAGTTCGGAATAAAGTCAAAACACATCAGAAAGGAAAAATTTTTTTTTTTTACGAAAGATACCCTTGACTACGTTTGAACCCAGAACTCTAGTATTGAAAGGGAAACGTTCTAACCATTGAGCCAGGACTCAGAATAACCTCTAGTTTGTTAAAATATATAGAATATAAATGGTTTGATCTCTGGGAGTACATGTGCAGAGAACCAAAAATGTACTGAAGATTACTATTCATTGCTGGGACTTTCACAGCTCGTTACATCATGTGTAATAAATCAATGGTTACATCCTGGAAAAAGGGAACATACAAAATAAGCATGAACCTGTACTCGGAGCAAAACGTTTTGAGATTGACACATTTTTTGAGTTTACTTCAGTGGTTTTTGATCTTTAGTTGAATGTCTGTTACTGAAGTACACATATAAGCATTTCATAAATCTACTATTATTTTCAGGTTTATGCAAAAACTCAATATTTACAGTGATGACCTTTATTTTTCAAGACTTCTGCAATTTCCCCTGGCATGCTGGATATTGGCTTCTATGCCAAATCCTGAGTAATGACAGCCCATTGTAGTTTAATCAGTGCTGAGTTGATCACAATTTCTGAGTTTTTTTGTCCATCCACCATTTGGGGCTTTACCACAGATTCTCAATGGGGCCGAGAACAGGGGAGCTTCCTGGCCATGGATACAAAAGGTCTATGGTTTGTTTGCTAAGCCACTTAGTTATTACGTTTTGCCTTGGACATTATGCTATCAAAAGCATTTTCATCACTATGTTGCTCCTGGATCATTGGTAGAAGTTGCTTTTGGGGGATGTTTCAATCCCATTCCTTATTCACACAGTGTTCTTAGGCAAAATTGAGTGATACCACTTCCTTGCATGAAAAGCAGCCCACTCATGAATGGCGCTTACCTTTTCTTCTATGGACAATAATATTTTTGAATCCCTTCATGACCTTGCGATTTTCTGTTTTTGTGTTTATTTGCTCCCTTTCTTCTCAGAGCCATTACGGGGTTTTTTTCCGTCTATATGGCCGTGGGAGGGCTTGTGTTTTGTGTGACGAGTTGTACTTTTGAACGGCGACCCTGATTTTACCATATAGTGGAAAACCGTAACAAAAATTCCAAGTGTGGTGAAATTGCAAAAGAAGTGCAATTCCACAATTTATTTTTTTTACCATGTTCACTAAAAGCAAAAACTGTTTTCAAATACCAAACATGTATAGGTTCTTTTTTATTTACTGTATAAGCCGAGTTTTTCAGCACACTTTTTTTCTGTGCTGAAAATACCCCTCTTGCCTTATACTCAAGTTATTGTCCCAGAAGATGGAGGGGGAGCTGCAGCGGCGGTGCAGCTGGTCACAGGAGGCAGGAACCGGCTGTCGCGGCTAACTCCTGTGCTCGCTGCTAAAGAGAAATTAATATTCACTGCTATTCTATAATACTGTAGATAAGCCCCCGGTCTGACCTGCAAGTGAATAAAAATAAGTTTTATTATACTCACCCGGGGGGCTGTCCGGTCCATGGGTGTCGCAGGTTCGGCGCCTCCCATCTTCTTGCGATGCACCCTCCTGCTTCTCCATCGCTCCCCGGCATCAGCGCTCCTGCGCAGGTGTACTTCTCTGCCCTGTTGAGGGCAGAGTAAAGCAGGACTGTGGAGTCGGTAAGCCAAACCTCCAACTCTGACTCAAACTCCTCAATTCCCATGACACCGACTCCACGACTCCGACTCCTTCATACATGGCTCATGTTTAAATTTAAGTGATAAATTTACTGTAGTAAAATGGTAACATCCGGCTTTTAATCTTTATTATGATAATCAATAATAATAATCAAGCCATTTAGATAGAACATAAAATAAATTTATTGGAATACAACTTTTTCAACAAAAACATACTGAATAGCATTTCTGCAGTCTATGAATTTGTTCTGAGAAATAGTATCGCCTCCATCAGATCCTCCTTTATAGATGACCTCAAATCTGACCTAATTATTTTAAGGCTAGAGAACAACCTCTCTACAGTAGCTTGGGTTGGTGGCAAAGCAGTAGCCACATGGGCAACATCATAGAATGCTGCACATCTGATAGCGGCACAATCTGCTGACAGGTTCCCTTTAAGTAGCGGGGACACGTGATCGCCCAGCCGCTGCTGGTGCTAGAACAGGAATAAGATGCTATGAGGGAACGCAGGGACAGTAAAGTAGGATGGTTTATTTTTTTTATGCTTTTCAGATGAGGACCATGCATACAAGGATAGGGATGAGATGGCCATGCATACAAGGATGAGGGATGAGGAACCATGCATACCAGGATAGGGATGAGATGGCCGTGCATACAAGGATGGGGATGCCGAACCATGCATACCAGGATGGGGGTGAGGAACCATGCATACAAGGATGGGGATGAGGAACCATGCATACCAGGATGGGGATGAGGGAACCATGCATACCAGGATGGGGATGAGGGAACCATGCATACCAGGATGGGGATGAGGGAACCATGCATACCAGGATGGGGATGAGGGAACCATGCATACCAGGATGGGGATGAGGGAACCATGCATACCAGGATGGGGATGAGGGAACCATTCATACCAGGATGGGGATGAGGAACCATGCATACCAGGATGGGAATGAGGGAACCATGCATACCAGGATGGGGATGAAGAACCATGCATACCAGGATGGGGATGAGGGAACCATGCATACCAGGATGGGAATGAGGGAGCCATGCATACCAGGATGGGGATGAGGAACCATGTATACCAGGATAGGGATAAGATGGCCGTGCATACAAGGATGGGGGTGAGGAACTATGCATACAAGGATGGGGATGAGGGAACCATGCATACCAGGATGGGAATGAGGGAACCATGCATACCAGGATGGAGATGAGGAACCGTTCATACCAGGATGGGGATGAGGGAACCATGCATACCAGGATGGGAATGAGGGAACCATGCATACCAGGATGGGGATGAGGAACCATGCATACCAGGATAGGGATAAATGGCCATGCATACAAGGATGGGGGTGAGGAACTATGCATACAAGGATGGGGATGAGGGAACCATGCATACCAGGATGGGAATGAGTTAACCATGCATACCAGGATGGGAATGAGGGAACCATGCATACCGGGATGGGGATGAGGAACCATGCATACCAGGATGGGGATGAGGGAACCATGCATACCAGGATGGGGATGAGGGAACCATGCATACCAGGATAGGAATGAGGGAACCATGCATACCGGGATGGGGATGAGGAACCATGCATACCAGGATGGGGATGAGGAACCATGCATGCCAGGATGGGGAACCATGCATACCAGGATGGAGATGAGGAAACCATGCATACCAGGATGGGAATAAGGGAACCATGCATACCAGGATGGGGGTGAGGAACCATGCATACAAGGATGGAGATGAGGAACCATGCATACCAGGATGGGGATGAGGAACCATGCATGCCAGGATGGGGAACCATGCATACCAGGATGGGAATAAGGGAACCATGCATACCAGGATGGGGGTGAGGAACCATGCATACCAGGATGGGGGTGAGGAACCATGCATACAAGGATGGAGATGAGGAACCATGCATACCAGGATGGGGATGAGGAACCATGCATGCCAGGATGGGGAACCATGCATGCCAGGATGGGGAACCATGCATACCAGGATGGAGATGAGGAAACCATGCATACCAGGATGGGAATAAGGGAACCATGCATACCAGAATGGGGGTGAGGAACCATGCATACCAGGATGGGGGTGAGGAACCATGCATACAAGGATGGAGATGAGGAACCATGCATACCAGGATGGGGATGAGGAACCATGCATGCCAGGATGGGGAACCATGCATACCAGGATGGAGATGAGGAAACCATGCATACCAGGATGGGAATAAGGGAACCATGCATACCAGGATGGGGGTGAGGAACCATGCATACCAGGATGGGGGTGAGGAACCATGCATACCAGGATGGGGGTGAGGAACCATGCATACCAGGATGGGGGTGAGGAACCATGCATACCAGGATGGGGGTGGGGAACCATGCATACCAGGATGGGGATGAGGAACCATGCATGCCAGGATGGGGATGAGGAACCATGCATACCTGGATGGGGATGGGGAACCATGCATTCCAGGATGGGGATGAGGAACCATGCATACCAGGATGGGGATGAGGAACCATGCATACCAGGATGGGGATGAGGAACCATGCATACCAGGATGGGGATGAGGAACCAAGCATACCAGGATGGGGATGAGGAACCATGCACACCAGGATGGGGATGAGGGAATTATCAATACTTGGCTTATGCTCAAGTCAATACGTTTTCCCAGTTTTTCGGGAAAGATTAGGTGCTCGGCTTATGCTCGGGTCAGCTTATACTTGAGTATATTCGGTAGGTGGTGAGAAAAAAAAATCAAAAGTTTATTTAAAAAAAAAAAAACCTAGACTTCTATTTTCCGAGACCTATAGCTGCACCATTTTTCGGGATCTGGATATGGGCTTATTTTTTGCACGACGAGCTGATGTTTTTATCAATACCATTATGGGGTAGATGCAATGTTTTGGTCACCTGTTACTGCATTTCATTGCAGTGTTGTGGCAACCAAAAATTCTGGTGTTTTGATATTTTTTTTTGCCATTTACCGATTAATCTGATTTACAGATTATAATTTTTTTTTATATTTTGATAGATTGGGCGTTTCTGAAGTAAACGATGCCAAATATGTGTATTTTTTATTGATTTATTTTGATTGGGGCAAAAAAGGTAGGGGTTTGGACGTCTATATTTTTTTCAAACATTTTTTTTCACTGCATTCAATAGTCTCCTAGGAGACTTGAAGCTGTGATCTGCTATGTGTAGTAGAAATGGTCATCTGCTATGAACACCGGCCACGGGAAGGCGCTCTTAGCAGATCTGCAATGACAAGCACGTAGGTCTCCTGCAGAACCCCGATTGTCATACCAACCCATCGGCGCCCCGCGATCATGTAACAGTAGCCGGTGGGTTTGTGACGCGCTTCCGGCACACGCATGTTAAATGATACTGTCAGAGATTATCAGTGGCGCTTAACATGTTAACAGCTGCAGGTGGATCGCAATTCAACTCTCCTGTTACACTTGGGAAAATAAAAAAATTTGGATCTGAATTAAATTTTTTGTGGAAAAAAGTTAAATGTGAATTTTTTTTCTTTTAAACATTCCAAAAATTCCTGTGAAGCACCTGAAGAGTTAATAAACTTCTTGAATGTGGTTTTGAGCATCTTGAGAGGTACAGTTTTTAGAATGGTGTCACTTTTGGGTATCTTCTATCATACAGACCCCTCAAAGTGACTTCAAATGTGATGTGGTGCCTTTAAAAAAAAATGGTGTTGTAAAAATGAGAAATCGCTGGTTAACTTTTAACCCTTACAACTTCCTAACAAAAAAAAAGTTTCCAAAATTGCGCTGATGTCAAGTCGACATGTGGGAAATGTTACTTAATTATTTTGTGTGACATATATCTTTGTGATTTAAGGGCATGAAAATTCAAAGTTCACCAAATTTCCATTTTTTTCACAAACGCAAGTCATATCAAAGAAGTTTTACCACTATTATGAAGTACAATATATCACGAGAAAACAATGTCAGAATCACCGGGATCTGTTGAAACGTACCAGAGTCATTACGTCATAAAAGGACAGTGGTCAGAATTGTAACAATTGGCCTGATCATTAACTTGCAAGCCACCCTTGGGGTTAATCAGCGTAACTGCACCAACCTGACAGTGTCTGTAGTTTACTTAGCAAAATCTTGCTGACAGGTTCCCTTTAAAGAGGGCATTCTATTATGTTGGTGAGGCCATTTACGGTAAGTCAGAATAACTGTCTAAGGGACTATTTATACAGACAAACAGTGGGCATTAAGGGTATGTGCACACGTTGCAGATTTTTCTGCGGATCCGCAGCAGATTGCGCGCAGTTTTCCATGCGTTTACAGTACCATGTAAACCTATGGAAAACAAAATCCGCAGTGCACATGCTGTGGAAAAAACGCGCAGAAACGTAGCGTTGTTTATTAGGCAGCATGTCAATTCTTTGTGTGGATTGCGAAGCGGTTTACACCTGCTCCATAATAGGAATCCGCAGGTGTAAAACCGCAGGTGGAATCAGCACAAAAAACTCATAAAATCCGCGGTAAATCCGCAGGTAAAACGCAGTGCTTTTTACCTGCGGATTTCTCAAAACAGGTGTGGAAAAATCCGCAGAGGTTTCATCTACGTGTGCACATACCCTAAAAGACCGCCAATCAGCTACTTGCAAGCAAACTGAAGATTCATTGCCTATTAACAGACTGACTGCACTTCCATGTGCACAGAATGAACATTAATGCGATCACTCTGTGCACATAAACCTCACGTTCTTGGCAGCACGTGTCCGGCTTACACAGGACGATATGTTGCCAGTAAGGATGGTATCGAACCTGTTTAGATTATCTTAGGAATGTTCCTGTTTTTTGTCATAGGGTTCTATGAGCGTCAGATTGCACCTGATGGCCTAACGTTTCATCTGTTTTTTGCTGGATCCGTTCAAAAATTCTTTTCTGGTCGGGCGGAGAAAACGTTCAGCGAAAAAACGCCAAGCGACGGTTCCAGCGATAAATGGATGAAACTAATGTAAAATTATGATTCCGGCATCCGAATCTGGTTTTCTATGCATTCTCCATACAATCAAGCAAAATTTCCGGTCTCTGTCTTTATCTCTCTCTCTCTCTGTCTCTCTCCATAAAAAAAAAAAAAAAAAAAAAAAAGGATCCAACAAAAAAAACGGGTCAGCTGCATCAGTTTTTCACACTTTGCAATGGATCCGTTTTTTTTTTACAAATTTGCCGGATCTTCCCTAACGGCAAAAACCTGATTTGTGAAAGTAGCCTTATATGGATACACCTGGGTGGGCCATTTATAAAGATACATCCAAAATGGTCACCACCCATTTTGAAAAGTTTTCCCCTTCCCATGTACTAAATACATGGCTCACCCAGGTTTATCCCCATATATGGTCTACCCTCTATCTATATCTATCTATCTATCTATCTAGCTAGCTATCTATCTATCTAGATAAAGTGTGTGCATATGTGTGTATACATATATAAAGTAAATACAAATATTTTGGTCTGTATAGTTACATTGTGGAAGCTAAGCCACAGACATGGCTTCATAAAAGGACTAGCATGGAATTCATGAGGGACTTCAGCAAACCTCTGGATGCCATGGTAAGTTGTTGGCATCTTGCAATCCAACACTTCAAATGTTTAAAAAACAAACAAACCAAAAAAACGCGTATCAAGCCACTATCTAGGCTACTTTCACACTAGCGTTGTGCACTGCATGTCGCTATGCGTCGTTTTGAAGAAAAAACGCATCCTGCAAAAGTGCTTGCAAGATGCGTTTTTTTCTCCATTGACTTGCATTAGCGACGTAGTGCCACACGTCACAACCATCGTGCGTCGGACCGTCGCCACCAAAAAACGTTGCATGTAACGTTTTTTGGTGCGTCGTCTGCAGCATTTCTGACCTCGCATGCGCGGCCGGAACTCCACCCCCGCCTCCTCGCACCTCACAATGGGGCAGCAGATGTGTTGAAAAACAGCATCCCCTGCCCCCGTTGTGCGGCGCTTCCACAGTATGCGTCGGTGCGCTGCAATGTCGCATAGCGACGTGCAGTGCACGACGCTAATGTGAAAGTAGCCTAAATTAATTACTTGTTTTAGAGGGATTATTGAAATCCACCGCACTCCCTGTGTGGAATATCTTAGAAACAAAAGGATTTTTTGAAACTTGCTAATTTATTCAAGTGGAAAAACAGAAAATCAAATGTGACAGATCAAATAGTAAGCAGTACAAGCGACTCAGTGATTTGACGTTTCGACCCTCCCGGGTCTTACTCTAAAGTCGCACTTAATCCAGGATTTATGAGTGGCTCTTATGGTAACGAGGATGTTATCCCTGTAGTGTCAAGGGGCAGGTACAGTCTTTTTGATACCAAGTATGGCCTTCCCACAGGACGCAGGAGCGCTATCCCCCATCCACTAAGGGTATTAAGCCTACATGTCCACCAGCAAGACGCAGATGCGCCGCTTTTACCCCTCTACAAGGCTTTATCCAGAACTGGCAAATCCATTAATCCACATACAACTTACCAGCAATTTAAGGCTGATACATTGGCACCTGCAAAAAAGGTTGTCTCCAGTGACATACCAACTTTCTATTTGAATCACATATGCAAACAGCAGCAAGACGCTGATACACTGCTGCTATACCTCAGCAAGGTCATACTCAGAGAAAAATCAACTATTAGGCCATACTTGGTATCAAAAAGACTGTACCTGCCCCTTGACACTACAGGGATAACATCCTCACTACCATAAGAGCCACTCATAAATCCTGGATTAAGTGCGACTTTAGAGTAAGACCCGGGAGGGTCGAAATGTCAAATCACTCAGTCGCTTATACTGCCTACTATTTGATCTGTCACATTTGATTTTCTGTTTTTCACTTGAATAAATTAGCAAGTTTCAAAAAAATCCTTTTGTTTCTAAGATATTCCACACAGGGAGTGCGGTGGATTTCAATAATACTGGTACTAGACCTTACGGTCTGTCTCACCAGCACCCCGATCTAAATTTAGAGTGCAGGCCAAATTATATTTATATTTTTGTTTTAGAGGGAAACCGGCAGGTGCAAAACTGCTATTTATCTGCGAAAATGTGGGGTTAAAACTTCAGGTAGATCGCGTTAAAATGCTGTCTGGCCTCATTACTGAAAGCACAGCTAACAGGAGGAGGTATACTTGTGTCCACCCAGAAGTTGCTTTCTTTCAGTCTTGGGGTCATGCACAGAGCGGTTACAGTCACCTCTCACTATACTGTGAGCAGCAGCTGTAGTCACTAAGCTTTAACAGCGTGCGATGCACAGATGGGCTGAAAAGCTAGCTGTCAAACTGAATGTGAGGGATTTAAGCCACCTGGCAGTATAGTGAGCGGTGACTGTAACTGCCCCATGCTCAACCTTATGACTGAAAGCAAGCAACTCTCAGGAGGATATAAGTTCATTTTTGGGAGTTTTTTTTATTTTTTAAACTCCCGAAGTCATAGGCTTGACTGCAACTGCAACATAAGATCGACTGTCTTAGAAATGGCAAGTTTAAATTTTTTTTTTTTTACTTTGTCTTTATTTACTTATTACACTTATGAAGAGAAGAAAAGGTACAATGACAAGACACTAGCGTGCCGAGAAATAACAGTAGAAGTTATTAACTTGCTACTCAAATCTTGAAAGACCAAGAACACAAAAGGAACATTAAGAAGCAGAATGAAAAAATACATTGCCAAAATCGCCCATTCTGAGTTGAGTTATCAAGTCAAAAGAGTAGATGAAAAGAAAGAAAGAATAGAGAAAAAAGAGAAAAGCAAAAGAAGCAGGATAGGTAGGGAAAGGTGTTCAAAAGTGGGGCCAAAGAATGCAGATTCAGGTTTCCCCGATAAGGGTCTGATAGTCAGCCGAAGATCTAAATTCCAGACGATAATACCAAGTTTTGTAGAAGTGATCATAAGCGTTATTAAGGGTATGTGCACACGATGCGGATTTTGCTGCAGATCCGCCGCGGTTTTGACGCTGCGGATCTGCAGCTGTTTTCCGCGAGTTTACAGTACCATGTAAACCTATGGAAAACAAAAACCGCAGTGCACATGCTGCGGAAAAAAAACACGCGGAAACGCCGCGGTTTACATTCCGCAGCATGTCAATTCTTTGTGCGGATTCTGCTGCGGTTTACACCTGCTCCATAATAGGAATCCGCACAAAAACCGCGGTAAATCCACGGTAATTCCGCAGTGAATACGCAGTGCGGTTTACCTACGGATTTTCAAAAACAGGTGCGGAAAAATACGCAGCGATCCAACCTACGTGTGCACATACCCTCTTTGTAGAAGCGAACACTTCCATTAACATGACCTCATTTATTTTAGTAAACCAGAAGGAGATTGTTGCCTTGGTATCTTTTTTTTTTTTTTTTTTTTTTCCCATAGTAGGGGGATGCATGCTCTTGCAGTCACAATTAAGTGTATTCAGTGTCGGACTGGGGTGACAAGGGTCCACCAGTAACATTGACTGTGGGGGCACATTTTCACCTGCATTCAAATATTACACTACCCTCGTTCACAAATGTACCTATATCTCTATATAATAATACACTGGGTACTTTGGTTAATGAATGATGAGATGCTGCTTTTTATACACAGAGTGAATCAATTGAATTATGCCAAATAATGCCCATAGTGGGGTTGGGGGCCCACCGGGAGGATTCCCCTGTTATATGCTATGGGCCAGTCCGAGCCTGAGGGTATTCATATCAAATGTGTGTTCACAGTGATGGAGGAGGACGAGAGCTGGGTCCAGTTCTGAAATAATTTCTATGATTTTATGCATCCCCAGATGCAAAGGAGAGAGAAGCTTGCAGGACCATAAAATGTGTAACGGATCACCTGTACCTGTGTGCCTCGTATCAGAGGCAGACAGGGTTACGATATTGTTACAGTACACCAGAGCTGTGAGAACTACAGCAAATGTGTTTGCAAGAAGACAAATTTCAGTTCTCCTGTTCTGTGTTAATTGTCTCACACTGGAAACTCCCCCATTGATTTAAAATGACTCTAGAGTCTATCTTCCAGGCAGCATCCTCCCATAGCCTGGGCGAGGTAATTTACATATAAGAAAATGTGGATTTCTCTGGAATAAGACATCATTTCGCTGTTCTCAAGGTATCATTTTATTAAGCTTCCTATGACCTGGATGCACACATAGACAACTTTTTAAGAGGGACGATACTACTGACAAGATTCCCTTGTAAATGTATTTAAATACACTTTACTGATACAATAGGCCTGGGATCTTACCAATAGGTAAGCTGCTTGCATGGTGCTAATAGTTTACAGTAACACACCTTTACAAATTCTGACAGGTAGGATGACCAGAACAAAAATTGGCAATAACAGCCAGTGCAGAGCAACAACATAACTATTGTGTTAGTGTGTCATGAGCTTATCATCCTCTTGACAAAATCTATGTGAAAGTGTTCACAAACACATAACCCCTTGTTTGTCCTTGCTCTGGCACACAATGGAAAAGAAAATTGCATAAACGCATGCAGAAAACCATTCACCCATACAGCTGACATGAGACACAAGCTATGGATAAAAAAAAAAGGGCGTGACACGATGTATGATATTTTGCTATGATCACTTTCACAATAAAGTGTTCTTTAACCCCTTCACCCCCAAGGAAGGTTTGCACATTAATGACCGGGCCAATTTTTACAATTCTGACCACTGTCCCTTTATGAGGTTATAACTCTGGAAAGCTTCAACGGATCCCAGTGATTCTGACACTGTTTACTCGTGACATATTGTACTTCATGATAGTGGTAAAATTTCTTTGATACTACTTGCGTTTATTTGTGAAGGAAAAAAAAAGGAAATTTGGCGAAAATTTCGCAATTTGTTACACAATGTTACACAAAATACTTAATAAGTAACATTTCCAACATGTCTGCTTTACATCAGCACAATTTTGGAACCAAAAAATTTTTTTTTGTTAGGGAGTGATAAGGGTTAAAAGTTGACCAGCGATTTCTCATTTTTACAACACCATTTTTTTTTAGGGGCCACATCACATTTGAAGTCACTTTGAGGGGTCTATATGTTAGAAAATACCAAAAAGTTACACCATTATAAAAACTACACTCCTCAAGGTGCTCAAAACCACTTTTAAGAAGATTATTAACCCTTCAAGTGCTTCACAGGAATTTTTGGAATGTTTAAAAAAAAAAAATGAACATTTAACTTTTTTTTCACAAAAAAATTACTTCAGATCCAATTTTTACCAAGGGTAATAGAAGAAATTGGACCCCAAAAGTTGTACAATTTGTCCTGAGTACGCCGATACCCCATATGTGGGGGTAAACCACTGTTTGGGCACATGGCAGAGCTCAGAAGGGAAGGAGCGCCATTTGACTGTTCAATGCAGAATTGGCTGGAATTGAGATCGGATGCCATGTCACGTTTGGAGAGCCCCTGATGTGCCCAAACAGTGGATCCCCCCACAAGTAACACCATTTTGGAAAGTAGAACCCCTACTGAACTTATCTAGATGTGTGGTGAGCACTTTGAACCCCCAAGTGCTTCACAGAAGTTTATAATGTAGAGCCGTAAAAATAAAAAATCATTATTTTCACAAAAATGATCTTTTCGCCCCCAATTTTTTATTTTCCTAAGGGTAACAGGAGAAAGTGGACCCCAAAAGTTGTTGTGCAATTTGTCCTGAGTACGCTGACACTCCATATGTGAGGGGGAACCACCGTTTGGGTGCATAGCATGGCTTGGAAGGGAAGGAGCGCCATTTTGGAACGCTGACTTTGATGGAATGGTCTGCGGGCGTCACATTACGTTTGCAGAGCCCCTGATGTACCTAAACAGTAGAAACCCCCCACAAGTGACCCGATATTGGAAACTAGACCCCCCCAAGGAACTTATCTAGATTTGTTGTGAGAACTTTGAACCCCCAAGTGTTTCACTAAAGTTTATAATGTAGAGCAGTGAAAATAAAAAATCATTTTTTCCCACAAAAATGATTTTTTTAGCCCCCCCAATTTTTATTTTCCCAAGGGTAACCGGAGAAATGGGACGACAAAAGTTGTTGTCCAATTTGTCCTGAGTATGCTGATACCCCACATGTGGGGGTAAACCACTGTTTGGGCGCACTTCGGAGCTCGAAAGGGAAGAAGTGGCGTTTTAGAATGCAGACTTTGATGGAATGATCTACGGGCATCACGTTGCGTTTGCAGAGCCCCTGATGTGCTTAAACAGTGGAAACCCCCCAATTCTAACTCCGACCCTAACCCCAACACACCCTTAACCCTAATCCCAACCCTAACAACATCTCTAACCGCAACACACCCCTAACGCTAATCCCAACCCCGACACACCCCTAACCCCAACACACCCCTAACCCAACCGTAAACGTGATCTAAGCCCCAAGCCTAACTTAAGCCCCAAGCCTAACTTAAGCCCCAAGCCTAACTTAAGCCCCAAGCCTAACTTAAGCCCCAAGCCTAACTTAAGCCCCAAGCCTAACTTAAGCCCCAAGCCTAACTTAAGCCCCAAGCCTAACTTAAGCCCCAAGCCTAACTTAAGCCCCAACCCTAACCCTAATGGGAAAATGGAAATAATTTTTTTTTATTTTGTTATTTTTTCCTAACTAAGGCGGTGATAAAGGGGGGTGTGGTTTACTATTTATAGCGGGTTTTTATGTTTGGCAGCTGTCATACACTAAAAGACGCTTTTTATTGCAAAAAATAGTTTTTGCATCACCTCATTTTGAGAGCTATAATTTTTCCATATTTTGGTCCACAGTCATGTGAGGTCTTGTTTTTTGCGGGACGAGTTGACGTTTTTATTGGCAACATTTTCTGGCACATGACATTTTTTTATCACTTTTTATTCTGATTTTTGTTAGACAGAATGAACAAAAAGCAATTCGTGAATTTCTTTTGGGGGTGGGGCGTTTATACCGTTCCGCGTTTGGTAAAATTGGTAAAGCAGTTTTATTCTTCGGGTCAGTAAGATTGCAGCGATACCTCATTTATATCATTTTTTTGTGTTTGGCGCTTTTATACAATAAAAGCTATTTTATATTAAAAAATAATTATTTTTGCATCCCTTTATTCTGAGGGCTATAACTTTTTTTTTTTTTTTTTCTTCGCTGATGACGCTGTATGGCAGCTCGTTTTTTTGTGGGACAAGATGACGTTTTCAGAGGTACCATGTTCATATCCATCTTTTTGATCACGTGTTATTCCACTTTTTGTTCACGTGTTATTCCACTTTTTGTTCGGCGGTATGATGATAAAGCATTGTTTTTTGCCTCGTTTTTTTTTTTTTTACGGTGTTCACTGAAGGGGTTAACTAGTGGGAGAGTATTATAGGTCAGGCCGTTATGGACGCAGCGATACTAAATATGTGTACTTTTATTGTTTTTTTTTTTTATTTACATAGAGAAATGTATTTATTGGAACAATATTTATTTGTATTTTTTCTTTATTTAGGAATTTTTAAAAAAATATTTTTACAGTGATTTTTTTTTTATTTTTATTTTTTTACGTTTTTACTTTGTCCCATGGCGGGACATCACTATATTACGTCAGATCAGCGATCTGACAGGCAGTGCTGGAGGCTTGCCGGCGCCTGCTCACAGCAGGCGCTCCCAAGCCACCTCCCGGAAGTACCCCCGCGATGCCTATGCAGCATCAATAGTAAAAAGATGTAATGTTAAAAATAATGTAAAAAATAATAAGTCGTGATATTCTCACCTTTCGGCATCCCTCACCACGCTCTCCCGTTCCTCGCGATGCTCCCATTCCCAATAATGCCTAGCGGCAATGACCTCAGATGACGTAACATCTCGCGAGACCGCACGTCATCACAGGTCATTGCCACAAAGCATCACTGGGAACGGAAGCATCGCGAGGAGCGGGAAATCTGCGAGGGACGCTGGAAGGTGAGAATATCACGATTTATTATTTTAATTATTTTTTTTTTTTTAAACAATTATATGGTTCCCAGGGCCTGGAGGAGAGTCTCCTCTCCTCCACCCTGGGTACCAACCGCACATGATCCGCTTACTTCCCGCATGGTGGGCATAGCCACATGCGGAAAGTAAGCGGATCAATGCATTCCTATGTGTGCGGAATACCCGTGATTCCGCACAAGGAATGAACATGCTGCGTTTTTTTCCGGAATGCGATTCCGCTGCAGAAAAAAACGCAACGTGCACAAAAATTGCGGATTGCATTCGAATAGGATGCTTAATGTATGCTTTTTTCACAGTTTTATCGCGTTTTTATAGCGAAAAACCGTGAAAAATCCTGAATGTGTGCACATAGCCTAAAACAAGGTTTTAAATAATCACAAAATAATAAAGAAAAAAGAAAAAATATATTGTACCCATCAGTAAATATTATTATGAAAGAAATTAAAGAAACAATAAAACTACACTTATTTGGTTGCACAGTGTCCGGATCGACCCAACCTATAAAACTGTCCCAACAGTTAACCCTTTTAAAGGGAACTTGTCACCTGAATTTGGCGGGACCAGTTTCGGGTCATATGGGCGGGGTTTTTGGGTGTTTGATTCACCCTTTCCTTACCCGCTGGCTGCATGCTGGCCGCAATATTGGATTGAAGTTCATTCTCTGTCCTCCGGAGTACACGCCAGCGCAAGGCAATATGATCACTGCACCCCTAGATGATTTCATTGGGGAGCGTAGTTTGTAAAATGAGTTCACATATACAGGATTTCTGTTCTGGCACCTCAGGGGCTTTGCCAATGTGACATGGCGCCCTCAAACCATTCCAGCAAAATCTGAACTCCAATATGGTGCGATTTCTCTTCTTACACTTGTGAAAAATGCAAAATTGTGGGGAAAATCAGATTTTTTTTTTTATTTTTTTTTAATATATATATTTTCATGTCTCAACGTTGGGTCATTCCATATCAAGTGATCCAAATATGAATATTTTTTTTACCTGACGTCTTTAGATTTTTTTTATTGTTTGTTTTTATGAAGTACAATTTTTAGTTAATTACAAATTAAAAGTTTTGAATTTTTTTCTTCATCAGTTAATTTTTTACAGATTTCTAAAGTTTCAAAAAAGCGCAGATTTTGGCCTGGTATGGCTTTACATTTTTTATCATATCTCAGGCTAGAATTAAGATAGAGTTGGGAGAGGCATCATTTTTCTCAGAACGGTACCGGCTTTCATTTGATATGTCACAAGACAATGTTTCTTTATATTTTGTTTTGGAGAAATCAAATTAAAAATTTTGATGCGCAATTCTGAAAAAAACGTATGTTTTAAAATTGTGAAAACATGCATGTGTGTTACTCGTGTCCTTGTTTATATTTGTACAGGGATTCAACTTGGGATCTATCAAATTTGTATTTTTTTTTAAGCCTTGAATCATCTGATTTTATGTTTGTGTGAGTTTCTTCCTTTTTTTCTTTTCAAATTACAACTTATTGCATTCAACATTTATATGCAACAATAAAGAAACACAAAAAACAAATACCGAAGTGCCAGAATAAATACATCTTAATCATCATAACACAACTTGCTCAGCATTTTCAACCTGAATGCATTGAACAAGCCAAAAGATAAAAGGTGATCATATCCTCAAGTGTGGTTTTCTAAATACAGTCTCGTCCTAATTATATGTTAAAAACAAGATTAAAAGAACCAATATTTTTACCACCTCTTTATACATGGAACAATTTTTTTCTATTATATCACTAAACATGTCATTTATGAAGTGGTTAAGAAGAATAGTACAGTAGTTAAATCCTCGCTCTATAAAATATGAACTAATCATGCAATTAATAGTAGGTTTATACACTGGCCTTCTGTCATCAATGTGTCCCTTCTAGTGGGTGAAATGTCATCTTGTCCATAAGCGCTCACTAGCAATTGCCGTTTCCTTTTGTGTCAGGGTATGGACGGCCTGTCATGGTGTTCGGCTCCACCTGAGTTAATATCGGATTTTGTTCACTTTTGCAATGTCTGGTTTTCTTGGATACACAAATGATGGCGCTGGACCAGAAGGTGCAGGTCCGATCATATTCACAGGTCACATAGCCAGTTGTGTCATCCACATCGATCTTGTGCTGCATTCTACCACTTCATGGACGTCACTGTCTTTATTTCCACTACATAGGATGACAGTCCGGTATTGCCGAGTCCCTGTGATGGGTTCTGCTTCCTGTAACTAATGTTATAACACTCTCCTCCTTCCCGTAGTCCTGGTTTGTACAATAAATGAACTGGATGTTGAGTATTTTTCTCCCTACATTTGAGGAGTTGCATCCGTGTTAAGATTTGGTGTGAATACGGCCTCTGGAGACCCGAGCTGCCGGCCTGTCATCTGCTCTGCCGTCACCGTCTACCCCTGGTCATTCTCAGCCCTAACAAAGCTTCTCCTCTGTCCTCTCCTGCTTCTAAGCTCTAACATAATAAAATAATACCGTAACATCTAAAAGTCATGGATTATTTGGTAAATATGGACCCCACACTTCTACACCACAGGCTGAACAGATCTGAATTTGGGATTTTCGAACTGACACTGTAATAGTTTTATTTTTTTAAATGTGATCCCATCAGGATCCCAACATGTATTTTGGTACAGATGTGGCTAGGAGTATAACAGGCACATGTGCAGTTTTTGAATTTTTTACATTAAACGTTTTTTTCGGAAATGCGTTTTAAAGTTTTGCGTTTGCTTTCACATGGGTAAAATATTATAAAAGATACTCTTGTGACATATCTGGTGAAAGCCTGTACAGTTCTGAGTAGAATGGTGTTTATTTGGTTTCTCTATCTTTTTTCTAGCCTGAGTTATGAGGAGAAATGTAAAGGCAGGCAACACCAAAATTCGCACTTTTTCCGAACTTTGAAAATCAATTAAGAAAAAAAATTTCTAGAATTTTTTCTTCTTCACATTTTGCATTCTCTGACACACTATTACCAAATAACAAAATCTCAAAAGAATTAAAAATATAGAGGTAAAAATCATTGGTTCACTTTTCATGGAATGACCCTATTATAAACTTCTGTGAAGCATCTGGGGGCTGAGCGTGCTCAACACACATCTAAAGAAGTTCCCTGAGGGGGGTCTAGTTTCCAAAATGGGGTCACTTGTGGGGTTTCAAAAAGTCAAATGGCTCTCCTTCCCTTGCAAGTTCTGCTGTGCGCCCAAACAATGGTTTCTCCACACATATGGAGTATTGGCATGCTCAGTAGAAATTGTAAAACAAATTTTGGGGTACATTTTTGCTTGTTACCCTTTCGAAAATTAAAAATGTTTTGATCTAAAGTAAAATTTTTCTGACCATAAGTTAAATGTTATTTTTTTTCCTTCCGCATTCCAAAAATTCCTGTGAGCACCTAAAGGGTTAATTAAGTTCTTGAATGTGGTTTTGAGCACCTTGAGGGTATGTGCACACGCTGCGGATCCGCAGCGGATTGGCCGCTGTGGATTCGCAGCAGTTTTCCATGAGTTTACAGTACCATGTAAACCTATGGAAAACCAAATCTGCAGTGCCCATGCTGCGAAAAATACCGCACGGAAACGCTGTGTTTATTCTGCAGCATGTCAATTCTTTGTGCGGATTCCACAGCGGTTTACACCTGCTCCATAATAGGAATCCGCTGGTGGAATCTGCCGAAAAAACGCTGAAATTCCGCAGTAAATCCGCAATGCTGATTTACCAAAGTCAGTGCGGAAAAATCCACGCACCTTTCCGCAACATGTGCACATACCCTGAGGAGTGCAGCTTATAGAATGGTGTCACTTTTGGTTATATAGGCCCCTCAGTCACTTCAAATATGGTCCCTATAAAAATGGTTTTGTAAATTTTGTTGGAAAAATAAGAAATCGTTGGTCAACTTTCAATCCTTTATAACTTCCTAACAAAAATAGTGATACTTCAAAAATTATGCTGATGTAAAGTTGACATGTGGGAAATTTAATTTATTAACTATTTTATGTGACATATCTATCTGACACAAGTCAGATAGAATCAATTTTGCCACAGTCATAAAGTACAATATGGAACGATAAAACAGTCTCAGAATCAGTGGGATCTGCTGAAGCGTTCTAGTTAGTTATTATCACATAAAAGTAACACTGGTAAGAATTGTAAACTTTGGCCCAGTCATGAAAGTGAAAACAGGCTCGGGGTTGAAGGGGTTAATGAACATGTACAGCAACATGTAACAGTACGGTTGGTAATTGCCCTGGCACTCACATTCACATTCATACTCAGAAGAATATAACTGATCACAATCAAACAATTCACAGGCACCTACACAATTTGCACTCGTCAAAGGAATTGTGCTCATGACATAAGTACTAATGAATGCATGTGTCTGAGCAGTTATGTCTGGAATTGATTCTTTCAGACAAAATATTTTTTGTAATCCTATGCATTTCTTCTTGTTTCTCTTGTAATTGCTCCTGTCTTTTTAGTCCTATCAAGAGACAGCTGCCGTTCTGTTATTCCAGTCCGTGCTGATGTTGGAAGTACGGGCTACTGATCCAAGGGGTTGGTAGCAGCACTCTCACTACTGCAGCCTGTAAATGATGGCTGTGGCAGCTACAAAGAGGCATTTCTAGACCTGAGGAGGATGAATTACAGCTGTGTTTTGTTAATTGTAGATGTCTGTGAGCCTGTGATGAGATAACAATGTATCTTTTGGAGCACAATATTTCATATTTATTTACATCGCACTGTCAAAATATAACAAAAAGAATAAAAGATTTTTTTTTGTTTTTGGACTTAAAAATATACTTCCATGAGAAATGGATTATTAAGAACTATCCATTTTTATATAACACCTATAAAACTCCATTCTAGAATCCAAAGAGGAAGTTTCTATGAATTATCAATGGTAATGTTTTGTCTGAGTTCGCTGTTCTTGACTTGCACGTCTTCCAGTGCGCTGCATACAGTGCTTAGTGGCTGATAAATTTGAAACCTTAAGAGACCGCACACACTATCCAAAGCCAAAATAGACCATGAACTTACTGTGATGAAAGGAGGGAGAAAATGGAATGAGACTATAGTACATATTGTTACCAAAATAGGTGCCACAAGTCCCTTGAAATTGCTTCTTTCTTGAACCCATAGATTTATGATTGATGTTTCCTGGTTTTCCATTGTGCTGTAGAATAAAGTGGTGCCAAGTAGAAATCCAATAGAAGGAAGCAGCCAGTCAAAGGTTCTGCTTTTATTAATAAGTGTAAAGAGGCAATGCCATTCCCTCTGGTCACATTCTGATTGTATTTCGACACATCCTGGAATCATATGTGCGCCATATGAAGCCGCAATTAGCCAACAAGTCAAACTGAGAAGACGAGACTGTACAGAGAGAGATGTTTCAGCCATGGGTTTGCCACTCCGTGATCGACTCCACTCTTCGCTGAAACATATCCATGGGATCAGCAGAGGAATATATCGATAGGTCTCATTTTGAAAGGATAAAAATCTCAGGAAAACCACATCTGTGCTGGGAGACAGTAACCAGCCACTAAACCATGAACATAAAAAGAATCCTGTAATAGAAGAGTAGAGCGTTAGAATACAACTACATTGTGAGCACTTCAAATTCCCAAAGCATGTTAGATCTATGGTAGGATATGAAGTTCAAGGTGGGGTGAGGTGGGAAGCATTCTCCCTGGGCTTTTCATCTTTTCAACATTCTTTTTAAACTAGTTTTTTTAATATTGCCTTTTTTTTCCCATTTATTGTTTCTAAGTTCAAGCACCAAAATGTTTTCACTAATTGTGTATATAAATGGAGAGAAATGTCAATCCTTACCACATCTATTACAAAGCAGAAGATAGTTCATTGTTTATGGACCCAGTGATCCCCAGCATTCCCATAAAAAAATTGGCACAACCTTTTTAACAAGGAAAAGATGATTGCAGCTCTTTGAGTGATCCCACCACCATCTATTTTCCCATACTTTCTCTAATGGCTGTGCCTAATAATGCTGTTGAGGCCACTTTACAGATCCATGAGGCCTATATGAGACTGCCAGGTTTGGGAAAGGAGACCCATGCCCAGTCTATACTTTGGCTGCGGAACACAGATGTGTGAAACTGTTCCCAGTCCTGTACCCTTGTACAGCCACTGCCATATAATTAGGAGGACTAGGCGTTCATCGTAGTGCCAGATCTCCTACAAAGAGCTGATCTAATATTGAAGGCCTGCCCAAAGGAGACTTGAAAACTCTTTTAGTAACTCGCCTGATAAAAGGTGATAATGTGACTTGATAAATTACCATTTGTTATGCTTTACTCAGATGTCAAATGTATCAGAAACAGCCTTGTACGTATTACACTGTGGCACCAGAATGGCAAGGCTGTTACTGCTGTCATTAAAGTGCTGGTAGTTGTTATCTAATGAGTATAAAGCAAGTTGTAATCGGTGCGTTACGACAGTATGTATACCAGGAACAGGTAATGTAAGTAATGTCCTCGCATAAAAGGGCATTTACTTGGTGAATTTAGAATTACTTCTGAGTATTACTTCAATACCTTTTTTCAGAACTTGTTCAGAGATGGCATCAACAGTTGAATACACTTTCCAAAACGAAGACCTTTAATATATGATGTGATAATGTATTACTATATCTTTGGAAATGTCAGAGGATGGGTCAATAAAGATAAGCACCTAGTCAAAGTCCAAATTAGCATGTGTTACCAAGGTAAAGCCGAATACTAGATGTTCACAGGGAATACTGTTAGTTGGCCTTTTAGCATAGTAATGGAGAGAACACTAGGTTAATCATGGAGGCAGTGTACAAGCAATAATTCCCATCCATTTTTCACTGAGCTCTGCATTTGGATTCTCAGAAGTCAGTGTCAAAATCAATAAATGGTAAAACTTGTAGAAGATGCATTCGGCGGTCTCAGCAACCATAGTAATCCGATAGTAAAATAAAGTCATATGTATGTGACCCGTACAATACATGGTGACATGTGACTGGCTAAAACGCAGACTGTTCTTGCTCAGATGTCTAGTGTGACTATCAGTGTGCTGTATGGCAGGTGGCTGGAGGAACAGCATTTATTTTTAAGCATTCACCTTTGAGAACCACAATAGGAGTTTACAGTGCATGTACAGTGTATGTTTGTTCTGTAATCAGCCCCTGTTTATAATACAGTAGTAGGAACTTTATGTACACAAAGGTCGTAAATAGGTGCCAACGAACCCTACAAATAACTTCTAAATCCGTCTTTAAAAGGATCCTAGGCGTTGTACAAAGCCGCAAAATTAAAAGGCCGACTTACCTGTGATGACTGTATCTGTCATTAGCAGGATGAGCAGAGAAATGATAGATGATTGACTGTGAGCTTCTCGCAGGAAAAGGAATGGCAAGAAATTGTAGCAGCATTTTCCAAGCTGCATACATAGGACAGCCAATTGTATCTCCATTCTGAACTCTTAGAGTACCAGGTTCACATGCAAACTTTATGTAATTTCTTGGCAGTAGATGCAAGACTCACAAGTTCTTGATTGTCTTCTCAGAGCAGGTTCTTTCTATGTCACATTATTGTTTTTTCTTGGCATAAACTTGTTTGTCTAGGTTGTTTTTTCCTTCTTTTCTCCCCTTCTTTTCTCTTGTTACTCTTTTTTCCGCATTTACAAATCAATAGTATCTGGTTTTGATGGCTTTGGGACAATGACCCAGTGTTTGTCCTGATCGGAGCTCATCTGAGCTGTCTGAGCTTACACCTCTCCCTCTGGTTGCATGTTTGTTCTTAAGGTAATTATCCTGTAGAGCAGGTAGATCTGCCAGATCAGGTGGAGGCTGTCACACTCCCCTTCAGTTGCCTCCTGGCAACGCCTTCTGCTCATAAACTGTCTTTTGGTGACCCACCCACCTGACTGGTTCCAGTGTTGGCATATGTTCAGGGATACTAGTCACACTAGAAATAACTAGGAGCAAATATTTCATATTCATTGTCCTTCCCAACGAAATAAAAGATCTCCTTTTTGATTTGTTTAAAATGTTTCTTTTAGTTTTTAATGAAGTAGAAAGTCGGTATAATTTTTTTTTTTTTTGCCCTGTACTGAAAAAGAATGACAACAGAAAGATTCAGACATTTACTAATGTGACAATAACTTTTTATCCTGCATTGTGGCCGTTCCCAGTAAAACTGCAGTTTTTGTCTTGATTTTTGAAAATCCTTACAAAACAGTGCAGATGTACTAGACTATGGCCACAATATGTGAACACAGCCTTAAAGGGCACCTGTCACCCCGTTTTTTCAGTATGAGATAAAAATACTGTTAAATAGGGCCTGAGCTGTGCATTACAACAGTGTATTTTGTGGACCCCGATTCCCCACCTATGCTGCCAAAATACATTACCAAAGTAGCCGTTTTCGCCTGTCAATCAGGCTGGTCTGGTCAAAAGGGCGTGGTGTCTTCCCCCAGATCTTGCTTAGTTTTCCGTTGGTGGCGTAGTGATTTGCGCATGCCCAAGGTCCCGAATCCACTGCACAGGGGAGTTAAAAGAGCGCGATGTGCACTATTTCATTGGTGATCGTGGGGGCGGCCATCTTCCTTTGGCCGCGCGTGCGCAGATGGAGATCGCGGCGGCCATTTTCCTGAAGCAGAGTTCGCATCTCGGCTTCAGGAAAATGGCCGCCGCGATCTCCATCTGCGCACGTGCGGCATCCCGCGGCCATTTTCCTGAAGCCCCAGGCAGCAGAGCGCTCGATCTGCACACGCGCGGCCACAGGAAGATGGCCGCCCCCACCGATCACCAGGGGAATAGCGCAGATCGCGCTCTTTTCCCTCCCCTGTGCAGTGGATTCTGGACTTGGGCATGCGCACACCACTACGCCACCAACGGAAAACTAAGCAAGATCTGGGGGAAGACACCACGCCCATCTGACCAGACCAGCCTGATTGACAGGCGAAAACGGCTACTTTGGTAACGTATTTTGGCAGCATAGGTGGGGAATCGGGGTCCACAAAATACACTGTTGTAATGCACAGCTCAGGCCCTATTTAACAGTATTTTTATCTCATACTGAAAAAACGGGGTGACAGGTGCCCTTTAAGGTACATTTACATGGACTTATAAACGGCACAATGCGAACGCCGAGTGATAAGTTTACTGGTAAACTCCCAAACATAGGCCGACCAAAGGAAATGATGCGCACTGAATGATCTGTGCTAGATGGCTCAATGTACCATTGTTCTTGAGTGTGTGAATCCTGTTTACACAGGATGATGCACCTCCGGGAGCAATGATTTTTAACAACGGTTGTTCATGATCATCTTGCAGTGTAAATGCAGCCTGTAATTGTATTGCTGCTTTAAGTAACATATTCATTTAAGCATGCTAATAAGTGTGATTCTGACTTGCAAATGTTTAAGCATAGATAAGCTTGTTAATTAAAACACACCTAACTATACAGATGCACAGACTGGCATACCTACCATGTGTCACGCCTTTGGCAGGACAGTCCTTTCTTTTGACCCAACACCCTTGCTTCCCGATTTGCCCTTATATGGCCCACTTTTGATCTGACAAACAGATTTGCGTTATTCAATTTCTATATTGCTGCAAGAAAAAGTTTGTCTAATTCCTAACCATATAGTGTACCCCAATGTATATATTTTTATGGCCTATTGAAGATTGAGCCTGTAGATAGATGTAGCCGATCCATGAAATAAATCCGTCTGTCACACAATAAAGTGCCCCACTTGCCCCATTCAACTATTGAGAGTTACATCTAAAGGTACCGTCACACTCAGCGACGCTGCGGCGATATAGACAACGAGCCGACCTAAACTAGATCGCTGGAGCGTCGCTGTTTAGGTCGCTGTAGAGACGTCAAACACAGCAACTCCAGAACGATGCAGGAGCGATCCTGTGACGTAACGGCGACTCACTTCTCATTCTCGCTGGTTGTTAGCTCCATGTCAAACAGCCGGAGTGTACCGACTGTATAGAAGGAGACGCTGCGACGCCCCCTATGCTCATTGCTGGCGTCGTTGCTTTTGATGTCAAACATGACGATACACGCCGACCTGGCGACGAAATAAAGTTCTGGACTTCTAGCTCCGACCAGCGATGGCACAGCGGGATCCAGATCGCTGCTGCGTGTCAAACACAACGAGATCGCTATCCAGGACGCTGCAACATCACGGATCGTTGTCGTTCTCTTTGCAAAGTTGCTGAGTGTGACGGTACCTTAAGATGCTTAGCTTGCATTTTAATGGAATACTTATTTCCTAGATTTACTATTGGTACCTTAAGAGATAAGAAAATGTTTTACCAAAGAAAGCTTTGAGAAAAGCTTCCCTGGTTTCACAGATCAATATCCTATCGCTTGACGTGCTTAAAATGATCTTGTTCACAGAGCCGTAATGCAGCCATGTAGAAATCATATCTTACAAGCTTTGTTTCAGGATGTAGAGAAATCGCGGAGTCTTAAATTTGCTCCAATTATTGGTTCAATGTAAATTGTATGGGCAAATAAGTGATTGATGTTGCTTTTACTTTCAGGCAGAGATGGATGCCATGTTGATGGAGTATGCAGGAGAGGGAATTCCATTGGTTGCTGATGCGGTTGGTGGTATGACATTTGCTCCATATTTTGCAGATTTTCTTCCACTACTCCTCAGTAAAACTGTAAGTATTGTGGTGTTTCTGACTGTATATTTTTAACATATGCCAACCACCCAGAATTCTTGTATCTTTCCAATTAGCATGTTTTTACTGTTTGCGCATACTGCTGCTAGACTATTGTAAGTCTGATATGGCTTTTGTATGTGCAGTCTCCGGGAAAGCTGTGCGAGCAGCAGGTCTTAATGCCAAAAGGTCAACCATGTTGTAATTCTCTGCATATGTGGATATTTGATTTGTCCTTTGAACTGAAGTGATTGCCTCATGTCACATAAAGATAATGGTAGTAAATAAACCTTATGAACTTTTCCTCTCCACACAGAAGTCCAGTTGCTCTACGGCAGAGAAGTCATTTGCAGTGGGTACACTTGCTGAATCAGTAGTAAGTCTGGGAGAGACCACTGTCCATTTTGTAGCACAGTTAGTTCCCGCTTTCATCGCTGGAACACAGGATGGAGATAATGAAGTTTGTAGTAATGCAGTTTTTGGACTTGGGGTCCTTGCAGAACATGGAGGTGCAGCCATGCTGAAGTATCCTTGGTTGTTTAAAGGTCTGCTCTTCACTAATGGTTGAATTATCTTTATGCTGAATCAGGTTAGACATATGGGATGTACAGGATTTCTTAACTCTTCTTTAATTTCTTCAAATCTGTACACAACGTCCAACCTGTGAACCTACTGAGTAACATTTTATAGGCTGATAACTTTTACCCACGTCACATCCCACGAACAAAAGTTCATTTTAATCGATAGATCTTTGAATAATAATAATTTTCACAATTGCATGTTAAAAAAAGTTCTTGTGCTGAGATAATCTTCTAAATGTGCCCACTGTGTAATGGCCGTGTCTGACCATACAGGGACATGGTCTGATCATACCACAGCCCCTGGGCAGGGGAGGAAGCAAGAAAAGTCTACAGACTTTACAGCATGGCATCGCAAATAATTCTTTCTTTGAGATAAAACATTGTTTTAAAACCAGGCATTGAAATGCTTTATAGAAGAAGTAGTCAGAAGCGTTTGCACTGAATTCAATGAGTGTAGGTTCCCAGAAGGAAAAACAATATGAAATGCTTTATCTAACAGAAGCTGTGATCCCCTGCTGTAATGTCTGTATACTCTCTGTGGCTTCCCCCCTGCCCAGGAGCTGTGGTATGATCAGACCATGTCCTGTATGGTCAGACACAGCCATTACACAGTACACAGCAGGGGCACATTTATAAGATTATCTCAGCACAGGAACATTTTATTTACACACATCCAATTGTGTAGTTTATTAGTATTCCAAGATCTGCTGATTAAATTGAACTTTGTTCTTGGTGAAAACCCTTTAAGTATTGCACACACCTTGAATAGCTATAGGCCAAAAATTGATTCCTCCTGACCTCACCATTCACTTGCATGCTTGGTTTGGCCAAGAAATGCATTTTTTTTTCTTGGGAAGAGGGGAGTAACCTGCTCCCAGACACCCATGGTGCTGACTTATCGCATTTGAAAGCAAAGTTTGGGTTTGTTAAAATCAGTGGGGGCAGGTTCCTCTGACCTAGAAATTATCTAACCTGTGAAAAAGTGACCACTTGTTAGTCGTACAATGCCCCTTTAGGATGAATAATAATATGCTATTGGGTGAATTGGTTATTTGGTACTACACAGAGTTATGGGTGGTCTAAGGGTTAAAGGTTCACCTTTTGGAGAGTGCCAAATTGGGAATGGGGTGACTTATAGGCCATGCAATGCTCCACTGGAAATTTAAGTATGTAAATAGTATATTCAGAGAGGACGAGGACAGGAACGGTAGCACCATTTATTGGAGGTAGCAATCCTAATACTCAAAAATCAACCTTTGTAGAGGGTCTTGCCTTATGACTTAGGCTAGGTTCACATTGCGTTAATGGGTTAACGCTAACGGACTGCGTTGCATGGCGAAATTGTCGCAATTAACGCCATACAACGGGTCCGTTAGCGCACCCATTGACGGCAATGTGATTCTGATCTCAAGCGCATCGCTAGCGCATGCCATTTTCGGCACGCGCAAGCGATGTGCCGTTATTTTCTGACGGACCTCGGATGCTGCTTGCAGCGTCTGAGGTGCGCCCAAGGTCCGTTCCTCGCTAACGCAGATCGGGGATCTGCGCTAGCGGGATCGGCAAACGCGATCCCTATAGATTCATTGCGTTAGCGCAATCCGCTAGCGCTATGCGCTTAACGGATTGCCCTAACGCAATGTGAACCTAGCCTTAGTATAAAAAGCTAAACTAGAAGCTCCATTTTCTGATACATTTATGAGGGGTTGTGACCCTTATCAGAGCAAAACAGGAGAGGTGTTTGGCTGGGTGAGAGGCCTTTGACAAGATGTCTAAGGGATAAAGTTTCTCTTTGTGCAGAATGCCAAATTGGAGTAGTGTGACTTGTAGGCCTTGCAATCAGAAGGAGCTTCTGATTTGGCTTCTTATCCTAAGTCATGTGGCAAGGCTCTTTAAAGGGAACCTGTCACCCCCAAAATCGATGGTGAGGTAAGCTCACCGTCATCAAGGGCTTATCTACAGCATTCTGTAATGCTGTAGATAAGCCCCCGATGTTACCTAAAAGAGGAGAAAAAGACGTTAGATTATACTCACCCAGGGGCGGTCCCGCTGCTGTCCGGGTCCGGTCCGGAGCCTCCCATCTTCATTCCATGACGTCCTCTTCTGGTCTTCACGCCACTTTGTCTGCCCTGTTGTGGGCAGAGCAAAGTACTGCAGTGCGCAGGCGCCGGGCCTCTTTGACCTGTCCCGGCGCCTGTTCACTGCAGTACTTTGCTCTGCCCTCAACAGGGCAAAGTACGCCTGCGCCGCAGTCGCGGCGTGAAGACCAGAAGAGGACGTTATAGAATGAAGATGGGAGGCCCCGGACCTGAGACACCAATCGGACCCGGACCGCCCCTGGGTGAGTATAATCTAACCTCTTTTTCTCCTCTTTAAGGTAGCATCAGGGGCTTATCTACAGCATTACAGAATGCTGTAGATAAGCCCCTGATGAGGGTGGGCTTACCCCACCATCGATTTTGGGGGTGACAGGTTCCCTTTAAAGGGTTGATTTTGACTTTTCAGCAAAGAGGCTATTTGCACTGTTAAATAATTGACTGATTGATCTAGGTGACTAACATAGCAATTGTTTTCTATTAAGCCATATTTGTCCTTTGCTGGATTATCTATTTACAGTGTTCTAACCAGAGCTACAGTACATCATTTTCTGTGCACTTATATTATTATTACAGTGCCACGTTTTCCATGGCGCTTTACACGTGAAAAGAGGTATACATTTTGCTGTCTCTTATTAACTTATTAATAAGGATCAAGCGAGATTTATCCCTAATCGTAGGGGGGGGTGATAATACTAGACGGGCAATAGATTTGATGTTGCGTATAGAAATAATCTACAGTCCCTTATATTGAGCCTAGATGCGGAAAAGGCATTTGACTGCCTAAATTGGTCCTTCCTGTTTGAGACCTCATGGGCTTCATTATGGGCATACAACAAATGGACAGAGTAGAAAAGCTATGGCTAGCGCCAATTCATCCGAGTTCACTATATTGGTCAATTAGGGCCACTAGAAATTTGGTTGTCTTATCTGGGCCCTATGCGGTTCACGAGGGAGATATGGCTTTCTTGTGTGAAGATGTTCAGTTTGGCCTCCCCTAATTCGCCAATGATCTCATTCACATTTGAGCCCTTGTTACCAAATAGTATGGATCATGCAATGGTTCACCTGTGGACCTCTGCAGGATTATTTAGGTTTGCAGATCTTGTAGACGGGGACATTCTGGAGCTTATCACGTTCGATGCTATTAAATCCAAATTTGCCATCTCTAACAAGTTTTTCCTCGCTTTATTGATTACCTAAGGTCTCTTTACCGATTGACTTCGGGAGGATTTACAGAAGAGGGCCATTGACCAAAGGACTAATTTCAGAAATATAGCTGAAGAGCCTGGCGTTGCCCGGGCATAGCAACGTGTGAATGTGAACTTATACACAGCCTCCACCTGCAGCACCTCATTCTTCTCTATAGACAGCCTCATTCATACTGCAGCAGCACCTCACTTCTTTCACAGCTCTCATTTTCCCCCTCACAGCTTTAATTTTTCCCCCTCACTCCTCTCATTTCCCCCTCACACCTGTCATTTTGACCTAACACCTGTCATTTTACAATCACTCCACTGTTTTCCCCTCACTCCTCTCATTTTCCCCTCACTCCTCTCATTTTCCACTCACACCTCTTCATTTTCACCTCACACCTCTCATTTTCCCCTCACTCCTCTCTCATTTTCCCCTCACTCCTCTCTCATCTTCCCCTCACTCCCCTCTCATTTTCCCCTCACTCTTCTCTCATTTTCCCCTCACTCCAATATTTTCCCCTCTCCTCTCATTTTCCACTCACACCTCTTCATTTTCACCTCACTCCTCTTATTTTCCCCTCACTCCTCTTATTTTCCCTTCACTCCTCTCATTTTCCCCTCACTCCTCTCATTTCCCCTCACTCCTCTCATTTTCCCCTCACTCCTCTCATTTTCCCCTCACTCCTCTCATTTCCCCTCACTCCTCTCATTTTCCCCTCACTCCTCTCATTTTCCCCTCCTCTCATTTTCCCCTCCTCTCTTCCCCTCACACGTGCACTGCAACTTCCTGTTATGAGCACAGAGGTGTAATACATGAGGCTCCTCCCTTTCCCTTGAAGTCATGCCTCACAGGAGCAACTCCATTCTAGACACGACGGAGATAGATGTGGCCTGTGCCTGCCGCGCACTGATACTCTGAAGGCGGCGGCCCTGATTGTAGCTTGCAGCGGCTGGGATGTCGCAGCCGGTGAGTTTTGCAGGGTGGCTTTCGAGGTGAATGTGTCTCCGCCAGTGTGCGCTAACAACGTGGGCCATGTGAACGGGGCTTTACGTGTGGGGTGAGTGTGGCTATGTGGCGTCGCTGTGGCTTGATACACACATCCACACACACTCAGCTTTATATAGATAGATAGATTCTAGGTTTTCCTCAGGAAGGCCAACAATTAAACATGAGCAGAAAAGGGAGTCTTTTTTTGGGAAGGGGATATCCCCTCAATGTTGGCACATCATTTGGGAAAAGGCGGCCAAGTCCTCCATTTGCACTTTTTTATAAAGAAAATCAGTACAAAATACTGATGTTCTGGTATCACACGCCTGACCACCTCTACAGATTGAACCCTCTACTTTCAAACCTGTGCTGGCGTCGTGGCTCTGAAGTGGGCACTTAATACCATATTTTTTGGTCTTGTCCAGGTTTTTGGGATGAAGTGAGAGTTTTAATTAGCAGGGTTCTTTACATCGAGGTGGGGCTTGACCTGATTATATATTTGTTACATGTTTCCCCTAAGGAGATGGGAAATAACTCAGCCAAGCTATTGCTACATATCCTTACAGCGGCGAGATGTTTGATCGCCCTTCACTGGAAGCAGACCTTTCCTCCTTCCCACCAGCATTTACTGTGTAGAATAAATGACAATCGTAGGATGGAATATATGACGGCTCTTTTGAGAGCGAGAGTGGATGGATTTGATTCCGTTTGGGCTCAGAGAAATGGTTAGGCTTTCATCCTTTTTGGAACCTGTATTCCTCCCATTCCCTTCCGTATTTGTGTGTGTCCTGTCCTTTTGTCCGTCTATGTGAGGTACACTTATACATTATCCAAGATAATTTTCTTATGTTATTTTTCTGTACACAGTGAAAGATCTGGGAATATAGGTACCTAAATGTGCTTGGAAAATTTGTATTCAAAGCTTCATTTTACAACTGGGTAGTCTACCATTAGAGGAAGTATTCCCCTTTATTGTATCTCATATTACTCTGTCTTTGTAACCTTTCTAATCTTCTCTTTATTACTTTTTATATGATGTTTTTGAATGTAATTGGCTGGACTCGCGTCCATTTGTTAAAAGTTTGTAAAACTTTCATAAAAATTTTCAGTTAACCCCTTCATGACCCAGCCTATTTTGGCCTTAATGACCTTGCCGTTTTTTGCAATTCTGACCAGTGTCCCTTTATGAGGTAATAACTCAGGAACGCTTCAACGGATCCTAGCGGTTCGGAGATTGTTTTTTCGTGACATATTGGGCTTCATGTTAGTGGTAAATTTAGGTCGATAATTTCTGAGTTTATTTGTGAAAAAAACGGAAATTTGGCGAAAATTTTGAAAATTTCGCAATTTTCACATTTTGAATTTTTATTCTGTTAAACCAGAGAGTTATGTCACACAAAATAGTTAATAAATAACATTTCCCACATGTCTACTTTACATCAGCACAATTTTGGAAACAAATTTTTTTTTGCTAGGAAGTTATAAGGGTTAAAATTTGACCAGTGATTTCTCATTTTTACAACAAAATTTACAAAACCATTTTTTTTAGGGACCACCTCACATTTGAAGTCAGTTTGAGGGTTCTATATGGCTGAAAATGCCCAAAAGTGACACCATTCTAAAAACTGCACCCCTCAAGGTGCTCAAAACCACATTCAAGAAGTTTATTAACCCTTCAGGTGTTTCACAGCAGCAGAAGCAACATGGAAGTAAAAAATGAACATTTAACTTTTTAGTCACAAAAATGATCTTTTAGCGAAAATTTTTTTATTTTCCCAAGGGTAAAAGGAGAAACTGGACCACGAACGTTGTTGTTCAATTTGTCCTGAGTACGCTGATACCTCATATGTGGGGGTAAACCACTGTTTGGGCGCACGGCAGGGCTTGGAAGGGAAGGAGCGCCATTTGACTTTTTCAATGAAAAATTGGCTCCAATCTTTAGCGGATACCATGTCGCGTTTGGAGAGCCCCCGTGTGCCTAAACATTGGAGCTCCCCCACAAGTGACCCCATTTTGGAAACTAGACCCCCCAAGGAACTTATCTAGAAGCATAGTGAGCACTTTAAACCCTCAGGTGCTTCACAAATTGATCCGTAAAAATGAAAAAGTACTTTTTTTTCACACAATTTCTTTTAGCCTCAATTTTTTCATTTTCACATGGGCAACAGGATAAAATGGATCCTAAAATTTATTGGGCAATTTCTCCTGAGTACACTGATACCTCACATGTGGGGGTAAACCACTGTTTGGGCACACGGCAGGGCTCGGAAGGGAAGGAGCGCCATTTGACTTTTTGAATGAAAAATTAGCTCCAATCGTTAGTGGACACCATGTCGTGTTTGGAGAGCCCCTGTGTGCCTAAACATTGGAGCTCCCCTACAAGTGACCCCATTTTGGAAACTAGACCCCCCCAAGGAACTTATCTAGATGTGTGGTGAGCACTTTGAACCCCCAAGTGCTTCACAGAAGTTTATAACGCAGAGCCGTGAAAATAATAAATGTGTTTCCTTTCCTCAAAAATATTTTTTTAGCCCAGAATTTTTTATTTTTGCAAGGGTAACAAGAGAAATTTGACCCCAAAAGTTGTTGTCCAGTTTCTCCTGAGTACGCTGATACCCCATATGTGGGGGTAAACCACGGTTTGGGCACATGCCGGGGCTCGGAAGGGAAGTAGTGACGTTTTGGAATGCAGACTTTGATGGAATGGTCTGCGGGCATCATGTTACGTTTGCAGAGCCCCTGATATGCCTAAACAGTAGAAACCCCCCACAAGTGACCCCATTTTGGAAACTAGACCCCCCCAAGGAACTTATCTAGATGTGTGGTGAGCACGTTCAACCCCCAAGTGCTTCACAGAAGTTTACAACGCAGAGCCGTGAAAATAAAAAATCATTTTTCTTTCCTCAAAAAAGATGTTTTAGCAAGCAATTTTTTATTTTCACAAGGGTAACAGGAGAAATTGGACCCCAATATTTGTTGCCCAGTTTGTTGTGAGTACGCTGATACCCCATATGTGGGGGTAAACCACTGTTTGGGCACACGTCAGGGCTCGGAAGGGAAGTAGTGACATTTGAAATGCAGACTTTGATGGAATGGTCTGCGGGCGTCACATTGCATTTGCAGAGCCCCTGATGTGCCTAAACAGTAGAAACACCCCACAAGTGACCCCATTTTGGAAACTAGACCCCCCAAGGAACTTATCTAGATGTGTGATGAGCACGTTCAACCCCCAAGTGCTTCACAGAAGTTTACAACGCAGAGCCGTGAAAATAAAAAATCATTTTTCTTTCCTCAAAAAAGATGTTTTAGCAAGCAAGTTTTTATTTTTGCAAGGGTAACAGGAGAAATTGGACCCCAACAGTTGTTGCCCAGTTTGTCCTGAGTATGCTGGTACCCCAAATGTGGGGGTAAACCACTGTTTGGGCGCACGTCGGGGCTTGGAAGGGAGGGAGCACCATTTGACTTTTTGAACGCAAGATTGGCTGGAATCAATGGTGGCGCCATGTTGCGTTTGGAGACCCCTGATGTGCCTAAACAGTGGAAACCCCTCAATTCTAACTTCAACACACCCCTAATCCCAACTGTAGCCATAACCCTAATCACAACCCTAACCCCAACACACCCCTAACCACAACCCTAACCCCAACACACCCGTAACCCTAATTCCAACCGTAACCCTAATCCTAACCCTAATCCCAACCCTAGCCCTAATCCCAACCCTAACCACAACTGTAACCCCAACACACCCCTAAACCTATCCGTAACCCTAACCACAAGCCTAATCTTAACCCTATTTCCAACCCTAGCCCTAATTGCAACCCTAACTCTAAGGCTATGTGCCCATGTTGCAGATTCGTGTGAGATTTTTCCGCACGATTTTTGAAAAATCTGCAGGTAAAAGGCACTGCGTTTTACCTGCGGATTTACAGCAGATTTCCGGTGTTTTTTTGTGCGGATTTCACCTGCGGATTCCTATTGAGGAACAGGTGTAAAACGCTGTGGAATCCGCACAAAGAATTGACATGCTGCGGAAAATACAATGCAGCGTTTCTGCACGGAATTTTCCGCACCATGGGCACAGCGGATTTGGTTTTCCATAGGTGTACATGGTACTGTAAACCTGATGGAAAACTGCTACGAATTCACAGCGGCCAATCCGCTGCGGATCCGCGGCCAATCCGCTGCGGATCCGCGGCCAATCCGCTGCGGATCCGCAGCCAAATCCGCACTGTGTGCACATGCCATAACCCTAACCCTACCCCTACCCCTAGTTCTAACCCTAGTTCTAACCCTAACCCTAGTGGAAAAAGAAAAAATATTTTCTTTATTTTATTATTGTCCCTACCTATGGGGGTGATAAAGGGGGGGGGTTATTTATTATTTTTTTATTTTGATCGCTGTGATAGAACCTACCACAGCGATCAAAATGTACTTGTAACGAATCTGCCGGCCGGCAGATTCAGCGGGCGCACTGAGCATGCGCCCGCTATTTTGGAAGATGGCGGCGCCCATGGAGAAGACGGACCGACACCGGGAGAAAACTGACAGGTTGGTCACACTTGTCAAACATAGTGTTTGACAAGTGTGACCAACTTTTTACTATAGATGCTGCCTATGCAGCATCTATAGTAAAAGCTAGAATGTTTAAAAATAATAAAAAAAATTAAAAAAATGGTTATACTCACCTGCAAACAGCTGATCTCCTCAGCGGCGTCCGTTCCTATAGATGGTGCGTGCAGGACCTTCGGTGACGTCACGGTCACGTGAGCGGTCACATGAGCGGTCTCGCGACCAATCACAAGACCGCAACGTCATCGCAGGTCCTTCACACAGAGCAACTATAGGAACGGAAGAGAGAGCATGCAGCGCTGAGAGGCGGGAACACTTCGGGGGCCATCAGAGTGTGAGTATATGACTATTTTTTATTTTAATTCTTTTTTTTTTTTACCAATTATATGGTGCCCAGTCCGTGGAGGAGAGTCTCCTCTCCTCCACCCTGGGTACCAACCGCACATGATCTGCTTACTTCCCGCATGGTGTGCACAGCCCCGTGCGGGAAGTAAGCAGATCAATGCACTCTTAGGTGTGCGGAATCCCCGCAATTCCGCATTTTTAATGAACATGTTGCTTTTTTTTCCGCGATGCGATTTTTTTCGCAGAAAAAATGCAACATTTGCACAAGAAATGCGGAACACACTGTAAATAATAGGAGGCATATGTAAGCGTTTTTTTCGCGTTTTTATCACGTTTTTATAGCGAAAAAACGCGAAAAATACTGAACGTGTGCACATGGCCTAAGGAAATACAGTTTTGGGGATACATTTTTGAGAGGGATAGGTATATTATATATGAAACCCAGGGCACGTATAGTTGTGAATAATGCCATTTCTGAGCCTTTTTCCCTATATAGGGGAACTCGTCAGGGATGTCCTCTATCCCCGGCTCTTTTCGCCTTGGCAATAGAGGCTTTGACAATACGCATAAGGCCCTCCAATGACATTAAGGGAATAAATATTGCGGGTTGAGTGGATACCATTGGTCTTTATGCTGACGATATGGTGATATTTATGGACAAAGTAGAGGAAACGTTACCAGAAGTGATAGCGACTATAGATAAATTTAGTAAATTCTCTGGTCTTTATATAAACTGGGATAAATCTGCTTTGTTCCCTCTCTCACATACTCCGACACCCTGCCTTGAAACTCTCTCGTCGCTACCCATTGTTTCCAGTTTCAAATATCTAGGTATCCACATGTCTCAACATAGTCAATTAGATCTACAACTTAATATCTATCCACTATTAGATTTGGTCAAAACTAAATTTGCAACCTGGAATAAACTCCCGCTCTGTCGCCGGCCGTATTAACCTAATAAAAATTATATTGCTCCCCAAACTTAGCTACTGCCTTCAACATAGTGCCGTGCCCATACCCAAACACTTCTTCGCGAGTTTAAATTCCCTGGTTACATCCTTTATATGGGGGAAAACTAGACCCAAACTTAAATTATCTGCACTACAGAGGCCGAAGCAGGGGGGCGGGGCGGCTCTGCCGGATTTCTACTTATATTATCTCGCCGGTCAGGCTAAGGCGATAAATAAATGGATGCCCAGTAATTCCCTGCCTAACTCTGAGAGCCATCCACTCCACTCTGCCTGGGTTGATTGTCCACTGGGGTTTCTGAAACTAGAGAAAGTTAATGCTCCTCGTTTGCTGCCTTTACTCCGGCTGGCACGATTAATATGGAGGCAAATTAAAAAGTCATTAGATTTGTAGATGTAGTAGTTGAAAGGCCCCTGTGGAATAATAGTTACTTTCCGGGATCATTGAGCCACCCATCCACTGATTTTTGGATTTCGTATGGTGTTCTTTCGGTGGGAGATGTATATAACCAAGGGATCTTTGTATCCTTCGAACAACTACAGAACACTCACAATATTCCAAGATCTCAGTTCTTCCGTTATCTGCAGCTAAGATCAGCCTTTCAATCACACATGCGGAATATGGGTGCGGATCGAGCCATCTCATCTTTACCTTTGATAGGTATTCTCAACTCACAGGGTCCTCAAGGACTTATTTCCTCCCTATATACTTATCAGTTGTCCATGGGAGTTGGGTCTACTGTAAACTCTATCAAGGGGAAGTGGGAGGGACTTCTTCCTGATGTATCGGGAGAAGAGTGGGAGGATATTCTGGAATCCCCTACTAAAGTCTCTCCTTCAATTAAATATGAAATGACTCAGTTGTATATCATATATCAGTCTTATCTGACCCCGGTGCGACTTTTTAAAATGGTCCGCCTCCGTTCGTCAGATTGCTTGAGGTGCCACTCAAGTGATGCAGATTTCATTCATATGATTTGCAAGTGCCCTGTTATTCTTCATTATTGGAAGGAGGTGACGACATTATTAACATCCTTATTACTGATTCCCGTCCCACTTGAACCACGGATTTGCTTGTTTGGGGTGTGGGATGCAGAGGCTTGGGATCACTGTACCGGAATATTTCTGCGAGAGGCACTTTTTCTGGCACGGAAGGTGTTAGCATTACGATGGATGGGTGGTTCCTGCCCATCTCTCAGAGCCTGGGTTGATCTCGTGAATTCGATCTTCCCGTATGAACGTACACTATATCAAAATAGAGGATGTCCAGGTAAATTCGAGAAGATCTGGGGTAGATGGAACTCCTCTTATAATACTTTATAATCCCCATTAACTTGACAATTATGCAAGAGTTGGGCTCGTGGTTTGGGGGCATCACTTAAAGGGTGAAATCTGTATGGAACTTCCTTCCTTTTTTTGGCGGCATGCTATTAACCCCTTCCCGACATGTGACGGAATAGTACGTCACATGTCGGGACCCCCGCTTTGATGTGCGCTCCGGCGGTGAGCGCACATCAAAGTCGCGACATGTCAGCTGTTTTTTACAGCTGACATGTGCGCGCAATAGCGGCGGGTGAAATCGCGATCACCCGCCGCTATTAACTAGTTAAATGCCGCTGTCAATCTCAGACAGCGGCATTTAACTACCGCATCCGGCCGTGCGGCCGGATATGAGCGCATCGCCGACCCCCGTCACATGATCGGGGGTCGGCGATGTGTCAGGAAGGTAACCATAGAGGTCCTGGAGACCTGTATGGTTACTGATCGCCGGTGGCTGTGAGCGCCACCCTGTGGTCGGCGCTCACAGCACACCTGCATTTTAGCTACATAACAGCGATCTGATGATCGCTGTTATGTAGCAGAGCCGATCGGGCTGTGCCTGCTTCTAGCCTCCCATGGAGGCTATAGAAGCATGGTAAAAGTTAAAAAAAACTTAAAAAAAAAAAGTTAAAAAAAATGTGAAAAAAATAAAAAAAATATAAAAGTTTAAATCACCCCCCTTTCTCCTACGCCTCATTGGGGGACACAGGACCATGGGTGTATGCTTGCTGCCACTAGGAGGACACTAAGTAGATAGAAAGATTAACTCCTCCTCTGCAGTATACACCCCATCACTGGATACAATTTCAACCAGTTCTTGCTTAGTGTCTTAGGAGGCACTTGGGTCTTTTTTCCAGACCCCAACTTTATTTATTTTGATTTTTCATTTTGAATTTTCTGTAAATTTTTAATTTTTTATTTAACGGAGTGAAGGGGGCGACGGGTCCTTTTTTTCATAAGGTCCGCTCTCCCCCGAACCAACAACAGGCGAGCACGGCGAGTATACCTCCCCGTCCCTCTCCTGCGACGTATGGCGCACAAAAGGTTTGCGCCAGGGCAACGGTTCCTATACGGTCCCGCTTTCCCCCAATCCCCTCCAGGACCCTGCTTTACAGCAATGTAAGAAGAATGCAGTCCGGAGGGGATATTGTGCCGCAGTCCCCTCTGCTCATGGCATCACTGCAGCGTGATGCAAGGGGCCTCTCCATCCCCATCCTGGGTGCATGGATTGAGTGCACATCTTCACAGAGGTGTCCGCTGTGAGAACCGGGACAAGGGGCTGTAAGTACCTTCAGGGGACCCCCCCTGCTCCTTCTTAGCGGTAGCGTTGCGGTCCGGGTCCCCAGGGAGAGGCACCGCCGACCGGAGGTCGGTGGTGCTCGGCGGCGCTACGTCGCGGCCGCCGCCGCACATTCGTCGGCAGGCCCTAAAAATTTAGTCCCCGGCTTCTTCAGCCGGAGTAGGCCGCAGGGGAAAAATCTCCTCCCACGGCCGTAGCTCCGCCCCCTACACCGGCGCTTCTCGTCTGGGACGAGAAGCGCTCTCCAAATCTCGGGGGCCATATTCTCACTCTCTCTCTGTACGGAGCCCACGCTTCTGCAGCGCTCAAAGGAGAATTCCTGCAACAGAACCGCCATCTCTCTCTGGGGACACAGAAAGGACCGTGGGTAAGCTGCTTCAAGAAAGCTTAACCCCTTCCCTGCGCATACTGCCCGCTCTGTCCCCAAGGCACTATGTCTCAATCTAAGGAGACAAAAAAGGGTAACAAGAAGCATACAATGTTTTTCACTGTATGTGCCACTTGCAATGCGGCCCTGCCCCGAGCCCACACTAACCCTTTGTGTGTAGACTGCGTCTCACCCTCTGTGCAGCCGCCCCCTGCCGACGCCGGTACCGTCGCCGATGCCGCTCCCGTTGATCCGGTAGAGCCTAGCCCCCCTGAGTGGGCAACCTCTCTGTCACGATCTGTGGCTTCCCTAGCCAGGGCAATTGACTCCCTCCGGGGCCCCCCTCCAGGTCGGACCGTGGAGGATTCAGACGACGATATGGATTCGTCTACCAGCAGGGGGCGTAACCGGTCACTTTCCACCCGGGGCTCTAAAAAACGTGTTCGCGTTTCATCCCCTGACCATCAGCTAGCGGGCCCTTCAGTACCCGCAAGCTCTGCTTCTCGGTCCCCTTCTCCTAAATCGGATGACTCTGAATATGAGTCCGACATTTCCTACGTTCAGGAACCCCCCTCCTCCCAGGAGTCTCTCGACTCTCTCATTGAGGCGGTAAATCAGACCCTGAAGGTGACTGAAGACTCCGCATCGGAACCCGAATACGCGGTGTCTTTCAAAAAAACTAAACGGGTTAAAAAGGTTTTTGTCACTCACCCTCACTTCAAGGAGGTTGTACAAAAACATAGGGATCGTCCAGATAAACGCTTCATAGGTCAAAAGTTCATAGAGGCCAAATACCCCTTTTCTCGGGAATTAGTCAAAGACTGGCTACAGTCTCCCTCGGTGGACCCTGCTGTGTCACACCTCGCGTCCAAGACCATCCTGTCTCTTTCGGACGGTTCCTCAGTTAAGAATCCCTCTGATCGCCAGATTGATCATCTGGCTCGTTCCGCCTTCGAGGCCACAGGAGCGTCTCTCTTCCCATCCTTCGCCGCCTCCTGGGTGGCTAAGGCTATGGTCTCTTGGACTGAGACTCTGTCCTCTAACATCCAAGCCAGTGATTTACCTCCAGAAGCCAGCATCCTGGTTAACCAGATAGTGCAGGCCGGAGACTTCATAGTCAATGCCTCTATGGACGCAGCTAATTGCGCTGCACAGGCAGCCGCCAATGCAATCTCCATCAGGAGAGCCCTGTGGCTCAGGGATTGGCGAGCAGATTCGGCTTCTAAACGTTCTCTAACAGCCCTGCCTTACCAGGCTGGTCGGTTATTTGGAGAAAAATTGGACCAAATGATTTCGGATGCTACCGGAGGGAAAAGTAAATTTCTCCCCCAGCAAAAGCCTACCCGGCCCTTTCGGTACCAGCAGCAACCTCCATTTCGGCCGTTTCGGCCCAATACCAACTGGTCTTCCTCATCTCCTACCCCCGCATCAGGCCGAGGTTCGCGCGGTGGCCGAGGCACCCAGGTCTCTTACAGACCTAATCGTAACTGGAGACCCAGGCCTAAACCTCCCGGATCTAAGGGATCAGCATCCCAGGGATCCTCCGCCCAATGACTCCTTGCACCATCCGGTGGACTCCGACAAAGTAGGCGGACGTCTACTTTTGTTCCATCAAACCTGGCTCTCAGTCGTTTCCGACGAGTGGGTCAGAGATCTGGTGTCCACCGGATACAAAATAGAATTTTCCTCCTTCCCCCCTACACGCTTCTTCCAATCTTGCCCTCAAAGGTCAAAGACCACGGCATTTCTCCAGGCAATACGGGCACTACAAAGGGACGGAGTCATCATTCCGGTCCCCCTAGAACAAAGATTCAAGGGTTTCTATTCGAATCTGTTCGTGGTCCCAAAGAAGGACGGATCACTTCGTCCGATCCTAGACCTGAAGCTACTAAACAGATTCATAAAAATCAGACACTTCAGGATGGAATCCCTCCGTTCTGTGGTCGCGTCTATGGAAAAGGGAGAATTCCTGGCATCCATAGACATCAAGGATGCCTACCTGCACATACCGATTTTCCCTCCGCATCAGCAGTTCCTTCGCTTCGCCTTTTGCGGGGAACACTTCCAATTTGTGGCCTTGCCCTTCGGTCTCGCCACCGCCCCCAGAGTTTTTACGAAGGTCATGGCGGCTGCCATGGCCATTCTTCATTCCAGGGGAGTGGTGGTAATTCCGTACTTGGACGACCTCCTAATAAAGGGTCCTTCCTACCCGGCGTGCGAAGAGTCCGTCGTTCTCACGGTGGATACTCTTTCTCGTCTGGGATGGAAGATAAATTTCGAAAAATCTTCTCCAATTCCGGCTCAACAAATCTCCTTCCTGGGGATGATACTAGACACTTCCCGCGGTCTGGTCATACTCCCTCAAGACAAGGTTTTGGCCTTGCAGCAGGGAGCCCAGCGTCTTTCTCGCCCAGTATCCCACTCCATTCGCGCCAGCATGCGAGTTCTCGGACAGATGGTAGCGGCCATGGAAGCGGTTCCATTTGCGCAGTTTCACCTCCGTCCTCTGCAACATGCACTTTTGTCGGCTTGGGACGGCAAACCGTCCTCCCTCGATCGCCGATTTATCCTGTCCCCTCGGGTCAGGAAGACCCTAAGGTGGTGGACGCTGAAGTCCTCCCTAACTCAGGGAAGGTCCTTTCTCCCAGTACGATGGCTGGTGGTGACCACCGATGCCAGTCTCATAGGCTGGGGAGCGGTCTTCAACCATCACACAGCCCAGGGGCGGTGGTCCGCTCAAGAGTCTCGCCTTGCCATCAACATCCTCGAGATTCGAGCTATCAGGCTAGCACTGTACCAGTTTCACCGTCTTCTGGCAGGTCATCCAGTCAGAATCCAGTCCGACAACGCCACGGCCGTGGCGTATATCAACCGTCAGGGCGGAACCCGCAGCAGGACGGCCATGCTCGAGGTGTCTCACATCCTCCATTGGGCGGAGTCGAACCATTCGACCATATCGGCGATCCACATTCCAGGTGTGGAAAATTGGGCGGCGGACTACCTCAGCCGCCAGGGCATCGCCTCCGGAGAATGGTCCCTCCACCCGGAGGTCTTCCAGCAGATTTGCCATCGCTGGGGGACTCCGGATGTGGATCTCATGGCTTCCAGGATGAACAACAAGGTTCCTCAGTTCCTTGCTCGGTCCCTCGACCCACGGGCCCTCGGAGTGGACGCCCTGGTCCTGCCTTGGCGCCAATTCCGACTCCCGTACATTTTTCCTCCTCTTCCCCTACTACCGAGGGTCATCAAAAAGATCAGGGCAGAGGGGGTACCAGTGATTCTCGTCGCGCCAGACTGGCCGCGTCGGGCATGGTACGCCGAAATGGTTCAGCTGGTAACCGACGTCCCTTGGCGTCTTCCAGATCGCGCGGATCTTCTTTCACAGGGCCCAATTTACCATCAGAACTCAGGGGCCCTGTCTTTGACGGCCTGGCTGTTGAGTCCTGGATTCTAGGCCAAGCGGGTTTCTCTCCCAGGGTGTCCTCCACCATGATCAGAGCTAGGAAACCTGTTTCCATGCGTGCTTATCACCGTACCTGGCGAATTTTTTTCTCATGGTGCGAGGCACAGGGACGGTCCCCTCTAGTGTTTTCTGTTCCTTCCATACTGGAGTTTCTTCAGTCCGGACTAGAGTCGGGACTTGCCCTTAGCTCCCTAAAGGGTCAGGTTTCGGCATTGTCAGTTCTTTTCCAGCGGAAGATTGCCAATAGGTTGCCGGTGAAAACTTTTTTCCAGGGAGTCTCCCGTGTGGCGCCTCCCTACAGGTCACCCTTAGATCCGTGGGATCTCAACTTAGTTCTCGGAGCACTTCAGGAGGCTCCCTTCGAACCGCTGCAGGACGTTTCCTTAACCCTCCTTTCTTGGAAGGTAGTCTTCCTGGTGGCCGTCACGTCCATCAGACGGGTCTCGGAGTTGGCTGCGCTCTCTTGCCGCCCTCCCTTCCTAATTTTTCATCCGGACAAGGCGGTATTGAGGACCTCTCCCACCTTTTTGCCCAAGGTCGTCTCCTCTTTCCACCTAAATGAGGAGATTGTTTTACCTTCGTTCTGCCCGACACCTGTCCATCGCATCGAGAAGGCTCTACACACTCTTGATGTGGTGAGAGCTCTTCGTCGGTACGTCTCGAGGACGGCTCCCTTTCGTACGTCAGACGTCCTGTTCGTACTTCCAGAGGGGCCCAGGAGGGGTTCTCCTGCTTCAAAAGCCACTCTAGCAAAATGGATTCGGTCAGCCATTCAAGAATCCTATCGTGTCAAGGGTGTGTCTATCCCAGCTGGGATCAAGGCTCATTCTACTCGGTCGGTGGGCGCCTCGTGGGCCATTCGGCATCAGGCGTCGGCACAACAGGTCTGCAAGGCTGCGACGTGGTCCAGTTTGCACACCTTTACCAAGCATTACCACATTCATTCTATTTCTTCCGCAGACGCCGCCCTTGGCAGGCGTATTCTGCAAGCGGCAGTTCCTTAAGCCGTAAGCCAGTGGTACATGGGGTATTAGCATATTGCTCCCCACCCAGGGACTGCTTTTGTACGTCCCATGGTCCTGTGTCCCCCAATGAGGCGTAGGAGAAAAGGAGATTTTTGTTTACTTACCGTAAAATCTTTTTCTCCGAGCCATTCATTGGGGGACACAGCACCCACCCTGTTAGCCTGTTTTGGCTTGTTGTTACTTCTTGGTTTTGACATAGTTGTCTTTGTTCATGCTCCTACTGCTTTACTACCGAACTGGTTGAAATTGTATCCAGTGATGGGGTGTATACTGCAGAGGAGGAGTTAATCTTTCTATCTACTTAGTGTCCTCCTAGTGGCAGCAAGCATACACCCATGGTCCTGTGTCCCCCAATGAATGGCTCGGAGAAAAAGATTTTACGGTAAGTAAACAAAAATCTCCTTTTCGCCCCAATCAAAATAAATCAATAAAAAAAACCCAACCTACACATATTTGGTATCGCCGCGTTCAGAATCGCCCGATCTATCAATAAAAAAAAAGCATTAACCTGATCGCTAAACGGCGTAATGAAAAAAAAATCGAAACGCCAGATTTACGTTTTTTTGGTCGCCACGACATTGCATTAAAATGCAATAACGGGCGATCAAAAGAACGTATCTGCACCAAAATGCTATCATTAAAAATGCCAGCTCGGCACGCAAAAAATAAGCCCTCACCCGACCCCAGATCACGAAAAATGGAGACGCTACGGGTATCGGAAAATGGCGCAATTTTATTTATTTTTTTGCAAAGTTTGGAATTTTTTTTCACCACTTAGGTAAAAAAGAACCTAGTCATGTTAGGTGTCTATGAACTCGTACTGACCTGGAGAATCATAATGGCAGGTCAGTTTTAGCATTTAGTGAACCTAGCAAAATAGGCAAGCAAAAAACAAGTGTGGGATTGCACTTTTTTTGCAATTTCACTGCACTTGGAATTTTTTTACCGTTTTCTAGTACACGACATGGTAAAACCAATGATGTCGTTCAAAAGTACAACTCGTCCCGCAAAAAATAAGCCCTCACATGGCCAAATTGACAGAAAAATAAAAAAGTTATGGCTCTGGGAAGGAGGGGAGCGAAAAACGAAAACTGAAAAACGGAAAAAGCTCCGGGGGTGAAGGGGTTAAAAGTTAATGTAGTTAATGTTATAGGTGATTTATAAGACATCAGTGATTCAACGTGCACAGTTTGTCACTTTTGTAATATTTTAGATATGATGATACATTGTAACCATCTGTATTCCATATTGTAATTGATAACAAATGCAAACTTGTGTATTGTATAGTTTATTCTGAATTAATAAACGAATTTAAAAAAAAAAAAAAAATTATGTTTCAGGATTCCCTTAGTATTTGCACAGGTGATGGAACAGTGGCATAACTATAATAGTTGCAGACCACTCGGCCCCTGCCTGTGAGTCCAGGGGGTCAGGTGCAAGCGCTGGAATTAGCCCCCCTAGCATCACACTTCCTTCAGACCGCACACTCCAGAGACCAAAGCAGTGGAGGAACAGATGTTTTTTAATATAAATTAATGAGTACATTGTAGGGGCCATTATACTGTTTGGAGCTCTATGTGGTGGCTATTATACAGTTTGACGAGCTGTATGGGGAGCTGTTATATTGTTTGGAGGGCTATGGAAGGGGCCGCTGTACTGTATGTGGGCCATTATACAGTGTGTGAGTCCATCATATTGTGTAGGGTGCCTCAATGTGTGGGAGGATGGTGTCACCACATCCTACTGTGTGTGGGGGTCACTTTGGGGGCATGATATAGTGTTAATTTCACTGTAAGGATATCATACTTTGTGGTGTGGGTGTGAGTACTGTAGGGTCATACTGTGCATGTATGGGTATCATACTGTGTTTGTGGGTCAGTTTTTCTAGCATCATACAATATGGGGGAAATGAAAGGGGTATCTTAGTGCATGGTAACACTAAGGGTCTTCAATAGGAGCAGATTTTTTTTGTAAGGGCTGCAAAATTGTGAGATGTCACCCTGCCAAATATATATTTATTTTGTGGGAGATTCCAATTAGTATTGCACAGGTGAAAGACACTGGGGCAATTTCTGATGCCTTGTTAATATCTCCATCACAGTACATAGAAATCATGAAGCTCTATAGCAAAAGTCCAGGTCATTACGAGTTCACAAACACCAAACATGTATAGGTTCTTTTTTATTTAAGTGGTGTAAAACAAATTCACACTTTGGAAAAAAAAAAAGGCGCCATTATCCATGAATTGGAGGGTTTCCATTTTTTGTGATTTGGGGCTGTGTGAGGGCTTATTTTTTGCCCACAAATCTGACGTTTTTATTAATACCATTTTGGTGTAGATACAATATTTTGATCACCCGTTATTGCATTTTATTGCAATGTAGCGGCGACGAAAAAAACTTAATTCTGGCGGTTTGACTTTTTTTCTCATTACAATTTAGCATTTATTATTTATTATTATAGCGCCATTTATTTACATGTGAGGTGGGGAATACATAATAAAAATAAGTACAATAATCTTACACAATAAAAGTCACAACTGGTACAGGAGGAGAGAGGACCCTGCCCGCGAGGGCTCACAATGTACAAGGGATGGGTGAGAATACAGTAGGCGAGGGTAGAGCTGGTCGTGCAGCGGTTTGGTCGATTGGTGGTTACTGCAGGTTGTAGGCTTGTCGGAAGAGGTGGGTCTTCAGGTTCTTTTTGAAGGTTCCCATGGTAGGCGAGAGTCTTATATGTTGGGGTAGAGAGTTCCAGAGGAGGGGTGATGCGCGAGAGAAATCTTGTATGCGATTGTGGGAAGAGGAGATAAGAGGGGAGTAGTGAAGAAGATCTTGTGAGGATCGGAGGTTGCGTGCTGGAAAGTACCAAGAGACGAGGTCACAGATGTATGGAGGAGCAATCAGGTTCATTCTTTTTTTTATATTGATGTCGGGTGATCCTGAACGCAGCAATAACAAATATGTGTATGTTTAATTTTTTTTTATTGTTTTATTTTGAGTGGGGTGATTTGAACTATTATATATTTTTTTAATTTTTAAAAAGTTTTTTTAAGGTTTTGCATGCTTTAATAGTCTCCATGGGAGACTACAAGCCGCAGTTGTCCGATCGGCCCTGCTACGTACAGGCGATGATCAGATCGCCTGTATGTAGCAGAAATGCTCACTTGCTATGACAACCATCGAAGTCTGCTGGAGACCTCTGGTTGTCATGTCAACCCATCGGTGACCTGCGATCATGTGACAGGGTCACCGATGGGCTGGATTATCGGCGCGCTTCCCGGAAGCGGGAGTTAAATGCTGCTGTCAGATTGACCACGGCATTTAACGGGTTAACAGCTGCAGGTGGATCGAGGCACATTTCAGCTGTTCAAAACGGCTGATGTGCTGGGAAAGATGTGGGCTCTGGCGTAGGCGTATTATTAGGGTATGTACACACATTGCGGATTCTGCAGATAAAATTACCTGCGGGTTTTCTGCGGATTTTGTGCAGATTTTGTGCTGATTTCGCCTGTGTTTTCACATCTGCGGATTCCTATAATGGAATAGGTGTAAAACACTGCGGATTCCACACAAAGAATTGACATGCTGCGGAAAATAAACCGCTGCTTTCTGCACAGAATTTTCCGCAGTATGTGCACAGCAGATTTGGTTTTCCATAGGTTTACATGGTACTGTACAACGCATGGAAAACTGCTGCGGATCCGCAGGGCCAAATCCGCAACGTGTGCCCAACTTCGGAACAGGGTTAAATACCTACAAATTTGTATTTTTTTATGGTTTTTTTTCATTTTTGTCTTCTTTTCAGCTTCCAGATTTTTTTTTTTTATTTTTTTTATTTGTTTCATGTGAGACAAATTGTGATATTATTCAGTAGTGTTTTGGGTTTCAGGTTTTTTTTTTAATTTATTTATCGTCTCACATTTCACACTAAATAACCTGTTGAATAAATTCTCCAGCTATTGCAGTCAGGTGGATACCTAATATGTGTAGTCTCTCTGTTTGTTTTTGGTAAATGTATGTCATGATAAGTATTTTCTATTTAAATTTTAAACTCGTTATCTGGTTAAAATAATAATTGCTTAACACAACAATAACCTTAACTGCATAACTTCATAATGACACATTAGCACTATATGTAGATTATTTGGCTAGGATGCTGGTAAAATACAACCTAGTGCTGTCTATAAATGTCCAACAAGTTTACCAGAAAACAAATGCAATTCTCCCATTTTTAACCCCTTTATCCCATATGACGTACTATCCCGTCGAGGTGACGTGGGACTTAATTCCCAGTGACGGGATAGTACGTCATATGCGATCGGCCGCGCGTCAGCTGACTATCGCAGCTGACATCCGGCACTATGTGCCAGGAGCGGTCACGGACCGCCCCTGGCACATTAACCCCCGGAACACTGCGATCAAACATGATCGCAGTGTTCCAGTGGCATAGGGAAGCGTCTCCTCTCTGCGTGCTTCCCTGAGACCCTTGGAGCAACGCGATGTGATCGTGTTGCTCCGAGGGTCTCCTACCTCCTCCTCCCTGCAGGCCCCGGATCCAATATGGCCACGAGGCTGCTTCCGGGCCCTGCAGGGAGGTGGCTTGCAAGCTCAGGCTGCTGATCTGACACAGTGCTCTGCAAAGTTTCAGATCTACGGTCTGACCCTATAACATGATGCCCGCGCCCCCCGGGAGCCGGTGATAAATGCAGAAGTGGTGCATATGTTTCTATTATACTTTTCCTCTATTTGTTCCACTCCTGGTTTTGGCTTACAAATACTGATGTAAAATACTGACCAAATACTGCTAGTGTGACGGCAGCCTTAGTATGTGACAGCTGCCAATCACAAAATCCGCTAAAAAACGCTCTATAAAAGTAAATCAAACCCCCTTTCATGACCCCCTTAGTTAGGGAAAAATAGTAAAATAAAAAAAAATGTATTTATTTCCATTTTCCCATTAGGGCTAGGGTTGGGGCTCGGGTTGGGGCTCGGGTTAGGGCTACAGTTAGGATTGGAGCTAGGGTTAGAGTTGAGGCTAAAGTTAGGGTTAGGGTTGGGGCTAAAGTTAGGGTTGGGGCTAAAGTTAGGGTTAGTGTTTGGATTACATTTACGGTTGGGTTTAGGGTTAGGGTGTGTCAGGGTTATAGGTGTGGTTAGGGTTATGGTTTGAATTAGGGTTAGGGGTGTGTTGTAGTTAGGGGTGTGGTTAGGGCTGGTATTGGGGTTAGGGGTCTGTTGGGGTTAGGGGTGTGTTTGGGTTAGGGTTTCAGTTAGAATTGGGGGCTTCCACTGTTTATGCACATCAAGGGCTCTCCAAACGCGACATGGCGTCCGATCTCCATTCCAGCCAATTCTGCGTTGAAAAAGTAAAACAGTGCTCCTTCTCTTCTGAGCTCTCCCGTGCGCCCAAACAGGGGTTCACCCTAACATATGGGGTATCAGCGTACTCAGGACAAAAAACAACTTTTGGGGTCCAATTTCTCTTGTTACCCTTGGGAAAATAAAAATTTGGGGGGCTAAAAAAAAAAAAAAAACATTTTTGTGGGAAAAAATTATTTTGTATTTTCACGGCTCTGCGTTATAAACTGTACTGAAGCACTTGGGGGTTCAAAGTTCTCACAAGACATCTAGATGAGTTCCTTGGGGGGTCTAGTTTCCAATATGGAGTCACTTGTGGGGGGTTTCTACTGTTTAGGTACATCAGGGGCTCTGCAAATGCAATGTGACGCCTGCAGACCAATCTTTCTAAGTCTGCATTCCAAATGGTGCTCCTTCCCTTCCAAGCTTCTGCTATGTGCCCAAACGTTGGTTCCCCCCCACTTATGGGGTATCGGCGTACTCAGGACAAATTGGACAACAACTTCTGGTGTCCAATTTCTCCTGTTACCCTTGGGAAAATACAAAACTGGGGGCTAAAAAATAATTTTTGTGGAAAAAAAAATATTTTTTATTTTCACGGCTCTGCGTTATAAACTGTAGTGAAACACTTGGGGGTTCAAAGTTCTCAGAAAACATCTAGATAAGTTCCTTGGGGGGTCTAGTTTCCAATATGTGGTCACTTGTGGGGGGGGTTTCAATGTTTAGGCACATCAGGGGCTCTCCAAACACGACATGGTTCCAGTCAATTTTGCATTGAAAAGTCAAATGGCGCTCCTTCCCTTCTGAGCTCTGCCATGCGCCCAAACCGTGGTTTACCCCCACATGTGGGGTATCAGCGTACTCAGGACAAATTGCACAACAACTTTTGAGGTCCAATTTCTTCTCTTACCCTTGGGAAAATAAAAAATTTGGGGCGAAAAGATCATTTTTGTGAAAAAAAATATGATTTTTTATTTTTACGGCTGCATTATAAACATCTGTGAATCACTTGGTGGGTCAAAGTGCTCACCACACATCTAGATAAGTTCCTTAGGGGGTCTACTTTCCAAAATGATGTCACTTGTGGGGGGTTTCAATGCTTAGGCACATCAGGGGCTCTCCAAACGCAGCATGGCATCCGATCTCAATTCCAGTCAATTTTGCATTGAAAAGTCAAACGGCGCTCCTTCCCTTCCGAGCTCTGCCATGCGCCCAAACAGTGGTTTACCCCCACATATGGGGTATCGGCGTACTCAGGATAAATTGTACAACAACTTTTGGGGTCCATTTTCTCCTGTTACCCTTGGTAAAATAAAAAAAAATTGGAGCTGAAGTAAATTTTTTGTGAAAAAAAGTTAAATGTTCCTTTTTTTAAAAAAAAAACATTCCAAAACACCTGTGAAACAGCTGAAAGGTTAATAAACTTCTTGAATGTGGTTTTGTGCACCTTGAGGGGTGCAGTTTTTAGAATGGTGTCACACTTGGTTATTTTCTATCATATAGACCCCTCAAAATGACTTCAAATGTGATGTGTTCCTTAAAAAAAAATGGTGTTGTAAAAATGAGAAATTGCTGGTCAACTTTTAACCCTTCTAACTCCTTAAGGCTTCTTTCACACTAGCGTCGGGCCGACGTTCCCGACGCTAGCGTTGTCTCCGCCGCACAACGGGGGCAGCGGATGCATTTTTCCAGCGCATCCGCTGCCCCATTGTGAGGTGCGGGGAGGTGGGGGCGGAGTTCCGGCCGCGCATGCGCGGTCGGAAAAAGCGGACCGTCGTGAGCAAAAATCGTTACATGTGGCGTTTTTTGCTCCCGATGGTCCGCCACTGCACAACGCATCCGTCGCACGACGGGTGCGACGTGTGGCAATCCGTCACAATGCGTCGCTTAATGTTAATCAATGGCGAAAAAACACATCCTGCAAACACTTTTGCAGGATGCGTTTTTTCGGCAAAACGACGCATTGTGACGGAATGCAGTTAACGCTAGTGTGAAAGTAGCCTAACAAAAAAAATTTTGGTTCCAAAGTTGTGCTGATGTAAAGTAGACATGTGGGAAATGTTACTTATTAAGTATTTTGTTTGACATAGCTCTGTGATTTAAGGGCATAAAACTTCAAAGTTGGAAAATTGCGAAATTTTCGCCAAATTTCCGGTTTTTTTCACAAATAAACGCAGGTAATATTAAAGAAATTTTACCCCTATCCTGAAGTACAATATGTCACGAGAAATCAGAATCATCAGGATCCGTTGAAGCTTTCCAGAGTTCTAACCTCATAAAGGAACAGTGGTCAGAATTGTAAAAATTGGCCCCTTTCATTAACGTGCAAACCACCCTTGGGGGTTAAGGGGTTAAAGGGAATCTGTCAGTAGGTTCTTGCTACCTCATTTGAGTGCAGCATTTTGTAGGAGAAGAGACCCTGAATCCAACGATGTATGACTTATTTTACTGGGTACAACTGTTCTTAATCAATCAGAGCTTTTAGATTTAGAATGATGCCAAGCTGAGAAAGTTGCCCACACCAGGCTCTGTGTACTGTCTATAGACAGTGAGGTGCTTAGTTACAGGCTAGTCCTGCCATGTTAATCTGTTAGTGATAAATCCTTCACAGTTAGCAAACTAGTCTGCATTTTGTCAAGTGAGAGATCCCTAAATTCTGTGTTTCAGCCTCTATCTCCTGCTGTCTTCAGTTTACATAGCAAAATCCTGCTGATAGATTCCCTTTAAAAACACAACTAAATACATTTTTAGCCAGCTTTACACTGTATGAAAACAATAAGGCCAGAGACACACTAGCGATTTTAAAATCTTTCTTATTTTGTTTCTGCAAAGTCGGATGAGTGTCATGCAAGTTCCATGCGTTTTTCATGCAAGTACATTCCCGATTTTTCACACCTAGCATCCTATTTACATCCGAATGCACTGCGAGCAATTCTCTGTCATTTGTACATCGTTTTCAAATGAAATATTATTCTATGCGCATTTATATATATTTGATAGATAGAGTAAAAGCCGGCAATTCAGCAGCTGTGCACAGTAAAATCACAGCAGGACCCAACAGTACATATAGTATATATACAGGGCTGTATTTAGAGTTTCTGCTGCCCTAGGCATTTTTCGTGCTGCCTCCCCCATTGGTATGACTAATGCAGATACTGTCGGCAGTGACACAGGCTACTTTGACATCAGCAATTTTTGCGATTTGCGGCAGATCCAGCAGTTTTTCTGCATCTGCCACGTAACGGATCACGATTACGTTACGGCAACACTGTGTTCGGCCTCATTCGTTCAGTATGGGACTTGCAGACATGTGCGGCACTTGCCATGATCCGGCTAGCAGTGTTTTTTTGTCTCACCACAAGTGCAAAACTGCAGGTGCCACACATGTCCACAAGTAGCCATCACTACCTGTCCCTGCACCTTGCTAGCTCATCCCCCAACCATCCCTCTGATCTAAAACTACACTATAAAGCTTTAGAAAAAAAAAAATATTAACTGACATATTCCTCTGATAATGAGGGCTACGGAGTAGACTGGGACAGGCAGTCTCTGAGTCTCCAATCTCTCCCCCTCGCTGCTCTTATCACGCCCCGCTGGGCGTTATCATTTTTTCTTTTCTCGCCCCCCATGTTAAAATTCCCGCCTCCTCATAGTATGACGCGCAGCCGGAAGTCCGTTCCGGTCCGGAGAATTGTGGGGGCTTATCAGGTGTACGGGCCAGCTTCAATATGAGCACTGCGCGTGCGCCTGGACCCAGACCGTACAGCCCATACACCCGCAGGGGTATGTTAGGGGCAGCTGGAGAATCCTGCACCTTGGGGTACACAGACTCCAGAGACACCAGCAGCTTTAAAAATGTTTAATCTTTCTAATGGTATTTTAGCAGCAGCTCTTAATCTGATGAATTTGTATGGCATAACTGAGTATAGCTAGGAGAGTCTCCCTTATTATTAAAACATAACTTTTAATACAACACTAAAATCATGGACAAAAAGACACAAAGAAAACCACGTGTATAAAGTGCTCAAGATAAAAAATGGTTGGTCTCACCATTGTAGTAGACATTTTCATAGGAAGGGGAGGGATAGGACTGAAATAATTATCTGACTCCCTGTCGTGCTGCTGTCTCCTGACACTGTGGGAGCCGCGGCTCTGACCGGCGGGGAGGATTTCACCGCCGATCAGAAGCGGTGTTTGCTGCACTGTCATGCATATGACAGCGTGTCAAACACTGTAATGTCGGGTCCGCTCTGCTTGATGACAGGCTGCATGGACGCATCATGCAGCCTGCCATCTGGTGGTAGCAGAGCCGAGTGTGAGGTCACATCCGGCTCTCCTTGACTTTTCAGCATTTTTTCACCATCCATTCAGTCAGTCAATGGGTGAAAAACACTGAAAGAAGTGACATGCTCTATGCCAAAAAAAGCACAAAGTGCTGATCACACAAAAAAACAATGTGTGTGCATGAGATTTCTGAAATCTCATAGGCTTTGCTGGTACTGCAAAAAGCAGCTGAAAATTAGCATAAAAAAGCAGCAAAAAAAACGCAGCAAAAACACCCAGTGTGAACTTACGCTAAAACATTACTAATAAGGCTGTGTTCACATGTTGTATTTTTGCAGGGGTTTTTGCTGCTTTTTTATGCAAGTTTTAAGCTGCGTTTTACAGTATCAGGAAAGTGTGAGATTTCAGAAATCTCATGCACACACTTTGGTTTTATTTCACTGACTGATTTGGAAAACTACTGTTTTTTTAAAAACTGCAACATGTCACTTTCAGCGGTTTTTATGCCTTTGTTTAAAAAGACAAAAAAAAATGCTGAAAGTAACATGCTGCACTTTTTAAAAACGCAGCAGAAATCTCAAGTAGCAGTTTTTGGTGCAAAAACCTGCGAGTTAAATCAGACTTTTTTGGGGAGGTGGAGGGGCACAAAACTTTATCAACATGCACGAGAGACAACAAAAACTGCTTTTTGTAAGCAGCTTAAATGCAGCTTTAAATTTGCATAAAAAAAATGCAATATGTGAACATAGACTAACAGTGCCATACATCCCGTCCCCACTATGTACAGCGCTGCCTAAAAGAAAATAGTAGACAAGCTGCTAAGTGTCAGAAATGTCACATTAACAATCAGTCATAAATGCTGACAACCCCACATGTAGGTGCAGACCGCATGCCAAGGTAGTGTCAGTGCCATTATGGATAGCAGGGCTCATATTGGACCTGTCTAGGACCTTCTAGGGACCACCTAGTATTATCCCTCATAGTGACCCCTACATGACAGGCGGCGGCAGACCATCTGCTGACAGCACAGTGACATGATGAAGGTGCCAGGACTTGCAGGCATTGCTGGGACCTTGGCATTCCCTGGAGGTGCACAGAGCAGTATCAGCCCCCATTCCTCCCCCAAGACGTTTCACACATCATTACCTTTCTCTCCAACGCAGACTCCTTTGATCAGTGTGAGTGCTCCCCGGCTATACCGCCGGATCACAGAGCAGCCCCGAGCCCCTGCCCTGCACTTACACTATCCACGTCCCGGTAAAGAGAAGGCTGGCAGCGTGATGGGCAGGATCACCCAGCCTGGATTCCTGGAGAGAGGCATGCAGGGGCCAAGGCTGCGCTGCCGTGCTGACCACTGTCCTGGGCTTCAGCACTTCACAGTACATTGCCGGGATCCAGGTGGAGGCTTCTTCCAATAACTCCAGAAGTTTCAGCTGCTCTTCCCCCACCGCCAGCCCGCTCGCAGGTCCTGATGGGCAGAGGGCTTCAGCCTTTCCGATCCCCGGGTCAAGGCACCCGCAGTCCGGCCAGGGTACAGCAGAGGGACGTGATCCAGGATGTGATCCCCAGCAGCCAAAATACTGAGGTGGGCGGGTGGACTGTCAGGCATAAACTGAACTTGGCGCCTCAGCGAGGAGGGGGCGGGGCCTATGATGTGATGTGTTTCCGCTTCTGGCTCCCCGTGCAGTACATTTAACTGCGCGGGATCCGAGACCCGCAGCAGCCAGAAGATGTAGGAGGGAGGAGGGAGATGTTAGATGGGGGCGGGCAAGCCCCGTTCCATTGAAAAAAAAACAAAAGAAAAAAAAAACAAAACAAACCTTGTTCAGGTGCCGCCCCCCCCCCCCCATCCTGCCGCCCTAGGCACGTGCCCTCATGTGCCTAGTGGTAAATACGGCCCTGTATATATACATAAAATAGATAGATATATAGAGGTCAGTGACATTTATAATTTGTACAGTGTGTATGCAGCTCACTGTACATGCATTTTATTATTAAAAGATTATTTTTCTGAAAAAAATGCAGTGGGCCATAGTTTTCTTAATCAGCACAGGTGAAAGCCAATGGCTGGGGGCAGATGTTTATAGCCTGGTAAGGGGGTAATACCCATGGAGCTTCCCGGGTTATTAATATCAACTCGCAGCAGTGTACTTAGCCTTTACTGGCTATTAAAATGTAGGACCCTAAAAAAAATTGCCATGGATACTGCCCCCCCAGGCTAATAACATCAGCTTTCAGTTGTCCCCGAAAAGGCGCATCTATAATTCTGGCACTTGGTCTCGCTCTTCCCACTTGCCCTGTAACGGTGGCAAGTGGGGTGATAATTGGGGGAGTTGAGATCACCTTTGTATTGTCAGGTGACATCAACAGCTGTGGAATATATTGACACGGTAGATTTGAAAAGTTCATTTTTCTTACCTTAGTACTAAACAAAACTTTGCTTCAAATTACTTCAAATGTAAAAATGTAACCTCCATTTTCTAAACTAAAGTCAAATGTGAAGTTCAATTACCAATTTCAGATATTCATATACATTAGATTAACCAACTGGCTTTCTGAACCTATACTTGATGTTTTTATTAAATCCTTTTTATTGAAAAACCTCGAAATACAAATTTTCCATCTTTCAAATAACATAAATGACATGGTTATTCCATAGTATAATACATAAGTAAAGTAACTCAACATCTGTTCCCTAAGCCACCCTAATCCCAACATTCCAGAGAAGACCAGTTTCATTTTCAGAACAGTTCTAGAGTAACGTATGTAATTTTGTATTCAATTTCCATTTAGTATTCAATTTTGTTGTGTCTTCATCCTTGCCTTATAAAATTTTTATTTTTAGTTTTCCTTGACAAATCTCTAGAAATTTCCCAAAGCTACTTTCTATATTTTCCTCTATGATTAGTTCTCAGAAGAATGCTCGAACCCTGGACAATGTGTGTGGGGCAGTAAGTCGTATGATACTTGCACATCCAGAAGGTGTTCCAGTGCAACAGGTAGGGAATCCTACTAAGTTTTTATTATTGCATTTTTGTAACTGAGTAATTTGCAAAACACTTGCTTAGCAATTCTCTGGTGTGTACAACCATGACCCAAAGTTTTGAGACTGATACAAATTTTGTTTTCCAGTTTCACTGCTTCAGTGTTTTTAGATCTATAGTGAATATGTCTCGATGATTACTGAAGAATAGTGATGAGCGAATATACTCGATAGTCGAGATTTCCCGAGCACGATCGGGTGTCCTCCGAGTATTTTTTAGTGCTCGGAGATTTAGTTTTCATCGCCTCAGCTGATTGATTTAAATCTGTTAGCCAGCATAAGTACATGTGGGGGTTGTCTGGTTGCTAGGGATTCCCCACATGTAATCAAGCTGGCTAACAGATGTAAATCATTCAGCTGCGGTGAAGAAAACAAAATCTCCGAGCACTAAAAAATACTCGGAGGACACCCGAGCGTGCTCGGGAAATGTCGATTAACGAATGTATTCGCTCATCACTACTGAAGAACAATTTCATAAGGTTTTAAACTTTTGTGACAAATACATAAAGTTTATGCAAAGACTCAGTATTTATAGTGTTGAGCGATACCGTCCGATACTTGAAAGTATCGGTATCGGAAAGTATCGGCCGATACCGGCAAAGTATCGGATCCAATCCGATACCGATACCCGATACCAATACAAGTCAATGGGACTCAAGTATCGGACGGTATTCCTGATGGTTCCCAGGGTCTGAAGGAGAGGAAACTCTCCTTCAGGCCCTGGGATCCATATAAATGTGTAAAAGAAAGAATTAAAATAAAAAATATCGCTATACTCACCTCTCCGACGCAGCCTGGACCTCAGCGAGGGAACCGGCAGCGTTGTTTGTTTAAAATTCGCGCTTTTACTTGGTTACGTGAAGTCCCGGCTTGTGATTGGTCAGGGCGGCCATGTTGCCGGGACGCGGACCAATCACAGCAAGCCGTGACGAAATTACGTCACGGCTTGCTGTGATTGGTCCGCGTCCCGGCAACATGGCCGCCATTAACCAATCACAAGCCGTGACGTCACGGGAGGCTGGACACGCGCGCTTTTTAAAATGGGCGCGTGTCCAGCCTCCCGTGACGTCCCGGCTTGTGATTGGTTGCGCCGCGGTCAACCAATCACAAGCCGGGACGTCACGGGAGGCTGGACACGCGCCCATTTTAAAAAGCGCGCGTGTCCAGCCTCCCGTGACGTCACGGCTTGTGATTGGTTAATGGCGGCCATGTTGCCGGGACGCGGACCAATCACAGCAAGCCGTGACGAAATTACGTCACGGCTTGCTGTGATTGGTCCGCGTCCCGGCAACATGGCCGCCATTAACCAATCACAAGCCGTGACGTCACGGGAGGCTGGACACGCGCGCTTTTTAAAATGGGCGCGTGTCCAGCCTCCCGTGACGTCCCGGCTTGTGATTGGTTGACCGCGGCGCAACCAATCACAAGCCGGGAGGCTGGACACGCGCGCATTTTAAAATTTTAAAATGGGCGCGTGTCCAGCCTCCCGGCTTGTGATTGGTTGACCGCGGCGCAACCAATCACAAGCCGGGACGTCACGGGAGGCTGGACACGCGCCCATTTTAAATTTTAAAATGCGCGCGTGTCCAGCCTCCCGGCTTGTGATTGGTTGACCGCGGCGCAACCAATCACAAGCCGGGACGTCACGGGAGGCTGGACACGCGCCCATTTTAAATTTTAAAATGCGCGCGTGTCCAGCCTCCCGTGACGTCACGGCTTGTGATTGGTTGCGTCTCCCATGTGACTGCGACGCAACCAATCACAAAGCCGGGACGTAATTTTAAAATCCTTAAGGACCTGAAATTACGTCACGGCTTGCTGTGATTGGTTGCGTCGCCCATGTGACTGCGACGCAACCAATCACAACGCCGGAACGTAATTTTAAAATCCTGAAGGACCTGAAATTACGTCACGGCTTGCTGTGATTGGTTGCGTCCCGGTCACATGGGCGGCACGCAACCAATCACAAGCCGGGACTCACGTAAAGGAAAGAAAAGCGCGAATTTTAAACAAAGAACGCTGCCGCTTCCCTCGGTAAGGTGCAGGCTGCGTCGGAGAGGTGAGTATAGCAATATTTTTTATTTTGATTCTTTCTTTTACACATTTTTACATTAATGTTGTTTCGATACCGATACCCGATATCACAAAAATATCGGATCTCGGTATCGGAATTCCGATACAGCAAGTATCGGCCGATACCCGATACTTGCAGTATCGGAATGCTCAACACTAGTGTTGACCCTTATTTTTCAAGACTTTTGGAATTGACCCTGATATCAGCTTCCGGGTCATAGAATCATAGAATGTTAGAGTTGTAAGGGACCCCCAAGGTCCTCGTGTCTAACCCCCTTCTCAATGCAGGATTCACAATACCATCTCACAGATGTCTGTCTAGCCTCTGTTTGAAGACTTCCATTGAAGGAGAACTCGCCACCTGTCGTGGCAGCCTGTACCACTCATTGATCACCTCCACTGTCAAAAAGTTTTTTTTCTAATATCTAATCTGTATCTTCTCCATTTCAGTTTCCATTGCTTCTCGTGATTCCATGTGCAAATGCGAATAATGATGATCCATCTACACTGTGACATACCTTCAGATATTTGTAAACAGCTATTAAGTCTCCTCTTATCTTTCTTTTTTGCAAGCTAAATGTAGCTAGATCCTTTAACCGTTCCTCGTAGGACATACTTTGCAGTCTGCTTACCATCCTGGTAGCTCTTCTCTGATCTTGCTCCAGTTTTTCAATTACTTTTTTTAAAATTTGGTGCCCAGAAATGGACAGAGTATTCCAGATGAGGCCTAACCAAGGAGTAGAGGGGGGATAATTACTTCATGTGATCTAGACTCTATGCTTCTCTTAAAACATCCTAGAACTGTGTTTGCCTTTTTGCTGCTGCATCACACTGTTGACTCATGTGTAGTCTGTGATCTGTTATTATACTCAAGTAACACGTGCTGTTGCTTAGTTCTTTTCCTCTGATTCTGTAGATCTAATTTTTGTTTTTTTTTTCCCAAATATGAATCTTGCATTTCTACCTGTTAAAAAGCATTCTATTAGTCGCTGCCCATTGTTCAAGCATATCTAAATCCTTCTGAATTCTTTCTCTGTCTTGTGTAGTGTTAAAAATCCCCCCTATATTTGCATCATTTGCAAATTTGATTAGGTTACCTTCAGTTCCCTTATCTAGATCATTTATAAAAATGTTGAACAACACTACGGTCAGGACAGAGCCTTGTGGTACCCCACTTGAAACACTTTTCCAATTGGATGTGCAACCATTTATTACCACTCTTTCGAGTACGATCACTGAGCCAGTTGTGAGTCCACCTAACCGTAGCGTTGTCAATCCCATACATGGTCATTTTTCAATAAGGATCCTGTGTCAAATCCTGACTGATGACAGCCCATTATTGTACTTGGAGTTTAAAAAAATGTCTGTGTTTTTGTTTGTCCACCTGCTTTTTAAGGATTGACCATAGATTCTCAATGGGATTGAGATTGAGGGAGTTTCTTGGTTATGAACTCAACATTTCAGTACTTTATTCACCAAGCCACTTAGTTATCTTTTTTTGCCTTGTGACCAGGGCTGTGGAATGGGTAAACCAAACCTCCGACCCCTCAATTTGCATGACTCTGACTCCACCAAAATGGGCTCTGACTCCACGACTGCGGCTCCACAGCCTTGCCAGGACTGTGGAGTCGGTAAGCCAAACCTCTGACGCCGACTCCTCAATTTCCATGACATCCAACTCCACCAAAATGGGCTCCGACTCCACAGCCCTGCTTTTGACCTAGTGCGCCATCCTGTTTGAAATAGTATTATCACCAAATTGTCCTTAATCTTTGGAAGATTCTTTTAGAGGATGTTTAGATTTTTTTTTTTTCTTATTTATTTCACTTGCTTATGTAGCGCCGTTAATTCCACAGCGCTTTTTACAGACGGTGCCAATTGGAACTCACAACACGAAACTGGAATACGAAGAGGAAACCAATGCAAATACAGGGATAACATACAAACTCTTTGCAGATGTTGTCTTTGGTGGAATTTGAACTCCGGACCCCAGCACTTTAAGGCTACATTGCTAACCAGTGACCACGTGATACCATTCTTTCATCATGGCAGTGTTCATAGGCAAATTTGTGGTCCTATAAATAAATTAGTGTTGGCACTGTAACTTCCAATACAACTGTAGAGACGGTCTTGTGAGGAAGGAGATCTATAGCCTGTTTGCCTCAACGATTATGGAATTTATATATTATTAATGGAATAAAGCATCTTAAAGGGAACCTGTCAGCAGGATTGTGCTGAGTAACCTACAGACAGTGTCAGGTTGGCACCGTTATACTGATTAAAATGATACGTGGGCTGGTGAAATTCTAACTAAGTAGAGCACCACATGAAGACCCCTTTACAGGCCATAACTGAAAATTAAACATTAAACCACATCCACAAGACAAATTTCACAAACCCAGTTATCATTTTAATTAGTATAACGGCGCCAACCTGACTCTGTCTGTAGGTTAGGCTACTTTCACACTTGCGTTTTTCAGCTTCCGTCACAATCCGTTGATTTTTGAGAATGCAGGATCCTGCATTTTCCCATAGACTTGTATTAGCGACGGATTGTGACGGATGGCCTTCCGTTTCATCTGTTGTGCACTGGATCCGTTGGAAAATAGCGGTCCGTCATGCAGAGAAAACGTTCATAGGAACGTTTTTTCTGCACGTTGGAAAATCGATCTGCGACGCATCCTGCGCTGGCCGTCGTCGGCTATAATGGAAGCCTATGGACGCAGGACGTATCACGTTTTTCCCCTCTGAGCAAGCCCGGAAGGATTTTCAAATCCGGGAAAAAGTGTCTTTCTCTCTCTCTCTTTACACTGGATGCGTCGCACACGTTTTTCACTATTTTCGTGACGTCCGTCAATACGTCTTTTTGCTGCACAATGACGTACAGCAGAAGACGCAAGTGTTAAAGTAGCCTTACTGTGCACAATCCTGCTGGCCGGTTCCCTTTAAGGCCATGTTCACACAGTGCATTTTTTACCGCGGAACCGCAGCGGTTTTGCCTCCATTGTGCCTAGTGCCTCCATTGTGCTAAGTCGCCGTATGGGACTACTACTCCCATCCGGTATTAGGATGGGAGAGTTGTCCCTGTGTCCGGCGACTTAGCACAATTGTAAAGTTTACACCAAACACCTACACACAATACACATACATGACACACAGTACAGTACATACAACACATAACACAGAGTATATACTCACCAACAGCACACTTGTAGGCGAAGCCCTCGATCCCCTAGATAAAATCCCAAAATAAAAAATCAAATCCATACTCCCTGTCCGCAGAATCCATAAAACGAGTGTCCCACGCCGATCGGCTGCTCTCCGGCGATACACTGCCAGGAGCGAAGCTCCTAGCAGTGTATCGCGTACTGTTCCGGAGTTCAATGGCTCCGGCGTCTCGGTTAACTGCAGTACAGCTGCGTTGAACTTTCCCACGCAGCACTGCCGTTAAGCGAGAGTGCCGGGGTCAATGACCGCCGGTAAACTCGCTCGCGCATGCGCAGTGACACACCGACAGGAACTATGGCTCCTGTCAGTGTGTTATACGTTATATATATGTGTGATACGTGACACGTGATACGTGGCACTTAAATACATGATACGTGGCACGTGATACGTGGCACTTAAATACGTGATACGTGGCACTTAAATACGTGATACGTGGCACTTAAATACGTGATACGTGGCACTGAAATACGTGGCACTGAAATACGTGGCACTTAAATACGTGGCACTTAAATACGTGATACGTGGCACTTAAATACGTGGCACTTAAATACGTGGCACTGAAATACGTGGCACTTAAATACGTGGCACTGAAATACGTGGCACTGAAATACGTGGCACTGAAATACGTGGCACTGAAATACGTGATACGTGGCACTTAAATACGTGATACGTGGCACTTAAATACGTGGCACTTAAATACGTGGCACTTAAATACGTGATACGTGGCACTGAAATACGTGGCACTGAAATACGTGATACGTGGCACTTAAATACGTGGCACTGAAATACGTGGCACTTAAATACGTGGCACTTAAATACGTGATACGTGGCACTTAAATACGTGGCACTTAAATACGTGGCACTTAAATACGTGATACGTGGCACTTAAATATGTGGCACTGAAATACGTGGCACTTAGGCTATGTTCACATTTGCGTTGTGCGCCGCAGCGTCGGCGCCGCAACACACAACGCAAACAAAAACGCAGCAAAACGCATGCACAACGCTGCGTTTTGCGCCGCATGCGTCCTTTTTTTGATTGATTTTGGACGCAGCAAAAATGCAACTTGCTGCGTCCTCTGCGCCCGGATGCGTGCGCTGCAGTGACGCATGCGGCGCAAAACGCAAGTGCGACGCATGTCCATGCGCCCCCATGTTAAATATAGGGGCGCATGACGCATGCGGCGACGCTGCGGCGCCCGACGCTGCGGCGCAGACCGCAAATGTGAACGTAGACTTAAATAGCTGGATAGAGCTGGATCCGCGGGCTGTGATCTGGCCTACGCTCAGCACTCTGCGGAGCGCTGTCATTCAAAACACGTCCAACTCATTTTGGTGTTTAGTCCCAAAATGGAGGATGGAAGAAGAAAAGGGTTGGACAAGGAAATGACATCATTTCTTTTTTTTTTCCCCCCACTGCAGTTAAAGCTTTATTTGTGTCAAACACAGACAATCTGCAGAGAAAACTGCATAAAAAACCGCATCAAAAAACGCATCAAAAAATGCATCAAAAACGCACCAAAAACGCACCTGCGTTTTCTGCCAAGAGCTGCGGTTTTAGTCCTCAAAAAAAAGGATTGAAATCAGGAACGTGTGAACATACCCTAAGGATTTATTGGCTAGTGTTGTATCTAATCCTGGACTTTATGCTAAATTTATAAAATTGTGTGTGTGCACATTCTATTGGATGAAATGCAACCGCACATATGAATGGTCTCAGGATGCTTTATTGTTAACATGATGAAGGACTTGTGGCACTATTCACCTTTTGGTTCTCCAGGCAATCATTCTTCCAGATGTCCCAAACATTCTGAAGGGTGCTTCATCAGAGAAAATAACTTTACCCCAGTCCTCCATAGTCCAGTCTCCATATTTCCAGCAGAATATCAGCCTGCTCGTGATGTTTTCCTTGGAAAGAAGTGGTTCTTTGCTTCCCTTTTCCTCTAAAAGCCTTTATCTCACTGTGCATGCAGATTCACAGAAACCTGCTTTCTGCCATTCCTCAGTAAGCTGTGTAACGGTGGTGAACCGTTCCCTAAATTGAATCCTCTTTAGGAGATACTACTGGCATTTGCTGGACTTACTTGGGTGGTCTGAAGCCTTCTTCACAGCAGTTGAACCACTGGGAATCTCCCTGAATAAATCACATACAAAAACAGAAAATATAATCCCCCTTCTCTCCCTTCCTAAACAGGAGTCCTGGAACAGTTTTTGTATAGGAAGGTTAAAGGGAACCTGTCACCCTCCCCCAGGGACTATTAAAGTAAAAAAAGCCACCTTCAGCAGCACTAAGGCTGCATTCTGTCAAGGTGGCTCTTATCTTTTATGATCCCTAGGAACACTGAAATAATGACTTTTTTAAATTTCCCACCATACCTCTATTGAGTCAGGGAGGTATGTCTCGCGAGACTTCACAAATCTCATCAGCACCATCTTCAATGGAGCACAGTGACCAGCTCCACTGCGCAGGCACCAGATCCCCAGCCCCGCAGTGTGAATAAAATCATAACACACTGCTGGGCGGGATCTGGGGACCCCGCTACACAAAAGCGCCGGTGACGTCACGACAAAGAGAGGAGGCAGCGCCCGGGGGACACAGGGGGATGATGGACGGCTGTGAGGCGGTTGAGTCAGGGGGAGAAAACATACCTCCCTGACTCAAAAGAGGTATGGCGTGAAATTTATAAAAGTCATTATTTCAGCGTTCCTAGGGATAATAAACCTAAGAACCACCTTCACAGAATGCAGCCTTAGTGCTGCTGAAGTTGGCTCTTTTACTTTAATAGGCCCTGGGGGGTGACAGGTTCCCTTTAAAGGGTATCTTCTGTATACCATATTTTGCCATTTTCATATATGCAAATAAGACCAAGAGTAATTCTAATGATTCAACGTGTAAACAAAAGTTATCTGCCTTCCAGCAAGTGTCCAATCTACACTGTTTAGTTGCAAGCCTAGAAAAGGAATGTTAGTTTACCGTAAAGAGGCAAAAATATTTTACCAGTTTGCTCTTAGAACTCATTGCGGCGCGCAATGCACCCTTGGGAACGGAAGCCGCCGCATGCGTCGCGGAGAGGCGGGAGAACTGCGGGGGCCGTCGGAAGGTAAGTATATCCATATTTTTTATTTTTTTTATTATTTTTTTTTTTTAAACTCAATTATGGATCCCAGGGCCTGAAGGAGAGTCCCAATTTATTATGCCATTTATAGCTAATGGTACATGGCTAGCCTTTATATTATAACTGTTAGGACTAATAATACATTTTCCAAATGGTAAATGGCCAGCCCTTGAACATTGATCCATTTGAGTTTTTTCTCTATTTCTGTCTATTTTTCTGTTATTTAGGGTCATAACATTCCGTTTCTTTTTTTTTTTAGGTATTTCCAGTGTTACTTCGTTCAATGCCATTGAAGGAAGATTTTGAGGAGAACTGTGTAGTATTTAAATGCATTGCATTCCTTTATGAGAATAATCCTTCACAGGTATATTTTTAACATACATTATTGGAAGTCATATCTACATAAATACCTTTTATATCACCTTGCGTAACAGGAATATTACAGTAATTTTATATGCTCTACTTATATATGAGGCTTCTCTCTGTGCTTCCTGAGGTCTTTCTTGGTAGCATTGGTAAACTGCATAGAGATACTGTTTTTTTTTTTTATTATAAGACATACTTTTTCCCCAAAAATTTTGGGGGGAAATGAGGGTGCGTCTTATAATTCGAATATACGGTACCTTACCGGCCGTGATGGAGCAGGGTCCCAGGTTGCTGCTGGATTAGGCAAGAGTGGCGCGTTGCACATCCGAACACCCTTTTTCAGTTCACCACCTGACCGCACCATTGGAGGACGTCCTTCTTACCCTCAGTGGGACAGGAACAACAAGCGGTTAAAAGGACCCTCCCCACTCCACCCACCAGTGTTTTTCCTGTCCCACTGCGGATAGGAACGGCAAGCGTATCCTCCGACGGTACTGTGCAGATGGTGGGGATCGGGGGGCCCAGCCTTTCCCTTCCCTGCCGCAAGAAATCTGCGGCTGATACCTTTTATGGGGGGTCCCTCAGCCTCCCCAGTGTAGCGCTGCTCCTGGGGTCGGGTCCGCTTCCTCCTCATTGGGGGCTCTCGGTCCGGGTGCCTGCCTGCCGGGGAGTCAAGGCGATGGCCGCTCAGCACGACCAGCTCCAGCATGCAGCCGCAGCTTCTCCAGCGACCGCTTCCAATCGACCGCGCTACTTCCGGCCGCGACGGCCGCGTCATTTCCGATCGCGGCCAGCGTGGGGAATGGCGCCGGCAGCAGTACCGGCCTCGGTGAGGGGTACAGCGCGGTCACCGCAGCGGCGGTAAGGAGGGCAGGATCAACCAGGTAAATCCTATATAAACTCACTAAGGGGGTCTGTATGCCGCCGGCCATCCTGATAAAGGAGCACTCGGTTACACGGCTAAGATTGTCCTCAATATGGAGGAGACTGCCAGGCCTGAGGGTACTGACCAGCTTCAAGGGCACGTGAGTGGGCTATGTAAAGCCATACCACAAGGCTCACCCCTCCCCCTGCTTCCCTATCTACGCATTCCATATGTATCTCTATCCTAGGCAGAGCCTCCCATACCCACATCCGAAAGGAAAAAATCTGGAAGAAATAAATGCCCAATATGTGCCACTAAGTTTCCAGAAAATTGGCAGAAGCCGTTGTGCAAATCGTGCACATCCAAGATTGTGGGTGATGAACAGACTGCGTTACTATCCAGTATGAGGACAATGATTCCGGCAGGAGGTTCAGGCTTCCATCTCAAGCTTGAATCTTCCCCAGGCATCTTAGTCAGAACCGCAAGCCTCACGGAAGAGGCCGAGGGAGTCTAGCCCCTCTTCCAAGGGAGAGGTTTCGGAAGATTCTGATCAGGAAGAAAGAGACGGATCATTGGGCAGAGGGAAAAGATATCTCTTCTCTGCGGCGGACACAGATGAGCTTCTTTATGCTGTACGTAACACCATGCAGTTACAGGATACGCCAGAGGAGACCTCGATCCAGGACGAGATGTTTGGCAGATTGCATGCCCAGGTCACGAAGGTTTTTCCCGTTAACAACCACATCCGTTCCATAATCCTGGAAGAATGGCAAGAAGCGGAGAAGAGACTAGTGGTACCCAGGGATTTTAGACTCCGTTTGCCCTATAATCCAGAGGACATTAAAGTGTGGGATGAAGTCCCCAAAATTGATGTTCCGCTAGCAAAAGTGGCGAAGACGACCTCAATCCCATTTGAGGACTCCTCCGCATTAAAAGATCCCATGGATCGCATAGCAGATGGTCTGCTCAGGAGAACTTGGGAGTCCTCCGCAGCAATAATACGGGCCAATATAGCGGCAACATCTGTGGCCCGGTCAATGCATCTATGGATTGACGATTTGGAGGAACATCTCAAAGCAAAGACTTCCAGAGATGTTATTCTCAAATCCCTGCCGTTGCTTAAACTTGCAACAGGCTTTATGGCAGACGCGTCTGCTGAATCAGTACGCTTTGCGGCCAGAAGCGAATCCTTGTCCAACGCGGCCAGAAGAGCCATCTGGCTTAAAAACCTGTTCAGGGGATATCCAGTCAAAAAATAAATTGTGCGGAATCCCATTCTCAGGGAATAAAGTATTTGGGCCTATTCTAGATGACATCTTAGAAAAAGCCTCAGATAAAAAGAAGGGGTTCCCTGAGGAGAATACAAAAAAGTACCAGCCCTTTCGTAGAGCCCGACCTAGTCAGAGGACAGACTACAGGGGGAAAGGGAAGACTGGGAGGTGGTCTTATCCCAAGGGTGGAAAGGGTAGAGACTCCATCTTCCCAAGTGCAGGTACACCAAAGCCAAACAAATGACATCAAGGTGGGTGGTCGGTTACAAAAATTTCTAGGGGGTTAGCAGAAAATATCCCAAAATCTGTGGATTCTGCAGGTGATTGCTCAGGGATACAAACTAGAGTTCTCCAGCAGTCCCCCAGAAAGATTTGTGGTAACCCGACCATGTCCGCTCTCAGACTCCTCCATGTGGACAAACATCCAGGAGTTGTTGGAGTTAGAGGCGATTATTCCAGATTCCCATCTCAGAAAGAGGCAAAAGCCATTATTCCCATTTGTTTTCAATAAAGAAACCGTTTGGGGACTCCCGGACGATCATAAATTTAAAACCACTAAACAGATGGGTCCGGTACAAAAGATTCAGGATGGAATCTATAAAATCCACAACGCCTCTTATAGACAAGGACATGGTGATGTGCACCTTAGACCTAAGCAATTCATACTATCATGTCCCGATACACGCTTCCTACCAAAAATTCCTAAGATTTGCCCTAATGAACGAGGGGATATTACATCACTTCCAGTTCAGATGTCTCCCCTTCGGGCTTGCTTCAGCGCCCAGGATATTTACCAAACTGATGTCGGAAGTTGTGGCCTATCTAAGAAACCAGAATGTGACCATAGTACCATATCTGGACGACTTTCTGATAATGGCGAGATCAGAGAAACTCCTCAGAATAGATTGCAACCTCACTCTTTCCATCCTGCAGGATCTGGGGTGGATTGTGAACTGGAAGAAATCCTGCCTGGTCCCAGATTCCAGAATAAAATTTTTGGTTTGGGGGTGATTTTGGATTCCAATCTAAAAACATCTTTCTTACCAGAAGACAGATAAGAGGCCTTGATCAGGCACATTCAGCAATTCAGAAGAAGTACCCTGTCCATAAGAGAGGCAATGAGGATACTCGGCTTCATGACAGCATGCATACCCTGTGTGAAATGGAGCCAATTCCATGGAGTGGGAGTTACAGAAAGAAGTCTTGGGATCTTGGAACAGGAAACAGAGTTCCCTAGACAGGAAGATGATTGTGTCTCCGTCAGTGAAGAGATCCCTAACCTGGTGGACCACACCGGAAAACCTGAGAGAGGGAGTTCCTTGGATACTCGATCCCTGTGTTAAGGTTACCACAGACGCCAGTCAATACGGATGGGGCGGTCATATAGGAAGAACATACTATCAGGGAGAATGGTCTCCTCAGATTGCCGCAAGGTCATCAAATTTCAGGGAGCTGTATGCGATCTGGAAGGTGTTGTACCAGGCCCAATCACAGGTCAGGGGCAGACACGTAAGAATACTGTCCGACAATGTCACAGCAGTGGCATTTCTGAGACACCAGGGTGGTCCGAAGCATCCACCACTGCAACACTTAGCAGACCAGATTTTCAGATGGGCGGAGAAATCGGTCAAATCCATCTCGGCAGTTCACCTGGAAGGCACCAAGAATCAAATAGCAGATTTCTTGAGCAGAACGTCGGTACATCCCGGAGAATGGGAACTGAACCCGGAAGTATTCAGCAGTCTGTGCCAGAAATGGGGAACACCTCAGGTGGACCTTTTTGCCACCAGGTCAAATACAAAGACCAGAGCATTTTTTTCGCTCAGTCCTTTAGACGGAGCCACTGCAGTAGACGCCTTGTCTCAGTTTTGGGGAGAAGGTCTCCTGTACACATTCCCACCTCTTCCTCTGATACCGAAGACACTCAGGAAGATACGACACGAGGGAGCAACCGTAATCCTGGTGGTTCCTTTTTGGCCAAAAAGGACCTGGTTTTCTCTACTGTCCAGAATGTCAACAGAGAGACCTTAAGATCCAGAGGCCTGTCAGAAGATGTCATTACCACACTCCAGGCAAGCAGAAAACCGGTGACTTCGGCGATTTACAACAAAATCTGGAAGCGGTATTGTTCCTTTCTGGGAGGGGCTTCTGTGGATGTTTCAAAACCAGACATTCCCAGAATCCTCGACTTCCTGCAACTCGGATTTGACAAGGGCCTTCGGCCTAGTACTCTAAAAGTACTGATTGCAGCGCTTAGTGTCTTTTTTGATACATCACTAGCCTCCCATCCCTGGATAGCAAGATTTTCCAGGGCCACACAGAGAATGAGGCCACTTGTGAGGAAATCAACTCCTCCTTGGGACCTAAACCTGGTCCTTAACACTCTGTGTAAAACCCCATACTTGTTATCAGAAGATATGAGCATAACCAATCTCTCCTTTAAAACTGCCTTCCTGATTGCCATCACGTCAGCTAAAGGCTGGGTGAGATGCAGGCTCTTTCCACCCAGAACCCATATCTTAACATTTTTGACGACAGGATAGTCTTAAAACTTAACCCAGCTTTTTCGTCCCCAAGGTGGTGTCCTCAACCAATATAAATCAGGAAATAATCCTTCCTTCATTCATTCTGCCAACACCCTAGAAACGCAAAAGAAGGGGTCTACCATAACCTTGACGTTAGGGAGACTTTTCTAAAATACCTGGGGGCGACTGAGAGTTGGAGACAGGACACTAACTTGTTCGTACAGTATGGTGGTCCAAATAGGGGTTGTAAAGCTGCAAAATCAACCATCGCTAGGTGGATTAAAACCATGATAAGCCTAGCATATACAGACCAAGGGAAAGATCCCCCAGACACTCTTAGGGCCCATTCAACACGAGCTATCTCTACATCATGGGCAGAGAAGAGGGGAGCCTCAGCTGAGCAAATCTGTAGGGCGGCAACTTGGACTAGTCTTTCTACCTTTGCTAGACACTAAAAATTAGATGTCGTATCTGACCAGTTAGCTTTTGGTAGAAAAGTATTACATGCAGTAGTCCCACCCTAGTTAAACATCCTTTGGTATTCCTCCAATGGCGCTGTCAGGTGGTGAACTGCAAAACGGTAATTAGTTCTTACCGGTAATTGTGTTTCCAGGAATCCACCTGACAGCACTACTAGTTCCCTCCCACTGCAAGTTTATACTATTGTCTAATGTGATGTAACATTGGTCTATAACTGTTAATAAACTCTTTTTGCATCCATCCAGATGTGGTACTTAGAAAATCACTGGTGGGTGGAGTGGGGAGGGTCCTTTTAACCGCTTGTTGTTCCTGTCCCACTGAGGGTAAGAAGGACGTCCTCCAATGGTGCTGTCAGGTGGATTCCTGGAAACACAATTACCGGTAAGAACTAATTACGGTTTTCTCCCAGTCTGTGGTTCGCAGCATCACCCCACTCCTGCCTCCGCCAGGAGCGACCCTGGAACCCCGCTTCACCGCAGCCACCACCCCCAGTAAGCAATAAGACACATGGATTGTAAGAAGCACCACCATTTTATTAAAAAAAAGTTGTTGTTTTTTTCCTATTTTTCTCCTCAAAATTTGGGGTATGTCTTATAATCCTCAAGTCAGCAAATGCCCTGCAAACATATCTGCACAACATCCAACCAACCTAGCAAACATGTTGGTTCTCTGTAGTTTTATAGATCCAACCTTTACTAGAGTGTACGCAAGAAATGCCCAAGTGTTTTCCTGATAGATTGTGTTGTTTTACTATACAATTTTTTTTTTAAGTCTGTTATTGCTGATTAGTGCCCTTTTGCTTAACAGAGCTAAACAATCAGGTAGTATATGTTACTGCAAGCCTTAAAAAGGCATATTTACTGACTTTATGTAGAAATGGGGTGCAAAAGTGGTAGAATATTGTTACAGTTGATGGAGCAAGATGTTTAACCCCTTAATGACTAAGCCAAACATTTCAATTCTGGCCACTTTATGTGGTAATGACTCTGGAACGCTTCTACATTTCCCAGTGAGTCTGAGATTATTTTTTGTGACACATAGTACTTTAACCCCTTCTCGACATATGACATACTGGTATGTCATATCTTGAAGGTACTTCCCTCAAATTGACGTGCCGTTACATCATGGCAATTGTGAGCTCACAGAAGCTGTGCCTGCACTTTTGTCGCCATGAGCTGGGCCTAAGTGATAGCCGAGCTATGGCTGTCCCAGCCAGGGTGGATGCCAGCACTGTCCCTGGCTGTTTAACCCTCTAAATGCCGCGATCGATAATCCCTATCCCACCTGATATGCACCTCCACAAAGTGATCACAGGGGTCTGATAGTTGCCTTAACAGCAGAATGTCAAATAATAACTACCTGGACTGTCAGCTACAGTGGCCTGATAGACCATGCTCAGAATATGGTGTAAAAGGCATTCTACCAGTGTAACACTTGACAGGTGTAATGCGTTAGAGTGTAGTTCCATGGCACTGAATTATACCAGTATCAAAGCAATAAAAGTTGAAGTCCCATAGAAGGACTAGGAGGAAAAAAAAACTGTAAATGTGTGTGTATATATGTGTGTATATATGTGTGTGTGTATATATATATATATATATTACATTATTAATAAATATTTATGTAGAAACAAAAATAAGTGTAAGGGTATTTTCGCACTGAGTTTTTTGCTGTCTTGGGTTCTCCCCTATTTTTGATAACAAGCCAGGCAAAGCTCACAGCTGGGGGTTGCAACCCTCAGCTGTCAGCTTCAGCAAGCCTGGTTATCAAGAATAGAGGGGTCGCCACGCTGTTTTTTTAAATTATTTTTGTATCATTTTTAGCAACCAGCCTTGCTAAATCAGACAGCTGGGGGCTGGTATTCTAAGGCTGGTAAGAGGCCATGGATATTGGCCCTCCCCAGCCTAAAAATAGCAGCCCGCAGCTGCCCAGAAAAGGCACATCTATTAGATGTGCCAATTCTGTTGCATTGCCCGGCTCTTCCCACTTGCCCTGTAACGGTAGCAAGTGGGGTAATAGTCGGGGGAGTTGATGTCGCCTTTGTATTGTCCATTGACATCAAGCCCCCGAGGTTAGTAATGGAGAGGCGACAATAAGATGCCCCAACTATTAACCCCATAGTCACATTGTAAGAAAATATAGACACCCATAATAAAGTCTTTTAATTGAAAAAAATGACACAACCTCCTTTAATAATCTCAATTAAATCATACTTACGACCTCGCCTAATTCCACTGAAGCCGTCAATCTCCTGTAATAAATCAAAAATAATAAAACAACAATATCCCTCACCTCTCCATTGTTCTGTCCCATGCTGTAATCCATGTCTGGGGGATAATTAGTTTTCAACCTGGATGGTGCCAAGATGCGACCGTCCAGGCTGAGAACCACTGGTGAATGAGCTGCTGTGAGTGCATCCTCAGTGAATAGCGGTGACGTTACTGAGGCTCCATTCCCAGCCGGGAAAAACTGCGGTGACTTCGGTGAGATCCCCACTAGCAACGTGAGAAAGTCACACGGTGCAAAAGCGAGTTCGCCGTGAGAATTTCACTGCCTCCTGAAGAAGTTAAAACAAAACGTGCGTTGGGACGGCAGGAACAGCTTGTTGCCAGCGCTCTGCCACATTGTAATCAGTAAAGGCCCCGTCTCACATAGCGATTTACCAACGATCACGACCAGCGATACGACCTGGCCGTGATCGTTGGTAAGTCGTTGTGTGGTCGCTGGGGAGCTGTCACACAGACAGCTCTCTCCAGCGACCAACGATCAGGGGAACGACTTCGGCATCGTTGAAACTGTCTTCAACGATGCCGAAGTCCCCCTGCAGCACCCGGGTAACCAGGGTAAACATCGGGTTACTAAGCGCACGGCCGCGCTTAGTAACCCGATGTTTACCCTGGTTACCAAAAAAAACAAACAGTACATACTCACCATCTGATGTCCGTCAGGTCCCTCGCCGTCCGCTTCCCGCTCTGACTGAGTGCCGCCGTACAGTGAGAGCAGAGCGCAGGGGTGACGTCACTGCTGTGCTGTGCTCTCACTGTACGGCGGCACTCAGTCAGAGCAGGAAGCAGACGGCAAGGGACCTGACAGACATCAGATGGTGAGTATGTACTGTTTGGTTTTTTTTACATTTACGCTGGTAACCAGGGTAAACATCGGGTTACTAAGCGCGGCCCTGCGCTTAGTAACCCGATGTTTACCCTGGTTACCAGTGAAGACATCGCTGGATCGGTGTCACACACACCGATTCAGCGATGTCAGCGGGACCTCAACGACCAAAAAAAGGTCCAGGCCATTCCGACACGACCAGCGATCTCGCAGCAGGGGCCTGGTCGCTGGTACGTGTCACACATAGCGAGATCGCTACTGAGGTCGCTGTTGCGTCACAAAACTTGTGACTCAGCAGCGATCTCGCTAGCGATCTCGCTATGTGAGACGGGGCCTTAAGTGTACTCCCTTATTATAAGCTTTATTTAATTAGGCTTGTTCACAGCCATAATTTATTCTGAATGCACCCTTTGCTTTTTGGTAATTAGCACACTGCACTTTATTCCTTCATGCTGCTAATAGAGTGTACTCTGCTCTGCATTCCTATTGACGCATAAGCTCTACTTCACATTGAGGTTACATTCTATTTGCACTGTGGTAGCAGTACCCATGTATTCTTTTTGTACTTTACAATTTTTTTTGTTGTCTGCTATTACATATTTTTTTATGGGGGTATATAGTAATATACTAACTTGCTGACATACTGTATAAATTATACATTATGTATTTTGCTGGAAACCTTCTGTCCCTGTTTCTGATTTGGTGTCCAGTGGTTTAGTTGATTTTGTGACTTTCAATATTTTAAATATACCGTATATACTCGAGTAAAAGCCGAGATTTTCAGACCATTTTTGTAGGCTGAAAGTGCCCCTCTCGGCTTATACTCGAGTCATCGTCCCAGAGGGTCGTCGGGGGAGCGGCAGGAGTGGCGGCTGTCACATCATACTCACCCACTCCTGGCGCAGTCTCTGCACTTCTCTGCTTCTCAGATGGTCTCTGGCTCCGGCAGCTCTTCCTGTGTTCAGCAGTCACATGGTACCACTCATTAAAGTAATGAATATGCACGCGACTCCACTCCCATCGGCATGGAGCGCATATTAATTACTTTAACCCCTTCATGACCCAGCCTATTTTGACCTTAATGACCTGGCCGTTTTTTGCAATTCTGACCAGTGTCCCTTTGTGAGGTAATAACTCAGGAACGCTTCAACGGATCCTAGCGGTTTTGAGATTGTTTTTTCGAGACATATTGGGCTTCATGTTAGTGGTAAATTTAGGTCGATAATTTTTGCGTTTATTTGTGAAAAAAATGGAAATTTGGTGAAAATGTTGAAAATTTCGCAATCTTCAAATTTTGAATTTTTATTCTGTTAAACGAGAGAGTTATGTGACACAAAACAGTTAATAAATAACATTACCCACATGTCTACTTTACATCAGCACAATTTTGGAAACAAAATTTTTTTTTTGCTAGGAAGTTATAAGGGTTAAAATTTGACCAGCGATTTCTCATTTTTACAACAAAATTTACAAAACCATTTTTTTTAGGGACCACCTCACATTTGAAGTCAGTTTGAGGGTTCTATATGGCTGAAAATACCCAAAAGTGACACCATTCTAAAAACTGCACCCCTCAAGGAAGTTAAAACCACATTCAATAAGTTTATTAACCCTTCAGGTGCTTCACAGCAGCAGAAGCAACATGGAAGGAAAAAATGAACATTTAACTTTTTAGTTACAAAAATGATCTTTTAGCAACAATTTTTTTATTTTCCCAAGGGTAAAAAGAGAAACTGGACCCCAAAAGTTATTGTACAATTTGTCCTGAGTACGCCGATACCCCATATGTGGGGGGAAGCACTGTTTGGGCACACGACAGGGCTCGGAAGGGAAAGAGCGCCATTTGACTTTTTCAATGAAAAATTGGCTCCAATCTTTAGCGGACACCATGTCGCGTTTGGAGAGCTCCTGTGTGCCTAAATATTGGAGCTCCCCCACAAGTGACCCCATTTTGTAAACTAGACCCCCCAAGGAACTTATCTAGATGCATAGTGAGCACTTTGAACCCCCAAGTGCTTCACAAATTGATCCGTAAAAATGAAAAAGTACTTTTTTTTCACAAAAAATTTTTTTAGCCTCGATTTGTTCATTTCCACATGGGCAACAGGATGAAATGGATCCTAAAATGTGTTGGGCAATTTCTCCTGAGTACACCGATACCTCATATGTGGTTACAAACCACTGTTTGGGCACACGGCAGGGCTCGGAAGGGAAGGAGCTCCATTTAACTTTTGAATGAAAAATTAGCTCCAATCGTTAGCGGACACCATGTCACGTTTGGAGAGCCCCTGTGTGCCTAAACCTTGGAGCTCCCCCACAAGTGACCCCATTTTGGAAACTAGACCCCCAAAGGAACTTATCTAGATGCATAGTGAGCACTTTGAACCCCCAAGTGCTTCACAAATTGATCCATAACAATAAAAAAGTACTTTTTTTTTCAGAAAAAATTTCTTTTAGCCTCAATTTGTTCATTTCCACATGGGCAACAGGATAAAATGGATCCTACCATTTATTGGGCAATTTCTCCTGAGTACACTGATACCTCACATGTGGGGGTAAACCACTGTTTGGGCACACGGCAGGGCTCGGAAGGGAAGGAGCGCCATTTGACTTTTTGAATGAAAAATTAGCTCCAATCGTTAGCGGACACCATGTCGCGTTTGGAGAGCCCCTGTGTGCCTAAACATTGGAGCTCCCCCACATGTGACCCCATTTTGGAAACTAGACCCCCCAAGGAACTTATCTAGATGCATATTGAGCACTTTGAACCCCAAGGTGCTTCACAAATTGATCCGTAAAAATGAAAAAGTACTTTTTTTTTTTCACAAAAAAAATTCTTTTAGCCTCAATTTGTTCATTTCCACATGGGCAGCAGGATAAAATGGATCCTAAAATTTATTGGGAAATTTCTCCTGAGTACACTGATACCTCACATGTGGGGGTAAACCACTGTTTGGGCACACGGCAGGGCTCAGAAGGGAAGGCGCGCCATTTGACTTTTTGAATGAAAAATTAGCTCCAATCGTTAGCGGACACCATGTCGCGTTTGGAGAGACCCCGTGTGCCTAAACATTGGAGCTCCCCCACATGTGACCCCATTTTGGAAACTAGACCTCCCATGGAACTAATCTAGATGTGCGGTGACCACTTTAAACCCCAAGTGCTTCACAGAAGTTTATAACGCAGAGCCGTGAAAATAAAAAATCTTTTTTCTTTCCTCAAAAATTATTTTTTAGCCCGCAATTTTTTATTTTCACAAGAGTAACAGGAGAAATTGGACCCCCAAAGTTGTTGTCCAGTTTGTCCTGAGTACGCTGATACCCCATATGTGGGGGGGGGAACCACTGTTTTGGCACACATCGGGGCTCGGAAGGGAAGTAGTGACGTTTTGGAATGCAGACTTTGATGGAATGGTCTGCAGGCATCATGTTACGTTTGCAGAGCCCCTGATGTGCCTAAACAGTAGAAACCCCCCACAAGTGAACCCATTTTGGAAACTAGACCCCCCCAAGGAACTTATCTAGATATGTGGTGAGCACTTTGAACCCCCAAGTGCTTCACAGAAGTTTACAACGCAGAGCCGTGAAAATAAAAAATCATTTTTCTTTCCTCAAAAATGATGTTTTAGCAAGCAATTTTTTATTTTCACAAGGGTAACAGGAGAAATTGGACACCAATAATTGTTGCCCAGTTTGTCCTGAGTACACTGATACCCCATATGTGGGGGTAAACCACTGTTTGGGCGCACGTCGGGGCTCGGAAGGGAGGGAGCACCATTTGACTTTTTGAACGCAAGATTGGCTGGAATCAATGGTGGCGCCATGTTGCGTTTGGAGACCCCTGATGTGCCTAAACAGTGGAAACCCCTCAATTCTAACTCCAACACTAACCCCAACACACCCCTAACCCTAATCCCAACTCTAGCCATAACCCTAACCACAACCCTAACCCCAACACACCCCTAACCACAACCCTAACCCCAACACACCCCTAACCCTAATCCCAACCCTAATCCTAACCCTAATCCCAACTCTAATCCTAACCCTAATCCCAACTCTAACCACAACCCTAACCCCAACACACCCATAACCCTAACCACAAGCCTAATCTTAACCCTATTTCCAACCCTAGCCCTAATTCCAACCCTAACCCTAAGGCTATGTGCCCACGTTGCGGATTCGTGTGAGATTTTTCCGCACCATTTTCGAAAAATCCTCAGGTAAAAGGCAATGCGTTTTACCTGTGGATTTACTGCGGATTTCCTGTGTTTTTTCGTGTGGATTTCACCTGCGGATTCCTATTGAGGAACAGGTGTAAAACGCTGCGTAATCCGCACAAAGAATTGACATGCTGCGGAAAATACAACGCAGCGTTACCGCGCTGTATTTTCCGCACCATGGGCACAGCGGATTTCGTTTTGCCATAGGTTTACATGGAACTGTAAACCTGATGGAACACTGCTACGAATCCGCAGCGGCCAATCCACTGCGGATACGCAGCCAAATCCGCCTAATTCTAAGGCTATGTGCACACGCTGCGGAAAACGCTGCGGATCTGCAGTGTTTCCGCAGCTGCGGGTGCGCAGCAGTTTCCCATGAGTTTATAGTTTGATGTAAACCTATGGGAAACAAAAAACGCTGTGCCCATGCTGCGGAAAAAAATGCGCGGAAGCGCAGCAGTTTACATTCTGCAGCATGTCACTTATTTCTGCGGATTCCGCAGCGGTTTTACACCTGCTCCAATAGAAAACCGCAGTTGTAAAACCGCAGTGAAATCCGCAGAAAAACCACGGTGAATCCGCGATATATCCGCAGCGGTTTTGCACTGCGGATTTATCAAATCCGCTGCGGAAAAATCCGCAGAGGACCAGAATACGTGTGCACATACCCTAACCCTAGTTCTAACCCTAACCCTAGTTCTAACCCTAACCCTAGTTCTAACCCTAACCCTAGTTCTAACTTTAGTGGGGGAAAAAATAAAAAAAAAATATTTTCTTTATTTTATTGTCCCTACCTGTGGGGGTGATAAAGGGGGGGGGGGTTAATTTACTATTTTTTTTATTTTGATCACTGTGATAGGTTTTATCACAGTGATCGAAATGTACATTGAACGAATCTGCCGGCCGGCAGATTCGGCGGGCGCGCACTGCGCATGCGCCCGCCATTTTGGAAGATGGCGGCGCCCAGGGAGAAGACGGATGGACACCGGGATGCTCGGTAAGTATGAAGGGGGGGAGATCGGAGCACAGGGGGGGTGGATCGCGGCACGGGGGGAGCGGACAGGAGGACGGAGGGGAGCGGGCCACCTAACGGAGGACTGGGGAGTAGATCGGTGGGGGGGGGGGGCAGAGCAGTATTTCCAGCCATGGCCGATGATATTGCAGCATCGGCCATGGCTGGATTGTAATATTTCACCATTTTCATAGGTGAAATATTACAAATTGCTCTGATTGGCTGTTGCACTTTCAACAGCCAATCAGAGCGATCGTAGCCACGGGGGGGTGAAGCCACCCCCCCCCTGGGCTAAAGTACCACTCCCCCTGTCCCTGCAGATCGGGTGAAATTGGAGTTAACCCTTTCACCCGATCTGCAGGGACGCGATCATTCTGTGACACAGCATATGCGTCACAGGTCGGATTGGCACCGACTTTCATGACGCATACGCTGTCACAGGTCGGGAAGGGGTTAATGAGCGGTATCATGTGACTGCTGAACACAGGAACAAGCTGCCGGTGCCAGAGACACCATCTTAGAAGCAGGGACGTTCAGAGACCAGCCCAGGAGGAGGGTGAGTATGACGAGGGAGGGTGAGCTATGCGATATTCACCTGTCCCCGTTCCACCGCCGCACTGTCTTCCGCGTCCTCTGGCTGTGACGTTCAGGTCAGTGGGCGCGATGACGTGGTTAGTGCTGTTCAAAACAGCTGACGTGCTGGGAAAGATGTGGACTCACCGCCGGAGCCCACATCAAAGGGAGGGAGTGTGACGTGGGCGTACCAATACGCCCAACATCTTTAGACGGGTTAAGTGCATCAGGGGCTTTGGAAATGTGACATGTCCGCTATCTATTCCAGTCAATTCTGCGCTCCAAAAGTCAAATGATGCTCCTTCTGACCCCTTCCGTTCGCCCAAACAGTAGTTTTCCACCACATATTGGGTATCTGTTTACTGAGGAGAAATTGCATTGTCCATTTTCTTCGGTTACCCTTGTAAAAATGCAAAATTTGGTGTTAACCCCTTCATGACCTTGCCGTTTTTTGCAATTCTGACCAGTGTCCCTTTATGAGGTAATAACTCAGGAACGCTTCAACGGATCCTAGCGATTCTGAGATTGTTTTTTCGTGACATATTGGGCTTCATGTTAGTGGTAAATTTAGGTCGATAATTTCTGAGTTTATTTGTGAAAAAAACGGAAATTTGGCAAAAATTTTGAAAATTTCGCAATTTTCACATTTTGAATTTTTATTCTGTTAAACCAGAGAGTTGTGTGACACAAAATAGTTAATAAATAACATTTCCCACATGTCTACTTTACATCAGCACAATTTTGGAAACAAATTTTTTTTTTTGCTAGGAAGTTATAAGGGTTAAAATTTGACCAGTGATTTCTCATTTTTACAACAAAATTTACAAAACCATTTTTTTTAGGGATCACCTCACATTTGAAGTCAGTTTGAGGGTTCTATATGGCTGAAAATACCCAAAAGTGACACCATTCTAAAAACTGCACCCCTCAAGGTGCTCAAAACCACATTCAAGAAGTTTATTAACCCTTCAGGTGTTTCACAGCAGCAGAAGAAACATGGAAGTAAAAAATGAACATTTAACTTTTTAGTCACAAAAATGATATTTTAGCAAAAAATTTTTTATTTTCCCAAGGGTAAAAGGAGAAACTGGACCACGGACGTTGTTGTCCAATTTGTCCTGAGTACGCTGATACCTCATATGTGGGGGTAAACCACTGTTTGGGCGCACGGCAGGGCTCGGAAGGGAAGGAGCGCCATTTGACTTTTTCAATGAAAAATTGGCTCCAATCTTTAGCGGACACCATGTCGCGTTTGGAGAGCCCCCGTGTGCCTAAACATTGGAGCTCCCCCACAAGTGACCCCATTTTGGAAACTAGACCCCCCAAGGAACTTATCTAGAAGCATAGTGAGCACTTTAAACCCCCAGGTGCTTCACAAATTGATCCGTAAAAATGAAAAAGTACTTTTTTTTCACGAAAAAATTATTTTAGCCTCAATTTTTTCATTTTCACATGGGCAACAGGATAAAATGGATCCTAAATTTTGTTGGGCAATTTCTCCTGAGTACACCAATACCTCACATGTGGGGGTAAACCACTGTTTGGGCACATGGTAAGGCTCGGAAGGGAAGGAGCGCCATTTGACTTTTTGAATGAAAAATTATCTCCATCGTTAGCGGACACCATGTCGCGTTTGGAAAGCCCCTGTGTGCCTAAACATTGGAGCTCCTCCACAAGTGACCCCATTTTGGAAAGTAGACCCCCCAAGGAACTCATCTAGAGGCATAGTGAGCACTTTAAACCCCCAGGTGCTTCACAAATTGATCCGCAAAAATGAAAAAGTACTTTTTTTTCACACAAAATTTCTTTTAGCCTCAATTCTTTCATTTTCACATGGGCAACAGGATAAAATGGATCCTAAAATTTGTTGGGCAATTTCTCCTGAGTATGCCGATACCTCATACAGGTCCTTCTCAAAAAATTAGCATATAGTGTTAAATTTCATTATTTACCATAATGTAATGATTACAATTAAACTTTCATATATTATAGATTCATTATCCACCAACTGAAATTTGTCAGGTCTTTTATTGTTTTAATACTGATGATTTTGGCATACAACTCCTGATAACCCAAAAAACCTGTCTCAATAAATTAGCATATTTCACCCGACCAATCAAATAAAAGTGTTTTTTAATACCAAACAAAAAAACCATCAAATAATAATGTTCAGTTATGCACTCAATACTTGGTCGGGAATCCTTTGGCAGAAATGACTGCTTCAATGCGGCGTGGCATGGAGGCAATCAGCCTGCGACACTGCTGAGATGTTATGGAGGCCCAGGATGCTTCAATAGCGGCCTTAAGCTCATCCAGAGTGTTGGGTCTTGCGTCTCTCAACTTTCTCTTCACAATATCCCACAGATTCTCTATGGGGTTCAGGTCAGGAGAGTTGGCAGGCCAATTGAGCACAGTAATACCATGGTCAGTAAACCATTTACCAGTGGTTTTGGCACTGTGAGCAGGTGCCAGGTCGTGCTGAAAAATGAAATCTTCATCTCCATAAAGCATTTCAGCCGATGGAAGCATGAAGTGCTCCAAAATCTCCTGATAGCTAGCTGCATTGACCCTGCCCTTGATGAAACACAGTGGACCAACACCAGCAGCTGACATGGCACCCCACACCATCACTGACTGTGGGTACTTGACACTGGACTTCAGGCATTTTGGCATTTCCTTCTCCCCAGTCTTCCTCCAGACTCTGGCACCTTGATTTCCGAATGACATGCAAAATTTGCTTTCATCAGAAAAAAGTACTTGGGACCACTTAGCAACAGTCCAGTGCTGCTTCTCTGTAGCCCAGGTCAGGCGCTTCTGCCGCTGTTTATGGTTCAAAAGTGGCTTTACCTGGGGAATGCGGCACCTGTAGCCCATTTCCTGCACACGCCAGACTCAGTCCACTGCTTCCTCAGGTTCCCCAAGGTCTGGAATCGGTCCTTCTCCACAATCTTCCTCAGGGTCCGGTCACCTCTTCTCGTTGTACAGCGTTTTCTGCCACATTGTTTCCTTCCAACAGACTTACCATTGAGGTGCCTTGATACAGCACTCTGGGAACAGCCTATTTGTTGAGAAATTTCTTTCTGGGTCTTACCCTCTTGCTTGAGGGTGTCAATGATGGCCTTCTTGACATCTGTCAGGTCGCTAGTCTTACCCATGATGGGGGTTTTGAGTAATGAACCAGGCAGGGAGTTTTTAAAAGCCTCGGGTATCTTTTGCATGTGTTTAGAGTTAATTAGTTGATTCAGAAGATTAGGGTAATAGGTCATTTAGAGAACCTTTTCTTGATATGCTAATTTATTGAGACAGGTTTTTTGGGTTATCAGGAGTTGTATGCCAAAATCATCAGTATTAAAACAATAAAAGACCTGACAAATTTCAGTTGGTGGATAATGAATCTATAATATATGAAAGTTTAATTGTAATCATTACATTATGGTAAATAATGAAATTTAACACTATATGCTAATTTTTTGAGAAGGACCTGTATGTGGGGGTAAACCACTGTTTGGGTGCACGGCAAGGCTCGGAAGGGGAGGCGTGCCATTTGACTTTTTGAATGGAAAATTAGCTCCAATCGTTAAGTAAACACTTATAACCCCCAGGTGCTTCACAGAAGTTTATAACGCAGAGCCGTGAAAATAAAAAAATAATTTTTCTTTCCTCAAAAATGATTTTTAGCCCAGAATTTTTTATTTTCCCAAGGGTAATAGGAGAAATTGGACCCCAAATGTTGTTGTCCAGTTTGTCCTGAGTACGATGATACCCCATATGTGGGGGTAAACCACTGTTTGGGCGCACGGCAGGGCTCGGAAGGGAAGGCACGCCATTTGGCTTTTTGAATGGAAAATTAGCTCCAATCATTAGCGGACACCATGTCGCGTTTGGAGAGCCCCTGTGTGCCTAAACATTGGAGCTCCCGCACAAGTGGCCCCATTTTGGAAACTAGACCTCCCAAGGAACTAATCTAGATGTGTGGTGAGCACTTTGAACCCCCAAGTGCTTCACAGAAGTTTATAACGCAGAGCCATGAAAATAAAAAATAATTTTTCTTTTCTCAAAAATGATTTTTTAGCCCACAATTTTTTATTTTCCCAAGGGTAATAGGAGAAATTGGACCCCAAAAGTTGTTTTCCAGTTTCTCCTGAGTACGATGATACCCCATATGTGGGGGTAAACCACTGTTTTGGCACACGTCGGGGTTCGGAAGGGAAGTAGTGACGTTTTGAAATGCAGACTTTGATGGAATGCTCTGCGGGCGTCAGGTTGCGTTTGCAGAGCCCCTGATGTGCCTAAACAGTAGGAACTCCCCACAATTGACTCCATTTTGGAAACTAGACCCCCAAGGGAACTTATCTAGATGTGTAGTGAGCACTTTGAACCCCCAAGTGCTTCACAGAAGTTTATAACGCAGAGCCGTGAAAATAAAAAATGTGTTTCCTTTCCTCAAAAATATTTTTTTAGCCCAGAATTTTTTTATTTTTGCAAGAGTAACAGGAGAAATTGGACCCCAAAAGTTGTTGTCCAGTTTCTCCTGAGTACGCTGATACCCCATATGTGGGGGTAAACCACTGTTTGGGCACACGCCGGGGCTCGGAAGGGAAGTAGTGACGTTTTGGAATGCAGACTTTGATGGAATGGTCTGCGGGCATCATGTTACGTTTGCAGAGCCCCTGATATGCCTAAACAGTAGAAACCCCCCACAAGTGACCCCATTTTGGAAACTAGACCCCCCAAGGAACTTATCTAGATGTGTGGTGAGCACGTTCAACCCCCAAGTGCTTCACAGAAGTTTACAACGCAGAGCCGTGAAAATAAAAAATAATTTTTCTTTCCTCAAAAAAGATGTTTTAGCAAGCAATTTGTTATGTTCACAAGGGTAACAGGAGAATTTGGACCCCAATATTTGTTGCCCAGTTTGTTGTGAGTACGCTGATACCCCATATGTGGGGGTAAACCACTGTTTGGGCACACGTCAGGGCTCGGAAGGGAAGTAGTGACATTTGAAATGCAGACTTTGATGGAATGGTCTGCGGGCGTCACATTGCATTTGCAGAGCCCCTGATGTGCCTAAACAGTAGAAACACCCCACAAGTGACCCCATTTTGGAAACTAGACCCCCGAAGGAACTTATCTAGATGTGTGGTGAGCACTTTCAACCCCCAAGTGCTTCACAGAAGTTTATAACGCAGAGCCGTGAAAATAAAAAATAATTGTTCTTTCCTCAAAAATTATGTTTTAGCAAGTAATTTTTTTTTTTTGCAAGGGTAACAGGAGAAATTGGACCCCAACAGTTGTTGCCCAGTTTGTCCTGAGTACGCTGGTACCCCAAATGTGGGGGTAAACCACTGTTTGGGCGCACGTCGGGGCTTGGAAGGGCGGGAGCACCATTTGACTTTTTGAACGCAAGATTGGCTGGAATCAATGGTGGCGCCATGTTGCATTTGGAGACCCCTGATGTGCCTAAAACAGTGGAAACCCCTCAATTCTAACTTCAACACTTACCCCAACACACCCCTAATCCTAATCCCAACTGTAGCCATAACCCTAATCACAACCCTAACCCCAACACACCCCTAACCACAACCCTAACCGCAACACAACCGTAACCCTAATTCCAACCCTAATCCTAACCCTAATCCCAACCGTAACCCTAATCCCAACCCTAACCACAACTGTAACCCCAACACACCCCTAACCCTATCCGTAACCCTAACCACAAGCCTATTCTTAACCCTATTTCCAACCCTAGCCCTAATTCCAACCCTAACCCTAAGGGTATGTGCCCACGTTGCGGATTCGTGTGAGATTTTTCTGCACGATTTTTGAAAAATCTGCAGGTAAAGGCACTGCGTTTTGCCTGCGGATTTACAGCAGATTTCCAGTGTTTTTTTGTGCGGATTTCACCTGCGGATTCCTATTGAGGAACAGGTGTAAACCGCTGCGGAATCCGCACAAAGAATTGACATGCTGCGGAAAATACAATGCAGCGTTTCTGCACGGAATTTTCCGCACCATGGGCACAGCAGATTTGGTTTTCCTTAGGTGTACATGGTACTGTAAACCTGATGGAAAACTGCTTCGAATTCGCAGCGGCCAATCCGCTGCGGATCCGCGGCCAATCCGCTGCAGATCCGCGGCCAATCCGCTGCGGATCCGCTGCAGATCCGCGGCCAATCCGCTGCGGATCCGCGGCCAATCCGCTGCGGATCCGCGGCCGATCCGCTGCGGATCCGCGGCCGATCCGCTGCGATCCGCGGCCGATCCGCTGCGGATCCGCGGCCGATCCGCTGCGGATCCGCGGCCGATCCGCTCTGTGTGCACATGCCATAACCCTAACCCTACCCGTAACCCTAACCCTACCCCTAGTTCTAACCCTAACCCTAGTGGTAAAAGAAAAAAAAATATTTTCTTTATTTTATTATTGTCCCTACCTATGGGGGTGATAAAGGGGGGTGTTTATTTATTATTTTTTTATTTTGATCGCTGTGGTAGAACCTACCACAGCGATCAAAATGTACCTGTAACGAATCTGCCAGCCTGCAGATTCGGCGGGCGTACTGAGCATGCGCCCGCCATTTTCCAAGATGGCGGCGCCCGGGAGGATCGGTAAGTATGAGGGGGTGGTGGGGGGGTGGATCGGAGCACAGGGGGGGGGATCGGAGGACGGGGGGAGCGGACAGGAGCACGGGGGAGCGGACAGGAGCACGGGGGAGCGAACAGGGGGACGGAGGGGGGTACCTGACAGAACGGACGACTGGGGAGGAGATCGGGGGCGGTGGGGGGGGCCAGTACATGATTTCCAGCCATGGCAGATGCTATTGCAGCATCGGCCATGGCTGGATTGCAATATTTCACCATTTTCATAGGTGAAATATTGCAAATTGCTCTGATTGGCTGTTGCACTTTCAACAGCCAATCAGAGCGATCGTAGCCACGTGGGGGCAAAGCCACCCCCCCTAGGCTGAAGTACAACTCCCCCTCTCCCTGCAGATCGGGTAAAATAGGAATTAACCCTTTCACCCGATCTGCAGGGATGCGATCATTCCATGACGCCGCATAGGCGTCATGGGTCGGGAAGGGGTTAAAGCAATATTTTTGTGGGGAAAAATTAAAATGTTCATTTTTTCTTTCAAAATTGCTTTATTTCCTGTGAAGCACCTAAAGGGATAATAATCTTCTTGAATATGGTTTAGAGCACTTTGAAGGGTGCAGTTTTTAGAATGGTGTCACTTGGGTATTTGACGCAGTCCCCTTCAAGTCACTTTCAATATGATGTGGTCCCTAAAAAAATAGTTTGGAAATTTTTGCTGGAAAAATATAAAATTGATTAACTGTTAACCCTTCTAACTTCCTAACAAAAAATTGTTAAACTCCTTAACGACCGCTGATACGCGTTTTCACGGCTGCAATTAAACCACAGTACCGTTATTTAACAGCGCTGTGGAAAAAGTGTATAGCGCCCCCCAGAGTTGGAATTTCACCGGGGTCTCGGCTACCCCCAGAGAACATGATTCGGGTCGGTTTTTACTGACCCCAGTATTGCGATCGCCGTTATTAACGGTATAACGGCGACCGCAAAAAAAAGTCTGATTTTCCATTTAATTTCTCTCTCCTCTGAAGTGATCGCACATCAAAGGAGAGAGAAATTGGGTCCCTCGAATTTCCACAAAATTTCCTCAAAAATTTAAAAATAACCAATAAATTTCGTTCAACTTCACAATTATGTTCCACTTCTTGATTCTTCACCAAAAATTTATATTTGGTATCTATGTTTGAAGCTTGATATGTGGGAAAAGGTTGAAAAGTTCCTGGGGGACTAATACTTTCGCAAGGCACTGTATCTGGTTTAAGTGCATAAAAATTCAAAGTTTGAAAATTGCTAAATTTTCATTTTTTTGTGTAAAATTTTTGATATTTTAATAAATGCAAATAATTTTGACTACTATTTAGCACAGTCATGAAGTACAACATGTTCCTTAACCCCTTTCTGCCATTGGACGTACTATCCCGTCGTGGTGACCTGGGACTTAATTCCCATGGACGGGATAGCACATCATAGGTGGTTAGCCGCGCTCACAGGGGGAGTGTGGCCGGGTGTCAGCTAATTATCACAGACCGCTCACGGCACATTAACCCCCGGAACACTGCGATCAAACATAATCGCAGCGTTCCAGTGGCATAGGGAAGCATCACGCCGGGAGGGGGCTCCCTGCGTGCTTCCCTGAGACCCTCGGAGCATCACGATGTGATCCCGTTGTTCCGTGCGTCGTCTCCTGTCTCCTCCCTGCAGGCACCGGATCCAAGATGGCCGCGGGGGTCCTTCCAGGTCCTGCAGGAATGTGGCTTACAAGCACCTGCTTAGGCCTGCACGCGATCAAAAAGACGGATATAAATAAACATGGCACCGCTGAAAACGTCATCTTGTCCCGCAAAAAACAAGACCTCACATGACTGTGGACCAAAATATGGAAAAATTCTAGCTCTCAAATATGGAAAAATTCTAGCTCTCAAAATGTGGTAACTCAAAAAATATTTTTTGCATTAAAAAGCGCCTTTTAGTGTGAGACAGCTGCCAAACATTAAAACCCGCTATAAATAGTAAATAAAATCCCCCTTTATCACCGCCTTAGTTAGGGAAAAATAATAAAATAAAAAAGTATTTCCATTAGGGTTAGGGTTGGGGCTAGATTTGGGGTTAGGGCTTGGATTGCGTTTATAGTTGGGTTAGGGTTATGGTTGGGATTAGGGTTAGGGGTGTGTTCGGGTTAGGGGTGTGTTGGGGTTAGGGGTGGGGTTGAGATTAGGGTTAGGGGTGTGTTGAGGTTAAGGTTGGAGTTAGAATTGGGGGTTTTCCACTGTTTAGGCACATCAGGGGCTCTGCAAATGCAACATGACGTCCGATCTCAATTCCATCCAATTCTGCGTTGAAAAAGTAAAACTTTGCTCCTTCCCTTCCCAGCTCTGTTGTGCGCCCAAACAGTGGTTTACCCCCACATATGGGGTATCAGCGTACTTAGGACAAATTGCACAACGACTTTTGGGGTCCAATTTCTCCCGTTACCCTTGGGAAAATACCACACTGGGGGCTAAAAAATCATTTTTGTGGGAAAAAAATAAATGATTTTTTAACTTTCATGGCTCTACATTATAAACTTTAGTGAAACAACTGGGGCTTCAAAGAGCACACCGCACATCTAGATAAGTTCCTTAGGGGGTCTACTTTCCAAAATGGTGTCACTTGTGGGGGGGTTTTCCCCTGTTTAGGCACATCAGGGGCTCTCCAAACACGACATGGTGTCCTATCTCAATTCCAGCCAATTTTGTATTGAAAAGTCATATGGCGCTCCTTCCCTTTTGAGCTCGGCCATGCGCCCAAACAGTGGTTTACCCCCACATATGGGGTATCAACGTACTCAGGACAAATTGCATAACAAATGTTGGGGTCCAGTTTCTTCTGTTACTCTTGGGAAAATAAAAAAATTGGGGGCGAAAATATCATTTTTTTGAAAAAAAATGATTGATTTTTTAATTTTACTGCTCTACATTATAAACTTCTGTGGAGCATTTGGGGATTCAAAGTGCTCAACACACATCTAGATAAGTTCCTTACGGGGTCTACTTTCCAAAATGGTGTCATTTGTGGGGGGGTTTCCCTGTTTAGGCACATCAGGGGCTCTCCAAACGCCACATGGCGTCCCATCTCAATTCTAGCCAATTTTGCATTGAAAAGTCAAATGGGGTTCCTTCCCTTCTGAGCTCTGCCATGCGCCCAAACAGTGGTTTACCTCCACATATGGGGTATCGGCGTACTCAGGACTAATTGTACAACAACTTTTGGCATCCAATTTCTCCTGTTACCCTTGGTAAAATAAAACAAATTGGATCTGAATAATATTTTTGTGAAAAAAAAGTTAAATGTTTTTTTTTTTTTTTTTAAACCTTCCAAAAATACTCGTGAAGCACCAGAAGGGTTAATAAACTTCTTAAATGTGGTTTTAAGCACCTTGAGCGGTGCCGTTTTTAGAATGGTGTCACTTTTTGGTATTTTCTATCATATAGACCCCTCAAAGTGACTTCAAATGTGAGGTGGTCCCTAAAAATAAATGGTGTTGTAAAAATGAGAAATCGCTGGTCAACTTTTAACCCTTATAACTTCCTAACAAAATAAAATGTTTCCAAAATCGTGCTGATGTAAAGTAGACATGTGGGAAATGTTACTTACTAGGTATTTTGTGTAACACATCTCCGTGATTTAAGGGCATGAAAACTCAAAGTGGGAAAATTGCAAAATTTTCACCAAATTTCTGTGTGTTTTTTTCACAAATAAATGCAAGTAATATCAAAGAAAATGTACCACTATCATGAAGTACAATATGTCATGAGAAAACAGTGTCAGAATCACCGGGATCCGTTGAAGCGTTCCAGAGTTATAACCCCATAAAAGGACAGTGGTCAGAATTGTCAAAATTGGCCTGGTCATTAACGTGCAAATCACCCTTGGGGGTTAAGGGATTAAAAACATTCTCCGGATCAGTGGGATACGTTGAAGTGTTCCAGAG